>NC_079335.1:111664403-112272480 GCF_029582105.1 Oenanthe melanoleuca
AATTGAACTGTGAACTCACAGTAGTAGAGGTTCACTCTAAACTCCAAATTACTTTGCAATCACCAGGGTCAAGTGATATCCTAGAATCACGATACTTTTGCCAAACTGTCTTGGCAACTTACTAACACAAACATGAAACACATTCACTTGACACAGTGATTGATGAAAATACTAATAGTATTCAGCTTGTAAGAAAAATTACTCTGTCTCTTCAGGCAAGCCAGAGCTTCTTTTACGAAACTGAGCAATCTCAAAGTTGTTTTACAGGTTACAATCTACATTAAAGGATCCCTTTACATATTAAACAACCCAAATCCCAAATATTATGTGAACAATGAATATAAAGAAAGCTTGCCTCTTCCTTATATAAAATATCCTCCAAATTGTTGACACAATAATCAAATGTCCCATCAGATATCAGTGTTCTCTACAACTGCCTTCTGCTTCAGTCCAATAGTGTCAGCACCTCCTCACTAATCCTCAACCCACCCAGCTCACACCTTCCAGCTTTTGTTCAGGTTTCCTCCAAATAATCTCGGGCAGGAGTGCCCAAATGTGTGCACAGATTGGCTAAAATATTGGATGGGGGCCAAATTAACTTGATTTTTTCGAGTTTGTCCTGTGGACCTTCCCTAGGCAGAAGGGTGGGGGGAGAAGTGGTGAGAGAAGCTCATCAACAGCTCTGCTGAACTGTTGCTTTTCCTAAAACTTGAAAAAACAGACTACTGAATACACAGGGAGGCAGAAAAAGAGTGAACATCTCAATTAATGAGAAAAATAAAATATACAGTTTACAATTATCCAGGCCAACTCAAAGAAGCAGAAGAATTTCTAAGAATGATAAGCTGTATTTATTTTGCCATTTGTGGTCAAAACTACTTAACCCTGCTAACTTAATTTACATTTATTTCTTATCTGTGCTTATTTTTTTTCTCCTCCTGCCTGAGTCTTTTTCTCCTGTTTTAATTTTAAGGCACAGCAGGGTTCCTGCCCTGTTCCTAATAGCTCTCACTGACAAAAGAACACATGCCCATAATAAAATAGTGAAAAAATTATAAGCAGAAAGCAAACCAAAACAAACCAGTACCCAAACATGCACATATCTATCAGCTGGGAATTCTCATTGACTTCATTTGTGGCTAGCTTTTTCTTTGGCAGCTTTCTGTTCCCTCGAAAAGCATCAAGCTCATTTAAAGCCTGGCTAAGTATGTTCAGCAGTAATTCCACTTTCTGTTGGATTTAAGTGGCTAATAACAGGATGTTTCCATAGGGAACTCTGCAGTGGTCCAAGGAATGATGCTTGATTCACTTGAATTGGTCCAAGAAAAGTCAAGTTGGAGACAGTGGTGCTCCAAACAAATGGAGGCAGAAGGACAGTCCCTTATTATACCACAGGCAAGCAAGGCCCCTAAAAGAACTTCTAGGTGAGCTGTGCTTCAGGAGAGAGGATTTCTCTATGCAAGAAGATTCTCTGCCTCCTCCAGAAACTTTAAACCCTGATATTCTGTATATGCAGCACAATATAAAAACCCCAACCAAACCAGAAAACACAGGGTGCAGCACAGGCTGGGATCAACCAGAGCAGGGAGCAGCTCTGTGGAAAAGAGCCTTGGGGGGCTGGTGGACCAGCTCAGTCTGAGTGAGCAGTGTGCTGCTGCAGCAGAGACGACAGCATGCTGGGCTGCCTCTGCAAGGGCATCACCAGCAGAAACAAAGATGTTGTTATCCCACTCCACTCAGCACTTGTCAGGTCACACCTGAAATTCTCCTTCAGTTCTGGTCCCTGCTATGCAAAAGCAATGTGGACAGGCTGGCAAGGGTCCAGTGAAAGGCCACAGCTGAGCTAAGGACTGGGCAGGCTGCCATATGATGAAAGACTGAGAGAACTGTACTTTTTGAAGAAAGAAGGCTTTGGGGAAACTATATCACCATGTTCCAGTATTTAAAGGGTGGCTACAAAGAAGATGGAGACTTCCCTTTCACAAAAACTCACTTTGAAAAGACAAGGGGAGATTCCAATTACACACAAGAGGAAAATTCTTCACAATGAGAACAATCAGCCATTGCAATAATCTCTCCAGGGAATAAGAGGTAAATTCCCCAACACTGGACAATTTTAAGATTCAGGTGGACAAAGTGCTGGGACATCTGTCTAGACTGTGCTTTTGCCAAAAAAGGTTGGACCAGACAATCCTTGAGGTCCCTTACCACTCAGTGGTCCATGAATACAGCTACAATAGATCAAATATTCTAGTTTCTATATTTTTCCACTGGACTACTATAGATCCATACCACTCAAAGAGCTGGGAAGTTTACAATGCAATGCTACAGACTGACACACATACACAAAAAATATGTTTCTAAGTGAAATGTATCTACCTTTCTAACAAAGTCCGTGGTGCATCATCTACATCAGCCATTTCTCAGTCAGCCATTAAAAAGCAAATTCTGATCAACTTAAAACACCTGCACCTGAAATTCCATGTCAGCAACAAGCTGATAACACAAGAGTAAAGGAGTCATTCTTATTAATAAACAATGTAATGGAGGTGATACAATGTGTGGCTATTGTTCATTCTAGTTGCTTTGCAAACAACTACATAAATTAAATGCTCCTTTTTTCATTATCAAATCTCTGAGGTTATGATGTGCTGTATTTTATTGGTTCAGCAGTCTCATTCAAATAGTAGCTATCTAACATGATCCTTGCAATTAGTACCTTATGTACATTCTTGAACCAAATTCTTCCTCTGGGACTTAAAGAAAACCCAGGGTCTCAGGAGTCTCTCTTGTAATTCAACTACATGCTACACTTTTACAGCTATGCAAATTAGCTGCAAGGAAAGCTCTGATGTACAGCAAAGCAAGAGATCTGAAAATTAAAATCCTGTAGGAGAGAAAATATTTAAAATTTCCTTTACATTTTTCCTTTTGTTTGGCTAATCCCTAAAGGCATAAGGGCAGCATGTTCCATCTTGAAAGTCCCTGTAGAATCATGTACTACTGAGTATAACTACAAATGTGATGCTTTGAGCAGCCAGATAATGGTTTTTAATTGGCTCATCATTGCAGCTTCAGCCCAAAAGCACAAAAATGAATTTAGAACCAATATTAACAGGTGATAATTAAATTATGGGGTCTGCATACTTAATATATTGGAATAAGGCAGTTGATGCAACAAAGACCATTAAGTTTAATAATGGAAATCAGTATCTACCTTAAGTACTATTTTATAGCACATTAGCAATGGTTGATTAGTGTTGAATCACAAAGTAAATTTTGTTTTCTTACTGAAACTTTTTTCTCTTCTTTTTCTCTTTACCTGTGTATTAGCATGCATGCTAAACTAAGGATGCCCATTTAAACCATTGCAAATGAGCAAAACACATAAATAAACCAAATTATTAATTACTGTGATGACTTGAGTACTTTGTTTCCTAAATAAGATATTTACTTGAATAAGACATTTAATAGTCCTTAATATTAAAGCACATATAGACTGTGTGAATACCATGGGAAACTGTTTTGAATCAAACAGTCCTAGTAAAAACATTCATCATTAAGTCAGCAGGGTCCATAACCCAGAATTCCCATTCTCCCCTGCTGAAGCAGAACCACCTGGGTGCACTGTTCTCACCACTGAAAGAAACAATGCCATGCACAGATTAACCCTGCACTTCATCAAAGCAACAAAAACAAACTTTGATAATGTCTCAGCATCACTTAAATTCAAAAAAGGAAGATGCCGGTTTATCGGTTTGGTGGTTAAGGTTTTTTTTTTGGTTTTTTTTTTTTTTCCAAATTTTCTTTTCTATACCTTTACACCTCAGGAAAGAGGCAGGCTTTGATTTTTCCCATCTTTTTTACGCAGACTCCACCACATGCCTTTTTCTCCACCTCCGCTCTTCTCTCCATTCAATTTATCTTATCTAACACAGCACTATCTCTTCAATCTTGCAAAACCCTGTGTCTCCAAATTAAAGTTTTCATTCTGCTTGCCTTTCTGCTGCTTACCTTTCTGCAGCCTATCCTGTCAACTTGTTCTTTCCCTCTACACCAGAGTGCTAGGGCTCCTTTTTTCACTCCTGTGTCTGCCTCTTAGGCTTGAGCTCAGCAATCAGCTTCCCCTCTTCCTACTCACACTCAGTAAGAGCTATCAAGTGCTTTAGGAAGAAACTCAGTTCTTCTGTGAGACTTCTCCCCATTTGTGAAGTCTCTCAATTCCACTTCTCTCTTCCTGCTTGAGTTTAGTTTTGATCAGCACTTGTACCTTTCACGCTCTTGAGGATTTTCCACGTTCAGCCTCCATCTGAAATGCCCTTCTTCAAAACTGAGCCATTCATTCTCTGTTCCTTTCTTCTCCTGCCTTTTAACTTTTTCTAACATCTTTCATCTGGATGGACACATATGAATTCTGTCCCTCCCTATAAAAAACAGCCCCAAATCCTCACCAAACCCATAAAAATGGTCCATGAATCTTTAGAGTGAAACCGCCATAAAGTTAATACAAAGTTACCCATTCCTTCTAGTGAACCTGAGAACACACATAACTTAAGCCATGGAGGAGAAATATGGAGGTGTAACCAAATGTTCAGGCAGCCCTGCATGAAGCTATTCAGAAGCCTGGTACCTGACTCTTTGAATGAAAGCACATACTGAGCTTGAAGGATGGAAATTATCTGCGGACCATGAACCACAAGGTTATCGCCGGCCCTCAGGGAATATATTCCATAACTCTTTTCAAAGGTGCATGGTTTATTAATACATACTTTTAATATCCTAAGTACTGAAGTCAGATTTCTTGTAAAATGCAGAAGCCGGAGGTAAGAAGGTGGAAATGGCACTTTAGAATATGAAAATCAAAGACTTGGAGAAATTGCCTACAAGTCAAACGTGATCTGCAGAAATTTCATATGACATCCACCCTGACTGCCACCCTACTGTTGTTAATGTCAAATTCCAATGGAGTGCCATGAAGTAATGAAGATGGTAAAAAGATTAGATAACTGAACCAAATAAACATTTTGGTTTGAACCAAAGTTATTTTGGTTTGAACCAAAGTTATTTCATACTGGAAGTCAATTTTTATACCAAACAATATGAAATTGTTGCAGCACCTGGGATTTTCACCAAAGTCAAAGTAAAATAAATGCTTAATCTGTTTGATGAGGTTGTGGTGAAGGCTAAGGATTGGACAGACCTTCAATTAAAATTAAGTTTGTCAGTTGTATAAAAAATGTTAGACACACACCTCTGATTGTAACACATCCTCATGGCTCTAAATTGTTACATTCACCCAGTGAATTCTACAGCTAAGATTTTACCATGAATGAGCCCAGTGATATTGCCTTATTTTAATGTACATCATCCCAGGAGAGTGTGCTCATAATATTTTGTTTTGTACCATCATTTATCATACTTATGAGGCATTTTTGCAGACAATCTATTTTAGATCTGGTTTAGATATTTATTTTTTTATTGACAGTATTTCTTTTATATATGCATGTAATGCCACTTGATTTTACTATCATGAGTTCAACTTGATTTTATTATCATGAGTTCAACTTTATAGGCCTTAAAGGGAGAATAAAGTGATAAGGAATATATTTCAATAATCTATGAAAATTATTAAAATTTATTCCCTATAAGTCATGGTACTACAGTTTTAACATCCAGTAACTCACAGCCTACCATGAATTGAAAGGAATGTCTTGCAATATAAGAAAACAGAATTTTCAACTCTACTGATTAAGCTTTTAGTGTCTCACAAAATATTGGCTCTTAGATCACTGAGTAAGGCAAAACAAGACAAAAGCATTTTAGATTTTATTTTTCTAAATGTTCACGGTGCAGGGGAAAATAAATTTCTATTTTTCAGGGTGATATTTTCACATAACACTGAGTCCAAATCAAAATGAATAGAGACAAGAATGAAGATAAGGCAGGTAAACAGGCATTGCAAATGAAATTTATCTGATAGTTCCACAGTCTGTCACAAGAATTCCACTGTCAAACACACAATTTATGCACATAGCATATCCCATGTACTGAACATCCTTCAAAAACATGGTAATACTCAACACTGAGATGGCACTTGCATCCCACATGCAGAGAAATGGAGCAGCGAAAATTAATTCCAAAAAAAGTATTTATGTATCTTTCAAAGTGAACCAATAAAAGCTGAGAAACAATGTTCATTAAAGAACCTTCAGCCACTGCTTCAGAAATTCCTTTGAACTTCCAGCAGAACAATGGAAAGGTCTTTCAATGAAACTACTCTGCAGTCCTAGTGCCATTCACACACAGAGTACCTTACACACTACTGTGGTCTTTTGTGACCCAGTAGGAATTAATAGCATTATGGGGCCAGTAATACTTATGTGAAGTGACAGCAACACAGAACTCACTGAATTCTTCTGCACTTTTATTGATTTTGACAGCAGTGTCATCTATGCTACTGAGAAACCTATCTAGTTGTCCCATGGCTTTTAAATGCACTTTTATTCTGTGTAGAAGTCTTAAACAGACAAAAAATGATAAATCAGCATCGCCCACTCCAAGGACTCAAACAAAAATGACAAAGTAATAACATGTATCCATTTATTTAACTTCATTAGTAACTTTTAGACACACACTTTTCTGCTTTCTCCAGAACCATAGGAATTGGACATTTTATCAAGCAAAGGCTGAATTTTTTAACGTGCATGCACATCTCCTAAAGCACTGCATACACACACACACAAAAAAGAAGGATGAGAGTTCCAATAAAAGACTAGTATTTGTCAACATGTCTATACATGCACACATCTTCTCCAAAGAGAAGCCTGTATAATAAACCTGTATAATAAAGCTAACTAGTAGTGGAACTTGAAAAAGAAAAAGAAGAAAAGAAAAAAAGAAAAAAACCAACCAGTTTTAAAAAACCCAGTTGTAGCAAGCAAGATTAAATCAATAACAAATAAAGTGTCAAATAATGTGAAGTGTTGTCAGTTCTCAAGTCCAGCAAATGTGGTTCCTCTCAAATGCTGCGGCAACAATTGTCTCAGGTTGTTCACAAATTCATCTAATTGAATGCATTCTTTGGGCTGACTGTTCAGAAAATATGTTTTTTAATTCAGAATCAGATGTGGTAAAATGCCACACTCAGAATTCCTGCTGTGTCTGGAGCTGACAAAAATGGAAAGACATGGGCAGACCTCAGTTTGCATGGAAGTACCGGTGAGCAGAGGAAACACTGGGCCACTCGTGAAAACAGAATGTGGGATAACATTTCACTGTCCAGGGCACAAGAACTCCCAAATCCTTTTAGTGTTGACCTCTTTAGCACAGACTTAGCTCCACAGAATCTTCCAGGCAGCACTGCAGAGAATCCAGAGATCCCAAATCTCCCAGAGCCCTTGGGCAGCGAATGCTGGAGCAGCAAAAACCTCGGAGGGAGAGCGAGCAGCTACGAGGAGATGAAAGCAGCACTGAGAGAGCTGAAGGATATGTTTGGTGAACAGTCTGCAGATTAAGTGTTGCAGAAGAGATTTGAAGCCACTTGCTTTTTGTTTATCTTGCTGTATATGGCAAACTGTTTCCTTTGTGCAGCTTGTTATTCAGCTATTAATAATTTGAAACTCAAATTCCTCTTGTATTATTGCCTAATACTACTATTATTGATTTATGTGACACTGCCAGACAGAGAATTTAACAGACAGAGCTGATTTCAATAGAAGTTTTTACCAGAATGACAGTATATAATTATAAAATAAAATAGAAGTTGTAATTTTAAAATATTAAACAAATGGAAAATGAAGTACTCATGTTTATGAAAATAAGGAAGACTGCAGTTATTGCATCAAACCTAAAAATCATTACACTTTTAAGTTTGGAAATGAAGAATCCCTGGCAGCAAAATGTGTGAAGACAGAATGTTTATTTATTAGTGTTATTTTTAAAAGGATGTTCCAAGTCAAACTCGACAGCTTGTTTACAGTGGGGTCCTGCCCAAGGGTGGCTTAAAAGATATTAAACAGGCACACACCGAGAATATCATGTTACTGTACAAGATACAAGTTTGCCTATGGCTTGATTCTACCGTGACTGCTTTAATGATTTCTTATTTATTTTTCAGGAAGCACTAATCTCTTTTACCTCACACTCCCTCTTAAAAGAATAAGAAATGCGAGGCAAAACTTTTAATGTATACAAATGCACCTAAAATATACACACTTGTATTTCTGGCTGAATCAATTAGCAAGGAATCCATGTCAAGTGTCTGCTGATGCTGAATTTATTGCAAATGCTGAATTTATTCACAGAACATTAGCTTTTTCATATTTCTAATAATTTTAACAAAGGCCAAGAATTTTTGCAGATTTCTCAATTTTCAAAATGGGTCTTAAAAGGTTAGTGATTTCATTACACAATAGTGTTTAGTAGTCCCTCCTGCTATAAAGTTTTGAAAAGGGGACAGCTTTGAGAAAGGATGAATTCCTGCAGGCAGTGCTCTTGGTAACATCATTTAGGGGAGAAATATGGCAGCTGTTTCTGATGCTAGGAACATCAGGTTGGAAACTGGGAGTGGGCTAAAAAGAAACTACCATGACAAACCTGATTTAATAATTACTTTAATTTATAAAAACTTGCCTTCAGGGGATATTTAAGTCATCACACAAATATTTTCTCTATTTTACAAACACAGATTTTTCTTAAGAGTTTGAACACTAATTCTCAGTAGGAAAAAGAAAAAAACTCTTGATAGATGACAACCCTCCAAATCCAGGGCCTCCAATATAAAATGGCCTCAACTTTAAGTAATGTTAGAGCTGCAAGTTCTTAGCCATGTTTAGCTGAGCAGAATTTGGCTGAGCAGAGCTTACTTGAAGTTGATTATTAAAACCTCAAGTGCAATGAAGTGAATACTTCATTCCAACACCAAGCCACATCTGCTTGCTGAACCTTCAGACAGACACAGGCAAAATACCTCCTAAAATATCAAGTTCAGTATTAGTACTTTCTAATTTTTTGAGGTGTCGTTAAGTGAAACCAAAATTCAATTCATGTAGGTGATGTTACATGTGACATATGCCAGGTAATTTTTGTGTGTCCATACGGTGCACACAGCTTCAGCATTCAAAATGGGTGTCTGCAGAAGAGAAAAAGTGGAAAGGAAATAATGTATTTGAACTTCCAAACTACCAAACCAGAATTTCCTCTTTTATTGCTGCACGTCTGGAAATAATAGATGTGATGTGCAACATAAACTCCTACAGGACTTGAAAATAAAATTCATATATGAAGCTACAGACGGTGCAAATTATATTAAAAGGCATGCAACAATGAATGCTGTGCACATAAGCAGTGAGGGGAAACTTTTCAGACAGAACTTAGCCCTAAATTACTTTTTAATCAGCATCACTGACATAAATGGGAATACACAGGTAAAAATTGAGGCATGATCCAGCCCCTTGTAGCTATGTTCGGGTTTTTCATTTGAAGTAGGATCTAATTTGCAATATTAAAATAGCATTATCAGTCATTTAGGTAGCATAGCAATCAATTTACCACCCTTCCCACCCCAATAATAATGTTTATCAAAAAATTACACAATCCAAGCTTAAAAAATGAGTTTTGCATTCTAGATCAATTTGTCAAGACAGTAATTTCTACTTTGACAATAATAAAGAGATTTACTGAATTACTGTTAATGTTGGCATTTAGATGGAGCAATCTTTTACAGTTCTCTGGAAGTTTACAATGAAAACATGGCCTGACATGCCTCCATTTCAATGGTATGCTGGCACTAGTTCTCATGTTTTCCCTGTTTTTTTTTTTTGTTCCTGCCATCAGTTTGCTAGTACAGGGAATTGATCCAGCTCAAAAATAACCTAATATGTTTTTTTTTACCCTGTAACTTGGCTTAGGTCCCTGATCTGGTTCACTGCATGGCTGCACAAATACTTCTACCAACACAACCAAGGAGTTACAAGGACTGTGTGAGCCTGAACTGCAGCCAAAACCAATTACATGTCAAACTAGGGTCTGCATTTGAGCAGACAATTTTAATGTACAAGATGTAAGGGATGTTGAGAGGTCTGTAAATGTTATGATTACCAGCTAGGTGATAATATTGATTTATGGTGGCTGCTATGAGCAGAGTGGAATGGGTTAATTCAAGTGTGTTGTTTAAAGGGGTTGGGTACAACAGCTTCATATGGGTCCACTCGAGAAAACAGATGTCACTGAGTTTTAAGTTTTACAACTGTAAATGTTTCATATATATGAACTTCTCAGGTCTGTGTGAGTTCTAACAGAGACCATACCAGAAGCACCCCTGGAATGAGGACTTGTACAAAGACTTAGAGAATTAATAAAATGTCTGTACTTCAGACACAATACTAGGAAGCTGACGGTGAACAGTTCAGCGGCAGAGAAAATGATGACACCTTTCACAATGCTTTCTGCCTTTTTTTTTTTTTTTTTCCACTGATCCACAGTTCCAAACTGCTTTCCCTAATATTTGGTGGGCAGCAAGCCAGGAAAGAAAAATAACCCTTAACTATACTTACAAAATCCAAAACAACCACCCAAACAAAACCCCAACACCAAAAAGCTCACCCAGCTGCCAGATTCTTGCCTTACTACCAAAGAAGCCACACAAAAGAGTTGGTTAATATCACTGCCTACTGTCTTTCTGTCATTCACTTACTTCTCTGACAAAAAAAAAAAACAACAATTGGGAAAGAAAGAGCAAAAAGCAAGTTACTCATGATTTCTTCAGGTGCATACCCGCTGTTGGGTCTAAAATGCTGTTAGGTCTAAATGTGGAGTTTCATAAAGATTAACTTCAGGGTATAGAGACTAGTTTTCCTTTTCAGTTACTGGTTAAGGACATCAAGAGAGACAAGTAATCTCTGTGAAATTGCCTTTTTGTGTGTCCATATGTGTATCTTTCTTTTCATTTGTTCTAGAGAAAGACAAAAGCATAACCTACCCAAGGAAGTTATACACTAGTTCTACCATGTCACCATGTGCTCTGCTGTGGAGCAAATGTAGACAGGTTAGTTAGCACTCAAAACTCATCATAGAGCCCCAGAATAATCCTAGGGCCCAAAACAAGGAAAGGAATCATGGGCTCCTTCCCCTTGAGCTAGAGAACAGCCTCTTCTCTGCAGAGAGAACAATGTACAGCTGCTCTGTGGATCTCAGGCACCGAGCAAGTCCGTGCAGGTGGCTGTGAGCCCAGGGTGTGAAATTGCAGCGCTTGTACACTGCGAGGTGTCAGGAAATTTGCAAATTCACAGCCTCAGCTGCCGTGCCTGGGGCCCCTGTGAAGCCAAGAGGACAGAGAGGTGTGTCACCTCTGCAGCACTGCCTGCTCTGGCAGCACCATGCAGCACTGGGCAGGATCTGCTCAGGTCACAGCTGATGCTCCCAGACTCCGGCACTGCCAACCACGACTGCCCTGCTGGCTGCGTGTGACACACAGAGTATTTCCTTTTCTAAATTCTATCTGTAGAGTGCTTTTGAAAGATAGTATTTCCCTAATCTAAAATGATCAGAGGTAGTACATCTCTGTTAGTTTCGAATGTGAGAGCCAAGATTCATGACACCATAGTTTAATGCTGCTCTTATCAGAAACCTGCAGAGATTAGAAACTGCCACAAAAACATTGATGGACGTTTTCAGGTTTGCTGGATTAGTTTGGCATTAACTACCAGTGGCTTGCTTTCTTTGACAACTCCTTTATAATTGGGCACAGATGGATGAAAATACACTACAAACACAGTGAGATTTTCTTTAATCATTAATTTTCACTTAATTTGCCAGATGGCTTTGGTTTCTAGTGTACACTTTATTTGCTGTTGTGTCACTTGCAGGGCTTTACTTTTTTTTTTTTGGTTAAAGGTTTTATGTCTCCTGAAATCTTGATTTTGTTGCTGTCTGTCCATCTCTTTTTAAAACCTAAAGATGAATTGGTCTACTTGATTATTTTAATTTCTTGTATTGTAATTTCTTCAGTTTTCCCTCTCAGAAGCAGAAGACTTTTACAGGACCAATAAAATTTAAATATTTAAAGTTAAAATTTCCCAAGCTCATATATAAAACGTGACTGTAAAAGTAACCTTTTCTAATGCTTGTGCATTGTCCATGAAAAGGGGGCATGTTCATTCACACATTTGCATCACTTTTCCTACCTACTCTTCTCTCTGCCTCACCTCACACTGCAATGGTTGATTTCACATCCCTTTGAGAAAGTATTTGAATGGAAAAATTAAATATTCTATTCAGAAAAAAATCTGAATCTTAAATCTGCACTTTAACTACAGTTAGGAGTGACTTCAGAAATCATTAGCATTTCATGTCAATTAATTTCTGAGGCTATGTTCATTTACCAGGTATGCCAAGATGCTCCTTTATAAGTTTTTCATCAAGTCCTTCTCTTTAACCAGGATGTTATTGGGTTTTTTTGGTTAAAAAAGGAAATGGCTGCTAAGTATTTGGAATTTTTTCTGATATATATATATATATATATATATATATAAAATATAGTATATTATATAAGTATTATATATAAGTATATTATACTTAAGCATAAAAATTAATTGATAATTAAGTTAATTCATAATTAAGTATATATATATACTTAATATAAGTATTATATATATTATATTATAATATTTTTCTGATGTTGAGTTAGGTGAACTGGAGTTTCTTGTCTTTTCATAGCCCAAGATTTACTCTGAGCTGTTATCATACTTCCCCAAGGACAATGCTCTGTGAGAAATGCACTGGACACCAGGGAGGGCAGCTTCTCATCACAGGCAAAACCAGCAGAATCCTTTAAGTGTCAAGCCTCTGATAAGCAAAAGGATTAAAGGCAATGGTAAATTTGAACCTGAGCATTTTCCTGCCGTGGGGCTCTTTGCATTTATACAACTTTGGTTTGTTCTTAGTGACTGTTGCTTCAATGAGGCACTGATGAGACTGTCTCAAGGTCATATTATGCTTTCTGCTGATGCACTGGATGTAACATTATGCTGAACTGATGAATGAAGGCAGAAAGAGGAATGGAGAAAGTGTTAAACGGATATGAAATGGAATATTCAGAAAACAGCCACAGGCAATCAGAACAGGGCAGGGATGAGTGAACAAAAGAACAAGGTTATCTACTCTCATATGTTAAAAACTCTCAGGGGGCTCTGTGTCAACCTTTAAAAAAACAAACCAGAACAATGCAGCAACAGAAACAAGAAAGGAAGAAAGGAAAAAAAAAATCCCCATTTCTTTCCTGTCTGGAAATCTTACTTTATCTTCCGTTGCAGCAATGGATGCCTTTACAAGAACAAAAGGGAATGAACAGGAGGTATAATTAGACTTTCCAACACTTAAACAGTTACAAAACTATTTTTTCCCCCTGGAGAAAGATGATTCAAGTTTCTTAATACATGGTATTTAACTTAAATAATACAGGGAGCAATGCAACTACAGCAAAGGCTGAGAGCCAAGATTCTTTTTACATAAAACTTTTTACATGAAATTCTTTTTACATAAAAAGTCATTTTATAGAGCATTTTGCCTGCTTAGGGATCCAGGCAGCTCTCAAAGTGAAGAAGTAATCTGAACAATATCAAAACATCAAGTGTGCATTTCCACTGAGATTCCCAAGACTTCTACTGAAAATTCCCCCTTGTTGTGCACTCATCTTTATAATAAGAAAACAAACTCTCCTTTGGATGAGTCAGAATTACAGCTGTGAATCCAAGTTCCTACTGATTTTCACAATTCCTATTTTTTCCAGTGTCTTTTTGACAAAAAATAAAATCACACCAAGAAAACACTCCTAATATAATAACTAATACTAAAATTCCAGTAAAATGCTTCAGATCTTCAAATTTATGCTTTTGTAAAATTTAAATAATTTATCATAAGTTTCCAAATGCCATAAAAAAGAAAAAAAAAAAGAAAAAAGGGAAACATTTGTATATAGAATCCAAATGGTACAGGCAGCTATATCATGCTGCCCTGCAGAAAGCACACTGGATCCTGTTGAAATCAATGGAAGCTCCACATGCAGAACTGAGCATGGTTTTGGAGTCACACTGCAGCTGATGGCAAATGTTTACATCATTTTAATCCCATCTGATACATTCATGGCAGATATGGATTTCAAGGTAGGTATAAATCAACAATAATGAGCACTAGGTGTGACACTTCAAAGAAGGGGATTAACACATACAAGAAATGCACAACTGAAATTAAGTAGTTTGGCCTTTCTTTTTAATGAAGAGAGAAAATTTAAGGCTCAGCAAACTAAACAGATTTTTTATTTGACTAATATTAGCTTTAAATGGAATGTGTTGTTAGCAATGGCATTTAAGAAAAGGGAAAAAACAGAGTTAGTGAGGCTTAAAAACAGCAAGGGAGTAGAATATGTTCCAGTATGAAAGCATATGAATCACAGAGAACTGCTTTCTGTTATAGCAACAAGATCAATTAGATCTGCAACAGCTGAAAACCATTAACTGCTGTTGGCTGCTGTTAGCATAATGGGTTTTTTTCTGCTCCTTATTCTGGTGTCAGTTTATCACTTTACTACCCAAACAGTTCTGCCTGAAGCCCTGGTAATCTTAAATATAGAATTGTTAGGAACAAAAGAAAATCTCCCAGCATACAAATTGAAGTATTAAATATTACTAACCTTTTTATAGATTAAACACAGCTTCAGCTGCCAAAATTGTTCAGTACAGTGTCAGAAATGTCTTTGTTTTATGTTTTCATTTTTTTATTTTGTCAGTGGCAGAAATAGTTGCCTAATGTTAGTCAAGGTAGTTCATTTCTAGCCAGACATAAAACGGGGACAAAATTGGGGCAAGAAAAGCTACCACAGAGCAGCCAGCAACAGCACTTCTTATTTCTTCTCCTACTTTATGGAAAACAAGCAAAATTAAGTCAGTCAGACTCTTTCTTCTCATTGTCTCAGGGTTCCTGTAGCACCTGGGCTTGGTCCTTTCCTCTTTCAAACTAGCAACACACCACCTTCTCTAAAACCATGCCATCTTTCTACAGAGTTTATCTACAGCACAATGTTCCTGATTTTGAGAAGAAAAAAAAAAATGGTATGTCTTTTACTATATTTTCATTTAAATATTCATAGCATAACACTCAAAGTGACAGGCGGTCTTCTAGATGAGGTTTGTTTTCTTCTGCTCATTAATGGCTCAACCTCAGGCAGCATTATTTCTGTAACTTGTCAACTTGGTTTTCTCAGCTCAGTGCTATTCCCTTTCTTCATCATCTTGGTGGCTGTTTTTACAGGCTTTCAAACTGTTGAGTGGGAAATATCAGGAACACCACTGCTTACACCCTGGGCTAAATTAATGCCTCTTGTATGAGGAGCCATGTAGGCACGTGTTAGAGGTTTTTTTTTTTTGTAGTGGGTGGTAGGGGAAATGAAATGCCAACACTGATTTATGCTCTCAGAGTTCAACTGAGAGATAAGCCTGTCTGCTTCAAACAGTGAGGTGTGGTTAAGAGATCCACAAGATAGTACTAAACCAATGAAAAACATTTGCACAGGACATTCAGGCACTGGGCTGATCTAGCCAGGGTCTGCAAAGTAAAACAGACCCCAGCTTTGATAAGGAGTTTAATGGTTGTGTCTGTCAGGACTTCACAGTTTAGACTCCTACACTGCCTGCAGTTTTGGAGTAAGTCATCAAAAGTCATCCAGCCACCTCTGTGGCTAGGATGAGACTGAGAAGCACAAACATCTAAGATGTGCTTTCAAACCCTTAACACATAGGTACTTAAAGCAATTAATTGCTTTAAACTAATTTGCAGCCTCTCCTCCACTGCATCACTTGGCTGCTTGGTGTCATCAGAGTATCTGAGCACCTGTAACTCAGCAGAAATTGTATGAAATTCTAGGAAATAATGTTGACAAGAGCCACCTGTAAGCATGAAGAGGAAATGGGTGATGAAAGACTCCATCTTAACCTTTTTTGTGTGGTTAATGACATATAAATAATAATAAAAAGAAAAATTGTAGTATTTCATAATAATTTAATAGCAATTAATCCATATTTCTTTAGTTGTCCTAACTTATACTAAAAATTTACAATGCTATAGCTTTACAGTTCAAAACTATTTAGTATTTGTGTCTTAGAAAGGAAAACACTTAGACAAAGTCCCTGTGCAGCTGAGGGAATGGGTGTGGAGGGTAGACAAGGTGTAGATAGAAAATAATGCAATTATATCTACAGATCAGTTAAACAGCAAATTCTGTTTTCACCTCAGATGTACAGTTCTGTTAATTATGCAGTGTACATTTACAATAGCCAGCCTGGAGTGTGAGCAATTAAACATTTTGTTTTTGTGAATGAGATGGGTTTTTTATAAAAACAGGAGAGTGCTTCAAAACTTCTAACATTTATCTCTCAGAGCTTGGTGTGGAAGCCAGTCCTGTAAAGAGGGATCTGTTCTCTCTCTTTTCTTCTCTTCTGCTACCAGGATCAGAATAAAAGAAGGAATAGGCCATGAAGATGGTGAAGAATCTCGAGGGGAAGCAGTATGAGGAGCAGCTGAAGTCACTTGGTCTGTTCAGCCTGGAGGACACTCAGGGGACACCTCACTGCAGTTACAGCTTCCTCCTGAGGAAAAGAGGAGGGGCAGGCACTGATCTTTTCTCTCTGGTGAGCAGTGACAGGACCCAAGGGAATGGCCTGAAGCTGTGTCAGAGAGTTTTAGGTTGGATGTTAGGAAATGATTCTTCACGTAGTGGGTGGTTGGGCACTGGAACAGCTCCCCAGGGAAGTGCTCACAGCACCAAGCCTGACAAAGCTCAAGGACATGGACAACATTCTCAGGCACATGGTGAGACTCTTGGGGCTGTCTGGTGAAGGGCCAGGAGTTAGATTTTCAGTGATCCTTGTGGGTCCCTTCCAATTCAGGAGAGTCTCTAATTCCGTGAAGAATTTTATTTGGTAAAAGCCATTTAAAGTTTTACAATGGTTTAGCAAAATACTTCTCAAATCAAATATTTTGAAAGCATCTTGTTTGTGAAGCAGAGTGCAAGTAAGAAATAAAGCAGGTGCAAACAAAAAGCATTTTCTCAGGAGAGAGTGTTTGAATTCAAGTGCTGACCTTAATGTCCCTGGCAGCTCGTGGAATAATGCTGCCCAGGTTAGAGAGTGGTGATGACTGTCTATTGCTCTCAGTACAAGGAATTAGACATTAGAATGCTATTATGGATATTTTACCACCCCTTCCAGCCTCAAAGAACACCCTCTGACTGACTAATCTGGTAAACTATACAACTTGATCAGGTATTTTATATGACCATGACATTAGGGTAAAACCAGGACTGCTTTGGAATTTGCAGAGTTGGAATCCTTCCATGTATAGCCTTTCAAGGGCTGAAACAAACTGTGCTGCCAAGATAACAACAGTGTAGTCTGAATAATAAGAAAGTATTTTGGACATGAATTTAATTTCAAGTTCATAATTAAGCTTTAATGAAAGTTACTCTTCAGGGAGAAATCCAGGCTTTGGGCCATGACAATGCTGCCCTACCTCTATGCAGAGTTTTATATCACTATATGCTTAGCTTACAGTATTGATACAGGGTCTGATTATAACCTGTACTGTGCATAAAAGAAAGAAATCACTTAAGGTCTTTGCTAACTGCTGATGTAACCAGCAGTTTCTGTTAGAAATTTGTATGTGACGCCATTAAGGGAAAATTATCTTATGTTTGCCACTTTAAAAAAAAACCTTTATCTTCCCCCAAAAGCAGACAGTTTTTACTCTGAATGACATGTGAAATTTTACATTCCTATAGCAAAGAACTTACTAAAAAGGCAGTAGAATCCACAGTGCAAAACAAAATAAAGAGATTTTTTTTTTTTAATGAAGGAAGGGAGAATTGGTTAATTTGATTAAAGGGAGCACTTGGGGACATGCTACTTGAATTTATCACTGTTTGGCAATGGTAATTTTGCCATCTTATCAAGAAGAGCAGAGCAAAGAATCTACACAACAAATAAAATTTCTCTCCTTGCATCCAAAAGATTGTAATGTGAAAGTAAAAAAGAGACAAGCTTGTTGAGGAAGGGAGAAATTATAACTTAACAAGGAGGCAGCCCACAGCTGTCACTCAGAAACCAGACTGGAAAATGTTCTGGTATATTATAATTTCCTAAAAGGTTTATTTTTGTAAAACTGAGAATAATCTCAATGTCTAAAACACCAGATACCAATAACAGGAATAAAGGATTAAACAACAGTTAAAGCATGGGACCTAAATAAATACAATTTTCAGAAGTAAATTCACCATGCTATATTAATCTACTTCTATGTTTGAAATCTACACTTCAAATTTAAATGTAAATGGATCAAGCACAATGCTGAAATCCTTCTAAGCATTTACAGGAAAGAAATACTAATCTTGGCTTTTAGCGTGTTTATAGGATTAGAAAAAGTCACCTGCAATCATAAAAGATTTTGTAAGCTGTACTCTGAGACAGTTGTGTGAAATACCTTATTCATAACAATGGAACTTTTATTTCAAAACTTGATGGTATTATTTAGTTTTAGTATCTACTTCGTGAGGTACCTTGTGTTAAAAAACCCCTGTGGACTTCACAAAACATCACCTGGCATTTCTCTCCTTCTGTAAAAGAAATTCTATGCCAAGAGTGTCCTTATGAATTCCCTCCTCTGCCTGTTAGACAGGCAGGAGGATTTCTTGAAGATAAGGATCAGGGGGTGTGGGGGGCCCTGTTGTGAGCACTGTCTTTTCTGTGAGATGGAGAGAATGGTTTTGCAGACATTTTCTGTAACCTCATGTAGTCAGTCAGGAATGGTTTTTTGCATGGAGAGTGTGTTGGTGGGGAATCTTCACCCCCACTTCTCACACGCTTTTTCTTGGATGTTGTCTGAGTGAAAATGAATAATTTCACTGTTGATCACTTTATTAAAGCTGCCATCTGAAATAATGTATTTGCATAATTGCAAGGCTACAGCTTTAAAGAGAGAAAGCTGCAGGGAGAGAAAGGATAGTACTTCTTTGCCTTGGAGCTTACATTGGTATCTTGAATGGGATATAGCACCTCGTTGTTGGATGCTGCTGGGAACCAGGGAAAAAGCAGCCTTGAAGCCTTGGGTTTCTCAGATTGGACAAGGACAAGAAATTATAACAATAATTATGCACCTGCAGGGTGCTTGAGAGCTGTGTGAGTGCCTCATGATATTTTGCAGAAAGCATGTTTTCAAAGAGGTGTTGCCTTCTTGGACCAATGAGTCTTTTCAATTCTGTTTTGCATGTACTATCCTATATATAGTGTACTGTTACTTTTATTTAAAGCTTCTCTTTTTCATTGCACGAGGAACTATGTTGCATTATCCTTTTCGCTGCTCACCTAGAGCCTAAAATGCAACACCTCATCAGCAAGGGAGCTGCTTCCACACAGTCTTAACTGCTTCCCAACCAAGAGGCTTTGCCATTGGAGCTATGCCTGGTGGGGGCACAGTATTTTCCACCTCAGGACTAAAACTATGACAGTGGCAGAACCTGAAACCATAAATCAGCCTGCATCCCATGAATGAGATCAAAGTAATGTCTTCTTTTCTCTCTCTCTTTTTTTTATTTTATTTTTTTTTTGTAATGTTAAAAATTTTTTTTTGGCTCAAAGGCTTTGTTCTAATAGCAATAGTCATCAGAAAAGCAGAATAGACTGATGTTTTTTAACAGATGACTCATCCTTTGATGAATCTTGAGGGAAAAGAGCACTGGGTTTCTTGTCTTTCCTGGAGTAGCTTCAGGCCCTTGTGAGTCAAGCCTCATGCACTGAGAAATACAAATCTGCAATGTTTACCACTGTGTTAGTAATGAGCGTACTGTGCATCAGCTAGCACACATTCCTTCTTGAGGCATGTATTTAAAACATATTACTTCAGCAAACATTAGATAATTAGCAGCTCTTAATTGTAGCTTAATTTCTTAGCTTTTCCTGTGACTTTTAAAATACTACCAGAAATAAAAGTGGTTTCAGTGCTTCAGAGTTGTTCCATATTGCACCAAACATCTGTCAGAAACCCAGTTAAAACGTTTTACAGTTTCCTCACTGGGCTACAAAAGGGTTAAACAGCCAAGCCAAAAATCCTTTAGTGAAAATGCTACAATGACTTCACAATGGTTTCACAATAAATGCAGATATTTATCGATTGTCTGCGTGCTAAGAGCACAAGAGGAAGTTGGTCCAGGTAAGAAGTCTGGTGTAAGATGACAGTTCAGGCGGCACACAGCACACAGCACTGCCTCTCTCTCGACAGAGAGAGAACACAGGCTCACAATGGTTATTAAATAAAGGGAACCCAGCTCCTTACAGCGAGGGGCTGCTTGTACTAATGAGGCTCTGACACATGCAGGCCACTTCTGTGACTCAGTACCACAGTACAAATGCTCCTTTCAAGATGTGTGCTACACGCATGGTCACAGCAAAACGGATGCACGAGAGGAAAAGTGAGGAAATGAGGGGGAAAAAGCTTCCTCAGTCACTTTAGATTCTTAGCATTGCATTTGATTTTTCAGCCCCAATACCTTCAAGATTCCCAAATCCTTTTTTCTATATTATGCTTTACACCAATCTGCTAAATTATTGAAATTTAATTATATTGAGTGTATATTTCAGTTGTAGTTGAATTTTTCCACATATTTGCATTTATTCGTGACCAATAAAATCTGCTGTATTCTTGCTGAATTTTTCTTGTAGAATATTTCTGTTTCTATTTTGCTTGCTTGCCAGATCACTTCTTAAAGATGACAAATTAAAAAACAGAAGCCACAGCCATAAATCTGTGAGGATCTTACTGTTATCTAGGCTTTAAAAACCAGATAGGGAAGTATTTGAAAATGTTTTTTCAGATGAAATATTATTGGAAGAAAATCTCCATGGCTCTCACTGTTCTAGCATCACTGTGTATGAAAAATTTCAGGAAATTTATCTTTACAACCAGGCTGCAAGATAGCAAAACATACTATTCCTGTTTTACACATAGGTTATTAAAACACACCACGACTAAGTAACAGGCCATATTATAAAACAATGTGGAACTGAATTTTGTCTTCCAAATCTCACACTAGCACTCATATCACACAAACCTAATTGCTTCCCTGACTACAGATAAATAGCAGGCAGCCTACCCAAAGGTGTATGTTAGTGTTTAACTGCAGAAATCACATTTCATGCAGATTTAACAATCCTGCAACTGTGTTTCCCCAACAACTTAACTCACTCTTGAAAAGTAGTCAAACCTATAAAAAAAGCCAACCAAAACTACCTCAGCTATGAATCAAAAGTACAAACAGAACACATACTAACTCAGAAGGAGGATGTTAGCCTTTCCCTATAATAACATACAACAAGCATGTTAGCCTTTCCAGATGATTGAATTGGGAGCTCAAGTTCAGATGTCCTTTGCTTGTTCCCTCAAAAATGATATAAATATGTAAATATCACACTTGCTCACATCCAGTTTATCAGTTATCTGTGTTGTTCTGTAAGAACAACCCTTGTTGATCATTATGACTCCCCCAATCACTTGTGTGAATCATACACAGTGCAAGTAATTTTATTCCTATCAGCTTACTGATTAAAATGTTATGCAGCACAGAGCAAAGAACTGACTCCTACAGGAGCCCAGTATAAAATGTGCCTGGTTTACAGGTGTATTGACATCCCTTTGTTTCCAATTTCTAACTCAGTTAGAAAGCCAGATTGATCTTGTATCATTATTTTTATATAAAAATGTCAGAGAGTGCTATGTCAAACCTTACAGAATTCTGTATATCTCACAGTAACACTATTAGCTTTCATCAACTAAAGTTTTAATCTAATAAAGATGGATGCACAGTTAAACAAATATTGATTGGCTTTACACCTCTCTCCTTTATTTCTGTATCAATGGAGACCTGCACTACATTACTTCACTTACAAATGATGTCAAGGACAGGCTATAATCACATAATTTTTATTAACTTTGCTTATAGGCAGGAATAAGACATTGAATTCCAGTTAAATTAAAAAAAAGAGGGAGAAAAGAGTAAGAACTTCAGTCAACTTCTAATTTTGACCTAGTTTCCATGTTTCTCCAGGAATTTATGGCATGCCTCACACAAGGACAACAAGGCAAGATTTTAGCTGTTTCCAGAGTAATTTCTAATGCTGCATTTGCCAAAATGGTGCAGGGAATTGTCTGAAGAGGGAGGAAAGGAAGAAGAAAGGGGAGGAGTACAGAGAGAAGAGGGAGGACAGCAACTTACTCTAAATCCTCTCTTCCCATGGAAGCAGGAACACCTCAGGTCAGGCTTCATGATTTTTGGCTGTAGGCTGACTGGTCTTGCCATCTGTGACCTTGCAAAGCACTCTCATGACATTAACTTCAAAAGTTTGCTAAATATGGAGCAATTTCAAATGACTGAAACTCATACGTGCATTTACTCATTTTAAGTGAATAAAAAGTCTTCTTATCAACCTTGTTCATCTCAGACATGAATCTTATTTCCTTGCCTTTTTGAACATGGTTTCTAAATCAAGATTCACGTAGAAAGCAACCCAAGGCAAGTCCTGTATTTGCAATGTATTTTAATTCTCCACATTCTAATATGTACAATTCCCAGTTATGTTTTGGTTGCACCCAGGCCACAGAACAAAAGACCCAGCTGCATATTCTAGAACAACTCTGTAAAATAATAAGGTAACACTTTTAAGAAACTTAAGACTGCCTTCAAATTGGCCATGTATCCTAAACACACAATAGTTACAAACTCCTCTACACAGGAGAAATAATCATGCCTAGTTGTATTAAACAGAAGATTAAGAAAATACTTACAAGGATAAGATTATAAGGAATGTGAGCAGATTGTTGTCTTTCATTCAGAGTCTTATCACAGAAAAGAGGATATCCTAGATGTAAAGTTGTATTTGGCTAGACTTAGACTGGCTGAATGAATATAAGCCACCATTTCAGTTTATTTAATTTAAGAAGCAGGTCAAAGTGCTGCTTTCAGCTACCTATTAATATTGAAAGGATCTTCTGGTTATTACAGTTATACTCCAAAATGTCTTCAAAGCAGTACAACTATACTAAATCCTATGCCTTGCTGAACAAAAGAATGCTGACTAAACAATTTTTTTAAGACTTTAGAGTGCTAAAAGGTCATTAATAACACTAGATTAAAAAATAAATAACTTATCCTTCCATGATATTTGCACCCAAATGTACCTGAAAAAACTATTTCAGACAAATGGGAAAAAATATTTCCTTTAGAAATAAATTCTCTCTGATTCTCTCTCTTCCCTTCTATCCTGGTTGTGAACATCTTTTTTTCCTCCACACAGCAAGTCCTAGTGTAAAGAATTATGGAAAGATTGAAAAATTCTGGCAACACTATTTAAATTATGTTCTAACAAAAAATAATGACAGCATTAAATTTAACCTTACACAATTAAAAAAGGCTGTTTTTTTTTTTTTTTTTTTTTTAATTTGAGGGAACAGAGATCAAAAGGGAGAAAACAGAAGTCAAATTCTAGCAAAATTGTTTCCCATGCTATATCACCTATTCTGAAATACTTTGAGCTCCTGCTACTCAATTTCATTATGTCTTTCTGCTATTCTTTCATACTTTATTTACAGCAATGTTAAAATGGGTATAAAAAGCTGGAAAAGAGGTTCCAAAAATAGAAGTTGATAAACACTGTTGTGAAGGGTGTAAGACAGACTCTTTGCATTACAAATTGGTATTAGGCTCCAGTTTTGAAAGCTTGTACACACTGTGAAAAGTGAAGAGGACTAAGCAGAGTGAGCAAAGTTAAGCAGGTGCCTAAGTTTTTGTAGGATTACAACCTTATTACTACATCAGCTGGAGTCTGCTTATTTCTAAGGACTAGAGGGTTACTACAAGCCCAGTTTTGCCTTTCTCCAGAGAAGATTTGCTGTAATGAGATGTCATAATGCTCCTCTTCACCACACCAAAACATGAGTTTGGTTTTTTTTTTTTTTTATGAGAGAGAGAGTGAGAAAATTATTTCAGCTAATTATTATTAGCTAATCAGAACGGAAATTCCCAGGCTATTAGCCATTTACATAATAAGTGGATTGCTTTGTGGAGAGAAAAACTGACAATCATTCAATATTCTTGTAATAATACTGTAAGTATCTGTTTGATAACAGCAACAGTCTCATTTGTTCAATTTATAACTAATCAATAGCAATAATGTAATATTTTGCAGCACGGAATTCTATTAAGAAAGCACTGTTTTGTGCAGGATGACAAAGGCTATCTGTTCATAAATTAATGCTTTGCTTCAGGATTAAACATCAAGAGTTGTCCTCCAAACAAGGACAGATTTGATGGGGAGGCTGAGGGAAGTACAGCACAGCCCACGTGCTCTAGGCAATTTCCCCATCTGTATTAGAGATGCATCTAGCCCTGTCCAACCCCAAACAATCTCTGTCTGAAAAAAATAATTGAAATATTGAGCTAAGTGACTTCAAACTTATTTGCTTATTACAGGTGCTTTTTAAGAAGGGCTCCAGGCTGAAGCAGGGACGAGTCAGGCTGAAGCTGTAAAGAGTCCTGCCTCTGAGGAGGAAGGAGTGTGC
This sequence comes from Oenanthe melanoleuca, assembly GCF_029582105.1. Classification (NCBI taxonomy): domain Eukaryota; kingdom Metazoa; phylum Chordata; class Aves; order Passeriformes; family Muscicapidae; genus Oenanthe; species Oenanthe melanoleuca. The sequence continues at coordinate 111,689,055 of NC_079335.1, forward strand.
TGAAATGAATGCAGCCTCTATTCCCTGTCCCCCTGCACCACTGTGGGAAGGAGGCAGAGAAAATTGGGAGTGAAGCTGAGCTCAGGAAGAACAGAGGGGTGGGTGGAAGGTATTTTTAATATGTGGTTTAGCTTCTCAATGCCCTACTCTGATCTGAGTAATAAATTTCCCCAAGTCTAGTCTGTTTTGCCCCTGATGGTAACTGGTGAGTGATCTCTCCCTCTTCTTCATTACATTTTCTTTTCCTTGTCCAGTTGAGGAGCAAAGTGATAGAGCAGCTCTGTGGAGATCTGGCATCCAGCCAGGTTCAATCCACCACAGACTGTTTATACATTGCTGCTTATAATGGTAATTTTCAATATATCATCACAGCATCTAACAAACACAAAGAAAAACTATTTTCTTCATATATTTGCACCGACAAAACACATTATCTGAAGCAAGTTATTTTTTAAGCATTAAACTAATGAGACAGTAAAAATACTGGAAAATTATAATCTCATCACAAATCAGATCACAATGTATCTCAGCTAATTAGCAGAAGAAAAGCAGTAATAAATTACTTGTGTTTCTTTTTGGCCACTAAATCGGCTTTCAACATATTTTAAACAGTACTAAATATGAAACCACTGCTTCCTACTAACAAAGAGTTGTTAAAATACCGAATTTCTACTGGTTTGAAGTGTTTAGTTTTGGAAAGCCCTACAGAAAATAACAAAGCTTCTTCTGAAGGGGAAGAAATGGGTGTTTTCAGGACATATGGCATTAGCAGCATTTATCTAACATACCTAAAAATATGTGCTGATATATAATGGCTGAAGACATTAAGACACTACAGATAAGACTTCCCAAGCACTTCAAGCCCAAACTCAAGGGCAGGTCCCCAAGGCATCATGAATATTCACTGAAAGTTCAGGTCTAGGACAAGCTGGTAGCTTGGCTATTCCCAGAGGAGGGACTGTGTTTCTCATACCTCCTCAAACAGAGGGCCCTCAAATCAAATTATGACTAAACTTCTGCTCAGTCCAACATCTGGTGACAATCCAGGGAGTTCACTTTCACCAGCTGTCCTGGGTAAGCATTAGTCTCATTCCATGGCTGTAGATCAGTGCGATGACCTGATTACCTCCTTGTTATTCCAAAATACAAATTTCCAGCCTTCCATTCTCATTTACTGCCTTTTAGGTGATGGTGCAGAAAATGAGGCAGTAATCTCAGGAGTTAAATAGCCAGAGCAGGACTGCTGCTCTCTGTGACATTCACCCACTGCTACGGATGAAAGCACCAAGCAGCATCTTTTGTGAATTCGGGGAAGGTGAATGAATAACAGTTACTGTTAATCCCGATGCTGGGAACAAAAGTATCTGTGATTTTTATTCACTCTGCAGGGTAAATAAACAGATCAGTGACACATACTTCTTGCACAGACAAAATACCATTTGTTTGAGAACCAGAATGTTCAGAGGAACTACATTAGTGTCTTAAAAAAACAAGTGAAAGTGGTTGTGGTAGAGAAAGAGCAAGAGAAAAATGCTATCATGCTGCATCACTGTCACTTCTTTTGCTGTTCGGTTTCACATTGTTTTTCACTCGAGTGACTGCCACACTGAGCTGCAATGAGGAAAGTCCCTAACCTGTGAATATCCCTGTGTCAGGACAAACTGACTGGTGAGAGGAGAACAAAGATGATGACTATTTCTTTTAAGCAAAGAGAATGGAAGCATTTTACAAGTTGAGTCAGAGCACTGACACACTTTCCAATGCAGGCATGCTCCCTCCCCCACCACTTTCTACACAGACTCATTCACAAAAACAAAAATAAATAACACAGAAAAACACAGAAAACTGCTCAGTAATCAATTCAGAGTTGCAACTGCTTCCTGAAATTAATTTAAATAGCCAGACTTGCCACTCCCATCCTTGTTAGTTTAGGTCTCCCTCTCCTGTACCACAGAATTCCCTTAATTTGCTTTCTTTTCAGTCACTTGCAGTCCAAGCATCCCCAAATGTCTCCAAAGTGGGTTTATTTTCCTTTTCTTCTTGGAACAGAGCTGATACGCCCCAGAAGACTTTATTTGCATCTGTAAACCACAAAGACCCTTCAAAGGGTCAGCATCGGATGGGGAATGAATGGTGGCTGTGGACTCTGAAGAGGTGAGTGGTGCTGAAAGCAGAGAAGCCATTGGAAAAGATGATTCAACAGCACAGGAGAAAGTACTTATTTTAGGCTTTTAAGCTGTTCTGGAAAGGGTAGGGCTGCCCCCTGCTAAGGAGCTCCCCGGGGAGCAGCTCATTGTGCTGGCAGGGTGAAACATGAAGGCAGGGGAAGTATGAGCTCAGATGCAGAGACAATGAGCACAAGGCTCCTTCCAGAGTGACTCATCCAGCCTCTGGGACAGAGGAAACCGAGCACTCCCTGAGTTAGCATCCTCTGCTAACTATCCAAGTAGTGGCACTTGGCAGTGGGGAGAGCAGCTGTTCACTCTTCTAACAGCTCCAGGGATGGCGCTGGGAAATGGGAGTTAAACAGAGGTTCTGGGGGATGACATTTGGTGACAAGCAGAGAAGGAAATAGTACAATAAGATACTTAAGGGAATTAATTTGACTTTACATAAATAATAGCGAACAAGATCAGAGTATTCCAATAACACTGAAGTTCAGCTAGAGAAAAGGAATTTTTTCAAACCTGTGGGCCACTAAAGATTTTTCTTGTGATTAATACATAATTTATGTGCCAGTAGTGCAGTTTTCTCTCAACAAAGCAATATGTAATATTTAATAGAAAGAAGAGAGCAATTTGGAAAAATCATGTTGGTTTGGGTTTATCCCCCCCAAAAAGTTATTAGATTTTGGATACTAAAATTACATGCAAACTGATTGGGAAAAAGTCCCCAGTATATATTTCTCAGCTTTATTACTCACACATTTAGTGTATTAGCACTAAAGGGTCTGCAGGGAGGAATCCCTTTCCTGATGAGCCCTGGTGTCCCATCCTGCCTTGAAAAACTAAAGAGCTTCTATTCTTATAGAAGGCAAGTAATACACCAGAACATGGAATTAAGTGATGCACCAAATATTACATTAGTTTCACTATTAATTAATCAGAGCCAATGGTTTGAGAGTAAGGTACTTTACTAGAACTTGCTGCTTTCAGTTTGTCTTATGGTCTAGTGTTTAGAAATGTCTCTTCTGAGCAGAGTCTCTCATCCCTGTCTAGGCCCAGAAGGATTTGAAGGGAAACAAAGAGAGAAAAAGTAATTTTTCTTCTATTCTAGTTGGTTTTACTATTATCCTCTCAAAAATAACAAGGATACAACGTAAAGCAGAACACGAGTTTTCAGCTATATTAACCAGACAAATCTGATGAAGATAACTGAGCCACCGAAGCTCCTCCCAGACGAAGAGAATCAGACTGTTCTTGAGCTGACCTAACACCTCCAGCTGCCTGCAGAGCCCTGCAGCTCAGCCACAGCAGTGTCTGGGAAGGACCAGGGCTACCAATATCTGGGGTTCACTGCTTCTCCAGCCATCAGGGGGGCTCAGTGCCAACTGGTTCTATTTGACCACCTTTGATCTCATGTTACATGTAGGAGCTGAAGCAAAGGACAAGTTGGTCTTTTACTAGATGCAAGTTTTGAAAACCAGAAATCCTCTCCTTCCCAGACTCTTAACAGGCAGCCATAAAATAATTTTAAAAAAAGAAGAAGAAGAAAAAAAAAACAACTAAAGAGAAGAGTGAGAGGTTAGTTTGCAAGCAATGTTATTCCTCAGAGAAACATATTCATCCATTCATCCAGAAATGACTCAACATTCTGAAAACCATTTAACTGTTTTTCTGTCGGAGTAATCCAAAGAAAGATAGGGAAAGGCAGAGATTACTTTGTTTTCTCCTCTCCTTTTCTCCAGGAAGTAAAATTTCCTTCTAAGAATTGAGATAGCCCATCAAAACCAGTCACTGCTCTTTCAGAAATGGAAGCTATGGCTAACGATTCTAAGCCATTTCATTTCTGAAAAACTGTATTTACAGATAAATAAAGAGTAACTGTCTATTGATGTCCCATCCCTGAAACCAAGAGAAGCACCCACAATGTGAATACTGAAATATCTATTCTTCTTCCAGGGAAAAAAAATATCATAAGACTGCCTTTTTCAAGAAAGACAGCTCATAAAATCATTGAGAAATCTTTCTTCTGCTGGATAAAATACTTCTTTAGCTTTGACAATCTGGAAAAACTCTAGCTGTTACAGTAAGCACAAAATAAAATGAAAAACTAGCCCTGAAACAAATAATCTTACTTTTAGCCTTTCACACATTCTCAATTTCTCCTACCAAGAGCAGAACAGCCTTGAGAGGATGAGCAGCAGTGTCTGAAACCATGGAAACTGTAGTTTGCCTGTTTTTCTGAAGAGTTGGGCAACAGGCCCTGTCTGAAATCTAGTTTCCACAAGGTTTTGCAATTAGAGAACTCAAGTATGAATGCAGCAATTTAGTGAACAAAAATAAACAGCATTTCATACTTCATTCTAAAAGTTTCTAAGTTACTATGAAAGTCTTTTCAGAACCACTTTGAGACTCAGGTTATTGGCTGATCATCTCATTTTCTGGCCAAGAATGCCTGCAATTTAAAGAAAAGCATGATAATGGGCTGTACCAGTTTGACACAGGTATTTTGCAAGACAGAATTTATACACCATCTTTTCTGGCAATTTCACTGTTCTCCCTTTACTCAGAATTTTTAGAGGATGGAACAAATGGAGAGGACTTATCTTTTCATGTTACATACACACCTTACAGTCAACTTATTAGACCTTTTGGTCTGTTGAATATATACAGGTGCAATTTAGTAAAGATGTTAAAATTCACAGTCCATTTACATTCCTTAGCTGACCAGATCTTGAGTGAAAAATCCTAAAATTTTTCACTTTTACTCCCCAAAAACTTACCAGACCTGGTGAAGGACATGTTTGGTTTCTCTTTTCTTTTAAACAAAGCCACATCTTCAGAAGAAAAACTGTTCCCAGACTCAAAATATGAGCAAAGATCCAGGACCAAAACGAGAGAGACTCACATTCAAACACTGACCTACTTCCCATTATAGCTTTCCTCAGAGCTGAAGAACACACAGTGCTTCCTCAGTAAAACTGAAATGGTGTGGCATATGCTTCTCTAGACAAATAAAATGCTGACAGGCAATGCAGCAAACTGAGCCACACCACTTTTTCCTCCCGTGGAAGCCCTTTGAACATTGGTGTTACATTATTCACTCCAATAATGATGGAGTACTTTATAAATGGGACAGAAAGTCAATTATTCCACACAATGCACCATCACAAGCACGGCTGTAAGATCGATGCACCCATAGCCTATTTTACAAATACTTGAGCAAAAAACAAACAAGAGAATTAAGTTCATAGCTTCTTAACACTTTCCAGAGCTGGTAATGTATGTACTGTAACTCACAAAGGCTATTTATAGAGCCGAGTTTCTGCACAGCATTCCTAGAAAATCGTTTCTATTAACCCTCGGATACCATGTTTGTTAAAGCCCTGAGGATGTGTTACAATTAAAAATTGGTGTGAAATTTCAATTTCAACAGTGTTTTTTATTACCCAGACATAAAATGCCGGTTGACACTTCGTGATTAAGATGAAACACTACTGAGTATCATTTGATTAAAACCAACAAAAGAGCAATAGAAGCCATCAGTCCTATGTACCCCAATTTTAAACACACACTGGGAGATCCCAGTCACTGGGGTATACAGCAGACATACTTGTCGAGAACCTGAACAGCTTTGCAAATTTAAAAGACTAGAATTAATTTTATAGCAAAGCAGTATAGGCTTATTTTTTTTTTTTTCAGTAGTTTGGAAATGAACACAATTACTAGCATCCACTACCTCAATTTTTTACAAATGAAATGTTTTGGGTGTTTTTAGTAAAGCAGAGCGTACCTTAATTGTGCTATGAAAAATAATGTAAGTTGTATGGAGATCCATTTGCTGGTTTATCCTAATTATTACAGTAAAGCATGTTTATTGTTTTGTTGCCTACATACAACATACTAAATCTACTTAGAGTTGCTAAATTTAGGATTATCCCTAGATGAGCATATTAAACCTGAAACTGAAATGATTCTAGAATATGCTACCAAATCTCTTTAAATAACTGAAATGTATATTCATTAAATAGCCTGTTCCAATGGATTACTCCTCTATTTTAAAGAAATTAATTAATAAAATAGATGCATGGTGTTTAGGGGTGAAACAACTGCATCTAATTAAAGAAACCTTACCAATAGCTTCTTTCCTCAAATTCACATCAACCTATTAAAGTTAGACACAACATGGTTAATTGCATTTAGAAAAGAAACATGCCAGAGGGAGGTTTTCTGTTATCCTTCTAAAAATACTCTGTGCTAACTATTTTTGCCAGATACTTAAATTTCATTGTCTAAAACTACAGTAGAAATACTGTCTGCTATATTTAGGAAATTTCATTGAATAGTTTAATGAAATAGTTTATAAAAACCTGCAATAGCATTCTCTGCAGTACTGTGCTAAGCTTAGCCTTGCCTGTTAAAAAAGAAGCAGCACTGAATCCAGTTCTACCTCAATAATTAAGGGGAGATGAACAAATACATTTGATGATACAAGGCAATAAAAAAGATTAACAAATATTTGGGCAAAATTAATTAAAATATGATTCAAATTCTTGAATACAAAAGATATTCCAGCAACTCTGGGCATAGTGTATTTTCTCCAATATGAACACTTGTGTCTAATGGTGAGGCTACACCAAAGTTTCTTTTGTAAAGGTTACCAGAGTGGAATATTGATATATTAACTTTCTCATGCAAAAGTTCAAGTAGAACCCAAGAGTGAAAATCTGCCATAAGAGCATATGAAATCCCAGACTATATTACTGATTCAATGCTCTGATACCAATAATTAAAAGTGAGAATTTGCAGAACTACTGCTTGATCAGCACAGGTAATGAATTATAATTACAGAAGTATACTTAAAAAGCATTGGTGACAATGACTAGGTAATTTCCATTTATACTCTTAAGATTTTAATTAATAATTTGAACCTCAACCACATCCTCTTCAACATTCACAAGCTGCAGCCATTATGTGGTAAGGCTGGGGAAGAGGAGCAGGCAGTTTGCACCTGTAAATCTTAGCTCCCCTTTAGACCATGCTGACACATGTGGGAGTGAGCCCTGTTTTGCACTAGGGTTAACCCAGAAGAAACAGCCCTGGCTTAGCTGGTTATAAACATGCAAACTGGAACCCATAACAGGCAGGCCCAAGTGTGTAATTAATGCATTTGTTGCAGTATAATGGTATTTGTAAAATATGCACTGAGGTATAAATATATAAATATGAGATAGAATCTGCTTTAGAAATTCAGTGTAGTTGTATAAATCAGAAGATAAGCAGATAATTCAGCCATTATTGCGTTCAGAAGCATTTTAGAAGGTGAAAATACAATCTCTTCAGGAAATACGTAGTTTGGCTTAGTTAAAAACACCCACAGGGAAACTGATGATAAAAAGCAAGAACAAGTTATAACTGAGTAGATGCAGATTTCATCAGAGAAACACATTCACTATGTGCAAATATTGTAGGTGGTTGCAGATTAGTATTTAGCAAATGTGCCTTTTAGGGTCTGTGTTCCAAATGTTTTATGTCTTCTTTTTTCCAATAATCAATGTATTTGTAAAATAGGTAATTTGCAATTAACTTAGCAACTTATGGTTTCTTCATAATCAACAAATAATAACTGTTTTGGGAATGAAATTTGCACAGGCACACCTGGTAGTATGATTCATATGAGAAACTTAGAATCACTGGCATCTGTAACTACTCTCGGTGGCCCTTGTGGGTTTGGAAAGCACTCAGGAAAATTCAGAGCTGGGGAAGCCCATCAGCATCATGCTGATGTGAAAGAGCTGCAATTTCTGTAGCAAAATCAGTCAGAGACCAATTCTAAGTGGAGCAGTTCCAATCCAAAATGAGTCAGGAGTCAAGTTGCAGGTGGTGCAATTTGTGATGGCAAGAACTGAATTTATGTCTGAAAACAAAAGATAACACTATGTTTACACACAGCATGACAGTATTATTTATTCAGTTTTTAGAAGTATGTAGCTTGGACTTGACCCTATTCTGAAATCAGAAGAGAAAAAAAGGAATCTGTTCACTGATAATGAACTATTAATAGATAGTCCTGATTCTACAACTTCCACAGTCAAGGTTATATGATTATAAATCTCAAATAGTCTGACCATTTTTGTTGTTTCAAAGGAAATTAAGCAACAGTCACAGCCATGTGGAAAACCAGGACTCAAAGAATAAAGTAAAAGAAACAGTTCTTATTTTTATACATCAATTCAATTTTATTTTTATATATTTGGCTTGAAATACTGTAGCCATATTATAACATCTGACACCCTGCGCCATTGAAAGCACCTTTCTTTCTGAATTCTGATGACAGGAGATAAGACATGGTCTAACAGAATTCAACACTCCATCAGTAAAGAACTCTACTCTTACAGCTCCTGGGTTTTATGGAGCAGTAGTGAGAGTTTTGTAAAAATGTTTTAAATGTTAAGCATCAGCATCCAAAAATAAATGCTCATCTATTCAGAAACAATAACCAAAAAAAGCTTTAAGAAGAAAAATCATTTAAGGGTTTATTTTTAAACAGCTGTTTTTAAAGTGAGCAGTCTTGACATCAGAACATTTTTCTGTCATCATAAGAAAAGGGAGTTTAATTTTGAGGGATCAAGCTGCTTGCTCTACTTTGAGTTGTGTAATTCTTCCTTTCTAAACTTAAGAAAAGCTACCAGTGTAACTGCTCAGTGGTAATTGACTTAAACATCCAGAGAAAATAACAATTAAAAAGGTACAAAGGGTTCCTCGCTGTACAAATACATTAAAGTAGGTAAATATGAATTCTGAATAAATGAATTTTTAATACATTTGCTCTTTGAAAAGAACTCTTTTATTCTGTGTACACAAGTGTCACAAACTGTTTATGAAAACAACTGTTCTGAAAAGTAAATAAGACACTGGCAAAGCCTGTGTTGTGTCCTACTTCTGTGGCTCATCTAATAGTCGATAATTCACTTCTGTACTTTGTGGTTTCACTGCTTCAGCTCAAGTACCACAGCATGTGGATTGAAGGGTGACCTTCAGAAAGACAATGTATTCCAATAACTAATTTCAATTTTCACAATATCCAAAGTGGAAATACTGATGGACAATAGCATGTGATGACATATGTCAACCATAGGAGAGAAGTTTAATAAAGCAGGGCATGCCGTGCCGTAAGGAAATCTGGCTTCCATTTCTGGCTCTGACTTTATGTGACAAATAATTTCATCTGCCTAAATTGCTTTTCCCACAGTTTAAATGAGAAAGTAATTGTTTACTTTTCCAGATACTGTGAGAACTAATTTATTCATACTTGGGAAAGCATTTCAAATTTGTAAAGTGGGAGCCTTGACTGGACCTCAGCATAAAGCTGTCCCATAGGCTGGGAATAGTTCTTGTCAACAGCAAGCATTCAGGCTGAGATTTGTTTACAGCAATTTGAAATCCCTTTCCTGCAGCTTCTGCCACAAATAAGAGAAAATATTTATTCCTGGTATGATGACATCAGTAGTCTTAATTATATGAGAACACACAAAACCAGTAATTAAATATACTGCATTAAATTTATGGCACATTTGTGGTCACTAGGACAAATATAACATGTTTTTATAACATCTAGGGAATTTCTCATTCTACCACCAACCCCTACTTCACCCCTAGAGTCCCAGAGGTCCTTTTTTACCTTCCTGTAAAAGACTTAAGGCTCAGGTATAACTGCCCTGACAGGTTCCCCTCCTGTCCCCTCCCCCACAATGGCCTGAGTGTAAGTGAGCAGTAGAATATAAAAATACACATAACATTTTAAAACCCAGCATATCAAGGCTAACGAAATTAAGGAAAATTTTCTTTTTCTTTTTCTTTTTTTTTTTTTTTCTGGTGGCACATTGTGGAAACAGAACCTGAGCCTGAATCACTGTCAGAAAAAACTGTCTCAGCACATTCACTGGGGACTGGGCAGACCACAAAGATTCCTTACATGCATATTCCATCAACCAAAAGGAAGATGGATTTGCTCATTAAATCACAAGTAAGTTATCAGTAACTGAGCTCTCACAAAAACCCACAAATTAAAATGACGACCTTTGAAACTCTGAATTTGCCTAGTTGAACAGCTGCTAAAGAATAAGAACCATACAAAGAGGCTTACTGTCACAGCAGCAATTTTACAGAATCTAATAGTGTGAATGGCCAAACCACTTCTCCTGATATCACAGTTAGGTGCTGCTAAGAGAGACAGCTAAATCCTAGATTAATTTTTATTCCAAATAATTGGAAGAAAGCTCTTGATAACAGTCTTGCATTCCTGGCAAGAATCCAGATGGTCTCAGGTAAAGTATTTATCATTCACACAGCACTTCCACCATCTATTTAGCAGAAAGCATGAATATTTTAATCAGCTGAGATTGTATTCCTATACCAGCAGTATTAAATTCATATTAAATTCACTTATTTAGAAGCTGAAACTAATATAAGTTGGTATGATTTAATAAGGAACCATATGGTCTTGTAAAAATATATTCTAAATATTTATATATACAGTCTTTAAGAAAACCAACTAATTTTGAAAACAAACAAATGTACCTCAAACAAAATTTCAATTTTTTTTTTCTCTCCAATCAGGTGCTTCTAGAAGAAATGAGATAATTCAAATCAGTTTACTCATATTTTCATGATCTTTAAAGGCCTTGCTTTTGCCAATGATTAACAGCACATACAGGGACTGATCAGTTTGTGTTCCTTACTTGTTTATCTGTCTAAATCCACAATTAAAGACTAAGGAAAAGAGATAGCTATGGCTTTAGTGTGCATGGGTTTTAGCCCAACAGCCATGAAATATGGGTTCAAAATAGTTGCTGCAATTCACTCGTCTCCCTAAAAAACTAAATGGCAAGAATTGTCAAAAGAACAAAGTGCTCTCTGAAAAAGGCCAGCTCTGGTGCAAACCCAATGCTGCTAAATTATGGAGTGGCACTAATGAAGCACAGATTGTCACCTCTTGCAATTTTATTCTCAAAACCCAAAACCAACAATTAATTCTAAATTAAAAATGGATGCTATAGTCATTGAAGAGCTGCAAAACATACACCACCGAAAACACGAAGAAAAACTTCAGCACAAGATGAGATCCTACAAGCTGCTGCTGCTTTAGGAAAAATAATGGTGCTTCTTCAGAAAGAAACAGGGCAATAAACAGCAGAGGTGTCACAAGGTATAATAGTGTAACTGCTGAAGAGGATGGAGTGACCAAAAAAAATAAAATCAACCCTTTCTATGAACCTTGGAGAGCCCCAACAGAGACTGTGATGATGGATGTATCTATTTATATTTTTTTTTTGGTCTAGAATGAAGACCAACACATCCTACACAGCCTTCCTTATGCTGTTCTGTGATTTCATTAAAAATATTTTGAATTCTGTATTATACTAATGGTGACACAGTTGGTGGCACAAAGTCCTTTCAAATTCAGACAGCCAAGGAATTTGACCTCTGTGAGATGTCTTGCATTGAAATATTACAAGATAAATCTAATATTCCCAAAATGAAATGATAATTTCCCTCCTAATTATCTGTAGAGTACTTTTTTAATGTTTCTTTATCTTACTTAGTTAAGAGTATTAAAATTCTGAAGAAAATAAATATTTGGCTGTGTATTAATTAGATTTACAGGATGTGAAGGGACAGCCTTTACCTAAAGGATAATGTTGGACATCCTTCACTGTTTTGTGAAGAAGACAGCAGCAGAATAATTCACCATGCACCTTGAATTTAACCTGATTCCATAGGGAAATAAACCCAAGGGATCCATGTAACAATGAAGGTGGATAAGGGCCTGATGATAAAAGCTGGAGAGGATTCAGTTTAAGCAGCACAGTGATTCTCATTGTCTCAGGAGGTCTCATTCTCATTCACAGGACTCATTGTCCTTCCCTTCCATTAGGTTTTCTATGGCTTTTCTCTACCATCAGTCCAAGTTATTGCCAGGAAATAATAAAAACAAAGAAGGACCTGAAAATCCTGCAGTTGATGTTCTTTTGCCCTGGATTCTGAACAGAGCAACAGATTTTCATTTTAATTCACTGAAGTAGATTTTACATAAAACTTCAAAAACTTAATTTAGAGTTAGACAACATCAAACACTTAACCTGCACCTAACAGAAAACATCCAAAGCACAGTCGTGGTGTTTCAAAGAAAATGAAGTAACTGAGAGAAACAGAAACTTGCTACATTCTGGAGAGGTTTTTTTTAGGATGCTGGGTAGCAGGGATTAACCTGACAATTTTCCTCATTAAATCTCCTGCTTTTGGAAATTCTGTTATTTACAGAGCTCTGTCCCTTAGCAACACCCTCCTCTGCCCCTCCCATCCAAAACACTGTATGCCCAAAAAGAAACATCAGATGATTTAGATAATTTCAATTCTTTCTAAAAATTTCCAGATCCTTGTCCACTCATGGGTATGGATATAAATTGTTCTTATTTTTAAGGGCTGTGCATGCTGGCAATTTATGTTTTGTAACAATGAAGAAAAATAAGATAAATGTGCCATCATTTTCATGCTTTCTTTCCCAAGAGTGCATCTATCAGAAGACCATATTGATGGATTTTTCCTTGTTTCTTAATGTAAAATACATCAGCTGCTTTCTGTGAAAAAAATACTAGTACATCAGCAGCCAAATTCTCATGCACAACCTAGATGCAACAAATCTTTAAAGAGGCAATAGAGGTGAAGCAAAAAATCAGGGGGACATTTCAGGTTTAAGCTTGTGTTGATTACCACAGATGATAAAGTTTTCAATCAGTACAAAAATAGCAACTATGTCTTGTTTTGTTAGAACAACAAACTCCTAAAAACTGGTATGTTTTCTGAGTGCTTGAGCCAGTGATACCATCAGCTGAGAATCTGATGACTCAGAGCACTGTCAATTTTGTTTGCCAACATGGTTAAGCTCACTACACTAAGTCACAACTGCTGAGCAGTTTATCTACAGTAAGTCCAAAGAATGCAAACTTTCTTATTAAAAATGAATTGTTATGCCCAAATATTTAGGAAGAAATGTCAAGTTTCAAACACACTGGAGTATTTCTCATCATTGAAAACCAACCCTACAGCTGGTGGCAATACAAATTCACCACCCAAAGTAGAATTACTTGCATGAAAGACATCTTATGTCATACACAGAGTGTGGTCTCTTAACCTTTCAGTAAGAGAAGAATGCTCAACTCTGAGGCTGCAAACCACGAGCATCACTGTAATATGCACTTCACTGATATATCTGATATTCCCCCTATGCATCACTTTTTATTGTAGCTGGGGAAGGGAAGAGGAGAAAGCTAAAGAAAAAACATTAAAAAAAAAATTGCATATTTTTTCTAGCTGCTGATTTTCCTGACAATTACTAATGAAATACGTCACGGTCCTGTTCTTTTTATGTAAAATAAACTCCCAAATACAACTCTTTCTTCTTCAGCCTTCTCATTTATTTTATACACATGGACAACTGCACACTTACATCTTCCTGGTGCCTCACCAGTTTCTCTATCAGACCAATTTATGATGAAAAGCAAGGTTGTTGAGATAACAGGGATAGGGAAGACTGACAGATGGGTATGAATTGCATATTTACCTTTTAACACTTGCCTTCATCTGCCTGCCCCAATCTCCCTCTCCCTTTTCTAATTTTTGTTTCTCTTAAAAAATAAATGTCACATAATTTCTTATCAGGTAGTATAGAGAGAAACTTACCTTTACACACTGACTTGTTTCAGAGTACTGTCTTCCACAATGATAAACCGACAAATGATGATCCTTACTTGTAAGGAATTCTCCTGCCCTTTTACAGTATAGATTTGTGTTCTGCCTTTCATCATCTCTAGCCCCCACCAGTGTCAAAAAAGATTGATTGGCTGTTGAAATATTAATATTTTCATATCCTTTTCCATTTTGGTGTTTTGAACTGATGCAAAATGAGATCACTGTCCAATACTATAGGTGACACATGACACAAACTGTCACATCTTATGTTTTCCTACCTTTTAATCAATCATTCCAGCATGTAGCTCTTCCAGCTGGACTCAAGAACGGAAGCCCTCCTTCAGATAAGGAAGACACAATCTACAACTCCTTTTCTAATTAATTCCTTTAATTCTTTGTGAATTCTTGCCAGATAAAGCCACCACCAAACAAACTCAACTACCACTTCTCAAAGACCACTCAGACACCTGCCATTATTTTAGACATGCTAGATTCTCTAGACCAGATCAAAATATAACCCCATCTCTGTAAACACCTGCCAGCTCTTGTCCAGCAATCAGCCCTGCCTCCTTCCTTCAGCTCTCCAAGCACTATCCCCACTTTATCATTTTGCAAACTGATAGGTAAAGCAATGTATTTTTATTTGGGTATAATTTGTATTTGAATCACATCTAAATGCATTCTTTGTCACTTACATTTTCCCACTGTTCACGAAGTATATTCCTATTTAGGATCATATCAAATTTCTTCATTACACCTTCTGCTTCTCTGGCCTTATTCCTTCTCATTTCTTTAGCAAATAAAATTTACCACATTCAAAACTGCTTAGAGTGCACCTGCAAGGATCAGTTTCTTGAGCCCTTTGACTTGGCATACAACTCCATTTATAAGTTCCACCCATTAACACCAGCTCTTCCACCTTACTTAAACATAAACTATTTGTCTTTGCTTCATGCCCTATTTCCACTTGACCATTACTCATCTTATCAGCTCTTATCTCCAACTAGCCAATATTATTTCCCTCCATCATCCACTTGCAAAATTCCAAATTGCCACTGTCTAGGGTGCTGGTCCATGCTCACATTTACCTGACACAGTGGTAAAGAATGTTAACCCTGTGGCATTCATTGAGGATTGCCATACAGGTGTAGTAGAACAAATAGCAACCTAATTAAAAAAAAAAAAAATTTAAATTGGCTGTTCCACATCCATTTCCTGGCCAATCCGTCCTACTCTTTTTTGTCAGGCCTGGCATTCCAATCACTGCTGGCAATCATCATTGATCATTTAAATCTTTCAGTTTTCTTTTGCATCATAGGCAGGTATGCTGCAATTGATTAGGTGGCAGCCTGTGCTTACATGAGAATGAGTTCATTAAATCTTACTCATTCACCCACATCAACACTAGTTGCATTTATTAAGAAGCCTTTTCATATCAAAAAAGACAAGCTATTTTCACTTAAGAATTTGAAACTCACATTGTAACTGACAGCAAGTTTTAAAATCACTTTTAAATCTTGAATATAACACTCTACAACATTCTAGAGGGTTATGTTCACAATACACTATTACAGTATCTGTAGTCTATTATTTTGAAATATTTTAAAAGATTTTTCATAACATATTCTACAGTACTGCCTCCAGCAGTATCTCAAAATCCCTTCTTCTTTCAATCTTGACTTACTTTTTCATTACAATTCCCTCTCAGACTTACACCTTTGCATAAGGAAATGGTTTCAATGATCTTTTCATTTGTTACCTCCAGCCTGGACTACCTCAATTCACACAAGCAAAGGCAGCAGGAGGCCTGCATGGATAAACACACAACTCCTGCCAAAACTGAAGCACAAAAAGGAAATATGCAGGAAGTGGAAGCAGGGTTGAGACGACCCAGGAGAAATCTGGGGCTTGCAGGAATGGAGTCAGAAAAGCCAAAGCAACCCAGAGCTGAATTTGATGTGGGTATGTGGAAGGTGAGAAGGGATTCTACATCAGCAGCAGAGGGAAGACAAAGGAAAATGTGCACCTGCTGGAATGGACACAGTCCCTGGCCACAAAGGCTGTGGGAAGGGCTGAGGTACTCAATGCCTTCTTTTGCTCAGTAAGGCACATAATATCTGAATATGAAGCTCCTGCAGCCAGGGGTAAGTGTGGAGCAATGAAGACTTTCTCAGTGGACAATGATGGGGTTAAGGAACACCTAAGGTGGACACACACAAGAACACAGGACCAAAGAGGATGCAGCAAAGAGTGCTGAGGGAGCTGGCTGATGTCCTTGCAAGGCCACTCTCAAAATTGTCTTTAAAAAGTCCCAGCAACTGACAGAGGTTCCTGATGGCTGGAAGAAAGCAAGGTGAACTCTGATCTCCCAGCTTCAAGAAGGAGGAGGATCCAGGGAACCACAAGCAGGTCAGCCTCACCTTGATCCCACCTGAACACACATGAAAACACTTTTCTATTACCATGAGGGTGGTCTAAAGCTTGCACAGAGGCATTGTACAGTCTCCATCTTTGGCGATATAAATGGACACAACCTGCTTTAGCTGATCCTCCTTAGAGCAGAAAAGTTGGAGTAGATGATCTTCAGAGTACAAATATTAAAACTATTCTTCCAGACCAGCTTTCTATGTACTTATCCTGAACTCTGTATCTACCATTAGATGCCACTGGGTCTCATTTGCCTTGTGTCTTATGCCAAGTGTACTTCCTTCTAAAGCTCTCAGTGGACCTGACACTGGATTCAAGATTCTACCAGAACAAAACATGTGTTTGGTCCAGCAAATGCAGCACGAAACGTGACAGCAAATGAACACAATTTACAATGGAGGGAATCTGGAACAAACCCACAAATCAAATCAGATTAAAAATGCCTTATTAGTTTTAAAACATTGCATGTAATTGCTCCTCAGGCCACGTCTTTCCTAACATTATAAAGAAATAGAATACTTTTACTTACAAATGTACTTCAAAAAGGTACTCAGAATTGGAAAAACACCACTCCATGAGAAAACCTGCTGGTATTCCAAAACTACTTAAACTGCAGTATGGAAGCAGCCAGGAGGTACTTTAAGGGATTTGATGCTGCCTGCTGGCAAACTACCATGGTGGAACAGAAACCAGTATGGGCTCCACAGCCAGCAGCTCTGAAATTATCACTGCAAGATTCTATCTTCTTCATCAGGGCACATTTCACCTGACTGCATTTGTTTTCAATTAAAGCATTAAAAAACGAGGGCAAAAAATTTTAATCAAGAAACTTGATTCCCATGGCCAAAGAATTCTATGCAGATTAATCATTTCTGTTCCCATGCTTTTGTTGCTCCTGTCAGGGCAGGAGAGTTAACAGCATATTAGGGCAAATACAGTGAGCACGTGACAGCTGTGATGCTCTAAGAGACAACTCATGTCTGACCTTGTTTCAGACTGAGACTTGGATCCATATAGCTGATTTAACACTGCTACAATAAACAACATGGATAATTTCCTGCTTTGTCCTAGGTACCAGAAACTGGAAGCTATCTGCAGCATGAATCAGATTTTACAGCATTACAATCTGGGGGCATAACAACTGCAGAGAGTATGATTGAGCTTTCTTTTGTCTTTTATAAAGCCCTGGAAATTACTGTAAATATTTTCCAGTAAATAGATAATTAACACCATTGTTATTTAATAGGCCTATTTTCAGATAGTTATTTTTGGTTTGTATACCTACATTTTTCTTTAGAGTTAAATCAGATGTACAAACGAAATCATTATTGAAATCATGTAATGTAAGAGAACCAACATAAAGCCAAGGAGAACAGATACAGTGAAATTACAGTTCAGCAGTGGACAAAATAACAGCCTCCATGAGGATGATTTAGGAGTCTAAAAGGATGTGGTATTTCTTAAAAACAAAACAAACTCCCCAGTTCCCTGACAGAAAAACCTATTAATATTTAATGCAATATTCTCCAGGCTTTTCTTTTGTTGAACTGTTAAACTTGAACAAAATCAAATAAAAATTTTCAGTGAAATAAAAGTTATCACTTATACTTTCCCAGACACTTAAAAGAAGTCTAAATGAAATTGGCAGCTTTATAAAAAAAAAACTCATTTACTTTTCACAAAAGCTTTTAGGTATTGTTGCAGTGAGAGATCAATATTACCTAGCAAACATAATGGTGAAATAGTTGGGTACTAAGCAAAAATATATAAGTACAATCAAAGTAAATGAACTGTGATCATACCAGCAGGCCTAACAAAATCAGCTTTAATCTTGAGAATATTTATGAAGTGTATGTGCAATTTTTCATGATAAAATTCCACTTATGGTTCAAGGCATACCAACACAACACTTTTTGATAAGTACACAAAACAGTTTGATTGAAATTATCTCCCAGATGAACTTCACAACCAAACAGAATGCTTTTGTCTAAAATTCTGGTTTCACATCTGCTAATTAGGACTGTCTCCTGAGTGAATTAATTAGGATTAAAAAACCACACACATTGCATCCAGTCCCACTAATAATATCTTTTAAAATAACCCTTCAGGTATCTTGGCAGACATGGCAAAATTAGTATTTAATATTTCTACATTGAACTAATTAGCATGAACAAAAAATATGAAATGCAGGATTTGTAAAAATATTTTCTTACGAAATTATATCTAATTATAGCCTTTTTCAGGTATGTGTGCCTTTTAAAATGGTACTTAATCTCTCTTCTCATATATGAAAAATAGGAAGTAATAGCAGGACCTATAAAGCTTTTCTTATATCAATGAGCTGCAGAAAACTCACCTGTATTTAATGCAATATTCCCTTTGCATGGTGAACATATTAATTGTACAGAAGTTGCAAGGAACTAGAGATTGCATAAGTATTTTCTATGCATTATTCACCAGAATTTCCATGTGTCAGTAATTTTAGGTGCCACCAAATAATTTTGTGTCTGTTAGAATCAAACCGACCTTTTTGATTCTGTCTTTTACTGATTTGCAGCATAACACAATCATGTTGGCTAGCTGCCTTGTCATTATATTAATGCTTTATTTAAAACTGGTTCTTTGCTTAAGACTAATGATAGGAATTAATTCATGGCCATGACAGCAACAAAAACCCACCACATCCCTGTGCATATTATTTGGTTTTTCTACTCTTCACTTTGCTCACCTGATGAGCCACCTGCCAGCAGAGCTCTCTGGTGGAGCACCAACAACCCTCAAGACTTTTAGACAAGCAACCACTTTCCTCCTTTATAAATGTTCCTGCTTCAGTAGGGACTATATAAAGCCTCAGGAAAACATTTGTTGAAAGCATGATCCACTTTGAAAAAGAGATTTTGGCAATGGAAGTATGAAATATGCTACCACACACACAATAAAGAACACCACAGAGAGTGAACTGATGAGAAAAAAAGACACAGACAAAAATAGGAAATATTTGGAATTTCCTTGGAAAAGGTTCTTCTTTGCAAGCAAGGTGACACATACCTTGGAATAAGTATCTGCTAGTTATAAATGCCAATAAAGAGAAGATTGAGTAATTAAGGTAGCCACAAACAGAATACTGAGTACATGTGGGAAAAGAAAACATGGCTTTTACTGGTTTTGGAAGTACCTATTCTTGGTGTTAAATACAATATTCCACCTGGAGTAAATGTAAAGTGGAAAATGGAAAGATACCTAACATGAAAAAGAAATGTTGCCTTACAGAGCAGAGGAGATAAAAACACCACTGTATTTGTGGGTGGTGGTGGTCTGGTGTTTACATAATGCAATATAACCAGGAAGCAGAAAACAGGACAAAGGATGAAAATTCAAAACTCCCAAAAAATTTGGTCTCTTCTAATTCTCTTTGCTGCTCTAATTTCAGTAAAGTTTTTATTTTGAGAAAGTGGGAGTAAGGAAGGAAAAGGAAGGAAAAAAAAATAAAAAGAAAAGCAATGCAGTAAAATTCTACTTCTTAAAATTGCAAAATCATCTACTTTTCCTTTTTTTGCAACAGATTCTGTAAACCTAGCCAAATCCTGTGCTTAGTTAAAAACAGAACAAGCAAAAATAGATGCTGGAAACCAGGCAAGATAGCACAAAAGTGAAGCCAAACAATGAATTCATATAAAATCATGGGATATGCTTTGTGAACTGTGGAATAACTCAGGATGATTTATTACCAAAATAAAGTTAGTCTTCCTAGAACTCAATTGAACAATAGTGCTTGCTGGTACTGAGGTGGTGGAATTGAACTTCCTCAATGGTTATCTTTTGTGGTTAAGGGAAAATGTTTGCATAGCCTACCAGCAGCTCATGCAGGCTATCAAGTACTTCACTGTACTCTGATATTCCATGACAGCAGATTTTAAACTAATCCTCGTGAGTGTGCTTGATGTTAAATTTTATTACTGCTATCAACCTGACATTAGCATTGCCACGAGGCTCTTTGAGATTTTGTGGACTATGCTCTGTGTAGCTAATCCAAGATGTTACATTAAAACTTCCCAATTTTTATGGCAATAAATTATAAGAGAAAAGAAATTCGAACTGTCCAAGTAAGCTTAAGGTATGAGACACTTTCTGTGCTTTACTTACTCTCTCTTTTGCCATTTTTTTTGCTATACTAACTTACAGACTTTTTTTTTTGACTCACACAGGCAGTCATGACGAGCCCTGCACAGCACTGGGTCATTCCACTGGGATGATGCAAACCTGCCTCGGCTACCCTGCCTGTTTGCAGGTGGTTAGGAAAGGAGCTTGCCTGCCTCCAGAAATACAGTGGAGAGAAGGAAACCTCAAACATGAAGTGCTGTACGACACAGACTAGACATGACCCTGAAATTATATGCACAAAATGGCTCCTGGACAATTCTAGCATTTATACTGGGATTTAAATAGGATACTTTGTGAGCACTGTTGGGATTTTGCTCTACTCCTGCTCAAGCCAACAAAAGTGAAGACTTAGGTCACCATTAAGTAAATACTTTCTACAACTTCTCTTTCAACTACATGGCCAAAGTTAACAATTTGTTTTTGTTTTGTTTTTGTTAGCAAAGTTAACAATTTCTTAATGCTGAAGGACTGATTACTCACTGCTGTGCAAGACAACACAAAAAAATGTTTGCCCTATTAGAAACCGCATAGGATAAATTCATAAAAGTTTGTCCCCAAAATATTAATCAGAAAAATCCCAGAAATATAGGTTTGATTTCATTCACCAAACTTAGTATTTCAGGAAAGAAGCAATCTACCAATGATATTCAAAAATTCAAAAAATGGATCTCAAGTTGTAGAATACTACTATGGTCAGTAGTACTCTATTTTCCAATTAGTTCACAGAACTGACACTGGTGTTAATGTGAGCAGAGCAATATTGCATGCACTCTCATTTTTGCCCATGAGCACACCTGAGCCAGCCTAGGTCACAATCTTGTTTCTAACAGTGGCCTAAAGGGACACGCACAGAAGAGATCACAGCAGGTTCACCATATAAAGTCAATTTTCCAGGGCTTTCCATTCTGCAACCAGGGACCTTCTGCAGCTAAAGCAAGCATGGCTTCTACATGCATCATGGATGTAGCAATAATTTATCTTCTGGGCACTTTTCCAGTCTCTCCTCAATTCCATGTGAAGTTTCAGCATCCACAGCTACTGTCAAAAAGGACTTTCTTAGCTTAAATAGGTATTCTGGGAAACCCTCATTAAATGAGTCAGCTGCTAATTTCACAAGCCTGTCTCTTTGAATTAATTTAATTCCAGAAGACAAAGGGTAAGAGGTTTCTTCAATTCTGACCACAGTTCTGATTATGAAACCCACTTCAAATGGCCCTAAAACCCCATATATTAATATAAACAAATACTTTCACTTTTGTTGGGTCCTGATCTCTGACATGGATTTATTAAAAATAAGTAGCACTTTCATGAAATTTTTTTTCATATATAACTAAGACAAATTGAAATCTTGAAAACTTCTCAAAATACACAGTAAACCAGATATATTTCTCCATCTGAGGAATAAGAAAAACATGAAGGAAAGTTTTAAACCTGGAGACTGACACAAAAAGAAGACTTTATAGGGTTAATATTCTAGTGTAGACAGCAGTCAGTGGGTGAATAGTTTTGCAAAAAGCTGAGAATACAGCCAAAGCATGAGTAATTGCATAATGGCTTCACTATTTACCTTATTCATTTATTTATTCACTCTGCACTGAAAGCATGAATGTTGCCTAATTATTAAGAAAACAAGGAGACAAGCAGTATACAACATCAGTTGATTATATTTTATATATCCAGTTGCATTCTTTACATAAATATAAATTGCTAAATTGGCTAATTCAGTAGACCTTAATGTGCCATTGCTGCAAAGGTGATCAACAGGAACCTTCTTGGCAATTATCTGACAGAAAAACAAAACAGGCTGCAGATGAACATTAATCACTTCAGTTTTTCCTTTTGTCCTGTCTGTGTTGGGGGGAAACCACTAGGAAGTTAAATACAATGCTCTAACTTAAAAATGCCTTTCTTCAGATTAGGCTTTGAAATGTTTAGGTACATTCTTGCCAATTCTGCACAACAGCTTCTCTCTTCTACAAAGCTGCACTTACATATGCAGAAGAGAATGTGTATTAGGGAAAAATTACTAGCAAGAGTAATAATAATATTTTCCAACAGCAGATGGTCTGATGACAAGGCCTGGCTGTGGACACCAAGTATAGCAAGGGATCAAGAACTGAACATAGTAGAAAAATGGTGCACTTTGCCATCAAGGCAAAATGAGGAAGGAAGTTGTCCATAAAGCAGTATTAGACCACCTGACCATTTTAGCCTTGTGTTAATAGTTTCCAAAATCTCTTTGCTTATGTATCATTATAGCTAAAGGAGCAGTGATGTGATGCAGCCAATCAGGAGCAGTGAAGCTGAGAACATGCATCTCTGAACATCAAGGCCATGGTATGACAGCAAAATTTTCAGAGCCAATTAATTACTGAACCCATGCAATTTATCCACTTCTGTTTTTCCTACTTTGGTTAGTAAATGCTATGTTTGTGGTGAACTTTACATGCTGCTGTGTTTGTTGTGAACCACAATGGCTTTGCCATCTCTGAGGGATACAGATATTCTCCTTATATTTTTGTTCTTGGAAAAAGTTGGTATATCTTACAAAGGCACGTACGTTTACTAAATTATGTTTATTTTTCTGCACATATGAAGTTTGGATTTGGGCTGAATGATACAAAGAGGCCAAAGGCCAGAAAAATTAGATGTGTCACTTTGTGTAAATGCATTTGTGTTGTCAAGTAAGTTCCCACCTCTAACAGAGTATCAGAGGTAAATTCCTAGTGAAGATACAGCTGCCTATCTTTAACAAATGGGCTTAGATATACTTATTAGAAAGAGCCTGAGACAAACTCATCCATAGCTGTCTGACCACCCATCAATGCCAAAAGAAAACTCGGCATGTGTCTACACACTGACTTCTGCATTTTACAGCAGAGCATCACAGTGAACAAGTAATTTTTATCAAAGGGGAGCTCTCTCCCTGGTAGTAAGTGCCAGCAGAGAGATCAGAAGCATCTGGGGATGGTAACACCTTAAGCTGTTGCACTGCAAGCTGCCAGCACACATTTGTCAGAGTCCAGAGGCAGCAGGAGGCTGCCTCATCTCCCCAGATGCGGGTCAGGAGAGATGTGCACAATTCCACGGGCCTGAGGGATGCACCGTCCTTTGCAAGGCTTTTCCCCCTTCAACCTCTTGGCTTTCAATGCCAGCTGTGACTAAAAGCAAAAGTTAAAGATTAAGTCCTAGTGAAAGGGTTTCTCACAGCCAGATTCCTACCTCCGCCCTTGAGATAGAAAAGAAAATCTAATGCAGTCCATAATAAATCACTCATCTCTTCCCTCAGAGCTGTTTTAATTAATTCTCACGAAGCAGAGCTGGTTTTAAGGAACCAGCTGGGAGCACAGCAGCAGGGCACCTCCTCTCCATCCCTGGCCCTGAGCTGGGGAAGGGATGGAGCCCTGCAGCAGTGCTGGAGCCCGGGAGCTGCCAGTGGGGCAGGAAGCTCCAGCAGAACCAGCCAGAAAACCCTGCACCACCCTGCAGCAGTCCACCAAACTGCCTCAAACAGCACCTTAAATGTCCCCAAACAGACTGATGAAAATGTAACATAAAGGTGAGAATATTTCAGAGGAACTAAAGTCAAATTCTCAGTAAGCGTTCTATTTTTTTTTGATTGGTTGCACATCCCTTTTTATTTTTTAAAAAAATCAATACCTGTTTAGAATTCCCTGAGAAAAGCAGAGGAATTACAGCAGATTTATTGTGAAAATTCAGAGGATGTCCAGATTCAGAATGACTGTCTGTCATGCTACTGGGCAAGTAGGATAGATTTGCTTCCTTACCATAAAGAGAACAGTAAATTAAAATGACAGTATTTTAAATGTGAGTTTTGTAAAGCACACTTTAAATTATAGGGAGCATTCAGAAGCTCTATTCTCAAGTTAAACCCACATAAGCAAAGATAAAAAGAAGAGAATATAAAGTATTTTTACTCTGTCTTATTTATTAAACTATTTACCCTGTAAATCCATACCCTTAAATCACCTGAATTTACACATTAGAGATTTAGCAAGTACTAGATGTTTAAAAGTCTGTTTCACTAGCACTATAAGACACATAAACAGAGAGGTTCCCTGCTTTTGCTACCCTAATATCTTCATGAAAAACGAGGAAGCAACTGAATGACTGACAGCAGGTCTGGCAAAAATGCATCATCTTTAAATTACACCACTTCACATCATTGTATTTTTATTTGACAAAGGGCACCTACTGCTAAAACAGCATTTTCAGAGATGATTGTGCAGACACAGTAACTGAACAAATACCTGACAAATTATAAGAAGTTTGGTTGTTTGATGTAATAAAGCTGCCAACTACAATTTGGTAATACAAAGCCAAAAAAAAAAAAAAAAAAAAAAAAAAAAAAAAAAAAAAAAAAAAAATGCCTGAAACTTGCAACAGAGCAGACTAATATGGAAGTGAATTAGCAAAGCCAGATTTCCAACAAGCTACAGCTAACAGTTACAGTTAACTAGCACAGCAAGTACAGCTAATACCTTTATTATCTATGTGCAATAAATACACCAGGAAATGAGCAGCTGAGATACAGTGGATACATGTGTACACATACACACATGCACATAATTACATTACAAGAATGCACCACTGAAAGCTAGCATACCATTCTTGGCTCCCTGCTCCAATAGATTTAATGGATTTAATACCACCCAGAAGTGGTGGCATTGCCAGTGTCCAGGCTCTCCAGTACACCTGCTCAGGGTAGTAGAGTAGCAGCACAAAGGAACAGTTCCATTTTTATTCTACACCTCTCCAACCCAAAAAACATGTCTGGAATCTACTCTGACCTACAAGAGGGGTCAAGCCCCTGTCCTGGCCTCCTTTTTGTACCAAGCAGCTAAAATGAGAGGTCAAAAGCACTATAGATACATTTCTACCACAGGGACCACTGGGTAGGAGAGCAGCTTTATAGATAATATGAACTCTTTTTCCTCTAAAAAGGTGGGCAGAATTTGCAGCCAGACAAAACAAGTCATATCTTTTGTGTCAGGGGCAATAGCTTTGCTTAATTTAAACAAACAAACAAACAAAAAGTTAATAGGAAGAAAAATAAATGTCTGGAAAATTATGGAACTAAGAAACTTCAGTCAGAACTTGAGAAGTGTAACTGGAGGTTTAAAGAAAAAGGTCCAGTTATTTTTAATTAATTCATTACTTTTGGGATTGAAGAATGGATACAAACCCACGTTTATGCAGTATGCTACTGCAGAATGATGCATATATATCACTACAGCAGATACAGCTATGCAGGAATTGCCTGTACAGTGAAATCATGCAAACATTCTACACTTCATGTAAAGTAATTTTTTGTTTTCTATTTTTGCTTGCTACTTGAGGAATGATTCCAGACAGTTAAAATTTGGTGTGTTACCTGACATATGTGATTTGTATCAGAAACAGTAAAATCTTCATGGATTAGTTAAGTAAAAAGCCAGCTGCAGCCTGGAGTAGCCCATGGTATCTTACTGAAACTAAGGGAACATGATTTATCAGATGAGCCATCTCTTTTATATTTCTAATCCAATCCAACTCCAATTTCACTTGTGAAGTACAGGCAAAGTTCGAAAGGTTTAATATTCTTGAAAAAAAAAATTTCAACAAATTTAGGAGAGATGTGACTATGCAAATAGCCCTTCCACAGAGCTGGATGGTTTCACATGGGAACAAGAGGGTACAGAAAACTGCACCACCAGGCTGGTCCATGTCTGGAGGCTCTCCTAGTCTGTGTTGCTCCTCTGTGTGCTGCCCTGTGTTTACACCCACTACTTCCACCTTCCAGCCAGGTGCTGTGAAAGCTGCAGGCTTGTGAGACAGGGGGACAAAAGACCCTGCACTCAGAATGCTCTTGTGCATGGAATCTTCTTTCAGGTATGAAAGAACTACTTTATACCAGTGTTAAGAAAATTCCTTTCCCTGTTATATCCTAGAATCCTAGAGTGGTTTGGGTCAGAAGGGACCTTAAAGATAATCCAGTTCCAGCTCTCCTGCCATGGACAGGGACACCTTCCACTAGACCAGCCTGCTGCTCAACCCCTTCCAACCATCCAGGGATGTGGCATCTACCACCTCTAAGGGCAACTTGCTCCAGTGTTTCACCAGCCCTATCGTAATAATTTCTTCCTTACACCTAGTCTGATTCTACACTCTATTAGTTTAAAACTACTATCCTTTTAAGCCACAAAAGGCCACAATAAAATCTCCACAGAGCTTTCTCTTCTCCAGGCTAAACAACCACCAATTTCTCAAAGTTCCACATGGGAGAGGTGTTTCAACCCCCTGGACACACTCCAACAGGTCCTTGTGTTTTCCATGTGCAGTACTCCAGTACATCCTATATACATTTTTCCATTTTTGTTATGTTGTAGTAACATGTAGTGATCCTGGGTAATTCAAAATGACATTCCCACTTGTCTGCATCAGCTCTCACCAAATGAAATCTAAGTGCTGCTATAAATATGTAATTATGTTTTAATATTGTCTCAGAAAGTATGACAGAATCCAATTACCTAAGTATGGCAGCTGGGGCTTTAGTCCTTTGGTTAGATCACTTCTCTCAAAAGCACTGATTCTGCAACCCCTGTTTGTTCAGGCAGTCAGTTCTCAATCCATTCATTTAGAGAAAATACACACATATATTGTATGTATATACAATACAGGTTGAGTTCAGGCTTAAAAATTGCAACACAAAACTTGAAATTGCTGCATCACATTTTGAAACTAAGTGCATAAATGTGGCCTTTGACACAATATGACTATTCAGATCACCATGCTGAGTTTGAACAATCGTTTGCAAAACCAGCACTGCAATTTTAATGTCTACATTTCTTCCCTATTACCTTGTTTGATTTTTGTGATACACTTAATTCAAGACAGTCATAAAACAAATTCTACTTTTCAAGGGTGCTTAAACCCCTAGCTAAGATTAAGCTTAACAAGAAGAGAGAAAAATAATGGTATGCTCAATAGAATAATTCCAGTTATTGATTGCAAGAACACAGCTTTAAAAATGGTACATTTCCCACATTAACTAGGATGCCATTACTGTTATCTTGAAATCCAGTTGAATCATCAGCAGTATGACTTGCACAAAGATTAAATTTAACATTTCACTTTTGAAAAACTGATTTTAGTGTGATTAGCATATGTAAAAAAAGAAGTTGATGCAATAAGGAGGAACTTGTTCCGTGTGAAGGCACTGCTGCATCACTCAACAAATAGATTTGTCTAATGATGCAGCAGTTTGTTGCCTTCTACTATAATGCCTATGTTAATTATTATACTCCCAAGACATCCTGGTATGATGCAAATTGGATAAAATCTTGTATGGTGGGCAAGGCATGATGTCTTTATCTGGAATAAATATAAGAGATGGTGAAGCTTCTCAAAGCA
The DNA here is from genome assembly GCF_029582105.1 of Oenanthe melanoleuca. Taxonomy (NCBI): domain Eukaryota; kingdom Metazoa; phylum Chordata; class Aves; order Passeriformes; family Muscicapidae; genus Oenanthe; species Oenanthe melanoleuca. Next base: position 111,716,969 of record NC_079335.1, read on the forward strand.
AGCAATGTGAGAATAATAGAAGCCACTGGCTCAACCACAGCCTGTACAAACCTGCCTAGAAATGGAGCTCTGTGGGCTTTCACTGGAGGTTGAATGCTACCTTAAGGACCCTGTCATGGCTTGACATTCCTCTGATATTGTGGTCATGGGCAGAGGAAAATGCTGGGATCCTAAGCATACTCTGAGAAAAGAACAGATAATGTACTTCCATCGTCCTGATAAAACTTCTGTGTGCTCTGGCCTTTGGCACTGATTCATCCTCTCTGGCATGTCCCCCGTTGACACCAGCTCTATCTGATAATCCTTCAAGGGAAGACAACCTCAGGTGATGTTTCACAGATGCCTCAGCAGCCCTTAGCACATTTTCCCAGAGCTTCATCCTTGTGGACGCTGCATTTGTGGTTCATCTCTTGAGATATGCACACAAAAAAGGTAAACAACTAGATATTTTGGGCACTACATGGAGCCCTCTGTCCATATTTTAAGCAGGACAGGATATGCACAGCTCTACCCACAGCAGTGAAACACCCAGTTCACCACTTCCCTGCTGGTTTCACACTATTTACTGATTTAATTATTTTAAGGATCAGAAAACAGAGGATCCCACTCTATATAATATGTTGTTTTCTCACTTTCCTTCTCTTCTTGCTGTCAGTTTTTGTGGAGATTTGCCGTGCATTTACAAGCACTCATCTGCAAAGAAAACATTCCTATCTGTTCCTTTCTTTTGTCCATGCTTTTTCTGCCTCCTGTTTCTTCCAAGATCTATTTTTGTAGCAGAGTCCCCTGACTAGCCTGAGCAGTCAATACTTGCTTTTGTTACTTCTCCCCAAGGATGAAACTCTAAAAGTTGATTTGTACAAGATAACTGACATCCTTTTGTCTACTGATAATCTGTCTGAAATGGGATCAAAATTTTTAAGCTAAACTAAGGCAACTCCATCCTCCTCCAAAGCTTAATAACAGTATCCATCACAAAAATTTATCCTGACGCTGTCCTGCAGTTTTTAGCTGAACAGAGAAGCAAAATGCAGCAGGGGATGCAGCCTGCTCTTGTATGAATTTTTTAGAAAAAGCTGCATGCTGACCCAGAGAGGGCTGGCAACCCTCAGTGCTGAGCACAATAACAATCCTTAGGACACCCAACTGTAGCCTAGAAAGTCAAAGCAGGACAATATTGTGGGAAAATAATTAAATAGAGAGAAACTTGAAATTACTGAAAATGTTCTGTTTTTTTGTTTTTTGGTTTTTTTTGTTTTTTTTTTTTTAATTTTTTTTATTTCCCATGGTTGACATACTTATTTATAAGATTTGTCAATAAAATTAGACGAAAGAAACATGAATTTTTGCTGAAAGGCATATTGGCAGCCATGAATGCTGCCAATGGTTTAAGCAAAAATACCATAAAGAGTAATGATGCGGTTGATAAGGAATTCTTAACAATCAAAGCCTCAAACAACACAATTTTCTTATTTAAAATGTTTAATTGAAAAAAGTACTTGAATTTGGTGAAAATATATTAAGTGGATGCTCCATTTGAAACACTGCTGAAAATCTGTAGAGGTTAATTTTTGGCTTTTTAATGTGTCTTTCAGTGTATAAAAAAATCAAATTATTAACACTTTCAGATAATTACTTATATCTCTGTTTATTTTCTTCAGAATTTAAAATAACAGCATATAAAAACTGAGCACAGTAGTTTTGAAAGCAAAATAGCTGCAATATGAAATTACATAATAACTATGTTACATACAGTAGGCTGTTTAAAATTGTCCATGACTGAATATGCTCATTTAACATAAATGGTTGATTAAAATAGGATCCCACTTAAAAATTCTAGAACTCTGACCTGGAACTTCACAGAGCTGCAAGTAAGCAGGCTGAGATTTGAATTAAACAGGGATACACAAAAATAACAGAAGTGATGCACATATTAGACATCTACTGCACTGTTAGTTCTGCTAAGTTCTAAGTCCTGCTTAGTAGTTTAAAGTCCTACTGCAGTTTTTAGCCCTGCTATAGTTTTCATTCTCTTTAAGCACTTTGTTGGCATAAATTTGGAATAAGTGACACCAAATGACACTCAGTCACACATGCCTTCCTCTCCCATAATCCTTGCCTAGCTCCATCATAATGGTGACAGCTTGCTGGATGGACACAGATTTTACTTTTATAAGAACTCTCAGAAAGTCCAGTTGGTTAAGGAAAACACACCAAGTCCTCACTCTCCCCTCAACCATCCTCTCACCCCCACCCCTCTCCTAATAGCTGTTTATTTATTTAATAAATAAATATTTATTTAGTTGTAATCTTTCTGACAAGAAGTTCTGTACAGCTCTAAGAGCAGACTACCTCACCCTCTTTGAGAGTCAGCTACCCAAGTAAGTGTCCTGGCCACGGAAGGGAGGAATTAATTACTTAGCTGAAGTAAAATGCAACCAAATTCTTGATACAATTTCCCAGGAGGAGAACAATTTAGCACCTTTTATGATACAAGGTAACTCCAGTGTCCTTCCTGCAAAGTTAATGGATATAGATGGCACACCTTCACTGACACTGCAAGCCATTTCTCTGTCCTTTTTAAAATAAAGCTTGAAGAATACAGATTTTTTAGATTCCAGGACAGAACTCTTCTAATCTGTGGTGACATTTTTCCCAAGGATCAGTAAAAATGTGAATGCATATGCACACAATCGATTTCACTCTCCCATACATTAATGGATTTTCAATAGTATTCTACAAAACAATTAACAGCTTCTTTATTCCAAATAAAAATTAGCATTTTAGCTTCAAGATTGTCACACTACTAAACTAAAAGTAATACTCCACCACTCTGAAAGCAGAAACTTATTTTCACTTTTGTTCAGTGCCCCAAGTTGAGGAACAATGCTTGACACAGTAACGACTGCATCTCTGTTTCACAACTTTAATGTGGATTATATAGTAGTTTTAAAATAATATTTAAATTAATAATCCTGCCGCAATGATCTGACCCAAATGATTACATTCTAGCTATTTTACAGTTATAGCTCATAGCAAAAGAAAAACCTTTTCTTTTGATGCGAGATCTACTCCCACAAGAAGCAGATTGTCAGTGCATCACTAATTGTACTTTCTTCAATATTGGAGTGAAAATGCCACTTTCTTTAGAGGAGTGATGATCTGTTCTACACATCACCAGCATGCTGAGTTCACTATAACACATCTACTGATCAGAGCTGTTTGCTCTCACCCTTTGTCCTTTCATATTCAGTAATTTTTTCCCCCTGAATCTCATACAAGAGAGTACTGTTGCTTTCTCTGACAATTAAAAGCTTTGTCATCAGATATAAAGTTCTGCTATTCCTAAGACACTAAATAAATTGAGCCCACCATCCTACTAGAAAGTGTATGATCTTTTATTTGGGATTACATTTTCAGGATTTATTTGTCCTATCTTTGAGCCCCAACTCAATTGCCTAGAACAAAATTTGATGGTCCATGGCAACAGGGCTGTAAAAACCCACTCTTCTGAACAGCAGTGACAAGTGGCAAATGGTTTATAATCACTTTGTCATCTAACTCAATAATAAGTTTTTATGAAAAATAATTATGTTTTGCAGCAAAAGTAGCTTCCTCTCTTTCTAGGGTAAAAATGCAATTTTCCAATTATGAACTTAATAACCAACTGTAAACCAGTAGGACTGTATTCCCAGCCTAAAGAAAATTCTATCTGGCAGCACACAGGAGCAGAATGAAAATTAACTTTTTTTTTTTTTTTTTTTTTTTAAAACTTGTGATTCTTTTCTTCAGCCATATGCCCAAACCAAAGTAGCAATAAGTAAGTGAATCTCACTCTACCAGTAGGGGAAAAAAAAACCAAACAGAAAAGCTTATCATGAGTAGTAGCAATGACTCATTGGAAAAAGAAAACTCAGGATAACCCAGATAACCCTGGGGAACAGTGTGAAAGACTTTAAAAATCCCTTTTTAAAGCAACAGCAGGCAGGCTGCAAAAGAAGCAAGCGATCTAATCCCAGCATTCAGGCTCACAAGCTCCAAAATACTTTGGACAGCCTGTTCCTTCCAGCTGCTAGAGGCAAGTGGAGTTTCAAATTCATAAGGTACTTGGTATTCAAAGACTGATACAGAAGGCAAGAACCCTTTTGCAAAAATCTAAGCAGCAAGGAAAGAAAATCTTTAACTATGCCATTTCCTAAAATTTCTTTTTGGTACAGGTAATGCATTATCTTTCAGCAATTTTAAGAAGTGGGCTAGTTATTAGCATATATTAAGTTCTTTCTTGCAACAGCTGAATTCACTGTTCTAACACTGACTTGGTTTTTTCCTAATTTATTCTTGCTGGTGAAGCAGTTTATTTTTTTTTTCCAGAGCAGCTGATACTCATGGGGACATGGAGCAAAATATTTCCAGCAAAAAGAGAACCTGATTAATCAATCTTTGCATCCCAAACTTCACTTTATGAAGTTAAGTCCTTTCAGAGAATATGCTCTTTCTTCTGCCTTACCAATAACAATATGCACATAAAGACATGTCAGACTATCTGAACCCCTTCAATGTACCTTCCTGTGCTAGCATGAATAAGTCTTATGTGACAAAAATACCACACAGGTCCTAGCTGAGGAGATGTAAACAGTCAGGGCTATTCAAGTTTATCCTGAACAAGGAAAAACATGTAAATACATATTTAGCTATAGCATTGCATAAGACTGTGTGGGATATATGTTTGTAAGAGGTTTGTTTGAATCACTACTGTTATTTTTTGAGGTATTTTTTGTGTTGTTTTTGTAATTCTGGAGACCCAGTCTGATCCACAAACCAATTTAATTAGGCCTTAAGACATGAAACAACAAATGAGAATTGTAAATAACACATTTTCAAATAAATACACACAAGTATACCCCATAGGGCTCCTAAAACATCAGACTGGTAACAATTTAATCTATCATAACAGTGGCACAGAACACTTTCTGTCACATGCAAGGAAAGTAATCTGTAAAATGATGTCATTCAAAAGCAGTTTCAAAACACCTTAATGATCTGCAAGGCAGCCCCAGAGGTACTAGACTTACAAAGGATGGCTCTGAAAGGAAAAAAATCACAATAACAAAAGCACAACGAGAATAATAAAAAAAAAATATGTAGGTTTTTATAATCTGCTGCCTTTCTGGGCAATTGCTGCTTAAATACACACTGTCATAAATTACATGACTGCCAGATGCCAATGTCTGCTGCAATGTTATAACATTCTGCTTAAACATTTGCCTGTTCTCAGAAGCATTTCCTCTTCATACCTGACATATTCATCAGCTTACTATCTTTCCCACCTCCCTCCCCCACACATATGCAGAAATACTGGAGAACTATCAACACTTTTGATGGTTCTTACTGCATCTTATTGAAATGAGTATTTTTGAACTGCTCTAATGTTACTTTGATTTGTCTGAATGTATGTTATTATTGACTCTCTTCCACCTCTGCTAGTGATCAATGCTCAGCTATTTTACAGGTCTCCAATAGCACTTTCCTATATAATTGCAAATACATTCAAAATAACATCTCTTTGCTTGCTTACATTATATAAATGAAATTCTCTGTCATATACACATAATGAAGTGCACACAGTTGTCACTGCCTGAGATGCTTCCATTATAAACTCAGCAAAGCAGTGGGAACATTGCAGCAATTGTAATAACAGCTCAGTAATCATCACTACCATTTGGAGCAAGAAGTTTGGTACTCTGGGAAAAAAAATAAATTAGATTTCTATAAAATAATTCACATATTTCATTATGATTTTGTTATTTATGATCACTTTAAATAATTTCCTCACGTATCTTCATACCAATGATTTTATTCTGTTTTAGCAATGATCACAGAATCACAGAATGGCCTGGATTGGAAGGGACCTCATCAATCATCCAGTTCCAATCTCCCTGCTGTGGGCAGGGACACCTCCCCCTGGACCAGGCTGCTCAGAGCCCCATCCAACCTGGCCTAGAAGACATGGACCTGAAATTCTATGAATCTGAAGATATCTTAGAGCTTTGAAATCCAGATAAGGATTTTTCCAAGCTGCAGTCAACTGCATCGCTCCCTCTTCTGCAAAGCTCACTTGTGCAGCAGCTCTTACTAGAGTCTGAGACAGAAACAAAAAAACCCAGCACACTGAATACTCCACAAATTAGAGACTAACTTACTCTTCCAATTGTGAATGAAGAAACGTGAAAAACTATTTATAAAGAATTTTCCACAAAATTTGAAAAAACTGCTTTGATGAATAAATGATTGTTTAAGCATAGGTCAGTCTACTGTACCAGCTATGGGGTGTCAGTCATCTAAAACTCATAGTCTGGAAGAGGAGGAGAGAAGGTCATATTCTTCCAATCTGCTTGCAATATAAGAAATGTAGAGAACAAATGGCAGGGCTTTAGGCTCAGTTGAAAAAGGAGGAGTTGAAACAGTCTAGCAGTAACCTGCAAAATCAAGGCTTGGTGCTCTGCGGCTCACATTAATATTCATAAACTGGAGTGAACTAAATCATCACTGGTAACAATTACAACTTCAACAGGGATGGGAGATATGGAAAAACTCTGAACTGCCCAGGTCAAACAACCCAAACTTCTTGATAAGGTCAATACAAATAAATAGCAGCTTTGAAATATGAAGAAACACAAAACCTTATATGCAAGACATAAATATGCACGTTCAGAATAACAACAAAATTTGATTTGAGAAGGAATACTCAATAATGTGCCACAAAAATCACCTGAATACAGGCACTATACAACAATAGTCAAAACCTAAAAAGCTTACTGTGGAACAAGAATACTTCAGGAACTGGAATTATTTTGCTGTCAAATAGGAAGTTATGGATAAATACAAAGCAAGGAAAGTTAATGAAAATCACAATGTAGCAACTACACTTTGAAAACCCCAAAAACCAACCCAGACTGCAATTTACACAAAGGATAACTGAGACAAATAATCTAGGACTATGCTTGTCCCCTTCATTAATTAGTTTCAATCAAAAGTCAGTCTTTTCAAGAAGACATGCTTTAGTTCAAACGAGAATGAACTCGGAAAATCTTAATGTCATGCAATAGGCAGAAGGTCACACTTGATGATCACAGCTGTCCCTTCTGACCTATTGATCTATGAATGAGTGTTACATTAACATCTCTGAAGCCTGCATTTTATTTATTAATACTGAGAGCATTCTGCATTAAATAAAACTAAAAGAGAAGTGTCATTATATGGCATTTAACTTGAAAAGGACAAAGCACAAAACCCAACTATCATTACTTTGTCACACACACAAATGTTTAAAATTGTAGCTATGAAATATTTTCATTATTTTTTCTGCTTAATCCATTGAGTCCCAAATGATTTATTGGTCTTTGAATATTGAAAGAAATATTTATATTTAAGATACACTCCCATTAACTACAAAATGAGAATCTGAAAGTCAGTATTTGGCACTGATGAAAACGGAAAATTTGGTAAAGCACAGTCCAAAAGAGATGTAAGATTGTGTGAACAATGTGTAAGCTTCACTTCTCTTTGCATTAGTACTAGAAATAATGATAATTTTTATGGTACATTTTTTAGTTTCAAGATTAATACAGCTTATAAAAGAAGTTCAATATTACTCCCTGATGTATTACTATTCTGCCAGTGTACAGCTGCCAACAGTAGTTAAATCTGATTAAAGCCCCCTGCTGAGTTAATCAATCTGATAATGTCAGACATTATTAAGGAAGCATACATGATACGGTCACACTGTCTATTATCAGTGGCATGTACACCAGTGCCTTTGTCTTCACAGAGCACTGAAGCTATTTAAAACAGATAAGCATAAAAAGGATAAAAGGCATTATAAACTTTCAGTTTCAAGCATTTGTATGCTAATTCCTGCTAAAATACTGCTATTTAATACAAGATACCTTTATTTATTTTATGGGTTTGGGGAATAACCGAAAAACCTGAACATTTTAGAGCAATGAACTGCAGCTGAAGAACACTTCCCATCATTCTGAACAATGCAAACGCATTTCTGTGTAAGTCAGTCTTTTTGTATTAGAAAAAATTCATTTTACAGAAGCTGTTCTCTCAGTTTGAGCTATATTCATGCACAAAAAACACAGGTCTTCAAACACTACACGCTACTTGACCTACTGAGAAGTCAGCAGACATTACCTCAATGCTGTCATTACACTAACACACCCTAATGCCGAAATCATTTGCGTTTCAAAGGGAGCTGCTTCTTTTCTGTTTACATTGCATTGAAACGCAAAGCTGTATCTATTTACACTGAGCCACATGAAGTCTTTGGATTTCAGCACTATCAGCAAAAGTATCTATCATTAGCTCTAATGCTAATCAGCCCCTCAACAGATGAAGGTGCAACACCTGACCCTGTGCAGAGCACATGAAACGCTGCAGAGGACAGAAGGACAGCCTGGGTTGTTTCAGAATTACATGTGCCTGGGGGAAAATAAGGGCAAAAGAAACGTGGCCAATGAAACACAAGTGCAGCTCTAAGGAATCAGTAACTGTAGTTAGCATCAAAGACAGGCTGAGGCTAACTCCTCTCCTAGGACTGGTGGAAAAGCAATTTCTGCAGTGGCTCAGGATCCAAGAAAAGTTGGACAGTGATCCCAATTCTACCTACAGATGATTTCCTAGGAACCCAGTGCTAGAGTCCCAGAAAAATACATGTAATGAAATCTGACTGTTCCTGACTCGGTAACATCAGTTATCCTCTCTACACTGTTATCTCTTTTATTGACATCCCTTATCAATGTCATGTTCATTCCAGAATGAAATAATCAATACTTGCAGGACACCTACATCTGAGAATCATAAATGTAAGGCAGATCTACATCTTCTGGCCAAGAATTTTGTTTAATTTTGTTTTGGTGGGCAGGTTTTTTGGTTGTTTCTTTTTGGAGGGTGGAGGGAAGGGGGACAGAGGATGGACAGACACACAAGATTACATCACAGACTTGAAAACAAAATATAGATAGTTTTGTAAAAATTCTACATAGTATCATTTTACCCCACTAGAAATAGAAATTATTTAAACTGTTATGTAATGTACATGCAATAGTATGTGTATTTGGTCAATCCAAGTCCCTGCAATTTAAATCAATAGCTTGGTGCTCAGTTTCGATCCAAGGCAACAGTCTTTACAGACCACTGAAATATATCCATGTGTTTATGAACACGAGGCCTTTCTCTTAACTGCAAATCACAAAAATAGAATTGAGCAACATAATATTTCTTTTTCCACTACTTTTTCTTCTACCAGGTTTTTGTGTCCCATGTTTGTTTCCTAATATTTAGCAGCACTTTAATTGAAGTTGTTTTTTTTTTCCCCTTTAAGAACTGAAGTGAAATAAACCAAAATGCTGCTTAACTGATGGATTGACTCTAGTGCAAGAACTGAGAGGAAACAGGTATTTCCAGTTACAACTGTTGAAAAAATGCTAAAGCATAAGATTTTTGAAAAACTGCAACTTATGTTCAGTCAAGGACATCTAATCCTTTTCACAGCTGTTTGAAAAGAAAGAGCAGATTTAGCAGAAGTTAGTTCTTTAGAAGAATAGCAACAAAATTTTCAAAACTTGCTACAACTTAACAAGAAACAGAAGTGAACTAGTTTTTTAGTTTTACTGAGAATCCTATTTTTCTCTTTCTCCCCTGCCCTCACAACCCCCAAATTCCCCAAACTGGAGATCTACTGGGTAAAAAATAGGAAACAAAAGGACAGTGTCAGTAAGCAACAGTTTATTAGAGGTTTGTGCCTCAGGGCTAAGTTCCCATGGGGATTCTCTAATGTCTAATATGGGTTTTATTTGCATATTAATATTCCCACAGGGCAAAAAAAATCTTCTTTATTAGTCATCTGATTTTCAGGAACTTCATACGAATTCAATGTCTCTAAGACCTCTTTCGTTCTGTCAACACTGGCTGAAATTTAGGGTAGGGGACAGTACTGAGAGGGAAGAAGCAGCAGACAGGATTGAAACACACACAGGCAAACTGCATGTCACAAGAGCACTTACCTAAAAGCACATCACCTGAGCAAGACAATAAAAATTCACACCTCTACACAGACCCAAAGTAGGTAAAGAAATCTGGGATTGAGAAAACTCCTAAGTTTAACAACAGTAAAACTGTCCCACTCACAACAGAGAGACTTAAACAGCAGGCATAATCTGAAATCCCAGTTTCTAGAATAATAATAGTAATAAGCACTCTCTCATCTTCCTCCCCCAGAATGCACCAACCCCTACAATATAATACAGTTTTGTTTTGATTCCCTGTTTTACCTTTAAATGTGGTCTATGCTAACATAGTACAGCTGTATGACTTGGAAGGTGAATATTAATTCAACATACCTGACAACTAAATTATCAACAACTGTAGGTTTGCACATATGCTCAGACACAGGGGAAGGATGCTATTAATTCCAGTCAAGCTTTTAGGAAAGTATGAGAATTGTGACAGAGACCACTTTTATCTCCTTGGCTACAGCACACTAAAAGGCATGTCATTTATCTGTTGATCCAGGAAGATACTGCACTGCCTTCTTGTCAAAAAGATAGTGAAGAACTTACAGAGAGATCACAGTTCTGCAGGAATTAATATCCTCCCATCCTTTGACCAAAGACATCTTGAATCTTGATCTTGAATCTTGCCTGAATCAGGCACTTCACTGACAGTCCTGCTTTACCAGGAACCAGCCCTGAAACTACAGCCCCTCACAAAAGCACAGCTCTCCTTAAAATTACTGCCTGCATAACAACAGCTCTATCAGATCTCTGAAGGCTGAAGTTCAAAGCCAAACTCCATATCACTTAAAGAATGCCAGTGAGCTCACTGTCCTCCCACAGCACCTGGTATTTGGCAGCCTGAGGCATAGAGCAAGAGAGAAAGTACCAAGAAAATTGTCTGCTCTAGCTCTTTCCCTTACAGCAGGTTCCTTAATATTGGAGATAGTTCCAAAGCTCAGCTCCTTCTTAATATTAAGCATATCCCTAAACAGGGACTGCTGCCTATCCAAGAAGTGTGTTTTGACCCTTTGTGTTGCTTGTGAGCTTATTCACCAGAGAAGCTGTTGGAAGAAATTGGCTCTCCTGTTTTCCAGACGATCTGTTGAATATGTGATGAAAGGGAACATGTTGCCCCCTGGCCACTGGCACACGAAAGGAATAGCTACAAGGATTACAAGTGGGCTCTGGGCCATATGGTGTGTAGGCTTATTGTAGAAATTTAGCATTTTTTAGACTCCCACTTTCCTGTCAAATTGGTTGAAATTAGCCACTGAGCTTCCTCTCTGAAGACTTCAGAAACAACACGGCAATTGTACAATTTTTTGCCATTGAAAAACCAGATAAAAAATTACATAAAATAATATAAAAACTAGATATCTGCTCATCATAAAGGAAGAAGAAGCAGTTATAGGAGCTGCTTTCGCAAACTGAGATATTTATTTGAAGCTGTAGCTTTAATAAATGTGAGCTTAACATTAAAGAAATGAGCATATATTACTGCATACAAGCTCACTGCTATGAAGGTTTAAAATAGAGTTCAGAAGCTAAGCCAGTTTAAGTACATAGTAGTACTCCATTATCCTTCCAGAGAATGGTACAGAGTACATATGACAGTCATACAAAAACATAATCTTATTTGCTATTTAGCTATTTCTAGAAACCCAATATTATGTTAGGATGTCTGCAAATATTATAAATGCTGTTTTGTGAATGAAACAATACATCAAGTAAAATAATATCGTATTGAGGTCTATACCTGATAAAAGGCTTCTAAACTCCAGACAGTTGTACCAGAAATGAATTTATTTAAAATGCATAATGACTATATCTACTCAATATGTTCATGTTTATTGATAGTCTGGAGAGGATATAAATTGTAAATCGGGACTGTAGACCAAGCTGAATTAACACAGTCAGGTGTGGAGGGGGGCATTAATACACAGCACAGTTCCTCAGCCACTGATGCAAGCAGCACATGCTTGGCATTTCATTTCAGTTGAAAAAGTTTCATGGAGCAATCAGCTTAACAATATTATCTATTCATCTGTAGTGGTGTTCTGAACTGTTTTAATGGACCTTCAGTTGTCTACCAAAACACCTTCCCACACTCTTCCCCCCCAAAAGGTGAAGTTCAACTCCACAGACCCTAAAATCAAGCTTGTCATCAACACCTTTTACAGGGGTTTTTGCAGTATGCCCTGGCACTGCATCACTCGTGGTGAAGAGAGGTAGTCAGAGCACAAAAAGGTGTGTTCTGGCTGTGCACTAACCTTCTGGCCTCTACTGGAAAACACACAGGCACAGGTTTAAAGCTATGAACATGAACAATTTCTAGAGCATGCTATGGCCTTGTACAGTCATTACAGACCAACTTGGTAACTAAAGATTTCTTGATTAATGTAGGATATGTAACAACTGCAGCATGTAGGCACTTGTTGCAGGCAGCTTATAGATGCTGGGCATAAAGAATACTCTCCTTTGAACAGAGTTTGGCCAAATGAAAAAAAGCCACAGCAAACAACCACAACACCAACCACAAAACAAACAGAAAAAACCCCTACAAGCCTAACAAAGGAAGAAAAAGTAAACAAAGAAAACCAAACCACCCCAAAAATAAACACACAAAAGCAGAGGCATACATCAACATGAGGGACAGCACCCAGCAATTGACATCAATTATGCTATTCCCTATTATTGACAGTTGGGAGATGATCAGGAGTAAAAAATGTCACACAGTGGGAAGGAAAGTGGATAGCAATTAAATAACAGGCACACAGGTAATTTAATGATACCAGGGAAGACCATATCATGTCCAAACTTCTAAGCACCAAAGCAGCAGACTTGACTTGCCATCTGTGTGGTAGTCCAGAGAGGGTTTGAGTGCCTGTGGCTCCTAAGAGTGCTGACAGTGCAGGAAGGGCTGGGAGAATTCAGGAAGCAAGTTTTATGAGTTAGGCTGAAGCTCTGGGCTCAAAGTGCCAATCTGTATGCCTGGAGTATTCCTAGCACCATTCCCTGGGCTACTGATGGGAGCACAGTGAAGAAACTGGTGTAGGGAGGAGTACACATTTTTTTTGAGAGGTATAACTTCTGGATTGAATAGAGTTGAAACTGGTTCAGAAATCATGGGGCAAGGAAGCCAGGGGGGATAATCAATCCATATACAGCCTTTTGGGATATGGAAGAATCCAAGCTTGCCATGTGTTCATGCAGTGCTTCTCTTTTATTTTATGTGGAAAAAAACCCATAAAAGAATGTCAGGATTCTTCTATAGACTGTGATCAAATCAGTTCCTGAAAGTAGTAAAAATATATTCTCTCTCAAAGAAAAGAAAGTTTATTTGTCTTACAATTACATTATATTGTCACTGAATGATCTGTTTTAGGTTAGGGGAAAGGCTGGTATGGCAGAGATAATATTTACCACGTTCCAACCATATTCAAGGGCTTGGTGAACCCTGAAACACAACTGATACAGAAAAACAGAAATCTGCAAGGAAAAACAAGTAAGAAATATGGTGGAGATGGAAATGGTCTATTGCTCTCCCTAGACACATTTAAATAAAGAAACATCCAACAACAACTTGATTACTGGACGTCACAATACAGAAAGATTTGTTAGGAATCAAGTACAATCAATCAGAATTCCACTTAGGACTGAGGATGACTGAAGAGGGGAAAAGACTCCAAGATGATGAATCATGAACTATAACTGAGGCAAAAAAGAGATTAAAAAAAAAATCAAATCAGGTAGTTAGGAAGAATCAGCCAAAGACAGTTGTCCTTATGTCAAGCACAGACACAGAGAAGAACAAATGTTATTAGAATACCTTAATTTATTGACCTAGCTTTTAACTACATAGCATTCATCATAATTATCAGAGTCAAATAAGCCCTTTCTCACCACATGAAATGATTAAAGAGTTTCACTTTGCAATGGTAAATACAAGTGTAAATTTCTTTTAAAGCTAAACTACAAAAAAATTAGGCTCAATGAAATTAAGAAATTAACAAGAGATTCACACACACTCCATGTAGTAAATAAATAAAGAAAAAAATAAAATCAGGAACACTGATATTTGGGCTATGTAACTGGTTATCTCAGGAACATAAAGTTTAATTATTGCCTTCTGAGCTTGTTTTTGGTCCACACACAGTGAGAGGACAAATATGCTGAGTGATGGTCAATAGCTCAAATTCAATTTTAACCTGTGGTAAAAAAGTGACAAGATTGATAGTAATGTGCCATCCATTCTCATCAGTCACACTTAGTCCTCAGACTTCTATTATCCACAAATCCTGCTATACAATCAAAGAGAGAGAACTACTGAATTATTTATTAAAACTGACACCATCAATTATGATCCCATATAAAAAGTCACCAAGCAGCCATTTAAAGAATTAGAGAGTACATTTTGGTAACTTTTGACCAGGCTAACAACCACTCTGGTTTGGGACCAGGCTGGAAGCTCTTCTTATGGGTTTTATGTCTGGGAAGCCAAAATTGAAAAAGTATCACTTTCTGCCACTACAATGCAAAGTCTTGTATTTCTGGCCAACAAAACTCTCCAATAATTCCTTTCTATTTTTTTTTTTTTTTTTTTTTCCTCCCCCACATTGGAAGCCTAGCAACAGTGACCATCATCAATGCCAAGAGTCCCAGAAAATTAAATGGGGTTCAGGTGCTATACCTTGGCAACCAGCTGGACTCATACACTGAATTTCTGATCTTTTGGTACAAGCAAGGCATGCATTTCCCTTGCTCCATTTCAGCACACGAAGTTCCTTTAAATTTGCACATGATTTTCATGAAATTTCAATCACCTTTTAACATCAGTGTTATTAAGTTCATGCTTTAAGAGATATAACTATACTACTGCTGTGCAGAAATTCCAAAATACTAACACAACACTGCATTCAGAAGAGTGGGTTACATTCCCAAAACATCCTGTCTAGACCATTATGCAAAGCCATGGCCCACTAAGGTATTTCCCAGCATAATTTGGTGGCCCTTGCTCTGAGCAAATAGAGCCCAAACAGAGCTATGAAAGTCACTCTTTCAATAAGCACCCAGCAGTAAGTGAGGAAACCTGGAAGTAATCTAACAGGCAAATGTTATATAACCCCTCATATATACACCCAGCATGGAAAGGTGCCTAGATTCACAGAGTTTCTGTTTGGAATGGTGTATAAGACAAAGACTGTACCTATAACAGTAAATTGAACATACCAGGGCTGTCTGCTGGCACCAAGGCCAGCTGGCTCAGAACAGCCTGTCCATATTCCCTTACCCTTCAAAGTACACAACTGCTGGACAGGAATCTCCTTCAGTCTCCCTTCTCCCAAGGCACACTCAGAATCTGTTCAGGAGAGTGCTGGTGGATGATGTGCAAAGCCTTGCCAGATGGTTCTAATAAGTTAGTAGTATTAATAACAACAGTCCAAAAATGCATTCTGGACTCATTATCCATATAAACCTGAGTGACAAGTCCAGAGGGCTCATCTCCCCTTTGTAACAAGAAGGGGAAGAACATGAACAAATAAACAAAGGGAGGTAACTGAAGTGTCTAGGACAAACCATGAAATACCACAAGGGATGGCTATCTTGTTACCAAAAATAATAAATAGTTAGCTTTTGTAGGACCTAAGAAGAAAGAACAGAAGCTATTGGAGCAAAAAAGATGCTCTCAGCTTCAAGTACTCAAAATATTTTTGTCTTAAAGCTATTGCTATTTTAGGTAATTACCATTACAAGGAGTACTTTCAGCAAATTCTTGCCACTTATAACCCAGTAAAGTCAGTTTCCTCCCTAATTTTCAACATTTATTAACAATCAACAAGATTACATAGTTAATGTAGTCCCTTTTAGTTTCTGTGATATGAAAAGGCCACTGCTACATCACATACTCTACTACTGGCATTTTTAATGATGAACAGGTTCACTAATCACAAGGTGTAAATAAAGTTTTTGCTTAAACGTATTTACAATATTAATGTATAAACAAAAACAAACTGGCTGCAAAGGTGCTCTTGTTAAATTTATCCTTTGGGTTGGTTCCTTAAAATTGGATAACAATTCAAAAGCTATCTGCAAAAGGTTTTTCAGCAATATTTATTTCTTTCATGAGGAATCATGTGGCTGTTTAGGAAGGAAAGTATCTCTTTTAAACAGTGCTTGGCTTATCAGCAGCAGGACATCCCTCTCCTACTGTTGCCCTTATCTAAAACAATGTTGAAATTTCTCTGCCTGCTCTCAATAAACTGTAATTAAATGACAAAATTCTAACTTTAATAATAAAATTACTAGAGCAAACCACTTAAAGTCAGAAGCATAAACTCTTAAGGCTTCAATTTAAGAGAACCAAAGCTTCACAGTATGGAATGGATCAAATTGTCCAGAAATGAAATTAAAATGGTTTATAAAGTTAATGGACTGCAAGGAACAACTGGGTTTCTTTCTTACATATATATATTTGATCAAATTGAAGCAAGAAAAACCAAAACCCACCAAAATGATGCAAAAACTCTATTCCATATTGATCAATATACTTAGGCTTAAGGCATAAGCTTTCTAAAAGTCTCTTTGAGATTTGAGGTTAGGTTTTGGTTTGGGTTTTTTTTTTAAAAAACAAGAAGTTCTGAAACAGAAAACACATTGTTAAAAAAAATACATGCTCATAAATTTTTAAACTTTGTTCCTGAACTGCATAAACTTTTAAAGAAATTTCAACACCAAATTACATGTATATGATATTGATCCACATGCACTTATTTGACAGACTTCCAGATTATTTGTCTAGCAAAAAACCATCATAAAAATATTTTTTAATGTGGTCTGCATGCTGAATTAATGTCTCCCAATCTTTTACTATGCATCCCTCAGATAATTTCTTCTTTGTTGAAAGATGCTTCTATTTTTCACCTCAGGAAAGCCACTCCTGCCTATTAAGAGTCATCTTCTGAAACTTAGTGTTTGTGACATGACTGCAATGAGCCAATAGAGATCTCAGTTTTTTATTAGTGCATTCAATACTAGTTCTTTATGTAACCTACACAGTGCTCAGTGTGTCACCAGCAAGACCTTTTTTGAGGACTGAATAGCACTGTAAGGCAATTAAAGTTTAAGCATATAATTTACTCCAGATTTTTGTTGATCTATTTAGTTACTGCTTTTAGAAGAAAATGAAAAGACCAGAATGTTTACTGCTTTGATATAAAAGAGTATTTTGAGTAATAAATGTGGAGGTTATTTAAACTATTCACTACTATTCAGGGAGAGAGTGCTGGTGCAGACAGGGATCCTCCTTCATGCAGGAGCCACACCACTGCCAAAAACAGAGGGTTGGCAATTCTGCAGGATGGCTCTGAGGTTAAATACTGATCAATCTCTTCCTGTATTTGGGGCTGGATGTGTTTGAGTAAGTGAAATGGGTTATAAGTTTAGGAGGGATTTCAGCTGCATCTATTTAGAAAGTCTTAAGGTGCTGGCTGGCTCTTGCTTTTTATTCAAAAGGACATGGAATGAATCCAAAGGAGTCCAGTAACTTTCAAGTGTGTAAAAAAACCCAACTAAATTGCTCAGTATAAAGAAGAGTTCTTCAAGACTGTATATACACTTCAGTAAAACAAGCAAGTGGAAGCACTTAACAGTATTAAACTTCGCTGTTATTAAAGGACAACAGCCAGCCAATTTCATTTATTAGAAGTCTAAATATAAAACAGTGCAATCCAGGTGATAAAAATAGCTGCGTGCTGCTCAAATGAAGTGGTTCTGTAAAATTTTCAATCAAAGATTTAATTAGTGAATTTAAATGTCAGGCCAAAAATTAACTTGTTTCAAAAAGGGCAAAAGTTGTGCACATCCCTTCCATGGCTTCTCTTAAGTTCAACCTTTAGTTTCAATCAGCTGTCTGCAAACACAAGCCATATTCTGCCCCAAAAAGAAACACTGCACCTGGTTTATTAAGGTATAACAAAAGCAAAATTTGGAATGTACATGCTTATACATTACATACAGGTAAACTCAGAAAATGTGAGCCAACCACCACACATTGTCAATTTTTAAACTGTATCTCACCTTCATTGTTTCAGCCCACACAAAGGATAGAAACTGAAACCTAGGTTCTTTTAATGACCAACTCAAAAAAATGCTGGACTATTTATGCCTTTCAACAAGAAAAAGGAAACAAACAACCCAACTCCAAAATCAACAAACAAATTACAATTTAATTATCCGAGAATTCCAGAAACAGCAGAGGTTGACAAGGTCCTATGGAGGTCATTCTGCCCAAACCCCCATCTTAAGTAGGGCCACCTCCAGCCAGATGCCCAGGACTGTGTCCAGACTTCTTTTGAATATCTCTGAGGATAGAGACTCTGCAATCTCTCTGGGTGAGCTGTGGCAATGCTTGGTCAACCTCACAGTGAAAAAACTGTTTTCTGATGCTCAGGCAGAGCCTCCTGTGCTTCACTTTGTGCTTGCTGCTTCTTGCCCTGTCACCAGGCACATCTGAAAAGAGCCTGGCTTCACCTTCTTTACACTGTCTTGGTATTCATAAGATCTCCCTGAATTTTCTCTTCTCTCCAGAATTTGATTTTACAGAAGCTGTACAGATGCCATCAAAAAATTACACTGTACAACATATGTTTTTTTTGCCTTCGAAAACATCTTTTGGGTTAAAGGAAGTTTCCTGTTCAATAAAATCATTAAAACCAATAAAATTTGAAGAGCTGAATAAATTAGCTACAATTAGCTGATACTTCCCCAACATACTACTTAGTTTTTGGACTTGCTGAGGTTTTTTTCTTCAGGAAGAACTATGGAATAAAGAAGCAAAATGGACACCCAGCTGAAGGCTTGCTAATGTATAAACTTCCACTGTTCAAGAAAAACACATAATTTAAAACTACTTTTAGCTGAAATGGTCAAAAAGTTGAAAGACCATTTAGAAACAAGGTTTACATTGATTCAGTTTAAAAATCAATAGACTTAATAAAACCCTAAATAAGACAGAAACTAAAGAATTAAAAAACAATCTGGACACATTTTAATTAAAATCAGTTTAAAACTAATTCAACCAATTCATCAGCTTCTGTAGCCTGCATATTAGAAAAAGTTGATGATTCAAGCCACTGTGTCAGGGGTATGAAAGTACACATAGCAGAAGCTGGAAGAGCATAAGGCTTGCAAGCCAACTGTTTTGCTAAAGGGTGAGTGAAATTGTGGGCAAAATTATCTGTAACTCAGTGGAAATTTTAGGACTGAATGGCATTTACTCTTGAAAACCGATTCTAATACACTGTCTCTCCAGATATAAGCAGCAAATTTACATTTTTCTCTTTAATAGACAAGACATTTTTTGTTTCTTTTAGGTTTTATTTTTTGTTTTAAAACTTGCTTCCAACAAATTCATCAAAGTAAGACCAAAAACCAGTAATAGCAACTATCTTGCAAGTGAGTCTTCTCCCCATTACTTGTCACACTGCACTGCTATTTCCAATTCCATTCCATGTCAATCGATACACAGCCAGAAAAGATGCATCATTTTGCAGCCTTTGTAATTGCTACAACAGAAATGCTGAAGTTACTTACCTATATCTTTGATAACCATCTGATTAAACATTTTATTGTCCAAAAACAACTGTCTTTCTGCCAGATATTTTTTCCTCCTTTCATATTTGCATTAAGCAAGCTCTAATCAGTTCAGCAGTTTGCACACATTGCATTCACCACACGTCTACATCCACTCATCCCAGAAAAAAACCCCTTCATGTATTTTTTTCTTAGCAATTCAGTGTAAATGGCTACTAAAATCTGACATTATCTGTGCCCCTTATGATAAGAAAAATGAAAGCTTATCCTGAAGTAAATTAATAACCCAGCTAGACAGCTTCTGTAGTTGGACAGTCTCACATCACTGTGCTACTTACTAATCATGCCCGCGTGTTTTCTCTTTGAAACATTCTTCTGTTGTTGAGCTATAGCAAACAAACCATGTATGGCTGATTATGCCACTGCACTAACAATTATGAGTTGGCCCTTTTCCATTTTGCTTGTTAAAATCTGCATTAGTCATGTGGAAAGCTACTAAGCCATACAGACTCTCTAAAAATGTTACAGGAACGTATGGAAGTGTTTAGGAGTGAAAACAAGCCATTTAAGCACTTATGTTTCTTAGCCACAGGACTATAATGCATATGCAATAACAGAATTAACAAACAAGTGGTCTCTTGCCAGTTAGGTACCAAACTGTCCTCCTACAAAGTAATAATATGCAAACATGTTAGCAATGAATTTGTGAATTGTCACCGAAAAAAATCATTCCCTTGACATAAACCACTAAGGCAAGTTTATTTTTACTTCTTAAAGTCTTGAAAGTAACAATTCTATCATTTTACTGTGCTTTGTGCAAATTCTTGGCATATTTATAATATAGTCTTGCAAATTCTTGGCATATTTATAATACAGTCTGTCTAGCAGAGTTACATCAGTTATTAATTTAATCCAGAAATTGCATCAAATTAAGATCGTAAATAATTACAAAAACCCCAAACAAACAGAACCCACCAACTTCACTGGAATATTAGCTACAAACAAATTGCTAAATATAGATCAGAAGTTTTCATGTGAATTAGGAAAAAGTCAGTTTGACAGTGCAGAAAGGAACAGCAATGCAAGTATAAAGACATTTACTGCTATATCAAAATTAACTAAAAAGTTCTCAAGGCTAAGAAACTCCTGCAACCAATAATTTTCAAACAGCACAGGAGGAAAAAACAAATCCTCTCGAGGGGTAGTAGGTGGAATAAAGTGCATGCATTCTATTCAATTGAAATCTTTTGAAATCCACAGTAAAATCTTAATCTTGAAGACCCTAGGATGAGAGGGGTTATGTAAATAGAATAAAGTCAGTCCCAGTTTTAGGGACAGCCCCATTGCTTTCTAGGATACAGAACTGCAGTATTGCATACAGCTGATCATCTACCTTAAAAAAGCCATGAAGCTACCAGGAAAACCAAAATATCCAACCTCCTAATTTATAGGAATATTTGCATGTTTCTGTGCTGTTTCTTTGGGTGCTGAGCTGCTTGCAATTCCCCAAGCCCAGGGGGAAAACATTGAAGCTATCTTTAAAACCACCATGAGATAAGTGGAGCATGGAATAACACTCAGAAATCTCAAGTCCTGGTACAGATTGCAAACCCCTCAGGTGCTCCAGTAAGGTCAGGTCACATAGAAGGTAACAGTACAACTGCTACAAGCAACCAGCAACACAGAAGAATTAGGATGTGTTGACAAGAGGAACTCAAGTTTAAAATATTTCCCTTCAGCCCACACATGGGGGGAGGAGGAACCCACTCCTTTTAAGTTCTGTAAATACTCAGCATGTTTTTACTACAGCGTCCATTAGTGGTATTTATACACAGTGATGACCTCATTCTTTAGCACAGTGAATAAACATGAGAGGAAAAAAAATAAAGTATTTGGGTTGTGTATTTATCAGCATTTGGGCTCATTTAAATACTACTTGAATAACAATTATCTTTCTCAGCTGAGCACAGCATCAGGTTGGCAGACTGTGCTTCACTTCTTCTCAAAGTGACAATTAACCTTGATATCAGTCTGCAAAGTGCTCTGTACTGGCAGCAGAATAAAATTATCATTAACATATAAATCATAAAGATTCTACTGAAACTGAGATAGCTGTCATCCCTCAGCTATTTGTATTCAGTAAGGAGCAAGCGGGTTGTTGTAGAACATCTTCAGAATGCGTCATCCTACAGCCACCACCACACTGTGGGCTTTTGAGGCTGCATTTGTAGCTACCTGAAAATGCAAGCCCAACATGTATGGCAAAAGAATCATGGCTAATATACATGATTAATTAAATATCACTTAGGAAGGTTTGTGATGCAGAAGGCTATTACACTTGAATCATGAACCATGAATTTAAATCTGATTTACACCACAGCAATTCCAGACACAAATGAGATTTTCTGAGTTGATTATGTGGTGCCTATAAGCTGGACAATATTCCATAGCAATGATACTTGTGATCATCTGACCTTATTCTTCCAAGTCTACAGTTTACCAACAAACAAAAAAAAGTGGCAACAAAAAAAATCCTTCAAATTAACTTGGTTAATGTTGGATCAAAATTCAGAATAGCCCTCTTGCACTGGCACTTAATCACTGTGTTGACAGATTGCTGAGGAATGTACTCAGACAACTAGAATTGTAGCAGTCATGTCCACAACAGCCCATTGAAATCCAAAACTGAGTAAATACATCTTCCCTTCTAGGCAGCCTGGACATGCAGGGAAGGAAGAAAATGGAGTCATCTTCCCTAAAAATTTCCCACCTTCAAACATGCAATGACAAGTGACTGTGAAATGTTTACAGCCATTTTTGGTATGACACTTCATTTCTGTAATGTGCACACTGTGTGTCTAAGTGTTTTACTGTTCTTGCTGCTACCAACAGGACGCTGCTGAGAATAAGACATGGCAGTGAAGCAAGCACTCTTTTAGAAATAGTTTTATGGACTGACAGGTCTTATTTTGTGTGTAACAGAACACAATTAAACAAACAGCCAGCCATGAAGAAGGACACCTTGGGTGTTGGGTCTTTACCCCCCACTGGAGCCAAGTATTTTCTCTGAGCCAAACTCCAGCAGATCTCATACAAGTACCTCAGCAAAGGGAGACAAAGAGCCTGCTCTTTGTACCTGAGGCATAAAGTGACTCCAGGCATTGTTTCTGGCAGGCAACGTGGCAGGTTGTATGCAGGAGATACAAGACACCACTGCTGTGTTTCTGACCCAGCCAGCAATAAGAGAGTGCCAAGAAGAGCACTCCCACAAAGGATTTTGAATGAGCAAAACCAAGCGTGTCCCGTGATGCCTGCTGCAGAAAAAGGGACATACCCCAAGGTAACATGGAGCAAGGCTAACTTTTCTCCTGCAATCAAGACACACACTCTTCCAAGAAAGGTTCAGTCATTAATTCCCTGCTTTTCAAGCTGTCCAACAAAATCTGAAATAATAGGAAGGTTCATTTTCACACTAGACTCTGTCAAAATTCCTGTGGAACACTCAAGCCCAGTTAACTCCAGCCAACAGCTTAACCTAGAATGCTTAATGGATCCCATCCACAGTTACTTCATGCTGCTGCAAAACCTGACACTGAGTTTACTGCAGCGATTCTGAAACCAGCATTTCTACGAATTCACTCTGGCTGCAAGCCCCAAATTTAGAAGTTTTTTTTAAAAATCTCTGGTTTGCAACCCTAAATGCCACAGCTATGAGCTTAGCAATCAATTATTTATATCAACAAATCTGAAATTGCATACTAGGCAGACGTCTAATTTTTCAGTCCTAAACTTCTCTGAAAATTAAATGCGTTACATTCCATCAATCTTCTCTGCAAGGGTTATAACATGTCTAATTTTGTAGGCAATACATATATTTATCCCATTTAGCCTACCTAAGATAGCAAATATTGAGACTGTACAGAATTTTAAAATTCTCTGGATCCCATCCTATGTTAAAATGACCATACACTTGACACCATATAGCTATCCAAAGCATACTTTAATTACATTAAAAAAAAAATCTATTTAGCTCAGAAGCATAAAATTATAAATACTGCCTTCCTATGTGCAAACAGACTAATCATAAACTAGTGTAATAACACACTTAAAAATAGAAGACACTTTAGAATTAAAACACGTTAAAGTGCAAAATCCAGTTTGTTACCATAGGTTTTATGCATTGCCCATAGAATTATGATATATGCAGAAGATACTGCACTGCTGTCATAGAATTGACAATTTTAAAGTTACAATAAAAAGGATAAAAATCTCTATTAGATTTATGATGGGAGCATTCAGTGGTGTTTACTGTCAATTCCTCCCAAACGAAAGTTAAATCAAACATCAGCTAATCTTGCAGAAATAAAAAGCCCTTCTCCCCCAAAACCCAATGTGTACTAAAAATGAGGCAATCATTTTGAAATAATGGAATTATTCACTGTTTCTCCACTGCATAACAACATTATTTTCTGATATATACGAAGTCACTGCTGAATTTTACACAAAAAGACTGCCTAACAGCAAGATAATCCAGAATAAATGCCTTTAAAAGCCTTAAAATTCTTAGAGGCTATACTAAGCTCCAAATTCCATACAAGTTACAATAAGATATAAATAATTAAAAAATCCAATACAACAATAACACCCAAAGCAGAAAAAGCCTTTAGAAATTTAAGGTTTAAGTTGTCAGCTGTGTTGTTACTCCAAGAGTAATTGCTGTAACAGTATACAGCTTATTCTTCAAATATAGCTCCATCTACTAAATTGAACACAAAGCCTTGTATTTCAGTCTTACTTAAAGAATCACCATCTTGGCCTCCACAATATTTACAACATTAGAAGGCTACAAGTGTCATAAAAGCATATTATCACTCACCTATAGCCCTCTCTAGGCACAGTATGCATCTCAAGTTAATAAAGGCCACATAAATATGGCTTTTGTGCCAAGCAGACAGTAAATCATGTATTTGACTACTCATTTCTCCCCTAAAAAAAAACAACCCAGAATGTTAACATTAATCAGAGGAAACTTCAGATTCTGGCATAAATTTGACTATTGCATACAAGGTAATATTTAAAATACATAATGTCTTACCACACAAACATGAGCTGCCATATGTGAGGCACTGCTAAGCATGGTTTCTATTAAGCCAATACACAGTAACTGGCTTCTTTCCAAGCAACATGGAAGTATTTAAAAACCCTGTTTAATCCAATTGCACAGCCTTGAAACAGAAATAAATTAAAGTGTTGCAAGAGCTGTTAAAATGAAAAATTAAAGGCATGTAAATAAGTGGGAAAAAAAATTGTCAGAGAAAACGAAAACAAAGATTATTTCAAGTAGATATCTTAATCGTAATTAGTAACATTTGGCATGTTTATGATATGATTCAAAGCTGCAGCCAATTAGATACCCCAAAAAGCTTGTAACAAAGCTGCAAATGTGTAAGTACAGCATAAATAAATTTTATTGCTCACCAAGAAAACAGCATCCAGATCAATTTCATAGTTTGTTTCTGAAGTATTGCAAAGCATGCTCTGTTACTAGTTCATGACTTTTTAGTCCTAAACTGCAGCCTTTCTACCAGGAGATTTTGGAAAACAATTTCAATAAATTCAGTCTATTAACTGATAATCTATATTCCATATACAGCAAGAGCAAAAGAAAAATTTCAGCATTGCCTTAGACTGTCATGACTATGCAAAAAAAAACCCAGAACAAAACCAGCAACAACAAAAAGCCAAAACAAACAAACAAACAATATCCCTCTCCCCAAAATAAAGTGCACTAAAGTTTAATAGCTGTTGAAAAACCATATAATCGTGGTATTGGAACTGAGAAAGACTGATTTTTTTAAAATAGATTTCCAAGGGGAGGGAATTTAAGTTTTACAGGGAAGAGCAGAATTCAAATTCTGCTCAAATGTGGTTTACTGAAGACAACAGTGTTAGGCAGTTAGGAGATTGTGCCATTTATTGAAGAAAACAAATACTTCATTATGCTGTCAGTCCCAACCAACAGACAAAATATCTTCCATTTCCCTCATTTATTCAATAATGAGTAAATTACTAAAGGGTAATGAGCTGCTAATAAAA
Organism: Oenanthe melanoleuca; assembly: GCF_029582105.1. Lineage (NCBI taxonomy): Eukaryota > Metazoa > Chordata > Aves > Passeriformes > Muscicapidae > Oenanthe > Oenanthe melanoleuca. Next base: position 111,742,717 of record NC_079335.1, read on the forward strand.
GCATGTTTTTTACATGATTATCATGAAATGGCAGTGCCTGCTTATTCAGTACACTTTCAAATAATTCTCCTCTCTCAAATTTCTGTAAAGTTACATAGTTTTCATACTAGAAATTAGTCTAGATTTAGGTGGAAAAAAAGGAATAACCTCACAAAATTAGCTAACTATATATAAAACCTACACATGCAGGTATTTGCAAAGTCTCCTAGCAATGATGTAAAGTTTTGCTTCCCTTGCTGGCAAGCAATGAATTTTTGTTTAACACACTTAATTTAGGGGTTGGGGGGGGAAGGCTTTTTTGTTATTATTGTTTGTGTGTTTTATGTGGGCTCTACTGAGGAGATTACAAAAACATCCATATAAAATATCAGATTTATAATATAAATCAAATTCTGGCTCACAGGAAAAATGAAAGAAAACCAAACAAAATATCTCTCACCCTAAACCAACACCTTTGTTTAGCTATTTATGAAAAGGAAAAAGAAATGTCTGTGAGAGGCAGTCTGAAAAATTCTGGAGCTGAAAGCATTAAGGACTGCTCTTGTACACTGTAGGAGACTGACTTACAAAGACCAGCTGCAACTCAAAATGAAACTGCTGGAAAAGAATTTCTCTGTTCAGAATTCCCCACACTAAAAGCATCACAGTGCTTTGTTTTACCCTTGTTACAGCTCTTCACACCACCTTCCCCAACTCACAATTTAAACCAGAGATTTAGTTATTTTCTACACTAAGCACATTGCAAATATCAAGGAATCCTGCCATGTCCATCACAGGCTGCTTTTGGAGCATTTTTCTGCCCTTTCCTGCTTCAAGGAATGTGTGATCTTCATGAGCCCCCTTATGCCCCATCTCATTTCCCTGCTTCAGCTGTGCCATAGGATGTGCTCTGGCATCTCCCTGACCTTCCCAATGGTGCTTGCTGAAGTACTCTTATTCTCCTCTAACACTAGTTTCTCTTTTCCTCTCCTCCTGGGAGAGGAGTTGTCATCATTGAAAAACTGGGAGAGCTGGCAGAAATGATGTGGAGGTATTGTTCAGCTGGGGGTATTAATGGGTGTTGTCAGACAGTGCCTTACATCGTCATCACTGAGTGAAGCTGCCAGACCTGGCAGGCAGCCAGTGGCAGGTTCCCTTTACTGCCTTTCTTCCTTTTATTTCATCTCCTGCCTTTGTGAAAGTTGCTAACTTTTCAAACCACCAATAGCCTCAACACATCCTGAAGCTTTTGAGCATTGCATGTAACCAACCCTAAAATCACCCCACAACAACAAGCAATAATGCAGTCAAGCAGATATTAGAAACTCAGTTTATTCAATGACAAAAAAAAAATTTCAGTGCTCTCTAGTAATTTTTCATATCAAACATAGATTTTCAAAGATATCAGGTAACTAAAAAAACAGCTAAATTTTAGAGGGCCTTCTAAGTACACTGCATCTTCACACATGGAAGACCCATGAAAAGAAACACCTGTGTTATTTTTTAAAAACAGATGCTTTGTAAACAATATGACATTGGAACGTCACTTTTACCATGAAAATAAACAGATATTTTTAAAGAAATGTTTCAATATAGTTACATACTTCAGACCTTAAAGCACAAATTGTGGCTCTGCACTATCTTAAAACAAAATAAGTAAAAGAATGAAAAGTTTATGTATCAAAAAGTAACCTGACACTTTTCATCCAAGGTACTCCAAGGTAATAAAATCTAAAAACCTCACCAGTTTAAAAAAACCAGCAATCTAATTCAAGTGATAAAATATAGTATGGTTGCTGTTATAAAATATAATCCCAGCGTGATTGTTAACTTGCAGGTCTTTGGGACATGTTTCTTGCTGCTTTTGAAGCAGAAAGGGACTCAAAAGTAAAACACAAAGCAGTTGCAGTGAGTACTCAAATTTTTAAAACATCCAACAGAACCCTGCACCCTGGTATAAACCACTTCTATCTTTTTGACTAAGTTTTGCTATTTGCTGTAAATTCTAAAGACACCTGGATAAGGTATATACCATATATTGCTCTGTCACATGTTCTGAGGAAGGTGACTAGCAGCAGATCAAAACAAGTCTATCCAGGCAGACAGTGAACTCCATGAGTAACACAATGGGAAGGGAGCCCAAATTCAGGATGGAGATGTTTGTGAAGAAAAATGTTCAGAGAAAGCATTTCTTACTATAGTTTTTCATCCTGCTCACACTTTAGCATCACAGCCATGTGCCTGTGGCTACAGACTGATGCCTCCCCAAGAAAACCAAAATCACAGAGCACAACTGCAGGGTAGATACTTGCTGTACCTGCTGCTCCAGGTCCCTCCACTTCTCCCCCTCTGCATTTTAGAGCAAGGCTGACCATCTTCTCCCTCCCTGTCTTTCCCTGATATTTTGCTCCCTTTTGTTTTCTACTCCTGACACTTTGCCCTCTCTTTAGCTTTAAAGCAGCACTAGGAAAGAGTTTAAACGTGGTCCCAAGAACAATAACTGAAATTGTTGGAACTCACATAATCCCATGGAGTTATGAAGATCCCAGCCTCAACATTTCAACAAAAACAGAGTAAAGAAATATTAATCAGAAATGTTGGACTCCATACACTCATTAATAATACAAGAAATATCCATGAGGCACACTGACCTCTCTCCCTAATTCAAATCGAAAATTTTGCCATTCCACTTGGCTTTTCTCAACATCATCCCAAAAAGAACTGTTTCAAGTATTATCAGTGTGATTAGTTTTCAAAAGCAAAATATTAGAATCACATATGCTGGTTGCTTATCAATTTTGCAGACAATATAAAAAGCAAGGAATTAATGTAATGATTCCCAAAAAATAGAAGAGATAAGACTACACACAGGATTTTAAACTGATTGTTTTGGAATGAGAGTCATTCTGCCCAGTCCTTTACAGTGTATTTCTGAGCCTCAAGCATTACTTATATTGCTATAGGCTAAAATAAATGGAAATGTAAAAAACATAATAGGAATTGCAGTAAATACACAGAAAAGAATGGTGAAAAGTACACACCAAAAGAAAACATGAAGGGGAAAATAGGTAATATCAGTGACTTAACAGGAAAATTTGGAGCAGTTGCTCCAAGTACCATCCACAGAGAGCAGCTATTCACTTAATGCTGGCTGTCCTTGTTTCCAGCTGCTAAGTCCACATTGAAAGAAGCTAAAAACACATAAAATACTTTCCAAATATTTTTTCCCATATAAGCAATTGGTATATAAGTTACCACAGAGATGTTATACCCTTGCCAGTGAAAAGGAAAATAGTATACAAGAAGCTGTATTCTATGAAATCTTTTGTCTTATGCACAATGCAGCCAAAAATTTGGGGAAGTTTGAAAAGGCATTATTTTAGCTACAAGTATTTCCAACTGTTCCCCTCTTTCAGCAAGGCAATATAGGAAAATGACACTTAAATATGAGGATCTTATCACCTGTGAGATAAGCTATACTTTGCACTACTCAGGAGCATAATATGTGTGCCATTTCTAGCAATCAAGCTTTGATATTTCAATGAGAGGGGAAAAAAAGACAAGTGGGAAATATCTACAATATCTACAATATATTACAATTTATCTACAATCTCCTGACAAACTGAAATTTCACAACGCTGCAGATTTAAAACATAAGTGCACCTGCTTTGCATTCAGGACTGTCCTTGAAGAGTAAATTCAGCTCAATATAAAAGTAAAATGGAGGGAGGGATGGGTCAACACATGCTGAAAACCATCCATTTCTTTTTGTTAAATGTGAAGTATAACAGGCTTTTTTATAACATGCCTTCCCCAAAAATAGCAATGATTACACTGCTCACCTTGGCTTTTTCACACACAGAACATGATACATTCTCAGTTCTGAGGAAGGAGCCAAAGTTTGTGGAGCCAAGAGGACTCTCTCCATCATCCAGTATCCAAACTACAGAAAAGGAAGTAGGGAGGCAGGCAACTGTAATTTCTTATAGCATTAACTCTTCTTTTAAAGCCATAGTGACAGATTTTTTAGGAACTCCGAAACCCAGAGCATTCCACAGTTTTGTAAAGATGCTGCAAGTCCCAGCAGTGATAATCTGCCAATTCCAAGGCATATTTGTGAGCAAGACTTTTTTTGTCTTCCAAACAAACACAAAGATTATGCAGTGTATTCTCTTCACAGGGATGAGGCAGGGGAAATGTTAAGATCACAGCTGCTGCAGCAGTGGAAGCTGCAGCTGCCTTGGAGCTTGCTTGGACTGTGTAGCTCACCAGGGGACTGAGGGATGCTACTGTGATACAGATACTGTTCCATCTGGGGCTTTTTTCATGAATTGGAGAAACCTGAAGCTTTGGCCTGCTGTAGTTAATGAAAAGTCTTGCAAATCGACTTTCAATACTTCACCCAGGTTCCAATTCAGCTCAAAAACTTCCCTATCAGAACTACCTAAGTATTTACTTAAGATAGCTGTATTCTTGAATACAACTTTCTTCACACCTTCTGTGATATTTAGCTTTCAGAATTATCACATTCCTATTGCTCAGCCATGATTTATTTTATTTATGAAAGAGGACATACAGTGGAGACAAGATGCAATCACAAGCATTTCAGGTAGCCTACATCTGGAATGAACTTACTTTTATGAAATATGGTCAGGCTTTTTATTAGAAAAAACTAACATGTCTTTTAACAATGACTTACATTTCACTAAAACCAAGAAAAGATGTATCCTTTAGATGATACTTTAGGGTAAGATATACTGTACAATGGCTCAGCTTTCCTCAAGAATCCTGCCTGGCTGATATATTTATTTTGTAACATTTGACTATAATAGAAAATAGATGAAGTTCAAATGAAAACACTGTTTAGACTATGTCAACAAAGCATAAAACTAAATGAAGTGATTCTGTATTGACTATAGAAAGATATTTGCTAATATTAAAGTTACTAATGGTTATCTATCAATCTATCTAGAACTGCATTAAAGCAGCAGACACATGAAGTTAGATGTAATTTTGTGATTTTGAAAAACAGCATCATGGAGTGTACTTTATTGCTATTTTATCATTAGTGTAAATAATTCAACAAACCCAGGAAACCTCCAGCTCAACTTGGTTTTTTTGTAAATTGCAAGTCACCAAAGGGCTTTCCACTAAGATAGCCAATACTTTACACTTGCTAGCAAAAAAAAAAAAAAAAAAAAAATAGTATCTTGTATACTGAAACAACTGCTTTTTATAAAGAGAAGGCTTCAGAAAACTAGAAGAAATGACACTGCTGTAAAAACTTGTAAGCCTTTTACTCTCAGTTCAAAGACTTAAGCATTCTTCTACAACAGACTGAAGTTTCATATTCATCTCAGCAAATCAATTCACTAATAGGCATCAGTCATCAACACTGAAGTAAAATCTGCCACATGAAAGAGCTTTGATGTGATTGAAGACTCAAACACAGTCCTAAGCATGACAGAACAGCTTAGCTATTAAAATGTTTTATCCAGCAAAAAACTGTTTGTCCTAATTGCCTGAAATACTCTTTGAATGCTATTATTGCAAGGCTACTTGACTAAGCAGAGCTTTGGTACATAGCCACTTGACTTCTATCTTGAGAACCAGCAGAACCACATCAAATCTTGTTAGGGTATTTTCTTACACATACTTTTGTCAAGAGACCAAAACAATAAAGCTGACTGTCATTTTTACTACCAGTTGCTTAGTTAATTCGATACTGAAACATACTGGGATTCATTATAAAAGCTGCATGCAACCAGCCATTTCTATCAATCTTTCTTTTTAGTGCATTAAGAGAATGAAACCTACTAACCACATCAGTTGAAATGGGGTGGCAGGACTGGGTGGAAGCTATTCTTCTGCACTGAGCCCAGCCTCTCACCACGAGAGGTGCAGTAGCAGACTCCTTTAAACAGCAATGTGCAGCCCTGGCCCAGCTCCAACACTGACCATATGTCACAGGCTGACAGATAAGAAGCCTGAGACAGCCATCTGAAAACAACTGTATACAGAACCAGCCACCAGACAGTCAGGGTTTCAAGGTCTATCTCATCATTCACTTCAAAGTCAATTTTAAACATACCAGAAGTAAACATATGTGACAAAAAAACCGCAACCCCTGCTCCAACCAAAGCAAAGCAAAGCAAACCACAACAAAATAAAAGACCCAAACCAAACAAGCACACAGCCATTATCAGAAAGTCCATATGATGCTATACTCTGATTCAGGAAGTGTCCACTGAATATTGCAATTGATTGCCACAAACACAATCAGACAATTACTACAGTTTGCACCTATAACATTTTCCTTTCTCCATTATATTCACAGTGTGTTAACAACTTGCAAAAGAAAGGAATCAAATATACCAAGCAACTGCCACCAAGATTACATTTTACAGAACCAAACAAAATACTATCCATTTCATATCTGAAATGAAGGGTGATTTGGTATTTGTCCTGTATCTATCAATGCACCACAGAGTTCATCCATTTATGCCACTACTTAGGTTACCAGAAAGTATGTCATATCAACTCCTTATATGCAGGCAACATATTATCTATCATCTCTTATTCCAAAATTACTCAATAATCAGCACGAAGGAATAACTAAAAATTACTTCAGTCCCCTATGCAATTTCCACAGCTCCATACATTTCATTTCCATATTCCAAATTAATAAAATCCAGGTGAACTTACCTACAGTTCGGAGGAGGGTCTAATGTAATTTCTGCAAGTTCTTTCTGAATTCTTAAAAAAAAAAAAAAAAGAAAGAAGTTATTATCAGGACTTTCTTTTCAATCTGTTTATTTCAACTTTATGAACATTTCTACATCAATAAACAGTAACAAAATATCATTCCTAGAATTTCTGATTGAAAGCTGATCTATAATGTTTCATGAAGCTGAAGCTGCAAGAACATGTAGAAGTAAAAATCAAATATTTTCTGAAAAATGAACCTCCAACAAGGAACAAATGCCATGAGCAGCCACCTAGAAAAATCACACTTTTTTCCATAGGTCAGGATTCTCAGCTCCTTTGTTCACTTACACAATTACTAAATATCTCATATACCCTCCTTCTATTTCCCTTCCTGCTGTATGTCTTATAGTTCTTGCCCTCCAGAATACTTAGCTTCTTAATGTATACTGAACTGGCAGGCAAAACCCCCCAGCTCAAAGGAAAATTGCCCAGAATAAGCCCACCCAGGACTTCACAATCTCCTGCATTTTGTGGGAGCTGATATTGGGTTCCCCAAAGGGAAGTACTCCAGCTCCCTGGTCAGCCTGGGGACCTGCTGCTGGACTCACTCTGATACCTGCCTTCTTTTCACTGAGGGGACAAAACTGGGTAAATGCTACCCCAGATGCAGTCTAATGAGAGCTGAGTAAAGGCAGATAAATCTCTTTCATCTGTCTATGGACTGTGGTTCTGTTAATAGCTCCCACACTGAGCCTGCTGTCTGCCAAGGCCCCCACACCATTCTGAGCAGAGATGATCCCCAGTATGTATCTGAGCAAGGGGCAAGTCCTCCCCACGTGCATGGTGTTCATTTGTCCTTGTTGAATTTCATGAGTTCCCTGTCAACCCTCTCCTGCAGCCTGGCCAGATCCCTCGGAGCCACAGCCTTGCCCCTGTGTGTACAAACTGCTTGTCATCTGAAAACTTCTCAGTGCACTCTGCCACATCCTCCAGGTCACCAATAAAGACATCACAGGCACCCTGCCAGAGTTCTTCCCCCAGGGAGAGCAACTTGGTTGTCAAGGATTTCTGGATATTCCCAGGCTGATGCTTCCTAGCCAAGTCCTTGAATACCTGATCTCTGCCACAGCTGGCAACGGGGGCTCTTTTCCTTTACACCACCATCTGCATCAGAGCCAGTATCTTGACCTCTGAAGAAATTTAAGCATGCAGAAGAGGATACAGAGTTCCCTAAGGAACTTGTAGGAGTTTACAGTTCCCAAAGACTTGCCAGATTACAGTGCCACAAGAAGGACTGTGAATGACACCTTCCCTATAAACTATGCCCAAGGCTTTTTTTATAGGTTACTTCAGCACAAAATCGTGAACATTTAGAAGGAGGAAGGAAAAGAAAAACAAATCAATACATCCTCAGTATTTTCTCCTTGCCTTCTGCTTCACAAGATTTCATGCACAGAGCAGATTGCTATTCCTATTATTCCTTACACTAAAAAAGAAATAACTACACAATAATGCCACTCAAACTCCTGAGATAGGTGCTCAAGTCACAAGCCAAAGGTTCAAGCCTGACCTACACATATCATGCTAAAAATGACTGCTTCCCATTTTGCATATAAATACAGGTAAAGAAAATGACATATCACAATAAGCATTCAGATATATTGACATATATAATGCAAAAAAGAGCAGTTTAATCCTTTATATAATGTTACAGTCCAAACACAACCTTGCATTTTAAGGAGTCTCACAGCCACTATCAAAATTCCCCTTATGCCACTATGAATTGGTTTTATGGCTATAATGAATAAATGAATCAACAGCAGTAGAAGAACTGGCCTGAACCAGAAACTCCAGCCTTTATCATTCACATTCTGAAATAATTAGGACATACGTGGGCAAGATTTGTAGGCAGAAGTAATAATCATTCATTAAGACCTGATGAGATCATTGAAAAGATAAAAATACTCTTCCAGATGCTTAGATTTTCTTCTAACTCCTATGCATATAAATACAGGCAAAACAAATGGCTTACCAAAATAAACATTCAGGTCTATTGGCATACATAATATAGAATGCCCCTGCATGTACCAGCTTGCACCCAACTTGGTGCCATCTGAAAACTTTAGAGTGCACTCTGCCACATCATCTAGATCACTCATAAAGACATTACAGGCATCCTGCCAGAGTTTTTACTCCACAGAGAGCAACTTTGTTGTTCGGGATTTCTGGTCATTCCCAGGCTGATGCTTCCAAGTCAAGTCCTTGAATCCTTGATCTCTGCCACAGCTGGATGTATACACCCCACATACAGAGCTGCTGTACACCCTACAAAGTTATTTTTGTAGAGGGCAAGCAATTTGATCTTTACTTGCTTTTTCTACTCATTGAGATGCTTGTACCTCCAGCATACAGAATTCTTTCAATAAATATCATAACTTTCTTATAAAAATACAAGAACAGTCTGCCTAGTCAAGCACAACATCATTGTAGTAACACTGAAAGTCATCCCACTTTTTAATTAGTGAAGTTTGAGCACAACAAAAATGTTGCTTTAAAACAGTTAGCTTTTTTAAAGAATCCTAACAAATCACAACTTAATTGTGGGAATGCTTAAAATATTTCATCTGTATATTACAAAATTCTGCCATGATTTTGAAATCTACACTATCACAAAATCAAACTACAGAAAACCTAGGTTGCATGGAAACTTCAGTTTTGTGGTTTATGAGTTACTTTGCTTTTTCAGCCTTTTTTGAAGTTACAGAATGATGGCATTGCACTTTATTATAGAGTCAGAGATCATTCCTTTGTTTTACATATAGTAGTAAAAACAGGTAATATTTCATGGCATTAGAGTGAGTATGAAGCAAGTCAAGAAATGATTGACAACTTCAATGACTTTAGTCCTAGATCAAAAATTTTACATTCTTCCTCCTAAATCCTAACCCACGTTCCTTACATTCTGAAAACAAAACAGTCTCTCATTTTCTCCATCTGTTCTAGTTCAACCCAAAACTTCTAGTGCCAAGAGCACTAAAATGGCCCTTAAGTTATTTTGTGATTGAGCAGACACGGACAAACCACCTTTCTGCTTCAAGACAAAGATTGATCAGATGGCACAGTCTATTCATGTTCAAAAGACATCATTGCTCTTGCAAACATCTAAGACAAAGAGATGTTTAATTCATGATTATTCTTACACAAACAAGACAAACATATTACCACAATCCTGTCCATCAATTGCTCCTCAGCAAGCTGCCCATGTTTGTTCTCCTAGCCTGTGGTGTCCCAAACTAAAATTAATTTATACACCTTACATTTCTTTTGTCACAACCTCAATTTACCTTGCACTCATGCTGGGAGCTCATTCACAAGCAGTTTCTGTAGAACAGCTGACACGTAGCTTGTTCACATGTCACAGCATTCAGAGTCACAATTAAATCATGGGGCAGCATCCCGGAGAGCCTCGCACCGACAGAGACCTCCAGCGTGCGAGCAGCCCTTTGTCTGCACGTGCTCTGGCACTCGCTTCCCATCCCCACCGATGGGAATTCCCCTCGGAATCTGGACCTGCCTCGTTTCCTCCGCTGACCACCGAGGATCCCCCGCGAGAACGCGCGGCCTCTGGCAACTAAACGCGTTTTCTCAGGGTCCTTTCTGGCATCTGTTTCTTTGGATTTTCTGCCTCAATAACAGTTATGTTTAGCAATGCCAAAGAGGGAAAACCCTCTAAATTAAAATCATTATATATATCCAGTTTATACTTAAAACTGATGACATTATGGTTTACTACATATTGGACAATGGGGATGATGGCAGGGGGTGAGGCTCTTGCTAGTAATCAGAGCCCTGGGCTGCACACATAAGACATTTAATTTGCAATGACAGATCTCATACTTTGTTGGGTCTTAGAGAAGTCATTTGACTCTTCTCTCTCATATATACATATATATGTATATACACACATATTAAAAAAAAATTCCCACCATTTTACTAACAGAAAAGAACAAACACAGTTGCCTTCCAGTAATGGTGCAAAAGGTTAATCTACTCGTAAATTCAGAAGCATGAAAGTACATTGTGGATTTCAAACATTATTAATTTTCACAGACACATATTTACAACTGTACCAAGCCAAAAGGGACTGAGTGTTGTTTCCTTCACAAAACAGTTCTCTAAAGCTAACAGAGACATGAACGTATTAGAGAATTTCCCAACATTATTAATAGGAAAAGAAATAAAACAAAGGACTACATGATAATAATTTACTTTTACCACATCCTGTTTTCTAAACTACACGTCTCTCTACCCATAAAAGCCAGACCAATCAATAGCCTATACCAAAGAATATACTACTTAGAAAATACTTTAAAATGCAGTCACTAGTATGTATTTCAATACTAAACAAATTGTGACTGAGCAGGAAATTTATCATTTGATTAGTTTCATATTGGAGGAAAAGAAATATTCTCGCCTACTGTCTAAAAGATGGATAAATGACAAGGATATTTCTTGTAAGAAAAAGCACTCCATATTCAACATGCTAAATATCATTTCCAGATTCTGTGATAAAACTCTCAGGAAAAAGAAGGGTAAGGGGAGGGAAAAATGCTCAGTTTTGCTGAATTTTTGAACCAATTTAATCTATCACTTATTTGCTCCTCCTTAAGGCAGCAACTTCTTTGAATAATGAAAAGATTACAACTGAAGTTGTAGAGTCCACAATTCATTGTAGGCACAGATACTTATTAAAAAATGTCAGGATTGGACATAAAGGTTTACAGGTTTTTCAACCAGCAACTTCAGGAGCCAAGCAAAACAATACATTTATTTGTTGAGCTACTGTGTCAGCCAAGAATGGTTACACTTCTCTCAATCCAAAGGTCATGCTAAGATTTGCTACTTAAGAGGTAACAAGATGCCTGCTGTTTTCAAGGACAGCAACTCAATTCCCTGTCTGAACTGTAATTGTGATATGCAGCGAGTTTCTCAATCTTGACATGTTGGGTAAGAAAGGTTGCTATTTAAGGTGATGCCCTCTGGGTGAGGAAAATTGAAGGACCGGCACGCTGCACGACACATGCTGTAAGCTATTACACCTGTACAGCAGCCAGTGCTGAGGTATTAACAGAGAAGGACAGTGTGTGATGGCATTCTGCCTTCTTGGTGCCATCCACAGCAATGCTAACAGAAGAAACTCCGTATCTCAATACCAAAAATCTTGCTCAAATAGAAATTTAAGTGGTTTCATACAGCCTCTGTAATCAGAGCACTTTGGAAAGCAGTTAAGCTGCTTGAAGGGTATATTCATACATAAGACATGGGAGCAGTTTACTATTACACAAGCAAAAGGCATCACAGTGCTAAATCTTGATTTATATAAAACCCCATGCTACCAAAAATTCTTTAAATCTAACTGACTACATAAACATACAAAAGAAAAGCAAAACAGTTTTCCACATAGAGATGCACAAATCTTCCTTCATATACTGCAGGTATCATAATGCAATCCAAAAATACTGTGGCTACAATTCCATATGCAGGAAAAAGCTTTCCAAATGAGAAAATCTGATTTCCAAACTCAGGTTAGAGTCATGTCTGTAGTCTGTGACTTTAGCTCCAGTGAACTTGCTGGTGTTTGATGCTTTTAACAGGAGTAAGCAAATCTTGACCAAATTAATAACTGTGCTACACTCTGTTGTTTGAGCACTTTACTGATTTTAGCAGAGCTGACTCCTTTCACTATAATAAAGGTACAAGAGTTAAGCTTTATTAATCCTGCACTATTTCTCATTCCTAATGAACTAAAATAACAATATTACTATGAAGATGTTTTGTACATGTAATTTCTGGAATACTTATCACATATTGAAGACATTAAGACATTTTTCCTTACTTTATGCTACTCCTCTCCTTTTTAGCCTCTACTTTAATTTCTGATTTAGCTTTCTTGAGACACTACTGATTTTAATTAAAAAACACAGAAAAAAAACCTGTAATACGAAAACCTGGCCAGATTAGAGAAGGTCCAATCTCAATTCTAACACAATGACAAACTACTGAATATTAAAGAGCAAATAAAGGAAAAAAAATACAATTATACTAATAAAAACCCCCATTTCTATAAATCTCTATGTTTCTCTAACCCTTCCAGAAAGTGCTACAACAACCAGCACTCCTAAAATACACTTCTCTTCAAAAATACTGTACACATATCTACAGAACTATTGTAAGTCATGTCAGCTATTAAAATGTATAATCAAATGTATATTTCTGAAATGTATAATCAATATTACTAGACATGTAAAACTAGCTTTAGAGTCTAACTGGCAAATGTACTGATGTCAGCAACTGATGGCATAATTAGTTTCAGCAGAACCATAAGCAGATATGATTAAACTTTAAAAGGTTTAAGTAATTTTATCGCTGTAAAATGCTTGTTGATAAAAGCTCTAAGCTTTGAAGATACAAAGCTAAGATTAATAGACCAATTTCTGACATATCATTATTAATTTTTTAATAAGATAGCATCCACAGGCCCTTGTCAGAATTGTAGCATCATTACACCAGGCATTGTACAAAGCTCAGAAGCACAGACTGCTTTCTAAAGATGCTTGAAACTGTTTTTATGACCTTAAAAGTCATGACTAATCCAATATTCCTAATATTTAAAAAATAATAATAGCAGGAAGCAGATGAAAGAGAGGACCAGAAACCATAATGGCTGTGAAGATTAACTACATGAATAACATCACAATTTGTAGTGAAAGCTGGGTGGGGTTTTTTTCCCTTCTTGTCATAAAAGGAAACACAGGCAAGTTTTGCTGGCCATTCTGTAAGTGATATGACCAATTAATCTCCTAAAAGTGCCATAATAGGAATGGGTGTCCAAAAATAATTTCTCCAGGGAATTAAAAATGGAAAAAAAAACCAGCTCTAAGAAAGGTATCCACAGCAGAAGAAAAGCATGACAGTACCTCACTGGAAAGACAAAGGATACTTCAGTTCCGAAAACGATTTTGTTGGTAAGGGACAGATTAAGGCAAAACAAAGACTTGAATCCTGACAAGATGTACACACATGCTTATATATTATTATTTACAGACTCTGACTACATGCACATGTTATAAATTATGGCAGCAGGGGTTTGATGCTTCTCCTTTCCTACAGCACCACACTGGTACAACTCCAGTGTTTTCTCTTGTAGTTTACACAGCCTTGGACTAGCAAAGAAACGAGATCTGGGAATTCTGCATCGGGACAGTCTGCAGAATTGGTCTCTTGTCAGGTTATTTTATGAGTGCTTTTTAACCTCAATCACTATAATCCCACTTGCCCAGACTAACAACCCTACATGTACTAGGGAAGAAACACTAAACTGTAAATTCCTTCTGTCTGGTCTGAGCAAGACAATCGTTATCTGGAGATGAACGTGATAGCATAGAATAATTTAAATAGCTATTCTACAAACCAACCTTTCATCTCAATCAGAAAAGAGAGGGAAAAGAAATGGGTATTAAAACAGATCACAGTTTAAAGTAATGAAATCAACATAGATTTGCTGTTCACTCAAGTATTTTTGACCTGACCATCCAGGAAAAGAAAAGGCAGTACTTCATGGCAATAGGTATTACAGTAGTCCTAACATGCTGAGTTACTGAACTGTCTGAAATGTTTATGGCTAATTAACTGTAAGTTACACTGACAAGTTTCAACATCAGTCATACATATACAGAGATATATTTTATAAGGCTACAAAACTGTCTGAGTTTTATTAGCAATAAAAAAATGTCAGCTTTTATCATGCAAGCAACTATTAAAACCATGTGAAAGAGGCAAACTGACAAAGAAAGGCAGAACTGTACAGGTCTCATTATTATGACCAGTCTCAAAAGGCTGTTACACTGATACAGTAATAATAAAACAATCAGAAAATTAATATACTGAGTCAATACATGGATTTGATGGTCAGCTGAAAGAAGAGAAAGGAAAATAAACAATCAGGAAGAACACTGTACCTTTTAGCACTAGTTGACAATTTAGCAGCTGTTTTGCTTGATATTTTCCCCTCTTTTTTCTTGGGTTGAACTTGCTCCCTTTCTTGTTCCTGCTGAGCACCCTCACGCTGATCTCCATCAGAGCTGCCTCCACTAGTGCTTGGACTATCATCCACTCTCTGCCCCTCTGTAGACATGGCAGATGCTGCACTGAACAAAGACAAACAACCAAAGTTAGCTTTTTGAGAAGAAACTGCCTAATTGTATTTCTTACATGCTTAAGGAAAGAACACATGGGATATATGTTTTTGTCTTAATAAAATAATGCTTGTGTCACAGTAGTTCAGTAATCCTTGCACTGAAGAGTTTGCCACAAGCATCTTAACAATAATTCAGGAGCTGGCAATTTTAAACCCTACACCACTGCCACCCCTCAAAACACTCCAGCCAACCCACAAACAAAAAATACAAAATAAACACACAAACAAACCCCCTGTGAAACCCCATATATATATATATATATATATATATGTATATGAAAACCAGAAGTTATTGAAGTTAAGTGGGAAACATAATCCTGAAAATATAAAACCATTCACTGTGAATTATGTTTTTAAACACTCAGCAGTACCATGAGTTAGCTGTCCCATCAACTATGCCACCAGTTCAAATCTACCACAGTTAGTTAAAAACTGAGAGTTATTACTTAGGACTCTCTGTTATCCCATATGAAACAAATCTGTGGGCTCATTCCAAGTCTACAATGTGGGTTTCCACATTACAAAATCCACATCTTGGCATGCTTGATGGAAACACAGAACTAAAAAGCTCTAACACAGGACTGTTTGTATTTACTAGAACGCTAAGCACGTTGGTAGAAGATATAAGGAAGTTTTTTCTTGACATTTCATTCAGGCAACATAAAGCAACAAACTTGCCAGAGACCATGAGCAGCAAGAAATCTCAGTATATTTCAGAAGGCAAGTTAATGCTTTATTCACACACTTCTGATACTAGTTAGCTATTTTAATTTCTTCCTTCATTTTAAATAGTGTAACAATATGCCGACAGATGAGGAATTACAAACCCACTGTTACAGCTGTCATGACTTCTCAAACTCTCAAACTGTTCTAATGAAGGGCAGATGCCCACGAAAAACTCTTACTGAATTAGCATATGTGGTGGCACGGACTGATTTAAAAAAAAAGAAAAAGCCAAACCAAACAGAAAACCCAAGCCAAACAAAAAAAACAAACTGAAACACAGGTCTTTCCTTTAACTCCAAATCTGTACCTTATATACCTATGCTACATATCCTTCTCTAGAGATTTTTAATAAAAAGCACACAGGCCCAAATGTTACTTGCTTACACCCACGCAATCCCCATGTATCTGGGTAGTTTTCTGATCAAATCTGTCTGAATGAAGAATTTGCTCTTTCATACATAAAGAGTTTCAAATTGCTGTGAACTTCGACTCGCTTTTCCTTTTACCTATGTACAGACATCATCACAATTAAGAACAAAACCATTCACCTTGACTATTATCTGTTTTAAGATTTGCTCAAGGGAGCATAATGAGATTTCAGGCTCAGATTCA
Source organism: Oenanthe melanoleuca (assembly GCF_029582105.1). Lineage (NCBI taxonomy): Eukaryota > Metazoa > Chordata > Aves > Passeriformes > Muscicapidae > Oenanthe > Oenanthe melanoleuca. The sequence goes on from NC_079335.1 coordinate 111,758,999, forward strand.
ACCATGCTTGTTCTGTGGATTAAACAAAGTTCATCTCTCTGTACATATTTATGGAAAGAGACAGCAAAGGAAAAGTAAATTAATACCAATGCCAACAGGGTTATGTTGAAAAGGACGCTTTTTAAAGAAGCATAAGTGTTCTCGATAGGGAACAGAAATAAATTTACTCCTATAATGAAAAGCCTTTACCAAGATGTAATGCTATCAAATAATACATACTACAGAGTAGAAGAAATAATCTATTCAAGCATTATTGACACATCCAACTAACTTCAGGAGGAATTAGGTCTTTTTCATCTATTTTGTGAAGCTATAGTGAAAAATAATTCTGGAAGTATGGCACCCCTTCAAAATGTTTAGACATTAAAAGAAACAGCAGGCAATACCAAGTGATAGATAGGTGACTAAAGTTTCCCTTAATCAGCTTAAGCTGCAATTTTTATTTTATAACAGAAAATAATGTTTTTATATCTAAATATATGTAAATGCACAGCACCTAGCCGGCTCATTTAGTTTTCTACCCTAAAATTAAAATACAAAAATTGTCCATTCCTAGAGAACCATTTCTCCCATAGTACAGCTACAACAATATATTCAACATAGTTTGTAAATTGTCACAGGCTGACTTTCAGACATGTAAATCCTGGTTGTCAGATTCCAAGGTAAAAGCAGCAGAACACTTACAGGTAATAAACGACAGAAGTATCACATTCTGACAAGTCAAAATATGCAACTATAATGCAATTTTGATAGTAAGTACCCATTTTCCTTGCTTCTACATAAAGTTAAAATACAACCTCATCTCTTTTTATAACACTTACATTGGCCTTTATTTGCCCTAGATTTTACTTCTGACCTTTGCTTAATACATCTAATTTTAAAAAGAAAATTTCTCTCTTCACAATGTACATAGGCTTTAACACTGCAGGCCAGAAAGTTAAAAGCATATTTAACAATGCTTATATGCATAGGACATCTGCTATGAATAATCTTGGCTATAAATACTACTATTATCCAAAAAACAACTGTATTCACTTCATAAGTTCAGGTTACTATCCAGCAGACAAACACTGTAACAGTAGCCCAGAGCATGTAATTACTGTAACATATAATGCCAGCATTTACAAGAGGAAAATGCTTAAATCTGTCATTTGATGTCTGGCGAGTTTGGGGGGCTGGGGAGGTGTTTGGGTTTTGGGTGTTTTTCTTTCCTTTCTCCTTCTGTACCTGTTCCCCTTCTGACACCCAGGCAATTCCTTCTATTCCTTCTCCTCACAATATCTGCATTTTTAGGAAGTTTTGTTCAAGGGATGCTCAGTATTGTGGTTAAAAGCGTGTTTTAAGCGGCCTGAAATTTGACACTTCAAATTGTGTCAAACTTAAAAAGATACACAAACATATAAACAAGTAAGAGAATGGTGGGGGGGCGGGGAGATTAGTGGAGAGGATGACACCGTGAAGAAATCATAAAACATTTCTCTGCCACTAACACAGACATAGAAGATACATTCATATAACACAGAAATATAAGATATTCCCTGAATCAGAAGAGCCGTGTGTTTGCAAGTGTCACACAGAGCGAGAGGGGACACACGATGTCCAGGTTCCCGGCCGCCGGGCTAGCCCGCATTCACACGAGGGTTGCCACCCTCCCGGCTGTTGGGCAGAGAAAAATGAGCGGAGGGGACAGAGGAAGGAACGAAGGGGGACTTAAAAGCCTCTCCCTTAACGTGAGATGAATCAGCACAGAGGCAGATTACAAGTGTAACTATAACTATCAATTCGAAGTGAAGAGTGTCCCAAATATTTTGCTGTTGTCAAATATATCCACTGGCACCTTCCCTTTCCTCCTCAAACTCAAAACAAAACCAAAACAACAATAACAAAAACAAACAAACTAACAAGAGAAACAAACAAGCCAACAACAACAACAAAAAGAAAAACCCCGACAAAAATACCCCCAAACCACCAGTCATTATCACACACACACACAAAAAAAAAAAAAAAAAAAAATTTTAAAAATCCACCAAGATTCTAGCTAGCAATGTGCAGATGGATCCCAAGGGCGGCAAAGCTAGTGATGATGTCTTTCTAAAGCGCTGGTAATTCCCTATAAGCCAAGATAAATTGAGTATTTCTGCAGGGTCCACCACGAGCAGCAATGGCAGCAGCCGCCTTACTTCATCCTCATTAGAAACCATAAAGGGCAGAAAGACCACAACATCGCGGGACGGGAGGCAGAGCGAGCCCGGTCCGCGGCAGGGGAGGGTCCGCCACGGAGGGGCACCCGGAAGGATGGGATGGGACGGGACGGGAGGGCAGCCCGGGCTCCCACGGCCGCGCGTGGGCACACGAGCATCCCCAAAAACACGCACCCCCCCGCACTCCCACGGCCGGGCGGGCGGCGGCCCGGCCACGGTGAGAAGTAGGAGACAACCGAGGAGAGGAGGAGGAGGAGGAGACTGCGAGAGGAAGACGTCGGGGGAACATGCGGGAAGGGAGAGGGCTGGGCTGCGGGGCTCCTCGGGGCGCGGGGGGGTAGTGCCTTTCCCGAGGGGTTCCAGCCGGGGTGCCCAGCGCTGCGGAGGGGGGCGTGGGGATAGCGCATCCCCGGATCGTGCCGGGGGACACAGGGGACCCCTGCCCGAGCGACCCAGGGGCGCAGAGTGCCGCGGGGACCATGCGGAGCAGGGCCAGAGGGCTGGCGCGGAGCGGGGGTGGCCGCTCGCAGCAGGGCGAGCAGGACAAATGGACACGGAAGAGTTGCTGAGAGGGTGTGGGGGTGCCGAGGAGCAATGGAGGCTGGATGGAGCCTGGGGGAGCGGGGAGCGCCGGCAGAGATGCCGAGGTGGCCGGGGGCGGCGGGGGGGCGGCCGGGACGGTTGCTATGAAAGGGCACGGCCGAGGATGACAAGGGGGGGAAGGGGTACCAGGCAGCGCCGGGGGGATGCGGAGAGGGGAGGGAAGATGAAGGATAAAGATACAGACCGAGGGTCGCGGATAAATGTGGGGGAGAGGGTGCTGCCGCGGGGGAGGGATGGCGAGTGCCGGGGGGGAGGGGAGGCAGACGGGGCAGAGGTAGGTGTACCCCGGCAGAGACGGGGGAAAGCCGCCGCTACCTGCGGGCGAGCGCAGGTCTCTCTCTCGCTGGTGCCGGGCACAGGCTGCGGGACAATCCGTCGCGGTCGCCCCGACTCCGGCCGGGCGCGGGGCTGGAAAGGGGCTGCAGCCGCTCACTGAGTCATGAGCCCGCTCCCCCGCGCTCCTCGCTCTCCGCTTCCTCTCCGCTTCCCCGTCTCCGCCGAGCAGCAGCCACGGCCGCTGCTGCCGCCGCTCCTCCCGCCGCCGCCGCCGCCGCCGCTCCTGCCCCCGCTGCCCGGAGAGAAGTGGAGCCGCTGCCGCGCGCGCGCGCGCACCCCCGCCGCCGCCTCCGCGCGCGCGCGCGCCCCCACCCGTCCGCCCGGCGCCGCGCGCGCGCGCGCCCCCGCCAGCCAATTATCCCGGGCGCTCGCGGGCGCCGAGGGAGGGGCGGGAGGGCGGGGGCGCGCGCGCGGTTTCGGCAAGGGAGGGGGGGGGGGGGGAAGTGACTGGAGGGGGAGCGCGGGCGGGCGCGCGCCCGCGGGGGCTGGCGGAGGCCGCGCGCCGCCGGGCAGGGGGGAGGGGCAAGAGGCGGCGGCGGGAGCGCGCGTTAAAGGGAAGCACCGGGGGCTGGGCGGGGTCAGCGGGGCAGAGGAAGAAGGAGGAGGAGGAGGAGGCGGCGGGAGGGGATGGGGCGAGCGGAGACCCTCGGCCGGGGACCCGGGGGGGATGGAGGTGAGGGTACCCGGCCTTTCTCCGCGCCGCCGCGGGCCCCCACGCCAAAGTCCGGGAGCTGGGAGGGCCGGGGCCGGGGCAGGGGGCGGCGGAGGCCGGTATCAACTTTCTTGGCTCTTCTCGTCTTTTTCGGCTCCTTTGTTCCCCCGGGCAGTCGCCCCCTCCTGCGGCCCGCCCGCAGCTCCGCAGCGCCTTTGTGTGCAGGAGCGGCCGAGGGGCCGCGGCCGTGCCCCGGGCGGGAGGGACGCGGGACGTGCGGGGCGCGGGCACTCGGTGCCTCCGCCGCCTGCAGGGAGGGCCCGGGCCCTGGCACTGGCCGTAACACTCAGGGCCGTAACACTCCGGGCCCCTGGCGCTGGCTGTAACACTCCGGGCTGTAACACTCCGGGCCCCTGGCGCTGGACGAACACTCCCTGGTGCCGCGGCAGGTTCGGCCTCTGCGCGGCCGGGCGGCACACGCCGCCCCCGGGCCGGCGGCATCCCGGCGGGAGATAGGAGCTGTCGCCTGGCTGCGGCCAGGTGAGTGAGCCTCGCCTCCCACGCACTGCCTCTGTGGAAAGCATCGCAGTCAGGAATGGGAGAGGCCGAGGCCGAGCCGCGCTTAAATGTTAGTTGTTTAGTGGGAATGTTAGGAACAAAACAAACCTCCCGCAGGAGTGGGTGTAGGTAACCCCGGCTGCGCTGGGCGAGTGAGACACTTCTGTCCCTGTAGCGACCCTGCTGCTTTAATCTTTACATAATATGCTTAACTGTGTTATGTAAACTATCACCTCAAACCTTGCTTCCTCTTGCAGAGAAATACACCAGCCAAGGGTAAAGGGGTAATGCCAAGTCAAAATGTTTTTGCTCTTTTAACAACTAAAGGGAATTAAATAAAGTGTGTTCTCACCATTCCACGTGTAGGAGGAAGAGTTTCTCCCTGCTTGAGCTGTGAAGTATTGTATTTTTTCTGACTTATGGTTGAGGTGTAGGTGGAGTCTGTGCCACCAAACGTACAGAACTTGAGAACTTGAAGCTCTCTCATATTGTTGAGATATATAAGGATAAACATTATTGAGACCTGCTCTCATATTATATCCAGATAACATAAGTGCTTTTTGCAGTTTCACTGTGTGTAAGCTTGATGATTTTATTTGCTGAGAAATTGTTTTAAAATTACTTGGTTTATTTCTTCTTCCTATTTCTTTGCTAAATATCCCAGTGACATTTTCACCTAAATTTAAAAATACCACAGTCAGCCAGTTCTTCCTGTTCTGTGTGCATTTACAAGATATTTTCCTGCTTATGATGGAGAAAAGTTCCTAATGTCAGCTAGGTGGGTTTCTGTCTGCTAGCATACATTGATTTCTCAGAAGAACTAATAATGAAGTAATTAATAGAATATGATGAGTGAAAGTCCTTCACAAAATGCAAACCTCCTGCAAGTAATGCTTCTGATTGTGCTGAATGGTGCTTTGCACACTCTTAACATCATGGTTCCCTTTTCTAAAATCACTTAAACCATGCTTTCTCCTTTTGGTCATTTGAAAACATCCTGTAAACCATCCAGGAAGTGATAAAGTTCTAAGTGATTCTTCTAGCCATATTTCCTGGGTTTAAAGGTGCCCTGAAGGAGGCATACCTTTGTCCATGTTAACTCCTGGGCCCATCTCAGGAAGTCTCTTTGGTGGCAGTTCATGGTACTTCATTAGAGATCTTTTCTGCTAGGATTTGCAGGATGCACAGAGAGGAGCTGAGTGAATCTCCTAATTGAGACAGGGGCACGATGGGGCCATACCGTGTCCCAGAATCTGGGTCATAAATTCCCAGTGCCAAAATAATCAAGGGAGCACTGAAGTGTTTCAGCACCAAGTGAGAGGTTTGAGTCATCACAAGTCAGGCCCTGATTTTTTTCTTTTGGTGTGTAACCTCTGGCCCAGAACCCTAAATGGTAGGGCTTAAATTAAGGACAATTAAACTAGGTAGAAGGTTTGTACTACCTTATGTATAGAACATACACACTGAGGTGTGCCCTGTTATAAAAGCAGAGCTTTTGAATGAGCCCTGCCTATGCAGTGTAAAGAGAGTAGGGCAGGGTAGTCAGCTGCTCCCATTTTTATCCTTTAGACCTTTCAGAATAATGTGTTTGGCCCTCAGATGTTAGAGGCTGCATAATATTGTTCAAAATCCTTTGGAAGACTTTTCTAAATTTGGATTATATAGGATGAATCTTGGCTCTTTTGAAGTGAATGGCAATAGTGTTAGATTTCACCCATGCTGGAGTGCTAAGGCACACAAGTTACACTTTTTTTTTTCCCCTCCCCATGCCTAGTTTTGTGTGGTTTCTAAAAGCTGACACTATTTGTACCAGCAGACACCTGCAAAGCAAGCAACATGAGTTCTTTACTCTCCCAGAGGCTTGGAGCTTCCTTTTGAAGACATGGTGGAGTTTACCTCACCTGGCACAGGCAGTCACGATTTAAAACTGTTATAGTTAAGGACACTTCTGTTAAGGGCTCTTGATTTAGAGTGTCTGCTATAAGGACAGAAATATCAGTCAAAATCTATGAAGTTGAAGAAACCTGAGCAAAGTTTCCATTTAGAAGTGTTCAATTTAAAGAAGTAATAGATCCATTTACATTTTTCAGGTTTTTTTACTTTTTTTTTTAGCTGTACTGGGAGCTGTAGTCAATTATGGGGAGTGCTATCCACTTCTTTTTAGTTAAAAATCAGGCAAATATTGTTCTATGTCAAAATAAGAAATAGGAAAAGTGCAACTTTGTTTTTTTCTGCATTTCTATTTATGCACTACTGTTCATTCCCATTTAAAGGTCAGGTCATTTTTGTATCACTGTTAAAGCCGTTGAATGAACACCATTGTCAAGTTAAAACTGGTAAAAAATGTTTGGTTTTCTGTGGAAGAAAAAGATGAGACATCATCTCAATAACGGTATAGGCGAAGACATAACTATCTCTCTTGTGATAGCGTATCTCTTTCAAAAATTTAATATTTTATATTAAAAAGTGGTAATATTAATTTGTCCATGATGTGCCTGATTATTATCTTAATCTTTTCCAGCCAACTCCTAATGAGCCAGTTTGTCTCATCCATCTGAACTAATATCAGCAGAAGGTTGGAGGAATGGGGACAAAGGTGCCTTTATTCCCTCTTTACCTGATTCCACTTTCCAGCTCCACAGGAGCTGTCATAGCCTGTGTTGTTCCCCCCATCTCTCCCCTGCTGGGAGCTGGGCCCCATGGGGCTGTTTGGATAGTGGACAGCAGGCAGCTCTCAGCAGCTGGCCCTCTCTTTCCCAGTCTGCTCTTCCATCCTGAGCTGTGGTGGGGCCACAGAATGAGGAGCTTCCACAGTAGCTTCATGCTGTTCCAGGATTCTTCTCCCACAGCTGCTTTTCCTTATGCTGCTATGATGGCACAAAGCTGTAAGGACCATCCAGAGGATCTAGCCTGTTCTCTCTTTTTTCCCTCTTTGGTAGTTCTCTTTCTCTTATTTGTAGATGGTTTATTCTCACACTGCATCTAATTTACTTTTTTTCTACAATCTTTGCTTTTGTTACCACTTGGAGGAATCCCGCTCTGTATGTTGGCAAATGTAAACTGAAATTCACAGGTACCCTGATCTCTGAAGTGCCAGCTGTGTTTGAAAATCCAGTATCTGAGTGATTCAGAGATCAGGATTCTTCTTTTTTGTTTCTCTCATATCAGCATGTAGAATAAAGTGGCATAGCAAGGAAGATATCAGCTGCAGAAATTTAATTAGAGTTTTCAGTTAATTGTGTATGTCCTCATCACTTAGAAAATGGCATCCTATATCAAGGAAAACTTTGAATCCTGAACACCAGGTAAGCCTATTATTCAAACAATGCCTTGACAGAAATCTGTTTAAAGTATTTTCATGGCATTCTGAAGTAAAATGATTGTGTGAACAGAGGCAAGTTACTGCTAGCCTGACTTCTTTATTTTCTCTACAATACTGCAAACCCCCAAATCATTAGCATTTATTCACTCTGATATTTTCAGGCCATTAAATACAAAAGGAGTTGTAAGTTGTGTGGCAAACAGCTTTTAAGGTCTCTTTCATTCTAGCCTAAAAAAACTAAGAATTTGCAGCCCCTCCTCCCCTTTGCTCAGAAGCAGAACAGCTCCCACTATCATTCAGCTGGAACCAGAACAAACAACTGGGACAATAACCATGTGGCATCAGAAATCCTGGTGGCTCTCAGCTGCTTTGCTATCCAGGATTGTAAAGAATAAAGATAAAACGTATTAGGAGTGGGTAGGAGGGAGGTAATAACTTGCTTCCGTGTCCTTAATGAAAGCCTGTATTTTTGTTTAAGAGAGGGAATAAATTAACTGCTTAGTGTCTGGAGCAGAGGTTTGTTTCTATGTGCTGGTTTAGAGCCTAACTGCAAGATAATTGCACAGGCTAATTCTCTGCTAGTTTCTACACCAAAATTGTTGACAACTGAATCCTAGACTAAGCTGCTGCTTTAGAGATCTCATATTACATGTACTGAAGGGAAAAATCTGTATTTCCAGAGCTATTGTAATGCAGTGACCTGTAACTGGAAGAATTCCCTGCCTTGCCTGTCTTAATTCATCACCATATGTGGGAGAGAATGTTGAAAAGTGAAGATAGGTTAGAAAAGAAAATTGGGGTGTTTTAGGTGTTATTTCCACACACTGTTCAGCACCTCCGCATTCCTATTATTTTCTGTTGGTTTCATAACATCTTAATTCACAGCATCAGAGCTTGGTTTTCTGATTAAAGATGGATAAAATTCTGAGTATCTCTTGTGGTTCTGTTGGGAAAGTTACATCTTTACACAGAAAAAGAAGCCGTGGGCACTCATGTTCCTTTTTAATGAAGTTAAGGTTCCAGAAGAATGTGGGCTAATGTTCTCCATGTTTAATGCATGATTAATGTATGCCTAGGGAGGAGGCTCTGCATCCACCACAGCAGACCATACCCCATAAGCAGGCTTGTTCAGTCCCTTTAGTAGGAGTGACCAAATCCCTTTCAGGAACCTGGTGGACCACTATCAGTCTGAAGCAGACTGTCTGCCTCATACAAGGTGGAAAATACCCACGTGTTCTCTGCTGGGGATTCCCACAATGAAGGGAAGTCCCCTGCAGTAATAAGTCAGACTAGTCATATTTTGCACTTGTTTCCTGAAAATCTGAGCCAAAGAGCCTGATTTGGGCTGTAGTTGGAAGGGATGAAGGGGAATGTCTGCAGTTTGATAAACCTAAATTATTCCTTCTGCTTTATGGAGTCTTATACACAACTGGTGCCAGTACAGCAGCTGCCAGTAGCTAAGTCCAAGGACAAACAAAGCAAGGAAAAAATGAAACATCTTTTGTCTCATCCTTGGTGGTAACTATTGCAGGGAATAAATGGGATGTCTTGCCTATAGGTCTAGGCAGAACCTGGCCAACTTCCCTCTGCTCTTCCTAAGATACATCTGATAGAACTTGAGGGAGCAGGAATCACAACAGCAAGTGCTCATCTTCCTCAGCTGCATGGAATGAAGCAAGCAGTGAGTGAAGCAACTTCAGGGTAGGGATGCACTCTCTTAATCACACTGGAGCTGTTCCCAAGGCTGCAAAGCCATGGAGAGGCAGTAGGGAGGACACAGGTGAGGCAAACATTCATTTTAGGGAGCTGGAAAGCACAACATGGTAACACATATCTAATTCCTAAGTGAGCAGACTTTTTTCCTTATCCTTTCCACAGTTCAGAGCCCTGAGGTGCACAAAAGTAGACTCTTGGACATCTTCATCTTATCATATTTGAAGGAATTTTGCTTAAACTTATAACTCAGTTGAGAGCCCCCATAGCTGTATTTATTCCTGTGTTTTAATCCAAGTGAGCCCTTATTTAGACCAGCTTTGCCTCTTACATTGCCATTTCTACCTCTGCAAAGTGCATGCTTCTTGCATTTTACTGTTAATTTGGAAGAGTGGAAAGTAATTAGAGAATCCAACACACAGTTTCCTGTGTTTAGCAAATTTTTGGAACTGGAACACATAGCATAGCTGAGGACTAGGCCCACAAAGGCAATTTGTTATTTGTTGCAATTTCTAACTATTGATGGTGTAAAAGCCAGTGAAGTGCACCGTTCTCAGGGAAGGCCACACATTTCAAGGGAGATAGATTAGCAGAGCTACTTATTTAGGCAGTGGAGGACCACAAATATTTGGCTGAGTAGTTATCTACTTAATCTAGTCATCAGGAAGTGGCAGGGAGAGATGACAACAGCACTGAGTCCTCCACAAATATGGGCACACCTCTCATTGGGGCTTTTACTACAGGTAGATTAGCTGAGTTGGTTGGAACATGGTGCCAGTATCACCAGTGAGTACATGATCTGGTTCTAGCACAAAAACCTTGCCTGTCCAATCTGCTGACAGAGGCATCACTGATAATGTGAGAAGTAGGAATTTACTTCTGTCTGCTGCCTGAAAGGACAAAACTCCCTCAGTTTATAACTCTCAGAATCACGTCCTAAACACTACAGCATTTTAGTGCTTGGCTTATTTGTTCTCTCTCATTGTGTCTCCTCTCTCTAAAATATACCTACATCTTTACTGGGTTGGGAGTGAAAACGTGAGATGCCTAACAAACAGGCTAAAAGTCATTCTCTATCTTTTGATCTTTCACTCTTTTAATATTTAATGATCCCGTTCAAAATGGAACAGCATTAGCAAGAGAGATTAGGAAGTCCCCGGTCCCTTTCCCTCACCACTGCATGTTTTCAACGTAACAATATGAGATTAAGAGTCCCTCCAGGGGAACAGGTGGCTTGTGCCTGTGTCTCTGACATCCTCAGTCAAAGGTCTAACTGCTTCACATTTTGAAGAGGTGCTTCTGCCTGTGCTTTGGTGAAAGTGAGAATGCTTGCTCTGCTAGGACAACATCTGCAGACAAGATTACAAGATCCTTAGTTTGTGAATTATGATTGTTGGAATCATAAATAGGTGTTAAATTGTGTGATGATATCAAGACTGGGTTTCTGTTCATGAGATCAAAGGTATGACTTAAGTTGAGAAAACACCACAATGCACCACTAACTGGAAAAATACATTAAAATAACATTGTATGTTACTAATTTAAACACACCCTGCAACTGTGTGCTGATGCATTAGTGAAATTTTCAAGCATCTAGTTCAGACCAAGTGGGTCAAACAGACCTGACACGATGGGGGAATGGTCAGTCTCAGTGAGGGCATTTTTGTTTGGAATTCCTTCCAATACAGTGCACTATGCTTTGCCCTGGACAGTGGGAGCCTCCCTTGGGATGAGGCTGACAGTCCTGGGAGTCTAACATGGACCCCTGGGCAGGGTGGGAGAATCCCCAGGGGAGGCTGGACAAGGAGAATTGGGCTGGCAGGTGCCCTCAGGGCTTGACGCTATGTCAGTAAAACCACTTTCAAAAGCCATATATTTTTGCTAAGAACATTATATTCTGATTATGGACACACAAGGAGTATGATTCTAACATTGCTAAATGTCTTAAGTTTAGTTTCCATGTAGTTATGTATACACAAATCCTGTTTTCCAGGGAAGAATTATTATCTTGGAAGAAAAAAAAAATGCTGTTGGGAAAAAGCAGAAATCAGTCACTCCCACTAATTCAGCTAGATTATTATTATATTCCACAATCAGCCAGCCAGGGTTTATTATTCCTTTGAGACAATGGGAGATATAATTTGGTTTTGGAAGAGATTCAGCAATAGCTTTTCCCTCCTGCACGCCGGCAGCTTGGGCTGCGCTGTGTTACCGGACCAAAGTTCCCGGTGGCAGGGGATGCCAGCTAAATGGCTTGCTGTGCTGCATCTCTCTGGAGGTGAAATGCCATGGAAGCTGTGAGCTGCACAGCTGCCTCGGCATCTGCTCACAGAGCCCACAGATCTGAAACAATGGGCCAGAAATTGGATGGTAATTTAAATATAATGGGCTGCCCATTAGTGGTAATTAAAAATCCATTGGTAACAGCCCAGAAGGTAAGGGAGGCATGTGAATCAGACACGGGTTTCCTCTCACCTGGGTGGACCAAAATAGACTTAGAGACCAGTGTGCTTCTTTTTTCATGTGGATCTACTGCAAGCTCTTTGGAAATAAATGGAAACATTTCCATTGACATTAATGGACTTTGGATAAAATCCTAATTGCCACTATAAAACCGTTTTTAGTGTTGCCATGCATGATTTGTTGTATATGTATTTTAATAAAACAGTCCTGAATGTACCGTAGGGAATGTGCTCCTTAAAGTCTCTCTGTTTTGAAACTCTAACAAGGACAAGCTCCTCTGACAGGAGATTTTAGCTTTACTCTGTTTCTGAAGGAAGGCTTAAAGCTCTCTTGAATTTTATAGGGAAAATAAAGAACTGTGCAAAAGTTTGTGGGTTTCCTTAGGGAGAACCTCACATGAGCATTTTCTTCATTCTGATTCATAACAGTTCTTTCCCTCAGCTGTGGCTTTGGTCTGGAACTCAAAATGCAAACCAAAACTGACTTAGAATTATCAAAGCTTGGGTGATGTGGTTTCATTTACTTCACGTAGTTTGATCAACAAAACATATCTATAGGCAAGTTTGTATCTAGATTAATTCAAAAGTTAATGAATGTCATAGTAAGGCTTTTTTTCTGGAAATGAACTAAGTTTTAAACTTACAATGAAACCCTAAACTGATGTAGTTTTATGTGGCATCAGATTTTGTTGTGTTGTGGAGTAAGAATGGTCTTTTCTGTTAAAACGTAGAATATAAGGTAAGAAGAGCTAAGCAAACTAGTGTAACTACACAAATGAACAACTTTTCCTCAGTTTCTCTCACAAAATGTGCATAATAGTCACATGGATGTTAAAAACTCAGCCCCCCCATCTCCCTGATATTTGTATAGATTTATGAATGCTTCAGGTTGAGATGCCAGATGTTAATAAAACTCTTGGAAGCGTAAGTGAATGCTACAAGAGCTTTAATTTGCCACAGCATAGCTGTAAATGCAACTTGAATACCATTTTTGTCTCCAGGAACAGAAAAAAATATACATCTGACATCTCAGTTTGCACCTGCATTCTTGCTAGAAACAATAATGTGCAGTTTTAACAAGGACATGGGAAGACAGAGATCTGAAGCAAATTACAATTGGTTATTATTAGAGTTTCAGACTAAGCTGGAACTTTCTTTTAGGTTGTTTTGTGGTCTTCTCCACAGTGAACTTCCCATAAAGGTATTGGTGCACAGCTAATGGCAGGTGAAAGTGCAGTGGCTGAAGCAAAAAGTCTCTGCTGTCTTCCATTGTAGCAGGGGAGACCAAATGGCTTGTGAATTGGCTTCTGCATCTTGCAGTTCAGCATAAACCAAAATCAATGGTGGTTTACCTTAATAGGCCAAGCTGTAGGCTGTGGTGGTTTAGAGCTGATTCATGAGCTGTTCAGCTCCCTGCTGTTAGGAGCAACCTCAGGGAGAAGTCTGGTAACCTCTGTAAGGATTCCTGGGAGAGGAGCAGCCAAACCTTCTGTTTAGTTTATCACTATTTACTGCAAGCTGTAGAAGTCTACCTGTCATTCTTTTAGGTGGGATCAAGATTGGGACCCACATTATTCACTGCTTGTAGCAAAGATTTAAGTCTGTATGTTACAGCTATTCTGAGGGATCTCAGTTTAGATCCACATCTAACCTTGTATCTCAGAGACATAGAAGAAATCAACTAGCTTTACTGCAAAAAAAAAAAAAAAAAAAAAATTACTGAAAATATTTACTTCAGAACAGTCATCAGTCAACAATATGTTTCATTTGCCTTTTACATGAATACCTGTCATCTTTGTCCATAATGGATACCTAAGTTTTTCAAATGAAGCCTGTTTCTGTTTTCATTACCAGTTTTTCATATAAATACAGTAGGTTTTGAAACCTTTTTTTCTCCAAACCACACTTCTGTCACAGTTTCTGTTCTAAAGCCATGTATGCTTGTGGAGAGTCGTGGAACCAAAAGCAACCTGAGAGGGTATGTGCCTCAGCAAAACCTTCTTTTGCTTACAGTCTTTTTCAGATTTTGCATGCACACAAAGTACCAGGTAGCCTTCTGTCTGCTTCAGAGGATTCTTCACATAGATATGCTATGTGAAAGTGAAAAACCACAGCTCCTCTCACTCCCCTGTGCTTTCTTGTGATGCTTCATACTTCATTGTCCAAAGACAGGGATTACTTTCACAGCTTTTTTCAGCAGCCACTGTGACTGTTAGGAGAACTCTCTATAATGCCTGCTTTCCACATGATGTTGCCCTAAAAGGTTGTGATCCAAGGCAAAATGTGTCTTTCCATGAATAAGCTGTTTTATTCCCTGCTATCCCTTCAAGAAACAGATGATAATGTATTATAAATTTGACTTGTCTGTCAGCTTATGGCCTTATTCATTAATTTATTTAGTGGCAAACAGGCTTTGGCATCTGGAATGAAGTCTGCTTTCATTAACTACCTTGAGATAATGAAGATGGAGCTGAGTATTTTAAGCTTTAAAAATCTACAAAACCAAAATAAGAAAAAGGCCCCTACAGCAAGTGAAAAGGTGAGCTAGGGAGGAAAACTGTGGTGAGCATCTTACATTTAATTCTGTTTGAGTAAACCTTCCGTTGTCCTTTCTCTGCTTTTGTATTTGCTTTCTGCCTTTTTTTTTTGTCACTTACCTTCTACTTTTTCCCTGTTTTTCTTCAAATAAGCCTTTCATACCTGAACAGCTTGCTATTTTCTCTCTTCCTTCTCCCCTTTCCTTTTTCAACAACTCTATTTTTCCCTGTTGTCTCTTTACACACATCCTTTTTCTTGACTTTGTCCCTGGATAATCTTCACCCCCCAGTCCAATCTGTTGTGAATTTTTTTCCTTTCAGATGTGTGAACTTGTGCCTTAGTCGCTCCCTTCACAAACTGTAGCCCACAGACTGTTGGTTGATAACAAATTGGGAGGCTGTTAATCAGAGAGCTCTTCTCTTCCAGATATTGAGTATCTGAGCCACCTTCAAAGACAAAGCCTGTCAGATACCTATCTACTGTTATTTCCTGCATGACTGTAGATGTTGTTATAACATCATGCAGGTACAGGTCTATGCAGTTGTAAGTAAAAGCAGCTATTTATGCTCCCTGCATGAAATCTGCAAAGATGCCATCTGCACTAAAAGTCAGAATTGCTAAAAGTCAGAGGCAATCATTGAAACTGCAGCTCTCTGTATATTGGGACATATATTAATCTGGTAATGTCCCCTCACCTCTTACAATATCACATTTATTACTAGATGATCTTCCTTTTTAGTGTGAACACCTTATGGTGGCCTCGTTTCGTACTTTCATCATACCTGGAAAATTCTAAATGGAATTCAAATGTACAGTAGTAGCAGTCTCATTAATGACTGATTTCAGAAGTGGAAAATATTTCCAGATTAGCAACAACTCCCAAAGATATTAGAAATACTGTAAGGAGGAGTTTTTGATTAAGATAGAAATAGTACTGTCAGAGGAGAACCTTCTTTAACTAATTATAATATGGTGGGGTTATATGGGTAATGGGCCAGCCATAAACTCTACATTAGATCTGAGCTGTGTGGATCTGAAGGGCCAAAACTAAAGTAACTGCCTTAGCTTTTCAATACTTTCTTCTCAAGAAAAGAAGGGCCTCAGCTCCTAGGAGAGTCTACCTCCTTCAGTGTACTGATCAGCAAACTGATCAGGTCAGCAGTATTAGAGCAATGACATTAACAAGGACACTTGTCTCTTTGGGGCCTTTCTTCTACTGCTCTCTGAACAATACCTGTGTGTTCTGCTCTGACCCAGGCTGTCATTTTACAGCTTAGCACAAATGCTTTGGTCCAAGGTGCTGCTTAAGTGACAAAAAGGAATGCTTTGATGAGTCAGTCTTAGTGTGGAGGGAGTCAATGAAATACTGAGAAAGAATTTCCCTGAACTTTCAGCCATAGAAAAAAATTGGGTTTACATGCAGAACAAAACCAATCTGACTAAACACAAAATGCCAACCATATTTCCAGAATCAATGTATTGCAATATTCTTTAATTAAATTTCAGTGAGATTCACAAAGTAAGCATAGATCAAGAGGACAATTGTTTGAAAAGGCTAGCCCCAGGAGTCTTATTATTAATTGATTTATCTCTACTCTTTCAACACACTTTCAAGGGGGGGAGGTTCTCTCTGTTCTTTAAAAGAAATATTTTTAGGTTAAAAAATTATATATACAAACAAAGGGCATAACTGATTTCTAGCTGAAATAGACCAGCTTTGGAAATGTGATATTACAGCAAGACTTAACCATGCTTGATTCAGCTGGGTAGTATGCCATTCCTTAGGGAATACTTCAAAGAATGACGCAGAGCAGCAGCAACCGGGGGGATACAGACAATTCACACAGACTGCATGCTTTCACACCCTTGTCTCAGATCAGCAATCCCAGATGGTGATCACCCAGAAGAGTCTCAATCTTTTTATATGCAATACTCTGCAGTCACAAAGTGGTTTAGCACATAAACTCAGTAAACTCAGATGGGATTGACATTACCTTCAGTAGGCTGAGCACTCTTCTACATCCACTTACTGAAGGAAATTAGCAAGATCACTTCAGGGACAGTCCATACCTCTATAATTAACAGTAGTACAAAGTGGCTACAAGGACACATTCCTAAATATGGTTGAGGGAGGGATCTGGGCCTAGGAAAATAATATGCATCTCAACATCTGGAAGGCTAGCAAATATAATAATCACTTACACCAGTGTAAATCTGTGAGGTTCATGTTGTCATAGGTATGGTACTCTCAGTAAAGAAAGTAACAGAATGATTTTGGCATTTCCTCTGCCAGAGTGAAGCACTCAGCTTTGCTCCCAGTGGGCATCAGTTACCAATATTTATTCCTTCATGCATGTTAAGCCTTAGCTTTTTTTCCCTATATTACCTCAGGCCTCTTGAGAATGGATTATGACAGCAGAAATAGATGCAAACGAGTATCTAGTCTGTTTTGTGAGGTGAGTTGTGGAAGCAGTAAGAGTAGAAAGAATACAAAAAAGAAGGTGGTAATATTTCCTGTTTTCTATCCCTTATATACAAACCAAAATTAAACAACTTTTTACTCTACCTGTTCAACCTGGCCATTATAGATTTGGTCATCTATATTACTATGCAATGTGATTCCACATGATTTTCCATCTGTGAAAAGTGCATTTATCCATTTCTTGTGGGGGCAATTTCTTATTGCCTGGCATGGGTGACCCCATTGAATAGGGACTGAAACTCCAAGCTAAAGCACTCCTTGGCAGAAGTCTCCATGATAATATGAATCTGTTCTTCACAGTTGTGGAGCCAGTGTGGCTTCCTCTACATCAAACATCTTTACACCATCCTCCACTGTGTCTTTACTTCCACTCAGAAGCCTCTGAAGCACAATAATTCCTGATAATGGAATGCACATGTTAAACACACTATTAATTAAAACAAATCTCATTATCAAAACAGACTATTTCTAAAGCACCACGTCTTTCACATGAAAACACTGGAATTCCTCCACTGCTCTCTGGACTTTCTAGAATGCCTGTCCATCCCAGATC
This sequence comes from Oenanthe melanoleuca, assembly GCF_029582105.1. Classification (NCBI taxonomy): domain Eukaryota; kingdom Metazoa; phylum Chordata; class Aves; order Passeriformes; family Muscicapidae; genus Oenanthe; species Oenanthe melanoleuca. The sequence continues at coordinate 111,776,419 of NC_079335.1, forward strand.
CTGTAATTTAAAAATAATTTTACAGTGAAAATACATTTTCTCTAATAACTTGTAACCTTTTATAAAATGATTGCACTTAAAATTCTATTTTAATCATTTTTTCACAGCAAAGAGGAGATACTAAACCATGTAATTCGTATTCATGACAGCAGGCATCGTTGCATCCAGACAATGCTGGGAAAATTTTGTGAGACAGAGATAGGCAAATCAATTATAATGAAACTTTTGTTTACTGGATTCTTCTTTTTGGATTTTAATGTCTGGACATATGCATGTATAAGCTATTTTGGAATGATTTAAAATCATTTGTGGGACTCATAAAAAAATAAATTAGTCTGACATTTGCACTTTTGGGATTAGATTAAGCTGTCTGCTCTACACCCCTTGAGAAGTGCAAAAGAGAAGACTTTGGCTAGAAATTAGCAGTTTAGGGGAAGCCAGCGTGTGTGAGTTGTGGACAGATTAAAAATTTAGCAAATGTAACAAATATTCTTTTATTCAGACTCTGAGAGGCTTTGGAGAAAAAAAAGAACATGCATTAGAAAAAGCAGTAAGGAAAACAGAACTGATTTCTAACTTTCTGTAAAGCAGTTATTATTGTGGCTTCTAGATATTACATTATTTAGACATTCCTTCTCCTCCTGGGTGCATTGGATTTATTTGATTCCACCCATGCAAATAGTGTTGGGATAATATTTGAGCTCATATTTGTATGCTATAAACATTAATTGCACCGTTTTAAAGCAAAGGTCTTCAATCAGCCAGACCAGGTATAGTTACAGCTGGGAATCCCGAACTGCTTATTTAAGCAGATTTTTTTTTCCTCTATTCTAAAGCCTTTATTCACTTGTGTGTTCTGGGAGGAAGATAATTAAAGGCAGAGATGTAAAAGATACTGGGTCAGTCAAATCAGATATCTTTACTAACTCAACATTTGGACAAACACACTTTGCCAGTAGTAAAGATTTGAAGATCTGGCCTATAACAATTCTTACAATAGTAGACTGTATTTTGTTCTTGGCAGAGCACCAAATCTAATTTACTCTGAGTTTACAGGAGAAAAAAATACGAAAGTGTTCTGCCTCCCATTTGTTACAGCAGCATAATCAGCAGTGAGCTGTCACTCTGAAGAGCAGAGAAAGAGCCAAAAGAGGAGTGCTGGGCTCTGCCCGTGCTGGTGGGTGATGTCAGGAAATCGCTGCTGGGTGACGTCAGGACATCAGTCTCTTGAGGACAAACAGCCAGCAAGCAACCAGCCTTTGTTCTGCTCTTCCCCCCCTCCCTCCTCTTCTAGCACAATAGCTTTAGCAGACAGATGAAATGTTAACAAAACAGAAATGTTTACATGTGTTTTCCACTTTGTCTTCAGAACCAAGCAACAATAACCAGGAGCCCCTTTCTGACTCGGCTTCTGTGCCGAGGACTGCAGGGCTGTACCACAAGTGACTTCATACAGAAGTGCCTGCAGATGCCATGTGGTGGCACACAGGGCTGTGACGTGTGTGACAATGGTTCTTCATACCTAGGGCTCACAGGTGGGGAAGAAGGGCACCTTGGTCAGTGCAGAAATACAAGGAGCTGAAGCCAAAGGTAGTGAAAATCTGCCCAACTCTCCATGGGGAGGTTCAGGAAGCCACTGCTTTTCCAAGCAGTAATAATTTGCATGTAGCAGCCTGTGCACCTAGACATCTCTCAGGACCTGAGGATCAGGGCTGAATGCTGGCATAAAACTCGTGGGGCTGGTTCAAGCACCATAAGTATGCAGATGTCCTGTGTTTGAACAGAGTGATATGCCTTGCCTCCATTCCTTTATTTTGAATAACACTGAGTGCCATTTTTGAAGGCAGATGTCTGGTTTCTAAAAACTGCCTGCAGGAGCTCAGCCTGGAGGCAGGATGCAGCTGATCAGCTGCCTCCAGCAAGGCAATGGCTTAAGTTCCTGCTACATTTCTGCAGGCAGTGTGGAGCAGCCAGCTTTGGCAGATGCCATGGAGGTCAAGCACCCTTATCCTTATTGAAGCACTGCCCCTTCACTTTACTTTCTCTAAAAATAAAGTAAAAACCCCATAGACTTCAGCCATGTTTCTCTAGTTTTATGTCAGCATCATGTATTCCAAAGTCTGGCATATCACCCTTTCACTGTTATGCTTTTCATGATGATTAAGCACAAGTATTTTTAAGGTGAGGCTCTTTATTGTCTCCCCTATGATTTCCAATATTGGCTAGCATAAGTCTTCTTGTATGTTCAGCTACTCATCTCAAAGGATAAATTACTAAGGAAGAAAGAAATGTTGAAGGGATGTACATCCCAAATCAACTTGAGGAGAGACAGTTTAAAAAGACAGTAATGGAGAAGTAATGGAGAAGCTTCTTCACATAAAAAAACAATGAGGTGATGAAGGGTCTCATCATCTGGGGCTGTTCCCACAGGAGATTTTTAAATTCTCCTCCAGATACATCAGTACCTTAAAAAAGAGGAAACACTTCTAATCTGGCCCACTGTGTTAGCTCAGCTGTGGTTTGGAGATTTGTGAATTTCTTTGCCATTTGTATGGGATACAGTTAGCCCAGGATAAAGACATCTAAGACAGAAGAGATGACCATCTGCTAATCCATAACAGATTTGCAATTCCCTGCTGCAGAGCTCTGTTTTCCTTTTTGGCCTTGTACTGTATAATTTTGACTGTGCAGATTTTGAAATCTTTATTGCTAATAAAAAGACAAAAGTTCCCACTGAATCAACTTCGACTGTGTGTTCAGAATCTTGATGTCTTGTGGTCTTTGAAGCACCACTATAACCTCTAAGAGTTCACACTGCTTTGGACTTGAGGTTTTTCACCCTGCAGTTGGCTTGGGTTATTTGGGGTTTTTTTTCTAAAGGTTGTTGGAAATTGATTGAGGCCAGTGCTGTTTAATCTCTGTTGATGATTTGGATTAAAGGATTGAGTGCACCTTCAGTACATTCACTGATAACACTAGGTTGGGCAGGAGTGCTGATCTGCTGGAGGGCAGGAAGGCTCTGCAGAGGGGTCTGGACAGGCTGAGTCAATGGGCTGGGGCCTTTTTTGGGAATGTTCAACAAGGCCAAGTGCTGAGTCCTGCACTTAGGTCACAACAACACCCTGCAGTGCTATGGGCCTGGGGAAGAGCAGCTGGAAATCTGCCTGATGGAAAAGCACCTGGGGATGCTGGTCCACAGCAGCTGAACATGAGCCAGCTGTGCCCAGGTGGCCAAGCAGGCCCATGGCACCCTGGCCTGGATCAGCAGTGGTGTGGCCAGCAGGAGCAGGGCAGTGACTGTCCCCTGTGCTCAGCACTGCTGAGGGCACACCTCAAACCCTGTGCTCAGTTCTGGGCCCCTCACTGCAGGAAAGACATGGAGGGGCTGGAGTGGTCCAGAGACGGGCCATGGAGCTGGTGATGGGTCTGGAGCACAAGTCCTGTGGTGAACAGCTGAGGAATTTGGGAGTGTTTAACCTGGAGAAAAGGAGGCTCAGGGTGACCTTGTCACTCTCTCCAGCTGCCTGAAAGGAGGGTGTAGTGAGGTGGAGATCAAGCTCTTCTTCCAGGCAGCCAGTGACTGAACAAGAGGAAATGGCCTCAAGCTGTGCCAGGGGAGGTTCAGTTTGGATATCAGGAAGTGTTTTTTCGCTGAAAGGGTGGTTGAGCATTGGAATGAGCTATCCAGGGAGTTGGAGTCACCATCCCTGAAAGTGTTCAAGGAATGACTGGACGTGGCTCTTAGTGCTAAGGTTTAATTGGCAGGGTGGAGTTCAGTCAAAAGGTTGGACTTGATGATCTTGCAGGTGTTTTCCAACCTTAATGATTCTATGATTCTAAATGTGGTTTTTTCGTAGCACTCAGAGGGAGCAAAAATTCTATCATATAAACTGCTTTGATAAAGAATTCTGAACACCTAATTGTCAAATTTTATTCCTTAGTACTTCTTGTTTTAGATATGGACTGAATAGTTCCCACAGTTACATTTTACTCACATAAGGTTCTCATATGACACTAGTCATATATTTATATTAATGCAATCTTGCTGTGTGACTTTGTGTATCTTTACATTTTGAAGTCTTCAGATGAAATAGAAAAAAAAAAAAAGGCATTCCCTCGCTTTATTAGCACAGTAATCAGATTTTCAGAATTTCACAATAACAGGAGAAGCTTGAAAAGTAATTAAGAGATTCTCAACACAGCAGGAGTTTTTGTTAAAGGAGAAAACTAATTCAGACTGTAGTTTGCAGATACAAGAGAAGCTGGGGCTGGAGTCCAAGAGGCTTCTAATCTTCAAGGAAAGTAGCTGCTCTGAAAGCCGTGGGGAGGGAGAGGTCATTCATATACTTTCGCTTTCCTTTAAAAGAAAGCAAACTATTAGGAGCTTATCTAACAATTAAAACATCTGCTTCACAAAGGAAAAGCACATGTCAGCTTGCATTGCCTTGATTGAAAGGATGCATTTTATTATACAAGAACTTGGAAATATAAAAAGTAGTACACGAATTTGTGTTTGTAAGGAGCAAAGTTGATTTCCAAAGATTAAGAGCAGACTGTGCATATGCCTTTGAGAAAGCACCCAACCACATGAATGACTGTTTCCAAATGCAGGTTTATTTAGATGTAACCAGATCCTGTAAGTAATGTGTGTGTAAGTCAAACTGGAGATTTTGGTGATCAGTTTTGATATTATCATAATGTTCTGATGTTTTCAAAACTGTGAATTTTCTAAACTTCATTTTTCCATGATGTAGAAATAGATGGTAATGAATGGCAACAAGTAACTAATTCGTAAATCTCTGCTGTCTCCTACTATTTCATGCCTCCCTTGTTACTGTTTTCCCTATCTCATCTGCCCTTTTCTGTGGCTAGCTGCCACCTCTCCTACTGCTTTGGTTCTGCAGTGCAGACACAGGTTTCTTTAATGATTTTCAACAGCTGTGCTTGACTTTAGGCTTTTATTTTGTAAGAAAGCAGGAATTATGAAAAACTGCTTTAATAGAAAAAAATTATTCTGCCTCTTGTGCTAAATAATGTATTTATACAATTCATAATGTGGTTTCATTTCTTTAGATGTAATAATTACCTTTTAAAATGTGCATGTGGCTTAATCTTTTTATGGTGTATGATAATGGAGGAGTTTTATATGACTCACAAGTGATGATAAGGATGTACATTGTAGATTATTGCTCTATCACCATGCATTTGAAGAGAGCTCCCTCATGGCAGTAAAATAATAATAGGACTGATTGTCTTGTCCTAAAACCCCCTGGAAAGCACCACTCTGGGTTATTTTAGAACATAATACAGGGATTTGTTCTGTGGGCTTCTCTTAGGTGGTAAGGACATTCAGCTGACCTGTGGAAGGCACTGTGATCAGCAGTTTGTGTAGGTCTCCTAATCCTTACCCAAATCCTCTCACCCAAAAGCTGTGCCTTGGCTCTTCCTTTCTCATGCTGTCTAGGGCTGGAGGGAAGGAGAAATATATGGAAAGAAGCAGAAAATTAAAGTTCATCCTTGGACGTCAGTGGGAAACCAGCGGTCAGAGGGAAACCAGTGTGCACCCACTTCTTGCTTTTGTCCCCTCCCATCTCTCTCTCAGAGAAAACTGCTCTTCAGGCATGTGGCATTTCCTACAGGAATGACTGTGTCTGAGCCAACTCCACTGGAGTTTTATGGACCTAGATTTGAGAGAGCTGCTTACACTGACCAAGTGCCATGTCATTCTTAACCTGCAATAGCCAAGAAATCTGTGTGGAGGAAGTACATTTTAAAATGCTAATAGAAACCGAAGAACAGGCAATGATTTTGTCAGAAACTTGTATTTTGAAAGTGGAACAAATCAGACAGTTTGGCTGTTGTCAAATATCTTTCAGGGACTCTTGTTGCAGGTGAAATCAGTCATGAAGACTGGGACAGAAAATGTTACCAAATGTGACTCAACACATCAGCACTGTATTTGCATGTGTAATCCTCTTAATATCTATTTCAGTTACCACTCTAAACCTGCACCCAGCCCATCTTCATCTCAACTGTCTCAGTGTTCTAGTCACCTTAGTCTAGTGCTATCTGCTTGAGCTGTATATCAGAAAAGAAATATTTTTACCACCTAAATTTTACAGGCTGCTCAGTTTATCCAGATTTGATGCATTGAAGCTTTTTTGAGCCAGAGCCACAAATTGTGGAAAATGCACAAAGTAGCATAACCGTCCTTTATCCCACAGGCAATGATAAATTCTAGGAGGTGCTAAGAGGAACTCCAGCTCTCATCACTTCTTTTCCTCTCCTACCTACAGGAATTCCTGCCATGCTGCTTTGCTGCTGAATTGAGCTCCCTGCAGCCCCAAAAGATTTCTGCTGGTAATACTGCAGAGGCAAGCTGGCAGTCTGTGTATTAATATTTTTAGTGATGTGGAATGCTCTCCTGAAATCATCATATTCAGATGTTCTGAGACCATGGGGAGAATCTCAGGGTTATATAAACCATGTAAAAAAATTTTTGAAAAAGTGAATCCTGTAGTTTCAAAATTCTTAGTAAAAGCACTGACACCTCTCAGTGTCAGGCTTTTCAAGCCAAAGTAGTGATTTTTGCCTCATTATTTTTGAATGCTTTTGGGTAGCAAGTTGTGCCACTACTGCTGCTGCCTTAGGCCTGTTTAGGAGGATTTGGGTTTAACATTAAATCAAAGTTTGAGGTTAAATCGAAGTTTGTAGGCAAATATCTGTTTCTTTCTCAGTGTCTTTCACATAGCTCTGGTTCTCATCTGTTAGAGTTAAGCCCTGATGCTGAGGTGATTTAGGGTGAATCCTCACTGAAGGTTGTTTTACATGACAGAGAGAAGTGCTGGAGAGAGGTCAGTGTTTCATTGACATAATCCTATCTCAGGGGTTGGGAAAACTTTTCTGGAGTTCAGTCAGTATCCATGACTTTGATTTGAGGAGACCACTATTCCAACACGATGATCCACAGAAAAAAAAAAAATTCTGTGAAAATGTAGAACTCATTCTAGCCAGGAGTTTAGGGTATCTTAGAGTTCTCAGGAATCACTGTAGGTTTTCAGCTGACTGGTTCAGAGATTTTCACCTTCCCTACCTTCAGATGCCTACTAGCTCTTCCAGAAAAACCTAGAAGTTTTGTAAAAATGCTTCTTCCATGCTGTTGAAAACTACATACCAAGCTGAGGGACTGTGACATCTTTATTCCAATTATTTTTAAAATGCACATATTTCTTACATGAAAAAGGTAGAGTCACACAAAGGATTGCTTTCAGTTGAGTGGTTTTTATTTCCTGCCTATAAATTTATGACATAGCTCAGAGATGACATAAGTCAATAGCTGGTAACGTGGTTACAGACTGTGGAAAGAGACCTGGCAGAGAATAGTCCTATGCTGCTATTATACCTGGAATGAAACTACCTTGTGCAGAAATGACTCACACATGTAGGGAGATGAGTCTTGGAGAAAAGACACCTGCACCCTACAAGTGATGGTTTGTAGAAATAGTGCAGCAGTCTTTAAAATAAATTAATAAAATAAAATAAAATAAAATAAAATAAAATAAAATAAAATAAAATAAAATAAAATAGATTTTGCTCTCTGGTGCTAGCAAGAGCACTTGGTGCATAGTGAAGTTGTACTGGAATTGAGACTGGCAAATCTTCCTGTTCTCTGCTGTTTCTTTTTTTTTACCCTGTAATTGGTTTATACATGATTGCCTTCATCTGCTGTCCTGCCTTTCATTTGTGATTGGTATATGAGGAGCAGGGGATGAGGAATTGCACTGCACACAAGCCTCTTTTGATGATATCTGGATGGTAGCTCATTAGGGGAAAATGCATATAAGGTAGATTTAGATTGGATATTAGTAAGAAATTCTGTATTTTGAGGGTGGTGAGGCACCCAGATTGCCCAGAGAAATTGTGGGTGCCTCATCCCTGGAAGTGTTCAAAGCCAGGTTGGATGGGGCTTTGAGCAACCTAGTCTAGGGAAAGGTGCCCTTAATTGTTTTTCTTTTTAAAAAGTATAATGAATGGCAGTATTCAACTTCATTAAGAATAAGATTTTCCCCTATTGCTTCAACACCTTAATGTTAAACATTATCATATGCAAAACAGCATGGTACATATTAAACTAAGAAGTTCATACTGAGTCAAATAATTTACATAATTATTAGCAGGTCTCTTTGCTAGTTGTACAACCTTTAAGAAAAAAACAAACAACAAAAAAGCTGAAGAGCATAATCTCTTTTTAAATGCTGCAGGAGCCATTTTATATTTCTGAGACTTGGGAAATCCCACTGTCTCTTTATATCTATATCTAGGGATAATCTAAAACTGGAGTTAATTAGTGCAATGTTTATTATTCTGATGTTAATATTATTTTTCCACTCGTAGCTTTTGTTCATGTATATCTATTAAAGTGTTATGTGTTGCTACACATCAGTTTACACCTAATCCAGCACATTCCTAAGCATCCTTTTGCTTTCTGCATGGGTGTAGCTTCCTTGGTTTAAATAGAAGTAAGCTTAATCAACTGTTTAAGTGTTTACAGTGTACAATAAAGGTATAGAACATTAATACTGTTTTTGCAAAAATGTTCCTCTAACATTGTTCCTTTTCCCTAGCTGTCAACCATATACTTGATTTTCCTATCACTTTATCTCAAATTGTTTCAGCATAGCTATCCTAAATATTTTACAGACCATATGCAAATAAAAGCATACTTTAAGTAACGTTTTAAAATTGTTGAGCAAATATATCACTAAATGGAGAACAATAAATAAATAAAAAGAAAACCCAGTCAAACACGCTTTTACAAAACACAGCCAATGAACTGTATCTCCAGTATAGGTATAAGATTCCAGAGTGAGCTGGAGAGGTGGATAATGAGGGACTGAAGGGCCCCTGTCCTGCCTGTGCTTTTGAGGACAGCTTTGCCATAGTGCACCCAAGTATGTCTCAGAGGGCACTGAGGAAGTTTCTAGGCACTGATTTCTTGCTGACTCCAGAAACCAGGCAGTGAGCTATTGGTAACTGAAAGCTCTTTTGCCTGATCTTGGTTAAAAATAACTTCTATTTATGAGGTTATATTTGCTCCTGGTCAGTCCATGATCTGATTCACCATACAGCCAGACATACCCAATTGAGACACTGCTAAAGGAACAAGAAGCAAGAATTACCTAAGCTGGCATAACTGCCAAAAGAAGTGAACTTCAGGAACAAAATAGCACCCTTACTATGGACAGCTATACCATGGCCTTGCTCCAAATAGCATGATAGGGGCAAGAGAGACACTCTTCCCTTTTGTAGAGCAGGAGTAGCAAGAGGCAACTTTCACAGCTCTGTGCTGTAGCAGCAGGCTTTTCCCTGGAGAAGAGCACCTGGAAGGAGGGGAGGTTGTAGATAAGCCTCCCAGTCCTTGCACTCTCTGCAGTGACTGGCTGGGACCTGCTGCTGTGCTTGTCACATCCAGGCTTGTCCCCAGGGGCTGCTGACAGGGTCCTGAGAGCACTTTGTTCACAGCTATTGACATTCATGGTGTGCTGCACGTTTCCCAAAGTTAATGATCCGGACTGTCTGCAGATGCAGGCAGACATCACTGCTCAGACCTGCGGTGCTGACGAGCTAGTTACAAAAATCATGCTTTACCTAGAGTGACTAAATACATATAAGGTTTGTGAAAATTGACCTTTCTTGTTGGATGAGTTTCAGGAAACAGTTTTTCACTTAATGACTGGCTTGAATCCATGCCAAATTGGTAAGTCTGTAAGTCTGGACTAAGCAAGTAATTTTGAACAAATTATTTATTCAGTGAAGATAGCTGCTTTTCCTCACTAGTACATAGTTCATGGGCAGACTGTGAAACTCTTTAACTTACTTGTAATTCAAAGTTATTCATACATTTCTTCACATAATAATTCTTGGTCTAAAACTATTTATGAAAAGATTATCAGTGCCTGCCATGAAGAGACATGAAGGAATGGAAATTATGTCTGGTTCAGAATCAGCTTGAAAATGTAGATGGATATGCTCTAACGTGAAGAAACTCTTCACTGTTCAGTGAATGTGGCTGGTTTTCCTCAAATCATTTATTTGACAGACCAGCTTTTCTGGCATTTGACCAGCTCCATAATTCATAAAGAATTTCCCTCCCCCCTGCCCATCATTTTTCCAGCTCTGCTGAAAGCCTTGCAGCCAGACAGCTGTTCTGAATGAAGTGTATATATAGCCTCATATTGGTTCCTAGTAAATAGGTACACTGGTGTGAAACCACACGTGCTACCTTGGGGCCATCTTTGCAGAGGACAAAAGGACATGGACACTTGCCTGCCCACTTTGTAATAGAATTGGCCCCTCTGGTATGAGCTGCAGTTAATAAACATTAGTATAGCAGCATGAACTTTCTGGTGTGAAGGGCAACACCTGTACCTGCTGTGCTGTCAGAACAAAGCTAGCCTGCTGAACCTTTTAGCATCCCTTAACTGCTCACAAAGAGAAAGGTGAGGAGAGAGACCTGCTCTTTCCATTCCTAATTCTCTTCTGCATCTGGGCAGAGCTCATTTGGGCATTGCTCACTGAATCCTTCAACTCTTCTGCAGAAAAGCTGGCACTGCCTGGGGTTTCTGCCTGGCGTCCCAGACCAAGACATTTATTTAAACCTTCAACTCCCTCTCCTCCAGCAGTAACATAATTCCTTTGGTTAACCCTTTGGTTAACCTCAAACCAAGGAGACTGATTCCTTTCAACTCCACCATCTTTCCTCCCTTCACTCTCCATTATTCCTCTCCTGCAGCCCTTACCTTGTTCTTTTACCTGCTTCACTTCTTTTTTTGGTTTTGTGATTCATAGCTTTTCTCTTTAGTCTTTGCTATTTCAGGGAGGAGGATGTCTTTCCTGGCCTCAGTTAGTGCTCTTTTAAGGTCTGGCTTATTCTTTATAATATATCCCATTTTTATTTTATTTTATTTTATATTACAATGGAGCCTCCAGCTGGCATTAATAATCACTGAGAGTTCCTACCCAAAGAATTTAGAATGCAGATGAATTAATTCCACAGGTTGAAGAGACCCATCCTTTTATAAACATACAGTGTTCAAAAACAGTAATTAAAATTATTAAAAATCTGATTTGGTTGTATCAGGATTATAAGTATTATTATAAATATTAATTTAGGGAAGAGACCATTTTAAAGGTTCTTACTTGCCTGTAGGCTGTTTTTATTCTGGCCTTGCAAGATTTTTAACCTGTCTTCAGTGTTGCAGAGTGGTAATGAAGTCAGCTATCCTGGATCTTATCTTGGATTTAAAATACCTTATTCTTTCTCTTTTAGGTCTGCTCTTTTGGTTCTGGTAGCCCTCTACAAAATAGAATAAGTATTTTCATTCAGTTCTGCGGGTGGTGAAAGACATAAAACATTAGAATGGGTCCTTAAAAAGAGCTGTAAACTAAAATGATGCTTGTAAACTGAAATACTGCAGTTTTGCTCACCCTGAATTTTAAAATAGTTTCATGAGGTAATTGAGCCTTAAAGGATCTGGGTTTTTTTAACTCTATAATGTTATTATGCAGTTGCCACAGGGGGAGCATATGCTTGCTGCCAAAGTCTAAAGCTGGAATCTTGGATGTTAAACAGATAAGATTAAGTCATAGACTTCAGACTACTAGAAGCAAGCACAACATTCATCTGAAGCGTGTGACATCTATGTCCTGGAAAACTGTTTCTAGACAGACATTCTTGCCTGCCTACATAGACTGAAATAGGCCATTCTCATTCAGTCAGTCTACTGAGTTTTAAGTACCTCTGTAGAACTATTTGCTTGAATGTTTTTCCCATTTTCCTGAAGCGTGGCATTGCTTTGTTAAGGAGACTTGTAAATGGAGCCTTTCACCTAAGATGGTTATCCTATTAAGGATTTCTGCTGTTTTTATTGGTCACTGAAAACACACCATGACATTTGGGTTTTAGGACTTACTTTTTCTTAATTGTATTAATGGTTTTGAGTCTATGCTGGATGACAGGTATCAGCCTGTGCACATTCTGTGTTACGTTTTATTGTGCCCCAAAAACATGACAGGCATTGCACTGAACAAAAGAAAGATATAATCACTTCCTTGAAGAATTTACTATCTGACTTTAGATTAAAAAGAGAGTAATAAACAGCAGGAGGAGATGGAGTGAGGAACTACCTCACACATTACAGCAGTAAGATCAAGCTGTTAAGCTGTTGGGGCTTGTAAACACCTCGATTGCTTAACTAAATGGTTTATTTAAAATAATTATGATCAGTGAGCCACTAATTGTAGGCACCACCAAAATGAACTCAAAAGGAGGGAATTGAATGGAAAGTTCAAATTCAGTGAACCAGAATCAGCATTGCATCTCACAAACCAGGCAGCATGAGACAGAAAAGCTTGCTGGAGAGGTGGGTAAGTGGGACATCCAGGACTGATGTCACTGCTAAGTGGAGAGCAAACCCCTACACACAGAAAGCATGCAGTTATGCAGGGCACTAAAGGTGAGAGCAGACAGTTTGAATCTAATGTGGTGGATAAAGGAGAGCCAGAGGACTGATTTAGAATGGATTTGAACATGTGAAGTGTTCCAGCTGACTTAGCAAGGTCGGCAGCAGTGTGTTAGGGGAAGCGAGGACCTGTCGCCAGGTGGAGCAGACTGACAGCAGAGGAGGCTTGTACCTTTCAGGGACAGACCCTGGCATGAGTGCTTCTCCACTGGAGCAGAATAAAAGTCTAAAAGATTAGTCCATAAGCACTGCTGAAGGGTTTCTTGCCTAGACCCCTGTTAGCTATCCCTCACCACTATAGTAGCCCATCTCTCTTCCTGTCATGGCTGCACATTAACAGCCTTCCTGAGTATCCTGAAATATGCATTGGAATGGTGTCCAAGTGCTGCCTTCTAGGTTATATGTGGTTTGGTGGTAAATGTGCATTGCAGCAAGTGCCATGTTGCCTCAACAGTGAGGCCAAAGACTGTCCAAAAAGGTGGCTTAAACTGATCTTCACATAAAGACAAGGCCCAGTGGCAGAACTGCACTTGGACATCTTTATTGTTGCTGTCCACAGTCCGTATTACACTAATGTGGAAAATTAGGCAGCACTAAAATGCAAACATGCAGTTGCCCCATCTAAATAAAACCCACTTCAAAGCACATGTTAAAGAAGAAGCTTGCATGTCCCAGATGACTTGGTTTTTGTGCTATTGTAAATTCCCAGTCATCTATACCTCTCTCTTTGATGGTCTCAAATGGTTAACATCTAGACTTTGTTATGTTACTGAATCTTGTATGTTGTCAGGCAGCACCACATCGACTAAATCACACTCAGGAGAGAGCTAACCACAAAGCCATAAGCATTCTTGACAGGTCATTCTTGCTTGAGCCTGGTTTCTTCTGTATAAAGATTAAAAATCTTGTCACTGATGGTGAAGAATGAAGTACATGCAAAACAATGGAGCATCAATGACTCATAAAAAGCACTTAACAGAAGTGGCAGAATTTGAATGAGAAGCTGTATACATTAAACAAAATAACACTAGTAGTAATGTTGAAGATTGAGAGTACTGTAAAATAAATTCACTAAACATTGAATGCAGGTACTAATCGACAGTGACTGTTTATTTCAGTGATGCATGAGTGTAGAAATTATATTTTTATTCAGCACTGTACCAAACCCAGCCAAAAAAATCCTTTGCATTTTGCATCACTTTCCCCCTGAACATTCCCTGTTAACAATATTTGAAATTAAGGGGTTCTCATTCTCTATTCTGCTAGGTCTGATTTTGCTCTGCTCTTTTAGAATAAAGCAGCCCTAAAAGAGGCAATCTACCTAGTAGATTCTTGACTTCCATTGTGGCACCTACTTTATTCCTTTATCTTGGTTACTGGTGTAGGAGTTTTGGCTTTGGAGAAAAGACTATGACCAATATACAATTGCATTAGAGCTTATTTCTGCCTTCTGGCCTGCTGTAAGAAGCTGGTATAAGCTAGAGCTACATTCTCAAGCAATGAGGAAGCCAATTGTCAGGGTTATGACTTGTTCAGAGCCCATCCTGGTAGCCAGGTAACCCTGGGGAAGAGAGCAGAAGCAGCCCAATAGTTTTTTACCTACCATCTGTCTCTGCAGGTTTCCATCAGGTGAACAGAAGCCTTGAACAGGGTATTTGGGGTCTCCATTCTTCCTCTTCCAGTGCTTTTGATTCTGAACTCTCAGAACTGGTAGGCAGTCCTGATGGTTGAAAGGCAGCAAATGCTGGGGATCTGCTTTGGGAAATAAATGACAGTGGTTTAATTGGACTTAACAATATTATCCTATCCCATAACACATGTGATGAGGGAAAAGAACCCAGGACTTTATTGACAGCTCCTGAAGCTTATGTTTTTAAGACATAGTTTTCAGCAGCTGGATTTGAATCAGGTGCCAAGACTGAAAAGAAGGCTGACAAACACAAATGGCTTGAAATAGTGATTTTTTGGGGGGAACTTTCAGTCCAGAAATACCTTTGTTTTGATGGAATGCTAGCATAATTATGGAGATGACTTAGCAAGCCTTTTGTCTTTAGGTTTCCATGTATTACAGAGAGCTGTAAACTTCCACAAGGAAAAAAAAGTGGAGCCACAAAAGTGAAAACATTGGCCTTCTTGATAATCTTTGTCTGAGAAGCAGGGCTGTCTCTCAAGGTATGTAGAAGAATTCTTACAAATACAAAGAGGAAAGTGTTCTTTCCGTAATTGAATAATCTAAATGACTACTATGGTCTCCCAGCTGATTTTCTATCCAAATGCCAACTCAACCTGCTCATGATTACCTTGTGAGAGCCAAAGAGTTCACAACCTGCAGTGGGAAGACTGCAGAACATGCAGAACATGGTAAAAAGGAGCCTAGGAAAACTGGGACTGCTTCACCACATTATTATTATTATTTAATACATTATTAAATTGCAGCAATCTGAGTGAAGATGCTCATAAGGTTATGCTTTCTGTGTCCTTTGTAAAGGATTCAAGTCACTTTAAAAAAAAAATTGGGTAGAACAAAGTGTGCTACAGAAGATTTACCACTAACATTTAGACAGTCTTGCTGTACTTCAGACAGGCCACCCCTCAGGCAAGTTTGTGTAATCTACACAACACACAATTTCCATAGGCATGAACACTTGCAGGGCAGGATTAAGGTGAAGGAGATTTACACTGCTGGAGAGCAGACAGAATGCTTCTTCCAGGGATGATTTCTGGAGCTCTTTGGTGTATTCAGTATTTTTGGAGGATAGAGAAGCAGTTTTAAACTGTGTTTAGCCTAAAGCTTGGAGTAACAGGGGTTGTAAGCAGTCCCAGATGGTCTCAGCACTTTGTAGCTGCAGGCAGGATGGTGATTTGGCGATTTCAGGGAATGCTCCTGGGCTGATGCAGGAACACAGGATGTAAAGGCATGAAGTGTTGCAGTCCCTATAAATTTGCAAGCTGGGGAAGGAAGGAGAAGTTCTGCAGGGCTTTCAAAGGGATTTGCAATACCTCCCTTGCAGGATGTCTGATTTTTGTCTCCGCCTTGGCAGAAGAGCACACAGACCCGTGCTATCATCTGATATGCTGTGGGGTTGCTATTCCACTGCTGCTAATTGTCCCTGCTCTGCACCCCTGGGGTTTACAGCTGCAGCAGCCATCCTCTGAGGAGCACAGACAGTGAGGCTCCAGCCCAAGGCTGCAGCTGCTGCTGCAGATGAGGCTGGGCAGTGAGAGAAGAGCATGAGGCAAGGAGCTGCCATTGCCCTCTCTTTCTCCCTGATCCCTGCTTCCAGCCCAGCAGGCACAGCAGTGCTGCCTGCCCCAGTGCAATGGGAACAACCTGTGTGCTAAATGTGGCCCAGCTGGACCAGACCCGGCTTGCTCAGCATAAATAGTGCTGGTTTGAAGCTCTAATTAAAACAAAGTGAGGATAATAACCTCCTGAAACCATAGAGGGGAATCAAAACTTCAAACAAGCCATTTCAGTAAGAAGTAAAATTTGGTTTTCGTTTTTGTCCAAGCTTTTAGAAGGTGTTGGATCAAGATAGCTATTGTGACCTAGTATTATGCCTTAAAATACCAATGCAAATAAATCCTTGGTGAATTTTAAGGTCAGGAAAGACTATGAAGCAATAGATTAGCTCCAGTTCCTATTTCAAAGGAATGCCTTGGAGTCAGAAGAGCAGTTTTCTGCCCCTTAAAGAAAAAAGGGTTATGTTTGATATATTATCTAGGGAAGGCTCTTTGGGACAGACACATCTGACCCAGAGGTGGGTGGGAAGAGAGGATTTGGAAACACAACTGAGTCATGTGTTGGGTGTTTGTATTGTGCTAGCAAACAAAGAACCCAAATACCTGTATCTGTCAGCTCCCCTCTGACTGGTGTATTTCTGCATTTGGGTTTTTAGCAAGTGATGCAGAAGGGTTGGCTGCAGAGGTTTGGGCAGGTGATAGAATGAAGTGGGCCAACATTGCAGTCTGGTTTGTGGCCATGTTGATGTGCAAATAAAGCAAGCAAGTAATGAAATGTATGTGTTGCTTCACACTGAGCCAGGTAAATCCAGTTTAAAAAATAGTCTAGTGGCATACTAGATTGCTTATAGGAATAAAGTACCTACTTTGTAGTCTCACTTTTACACTGGTAATTAGCATTAAATTCCTGTTTTGAAAAACGGTTGGGTTCTGCTAAGGTTTTTTTAGAAACAAAATGAAAAGTTTCTGAGCTCCTGAGTGCTGGCTTATTTATTCTGTTCTTTGCATAGGATAACTGGAAAAGGCTTTCTGCTTCATGCTGAATTTGGCTGAGGTTTAAATATGCTTTTGCATTATCCTGTAACTGTAATTGCTTTCAGTGAGCCTTGATTATTGTCATCTACTGTCATGCCCTAGTGCATCTGACCAGTTACATTGCACAGTAAAATAGCACTTTGTGTGATTTTTATCTGTGTCTACAATTTTTATGTTGCAGTTGTATTATACACTGATTGTGCCTCTATATTTTAATGCTTACTCCCTTAAAGTGGATCTTGAAAAGCTCCACTGAAGTCCTGTTCCTTAGTATATTACCTGGAATGGATAAGCAAGTAGAGCACACTTACAGGCCCTCTTTTGTTTTCCTACTTATGCCAAATTAACTTATTTTTTCCTTGGCCAGCTGTCTGAGATGTAATTATCCAAAATTGTAACTATCAGACTTAGGTGAAGCTTTTATGTGGAGATCAAATGGTGTTTCATAGGAAAGCTTATGTTACAGAGCAGAAGAGCTCACTGAGAAGCTTTGACTTCTCTGCTCCCTTGCAGATAGGGTGATGCTCTCCCACTTGCAGAGGGCTCTCCTAGGGCTCCACCTTTACTATTTCTCAAAATTTTTCTTTGTTCAACCAGCTACTTACTCATACCACAGCCCCCAACCTAATCACAAATTTTAACTGTACCTGTTTCTAGGTCTGTTTTGCTTTCCTCTTTAATGGTTCAGGATCCTCCCTCTCCCTCCACTAGGACAACTTTGAGTCCTACACGATCCACCACCATGATTTTTTACTCCTCCTGCCCTTCACAGAGCTGTGTCCCCATCACTGCCATTATGCCTAACCCAGCACTCACCATCCATTCTCCCTTTTTCTCTCATGGCCTCTCTAATGCCTAAAATTTTAAAAATGTTTGTACCCTTCCAGCCTCTCCTCACATCTTCCACACTTGAGCCCTTTGGTCTCTTCTTGTATGACAACATGTGGTTGGCCCATTGAGGGTTCCTTGCTACCTTTGCCCTATTTAGCTTTATTCACAAGAGGGATAAAGTGAACCAAGACATGTAATGGGGTAGGCCATGTAGCTGGATCAGACCTGGAGCTGCAGGTACAAATATGGGAAGATCTAGCTATAGGAGGCTTGTTAACATTTTTTGTTAACAAACAGGTTCAAAGGAGCAGAATGGCTCTGTGAGTTTTTACACTCAAATGAATTCTTCTATACTACCAGGTAAAGAATCTAATGATTTAAGTCTGGAGTCCAGTCCTGTTAGTAGAATCTCAACCAGAGAATAACACAAAATCTGCACTGTTACTTGGCTTCATTTGGATGATTTGTGTCTCTTTAAGCCATGTCTCTTCTTGTTTTTCACTTTCATTTGGTTTGTCCTTCAAATTCAAAAGAGCCCTTCATTGTAAAATGGTAGCAACCTCTCCTTACATGTGTCTATTGCTAAATGAACTGCATTATTTAATTAGCAATTGTCTCGTAAATAATTGAATTGAGTCATACACAGATTTCAGTCTAAGGTACAATTCAAGTTGGTGTTAATTAAGGTGACTAATTAAAGAGATAAGAAAACATGAATAATGAAGTCAGTCTCTCTACCACATCATCCACAACACTTACATGGCCTTGGTTACCTGGAGATGTAAGATGAAAAGCTCTTTTTCTCAGCCAAGGGAATCTCTTGTTGTGTTTTCCTTGGATCTGTATTTTAAGCTATCCAGGACACATTGACCCACGGTTACATTGTGCTACAGAGAGCAATCAGATTTATTTAGCTCTCCTTTTATTTGAGAGAAACTAGAATATAATTGTGCAGGTTTTTTAATGAACATTTAAGCACTATTTCAATCAAGCTTGTATAAGCAAGAGGTTTATTTTTTTTTTTTTTTTTTTTAATGTGAGAAAGAACTGCTAGTTTTTGAAAGGTTTTTTATGGGTTTCACATCAACTTCTAAAATTCTGCTTGTTTCAAAGGGACTGCCAAATGCTGGAAAACTTGCTTGTTCTTGCTTTCCAGTTATCCTGGCATAATACCAGATGTAAGTCTCAAATGCTGATTAAATCTCAAAGAGAACAGAGATCCAGAATTAGTTGCTTGCAGGATGTCATACCTTATAAACACCAGGGGAGAAATAAATTAACACATCTCAAGATGGATTATGGTAAAGGTCTAGAATACATAAATAATTGTTTAATGATGTGACATCTACACTTCCTGTATTAAACTATATTAGCTGAATCATTAATGGAATAATTAGCTGAACCAATACAAATAGTAAGTTGTTGCCTTGGTGAGGCAGGAACAAGATATAGAGCAATAGATCAGGCAACAGGACAAAATTTAAAGATCACTTTTCTTCCCTGTGGTAAAACTTGAAAGCTCTGCAAAAGAGGCAGTGAGCTTGCTTTCAAGGATGGTCTCCATAGCAGCACTCTGGACTTTGGAGAAAGCTTTGTCTAGAGCTTTTCTTGTCAGTTTTTACTACTCTGTCACAGCCTGGCTCTACCCACACCTGAACAGTCATGTCTGAAGCCAGGCTTTGCTCTCTGCTTGAATAGGCAACTTGGCATGTCTCTAGTGGACCCTTGGGTGAGAATACACTGATGTGGCTGTGGCATCTCCACTTTATAAGGTAGGGCCATGGCACAGGTTGACAGGTAGACAGATCTGAAATCTTCTGAGCTGCAGGTTGTGCTAAGAAGAGTGTGTCAGGAGACAAAGCAAATTCATCAGTTTACCATGTATTTTATTCCTGAGAAGACAGCTTGGATGGCTGAAAAAGAAAGAAATTCACCCCCCAAATCAAACCAACCACTTCCCCCCTCCAAACCCCTCTCACTGATAGAGGTCATGCTGTGTGGTGGGGAAGGCTTTGTCACTGTTGATATTCCTCATGGAGTCACTCAAAGCTCCTGATTGAAGTCTGATCTTCTGGCTCTATTTGGGGCAATCAAGCTAGAGCTTCACTGCCTGGGCAATAAACTAGAAAAGTCCATGAACATAAGCAAAGGCATTAGAAACCCCTCTGTTGGGGGTTCCCTGTATTACTCATATCTCTCCCCCAACAATATTTCATTTCAAACAGCTCTTAATCCTGCCCCAGGGAGCAATAGGTCATTCTATCTTGCTAGGTCAGCCTTCACACTAGGTCAGACTTCAGGTTAAAGGCTTGTGTGCTGAGCCACTTTAGCCAGAGCCTCACCAGTTCACTCGCCTCTTCAGACAAAACCACAAAAGCAAAGCTAGACAGCAAAGCACCTACACTGTTTATAGCTGCCATCCTTGCTCAGCAGGTTTCCAGAGTTTCAGGTCTGGTGTGAGTCCACAGCTGGCTTTAGGAATGGTTCCAGGCAGGCCTGGGAAGATATTTTCCAGACATATTTCTGGAATGACTACTAATAGTTTTATTGGTCATCCCCAAAGCCTCTGAACTCTTCTGACCCCTGGCTGAAGAAATGCAGCCACCAGGCTCTTCTCTGAATACTTCCTAGAGCTCCCTCTTGTCCTCATTCTTCCAGGCCACTAAGTCCTGGTGATTTCTTCACAGTCTGACAAGTCTGAAGAGATTGTGGAGTTGAAGAGGTTTAGGTTGGCATTGTGGGCAGTGCTTAAGGCAGATAGCCTGGTTACTCTTCAGGGTGTGGAAGAGACAGTAATTGTGAGTTAAAATCAGCAGACATAACACACTGGCCACTTGCTTTAGTTAAGGTTGAGAGGTCTCTGCTTGCTTTTCTCTGTGGTGCCAGCCAGCTGCAGCAGGGAAAGGGGAGCTGTCACAAAGCACTGGCTCCTACAGCAGGCTGTGCTTGCCTGGCATCACTCCTGGCTCTGAGTCAGCTGATAGCTGAGTCAAATTAGGTCACCTGCCAATGTGTTCTTGGCTTTTAACATAACATTGGAGGTTAGGTAAATAGATTAGTGAGAGAAAGGCTGGCTCTGAGAATGGAGTGCTTGATGGAAGAATGTATGGGTGCCTTAATTTGTTTTTCTACAAGTCCTAATGGTCCTGAGGAAGTTGGCTATGATCACAGTGCAGATTCAGTCCTTTTGCTCCCATGGGACTGCTGTGGGCTGGAAGCTGGTACCTTGGGAAAAGAAGGGGAAGACATGCTGCCTCCAGGGCAGAGACTGGTGGGGCTGCTGCTTGGTGAGCTGTCAGCCTGGCCACATGGTGGGATGCTCTGTGAGGAGTGGAGCTTTCCTGCTCCATGGCTCCCTAAGCCCTCCCCAAGAGCCAGGGAGAAAGGTTCTTGGGGAAGCAACCCCACTTCCCCAATCCCAAGCTGATGGTACAGCTGTTCTGCCAAAAGTGAATGTTTTTTCAAATAGCTGCTGTGTGAGGAGTACAGATGAGAGGTTTCAAGTAAGGAGGAGGATTTTAATTCAGAACAAATGTAGAAGGTTGCAATATGTGTGGTATGTTCAGCACAGCTTTGAGGCTTTGCTGTCTTGTTTTTAATTATATCCTAATATGATAGCATGCCACATTATTCATGTTCTTAATAAAGGCTTGTATTGTTTGAGGAGATGCAAACAGAGAGACCCTGGGGATACACAAAGCTCAGACATTTTAAAACTAGTGAGACTCAGCTACTTCAAGTGCTTATTTGTTTTAAAGGGGTTTGTCTTTATCTGCAGCAAACCCAGCATCTTTCAGTCCAGGCCAAGAGAGACTTCAGTGGGACTTCATGATTCTTAGCTCAAAATCAGGGATCCATCACTGATTTGTTCAATGTAGGCTGCTACAAGATGTTTTACAAAATGTTTCTGCATCATCTTTAAGCAAAAAACTTGCTTGAGTGATACTCTCTATGAATAAAAATGATTTACCCTGGCAGGTTTGATATAATTACTTTACATATCAACCAAGGGACTGACAGTCACGTTTATGTGAGAGAAATATCTGGTGCTAGAATGCAATGCTCTTAATGGCATTTGGTGAGGAGAGCTTTATCTGCAAACTGCCTTTTTTATTTTCTTTTTCAAAATTAGTTAATTAATTTAACCCTTATTTAATTTAACTATTAACATGAATGAATGAACTCCTGGAGTTCCAGTGTTCTACTGCCAAGCTGTTCTGTGATGCTGGAGGATGGGGATGGCCTCACATAACAGCTTGGAAATTAATCTGAAAAAAAGATTGTATTGTGCCAGGATTTAGAAAAGAAGAGCATATGAGAAAGAATTGGATTAGAAGGAAAGTCATGAAGCAATTAGGTGAGCTAGGTGATATGGACAGAAATGTTCAAAAGGCAGTGGAGATAACTGGGTGAAAAAATCTATACTTAGTGGGAAGGACATCCAGTAAACTGGAAAAAGAGAGGGTCAAGGGAGAAGGCTATTAGTGTGTACATCCAGTGATAGCAAAATGACACATTTTCATACCTCACTGCTCTCAGCTCTTTTTAGTGACTGCATAAAAAAGCCTTACCCTGTTAAGATAGGCACAATCCAGGATCAATATTGTACTCACATCTAGGACCACATCCTGTTTGCCTCACTTTCCTAAATAGTGACATTGTTTAAGCAGAATTTATTTGCAATGTGTTAGTTAATTTTATGTTGTATCAGTAATTCCTCTTGAACAAGGAGACTAAATGGCAAGGAAAGAGGAGTGGGAGCATCTCAGTGGGAATTAGAAAATAATATGGCATGTCTCAGTATCCAGCCCATCTTAAACCATAACTCCATGACTACATATAGGGATTATCAATGATATCTGTTTCTTCATCTAATTTGGACAAAAGTGTCATGTTCCCCCTAATAACGGCAGATACAGACTGGGATATCTGTGTATATCATCAAAATCTGTCTTTAAAAGGAAATTATTTTTGTTATGATTGGCATCTTAGCAATATTTCAGGATCTAGTTTCTTGAAAATCACAAGAAATTATCTTAGTCAGAGTACAGATTTGGGTTTTACACAATTTTCCTTTACAGGAAATGTTTTTAAAATAATAAATTTACATGAAAATTGGTATATCATTAACAGTTCACTGTTTCTTCCCAAGTCTGCATGTTAGTTTGGTTACAAGAAATGAGATCTCAGAAAATACCCTGACAGATGGCACCAGTTATCTGTAACTATTTTCCCCTTTAAACTTAAACACTGAAGTACCTGATTCTACTTATAAAAGCCCCATACCTGAGATAACCTAATTTTGTAGATGCAACTTGCTTCTACATTTTTTTTCCCGTAAAGGATGCAAATGAAAATAAGCCTGTAAAAATCTTGCCTGAAATAATGTACAAGTTATTTCCTCTGCAAGTAATGGAAAATATTACAATGCCACCAGGGCAGCACAGCATCAGCACTGTGTATTAGCATGGTGCTTACACAGAGCACCAAAATTCTTTCCAGCTCCTTTGCAATGCATCCTGGAAGAGTGGAAGGGCATATCTGTTCCAGTTGGTCCTGGCATGAAATCCAAGACGAGACAAATTGGGAATGAATCACAGTTTGTGTTATAAATATGAGCCTGAAAATGACTCAACTGGAAAATTTTGGAGCTCAGTTCTATGCTGGAGGAAGAGTGAGTATTGCTGAGTAGACCACTTGTGCTTAGTCACTTTACAGAGGGCTTGTGGTGTGATCATGGTCTTGGCTTGAGACAGGCAGGGTCTCCAGTGTCATGAAAATGGATCCATTTTGCACTTTTAGGCATCATCTTTTGGAATCTGATCCAGCTTGTTATTCTGCAGATACTCTTTTTTTTATTTCCTCCTTGGATTATAAGGAAATACGAGTCTCTTTGGCATGTGATGGGGATAAATATCTGTACTTCTGGAACTACCTGTGGTTGAAGTGGGATGAACTACTTAAAAATAAAAGCTTTTTTTCTCTTCTCAGCCCTACCCCCCCAATCTTTTTGATATATTATTATAATCTTATTTTGATATAAGAAAGCTTCTGTAATTCTGTTAGAGGAGTAGGAGTTGCAGAAATGAAAATGTATGCAGGCTAAAGGGGAAGTGAGGGTAAAACATCTTTGATTTAAGTGCTATTATTATTGCTAAAATGCCAGACATTTCTATTATGTAATGCTTCTATAGTATTTTAGGAAATAGCTTTCCATGTGAAGACAGGGAATGCCCTCTCCCTGGTAAATCTGCAGCCCTAACTGAATGATTAATGAAATCAGAGTCTGAGTATTTAACTATGTATAAAAATGATAATGTGCCAGCTTGTGTCTTGGGATAATGGAGGCAGACTAGTCCTGACAGTCATCCAAAGGGATTTAATTTCCCAGACATTTAATCCAAGCTGTTTTGTGCCCTGGTCTGCACAACACTATATTTCAATGCAATATTATATAGCAAAGACATTAGCATCTTAGAAGGTATATCATATGTGATCAGTTTTTCATTCAGGAGAGTCATAGGCCAGCACCAAAATGCCATGTAGAGTTTGGCTGTCATGATCAATTTGTAGAATGAAATAAGTATCTGTTTTATTTCTTGTAAATCAAAATCAACTGTGAAACCTATCTATTGCCATAGGGACCATATTTAAAATTCCAGAAGATTCTCAGTTGATTAATTTGTTCTGGGAAGTTTACAGACTGCTTGAATAGTAAATATCATCATAGTTAAAAAAATAAAATACAACTTTGATAAGGATGTAATATAAAAACCTCCAACAAATCAGGATTCTGAGAGGTGATCAAAATCACATAAGTGAGAAGATGAATGAAATGAAATTAAGATCTTACATTGAAAATAACATTCCTATCTATAGCTCCTCACTGTGCCTTTATACCTAGATAAGGACTCTAAATAGCACATAATTATAATGTATAACTCTTTCTCTAGATTATTATTCTGTATAGCATTTGAAAGATAATGTATTCACTCATTTTTATACCTCATTCCTGTATTCGGGGGAGCCCTTCTCAGAAGCATGAGAAGACACTTATAGTCTCCAGATCAATTGATCAGCCTATTAAAAATAACTCATTTTTTTCCAACATAGCCTAAAAAAACCCCTGTAATTTATTTTAAAATATGTTTTCTGATAAAGGAGCTCAATAATGTGTAATTTCATTCTAGTAAAGTTTTACGAGAATAGATATTGTCTCTCTTAAATTATATTACTCAAGATAGCTGGCTGAAGCCTCCAGTAGAAGGTTACAAAATCAGCAAAGATATGGAAGAGGCCAACAGCACTATCCTTAGGAAACACAGTCCCATCCAAAATAGAAGTGATTTTACCAAAGCATCAGGCTTTTATTACTCTTGTTTTGCTTACTTCTCTTATTTCCCATTGAGAAAGACACATACTCAAAATCTTTTCGTTTGTCTGGCTTCTACCTTTATCACATCTCAGTGAGATGTGGAAGACAGACAATTTCCCCTTCTTAAAAAAGGGGAACACCTCTTTGACTTCCAAATCTCTACCACATCTCTGGTGGGTTTACCTTTTCTGGATGACAGATGCCCACAGAGCCTCTGTATCACTCCCCTCCTCAAGTGGACAGGGGAGAGAAAATATAATGAAAGATTAATGAGCTGAGATGAGGACTGGGAGAGATCACTCACTGATTACCCTCATGGGTAAATCAGACTGAATTTGGGGATATTAATTGAATTTATTGCCATCAAATCCAGAGCAGGATAACAAGAGAAGTAAAACAAAGCTTAAAAACAACTTCCCTCCACCCTCTATCTACCCATTCTCTACTTCTTCCCACCCCCCAGCAGTTCAGGGGGATGTGGAATGTGCACCATGGTATCTCTCCCACAGGAGATGGTTCTCCATGAACTTCTCCAGTGTGAGTTCATCCCACAGGCAGCAGTTCTCTGCAAAAGGGCTGCAAACATGAGTCACTCTTCCACCAGGTGCAGTCCTTCAAGGACAGGCTGCTCCAGCATGGGTCCCCAACAGGGTCACAAGTCCTACTCCTTTCTCCATGGGTTTTCAGGTCCCTGCCAGGATCCTGTTACAGCACAGGCTCCCATGGGTTCACAGCCTCCTCTCAGGCATTCACCTCTCCAGAGTGGGTCTCCCCCAGGGGCTGCAGGGGGATCTCTGCACTCCCACTGATCTCCATGGGCTGCAGGGGCACAGCTGCCTCCCATGGGCTGCAGGGGGTGCCTGGAGCACCTCCTGCCCCTATTCTGCACTGACCTTGGTGTCTGTGTAGCTGTTCCACTCACATATTCTCACCCTGCTCTTCTCTGGATACAATTATCTTTGTGGAATAACTTTATTTCCTTCTTAAATCTGTTATCACAGTGGTGCTGCTTCCATCTGGAATTGGCTCTGCTGGATGTGGTGAGCAGCTTCTCACTGAATCCATCCCTGTAGCCCCACTACCAAATCTTTGCCCTGCAAACTCAATACAGCAGCTCAGTCCTTCCCCCATCCCATCCCCTGTCATTTCCCACCTGAGGTGAGAAGATTGACTCTAAAGCAACTCTCCTTTTTGCACAAGCTTCATATATGAGGGCAAAAAAAAGCAGAGCTGTATCAGCTTTCCCTTGAAAGAAAAGGGAAAATCAAAACCCCCAAGGGCATTCACAGCCAGTTGCTGTTCCCCTTTTGGTGGGTGACTGAGTTTGGTTTCACCCTTCCCTTTTCTGATTGAAGGTGGGATGAAGGCTGGCAGGCTGGTCTCTTACCTGGGCCAGAAAAGCAGGACCTCTTAGCAGTGAGAGTATCACAAACTGGTCTGGATAAAATTAAAGTAACCCATCTCTGAGAACAGCAGCAAGGCAAGTGGCTGGATTAGACTCAATTTTCTTCACAGTGGTGAGTATGGGGCTAAGGCTTGGATTTGTGCTGAAAACATTGCTGAAAATGCAGGGGTGTTTTTGATATTGCTGAGCAGGGCTTACACAGAGCCAAGGCTTTTTCTGCTTGATGCTGCTGTGCCAGCAAGGGCTGAGGTTCTCAGGGTGGTGTGAGGGGACACAGTAGACACAGCATTAGTCTTCATGTGTGTGTGCACATGTGTGTTTTGAGCCAAGAGAAAACCTCAAGCTACTTGTGAGTTTTATTTGTGGGCAGCCTCACCCCATCCCTTGCTCCAGATGTTTTACTGGCCACTAGGGTAGTGTTTTCATCTCTCATCACACAGTGAGAGCCTGTAGCCACCCACAAACTCTGTGCTCAGAGCTCTCCATACCAGAGTGGCTCAGGTACCCCTTATGGTTTGGCACAGCACCAAGTGCAGGCACAGTGGGGGTGTTGGGTCTTGGCATATTTAAAAGAAGAAACAACCCTGTCAAATATTATTTTGTATCACAGAATAAAAGTGTGATAAATAGTGCTTAAGTTGGAATTTTGCCTTCTGCATACAAAACCTTTGAATTTCAGGGTACTTGGAGTCTGTAGGGATAGGTGCCATTTTGTGAAGTAGCTTTTATGCTGGATGTTATGAAGTCAACCAGAATTATTTACTTTCCCCCCAATAATCTTTTCCCCCTTTTCTCCAAAATAAGCCATTCAGGATGCAAGTATAAGTTTGCAATTTGCATACAGGCATGTGTGTGCACTATCATGGTATTACTGAAACACTCAGCAGCCCAACCTGGGAAATGTGATAATTGACAGGTGTGACACAGTAACCTGCACTGCTGGAAATGGCCCAGAACCAGTTCAGCTGCTGCCTCAAGGGGAATCTCAGCCCCTGGAGTAGTGGATCCTCTGTTACTGTCTGAAGAAGGGGAATAAAACTATTGCTATTTACACAGGGATTACAAAAACACCTTCCAGAGTTGGTTAATTTTTAAATTAATTTTGAAAGAAGGAAAACAGGTAATTGTTCAAGAAATTAAATTCTTATTTATGATATTTCTCTCTAGAATTTCTGTATATACCCTCATTCATTTTCCCCTTTACACAGTGTCTGTGCTTAATCATTTCTTTGGGTTTCCAAACACTTGTCACATTTTAAAATTCATGATATGTTTATTCTCGTGTTGACAATGCAGAAACTATTAAATCCCTTCCCTCCCTCCCCCAATATTTAATGTACTAGAAGATATTCCAATTAATAAAAATAATCACAGTATCCTTAAGGGATCTTGATCACTCTTAGTAATTTGGCAGATTTATTTTTTGGTTTTTATTAGTTTATTTATTTATTTATTAGGCCTTCATGAATGGTTTTGAAGGGGTCTAGGTCTGTGTGGCTATGTGTCCCACAGAGTGTTGCATCCTTGTGCATTTTGGGAATTAATCTGTCATCTGAATGATTATTTATCTGTGTTTATTGCAATAAATTTAGTTAAGCAACTTTTGCTCTAAAAATCAGAACATCCAGAAAGCTTCAAGTTAGAGATGGGGAATTGGAAACAATCAAATGGTGATGGAGTAATTAATGATTTGGTTGCATTAGCTCTTACATGTCTCCTAAGTCAACATGAAAATATGATCTCAGGAAGGTTTTGAATGTCTGAAATCTGAGAGAACTGAGATTGAGATGAAAGGGACTTGATTTTGTAAACTTTTTCTTCCTCCTCAAAATTATGTAATTGTAGGGTGGAGGGTTTTTTGTTGTTGTTATTGGCTTTTCTTTAATAAGTGCTGATAGAACTCCACGTTGGTTTAGTGCTGTTAGGGTCTCTCCACTTACAGGGGACACCTTGCAGACAATATAATTTCCTTCACCTGGGTTGCAAGACAGCAATTAATCTCAGCTATCACACTGATTTTCATGCACATTTCAAACACCTCAGGACAGGTTTAAAACCCAAAGGCTGCTTTGCACACTTGTATTGATCAAGCAATAAATTTCAGTAGCTGTAAGGTGGGAGTTGAACAATCACTTATTGGTACCAAACTCTCAGCTACTCAGCCTTTCCTTCTGTTGGCTAAATAACTGAATGTCTGATTAAGCTGTTTTTACAAGTAGGCCTTTCCCCCAATAAATCTAATTTTCTTCTAAGCAAACTAAATTATGGCTCTGGTTTGCTTTTGTTCGGAGGTTCATTATATTGCAGAATATGAAAAAACTTCAATAAGTGTGGCCAAAATGTTGCCTAAAAATTAATTGCAATGTTGCCTAAGAATTAATTGCAATTAATTCTAATTATTACAGTGTTAGAATTATTTTTTTCCGGTTATTTATATGCAATGGTTATAACATTCTAGATATTAGCAATAAACAATGGTCTGAAAATTGTTTACTGGAAATATACATAAAATCTGAGATTGGGAGTGATTAATAAGAGTCAAGACTGACTAGCAAATTATTTGCTAAAAAATAAGAAGATAATCTATGTACATAGTGTAATATTTAGCTGAACCATCCTAAGAATAAGTCAAATCAGTGCCTCATTTTTCTCAGTTCACTTTCTGAGTTCCTGGCTGCTTGCATTTCTGAAGAGAAGTAAATAAGTTAGTGATTTTTTTTTCTTTGTTGTGAGGCAAGAAAGGATCTTTTAAAAATAAATAAAATTACAGAAAATTTCAGACTTGAAACTTCATCTCTCTTGCAAAGCCTGTAAACCTTAGTTGTCTAATTTTTTGAAATATTGCTACATTCTCCAGTGCAGATTGCCTAGCAGTAATTGGAGAAATCTCTTTTTTATGTATGTGAAATTTTCAATAGTCAAAACCAAGTAAAACTTCCCTCCTCATTTTTTATTCTGCAAACCAGAATACTGTGTATGCCAAACAGTTTTTAAAGACTGAGCTCCTATTTTAGGATCAGCCATCCCCTTAGATATCTATAGTCCCCTTACCAAGTGAAATAACAGAGTATATAAATAAACTCACGACTCTGAAAGCATTAATGGCTAAAGAAAGACTTTTAGCCCTTTCAATTGCAGGTTGCAGAAACATTACACTTAATCATTTGATCCTTAAATTGCTTTCTAAATTCTGGATGTCTTGCATGGAACTACCCAGCTACCAAAGAGATCTTGATGTAAAGAATCATGGCTAGCTAATTACAACTCAGTTTGGTATGAAATAATAGCAGATTATTCCACTGAGAGAGCAGGAAGAAAATCTGACTGCAAGAAAACATTTGTGAAGTGTCTCTTCTTCTGTAATTAGCAGTTTAGATTTTTCTTCCTTGTGTGTTGTACTGAAACTGATTTTGTGCAGGCAGTGTCAGATCTGGTACATCTATCAGCACACTTAATAAATACAATCCATATTTGTATGCAATTTCCTGAAGCTGCACTCACTCCATAATATTTAGTGTGCTTTGCAGTGCAACAAATCTAGAGGTCACCTAGATTCACCCAGGTGAATCAGCTGTGCCCTGAGTGGACCAGATCAGTGTTTTGGGTGGGGAAAACCTCCTTTTGCTTATTCAGTCAGAAGCATTAGAATAGCTTAGGAGCCAGGCATATGTCATGTAAATGAACTCAAGCAGCTCTACTACCTATTATGCTCAGAGTTTCCTTCTATTCTGAGGGGCCTCACTGGGTCTAGGAATTAGTACAGCCCTAGGGCTTCTCTATTTGATTAACCAGAGCCTGGATTGTTAAACGCCCAGACACGCTGCAAAGTCCTTTTTCCTTCTTGGAAGCTTTTGAGTAAGGATTCAAAGGTGAAAGGGTTGGAGGTTAAAGTTCTGACCTCCTCTCCTCCAAAGCCCTTCCCTTCAAGAAGGAAACAAAACAAATCACTTAAGCATGTGCCTATCTAACTCAGCATTGCCATCTCTCATCTGTTTTGTGTTGATCTTAAGGCTTTAGTTGTGTTAACTGAGATTCAAATCTTCAACTTTAAATTTTAACCCAGTTTTGTAGTCCTTGTGGTTCTGGACTACAGTTCGAAAATGAGTCCAAGGAAAAATAATGTCTTTAAGAAAATACTGACCTATTACTTTGGAATGTAGTGCTTTTGTCAAGACTTCTGAATACCTGCATTTGGCAATATTGCTAGCTGAAAACATGGGATTGCTTCCAGCAAAATAAATGGGACATAACATGTGTTTTATAAACTTTAGTGAGTTGGGAGCTTAGAATGACTTATGGATAATTTGGCAAAAATGTGATATACTACTTACAGTGCAGTTTGCTAAGTGGAAAAACTAACTGTATTTTTGTGTTGTGAGCATAGCTCTTTCAGCTATGATCTGCTGTTGGGGGGCTGAGATTATCTGGAGACTCCATTACACAGAAGATCAAATTCCTCATTGCCTTCATGAAGCTGCTGAGTGATGGAGTGTCCTGTGGTCAGTGGTGGTAACAGGGAACATGTCACATATTTGTTGACTGGGAACAACATAATTAGCAAAACCCATCCACAGGTACCTATTTAGGAAAAGAAGTTCTGGGATGATGATTCAGAGTTAAGCTGTGGCTTTTAATATTCCTCCTAGGATTTTTCTGCCTGTGAGGAGGCGTTGGAGAATTGGACAAGGTGGAGTAATGGATGAATGGAGAGCTTTGTACTTGGCAGGGTTTACAGTCTGGGGCTGCATTTTTCCTTTCTGCAGCACACCCCCTGGGAAAGATGCCTGTATGCAGAGTGTTCAATTATCTAAGCTGTCAGGAACATGCATATTGTCAAAATGTAGGCTTGCAGCAGGTTCCTGGTGATCTTTACAGATGGTCTAGGTCTCCTCATACCTTCAGCTTAAGCACTGGATTAATCATTTCAATCATTCACACTAAGTGGGGTGAGTTTTGGGTGTGTGTAAAACACAGATAAATTACACAAGAAAGAGCCAGCTATGATAGAGGTAGGGTTGCTTTTTTAGTTTTGGTTACTTTGGGTTTTATCTGCCAGCCATACAGCAAATAAACATAGAAAATTGCTTGTCTTGTTCCAGAAGGTGCTAAGACATTAAGGATGTAAATATCACCTTCAGAAAGAGAGAAATTAGTATATTGTGAATGAAAGAGCAGGAAGTATCTTAGATATGTGGCTGAAGGAATGTCATAGTATATCTCCTGACCAGAAAAATGACCATGTGCCCAGCTTGAGTTACCATTGTCAGTTTGAGACAAAGATGAACCAGGATTTCTATAGCTTCTGTAGGAGGTCACTGGCAGACTTTGAGAAAATATGTGATTTGAATTAGATAGCTGTGAATTTGCTCAGCAGGGCTGTCTGGCTCACAGAAACTAGGTTACTTAGTGGTCCACTTTATTTTAGCATGAATAAAAATAAGCAGTGCCAGTAACGGGGCTACCTTTGGGCAGAAGAGTGAAGATCTGCTATACCACCTGCTTGTTTCCATCCAGAAGTTTCTATTACCAGACTCCAGTATTCCTTGGAGGAAAAACTGAAAGAGATGGGCAGCAGAGAGAGCAATTTGTTCTGAGCTTTCAAGAAAATTGACAACACTCAAACTGCATCAGCATTCAAAACTGTGGAGCTGGGGATGACCTCTATCTAAGAACAGAGTTCATAGCTGAGAGGGAGTCTAAATTTGGCCACTTTCAGGTAGATAATAGAGTGAACAGTGAACTTTGTGGAAGAATTGTGTATTTATGTGGCAGCCTTTGCAAATTCTTGCTTTACTCTCTGAGTTGGTAAAACAGGTTATGTTGCATTGTTTTTGATTACTTATGCTGGAAGCTAATCTCTTGCTTAAGTGCTTTGTAGACTTGAACTTGTGTATGTTTTTGTGATTTCATTGTAACTTTCTTGTAATATTTTTCAAGCCATCCATCAAGTACACAAATAAGAAACCCTGGCTTCACAACCCACACATGAGGTAGAAAATTCCACACAGTTTTTGCACTGGTGAGCTTGATTTCCCTGACAGAGTGAGCTTTTCTTCCTGAATTTGTGTGCAGCTCTGCCTGTGATATGGCTTTCTCTTTCTTCTTTAGAGGAGCAGTGCAAGGTGAAAGCCAGGATGGAGAACCCTGGTAGGAACTCAGAGGTTTTTGGCTATTAAATGCCTCCTTTCATCAGTAATATGAAAGCATACTAGGTACAGACATAATAATCTTTTCCCATCTTCCACACTGATTTTGGAGGCTGTCAAATATTTGGTTACATTTGGAAAACATTTTGACATTCTTTGCAGAATGATGCCATAGAGAAGCAAAGTACCCGTATTATTGCTTTATAAAGGAACCTTTAAACTAATGAGGCATTAATGAATAGACTGGTGTGCTGAATCTTTCTCATGTAGGAAGGGTACAAAGTCATTTCACATAAATTGCAGCCCATTATTATAAATAGTTTGGCATGGGTTTCCCTAGAGGTGGAACTTCAAGCCAAATATACAGCAGCAGCTGTGGTGACACTTTGTGCAGAAATGATTCCAGGCATTGTGCTGGAGGAGCTGGTATTGCAGGATAACAGCACAGCAGCACATATTTAGAGCCATCTTACAGCAGCATTTCTCTGCTTTATACTGAAGGTATGAAAAATATCTGTGTGTGCCTGAGATGAGCAAGATGAGTCTTCTTCCCTCTCATCATTTCCCAGTGATTTTGTACCCAGCTTAACCAACTACAATCACTGTACATAAGATTTTAATGGTTGAGGAGTCTCCCTGAATTATACTTTCTAATTTTTGTTGGAAATTGTAAATTATTGCTGCAATACTCCCAGAAATATGACTTTCCTCTCCTACATCTGACATTTAAGGTCTGTGCTAAACTGGAAGCTAAACTGATAACTGGTGTCCAAATTCATCCCCAAGGCATATTTAAGTCCCTAGGAATTTTAGAAAGATTACACAAACTACTACAAAACCAGGGAAAAGGGACAGTCTTTTTGTGTGTGTGTGTGTGTTTGCAGTGACCATTTACACTCTCATTGCTTAAAGCTTCCTACTTCACTTTTCCAACCAGCCAACAAATTGCCAGCCTTTCTTTGGCATGCTGACAAATCCTTATAAATCAGTTGTGTCACAGATTTGCCTGCCTTATGCAGGTCAGTTCCTTATACAGGTCAGTACTCCCATCATTTTAAAATTCCTACTGGTTTTATCCCTGAGACCAGTTCTGCTGAGCCTTGGTACTCTGCTTGTCCTCAGCAGGATTCCACAGTGAAAATTGATTTGAGTACCTTCAGACATTGGTGACTGGGAATGATGCCAGTACTGGGCCTCATCTGTCACTGGCAAGGTGCTGGTGTGCATTCCTCAAAGCAGAATTTTTTTTTTAATTTTTTCTCTGTTTCCACAACTGAATCCCATAAAAGCACATGTATGGAAAGTGTGCCTCTAGGTGTGATGTAGCAGACTCAGGAGAGCAGCAGTCAAGGTGGAGACTTTGTAATGGTAAAGAGGGAAATTTTCTTTCATTATATTTTCTGCCTCATAATAAAGAGGCTTGTATATTCTTGGAACAGGATGTCCTTCCTTTTCTCTGCTTTGCAGGAGAATAACTGTGTTTCTCCTTGTCAACCTCCCAAGACTCGTGTGTGTGTATGTTGATGTGAATATAAGTGTTATTTCACATTATTATTAACTATTATTATTAGAAATAATAGTTACTTTTTCTTCTGACTCTCTAGTTTTTGAGAGTATCTAACTGAGAGCATTTATTTGGGGTTTATTTTCTGAAATTTAGTGTTGCCTTTTCTCACCCCAAAACTGGTTCCATGGTTCTTGTCTAAGAATTGTTTAGTGAATTTTTTACATAGTGTTTTTTAATGCCTAATACAGGCTTTTAATAGTAATATAAGCATATTAATCATATTTGATACCACTTGACGGTAACAGGGACAACATCTGATTTTCAATTAGCCTTTGTTCTGGTATATTTGTGGCCTTTAATTTGGTATTTTCAGCAAATACATGCAATCTGTGGGCTTTTCTTTGAGTCTTGTGCTCTTAGGATCAAGTTTGACTCTCAGGTGTTTCCCTGGTACGTTCCCAAAATCGAAACTTTTTTATTTGGAAATGAGTAGAGAATTCAACCACCAGTCTCTTTTAGCTATTTTTCTTTACTCTCTTGAGGAGATTAATCTCTTTTAAATTTGTTGCTTGAATAACATCTTGGGTCTTCTTTGGTGAAGTGACATCACCTGTCATTACTGGAGATTAATGTTACTTTTTTTTTGCTTAATCATTTTACTTTTCAATAAATAGATTTAATGTACCAACACCATGAGCAACTAACTTCCAGCTCTGCAAGAAGAGTTTCTCTGCTGCTTTCTGCTGCTTTCAGCCAGGACTGTCTGTGTGTCAGAGCTCTCAGGCCACCAGCAGCCTGAATGTCCCTGACAAGTTCCTTGTCTCCCTTACCCTTATATTTTTCCATGTAGGGAAAATTTCACTGATGATTGAGAGTATTGCACCAACATTATCTTTGGTAACTGAAATCTGTTGTCAGGGATCTGGCATGCACTACAGGTTGCATGTAACAATATTTATTTTTCCAGTGACAGGTTTTTTTTTTTTTTTTTTAAAGGAATGGCCCTGCAGCTTGTAAATGAGTAATTCCTGGTGATGAAGCCTAAATTACAGTTCCCTGTAGTTACCTGGGGATTTTTTTCTCCTCTCTTTTCCATTTTCTCCTCAGATATCTGTCCCTCCAGTGATGCAGAAGTGGTTTTAAAAGTAAGAGTGTGATCTAATTATCTGGAAATGTAATTGCAAATAGTTTACTTGTAGTATCTTCGGCCATTTCTCATTATTTTGAGGAAAGGAGAGGAGAGCTTATGGCTTCTGATGACTAGGCATTGATCAAATGTGTAGCTGATACAGATCTCATCCTCATAACTATTGAATAAATTGTTATTTTATTTCTTCTCACTCATATAGAAAGATATTTTACAGATGGTATTTGGTTTAGAGGTTGGAAATGATTTTGCCTGGTGTTGTCCTCTGTCTGCTCTTTTTATTCTTGGTTTTTGTAGGACTTTGAACAGCAGTGCCAAAGTGTGTATCACAAATTGAGGAGGGATTCCCAAGCCACCTGAATGCCCATTAGCAGGAATTCCTCCCTGCTTTTGTCTCTTCTTTTAACAGCAAAATCCTCCTGTTTATCTGTGCAGCTGTGAATGCATGCCTTAGAAAAATCCTGATGGTGTTTGTACAAAGTTCTGTGACAGCTTTTGCTTTGAGACTCAAAGCAAGGGTTGCACTCTGTCCACAGCCACAGAGGACAGCAGTGACAGCAGAAACCTGCAGCACTGCACCTCCTGCCTGCATCCTCTTTGTACCTGTCAGCACAGCAGCAGAGGGAGGCTGGGTTATTTTAAATTCTTTTTAGTGCCTCTCTGTGCCTTTCCTGGGCTGTTTAATGCAGCTTTGGGTGTTCTGACAGAGAATTTGGCGCGGCTGAGCATCGTTCCCATCGAGGTGTCTGAGAGGGCATTCAGCCACACAGCTGGGCTAGCACAAACACAATTCTGGGCCTGAAAAGGAATGGTGTGATTGCATGGCAGGAGGTTTGTTGGGGGTTTGTGCCTGTGACTGGTGATAATGCTGGGTGCTGGCCCCAGACCAGGCCCCCCATGCCAGAGTGTGTGGGACAGACTCAGAAGGATGGATAAGAGATTAGGGACAGAAATGAGTGCACAGCCCTGAGGAGACTGCACTGAGTCCAGTGCTCCTGAGGCTGTGCCAGGGAGAAAGGCAGCTTGGAGCTGCTGTGGGCTGTGGCAGGGACAGGACCCTGCACCCTGCCTCCTCCCTGCTGAACATCCTATCACCTGTGTTGAACATCCCCACAGCTGTAATGAGCTACATGCTCTGCTTGTGTGAAATAGCTTCCTTCCTTTGGCCTTGCTGCACTTGGAAGCCTCAGGCTTTTATCCAAAACAAAGGTTGCCACTGAAAATCATTTGGTGAGGAAGACTCATTTCTTGCCTGTCACCCTGACCATGCTCTTGTGCTGTGTTGTTGATTGGATCTAAGACAGAGAAAAAAAAAAAAGCCCTAAATTAATAGCAAAAATCTCTCTTTTATATTTTTAAGGCAGGGAAGAAAAGGGAATACGAGTTTTTGGAAAGTCCTGCTTCTGCTAGCATTGGATCCTGTGGGAAGAGGGGTTTTAGATGTTAGTCACAACAGGGGTGAGAAGGGTGGGCAGTGGGCTGCCTTTCTGGGCTGTGCTCGGTGGGAGGGAGCCAGGAGGCATCCTCTGAGGCACCAGCTCAGCTGGAAGGCTGGGGAACAGAGCTGGGAACAAAGGAGCATCAGCCTGTGCAGACAGGGAGACAGCCAGCCCATCAGTGAAGGGATTGATTTTTCCCACCAAAAGGTCTTCTTTGTTTTACTGCCTGCCAAATAAAAAAAAAAAAAAAAGAAAAGAAAAAAAAAAAAGAAAAACAAACCCCAACATCCCCCCACGTACTTAAATGTGATCTGTTTATTTTTTTCTTATCCCACTGAAAATGTTTCATTTGTATGTTGAGGAAAAATATAGACTATTTCAGACAAAATATGCTTTCATTTTGCTGAAACCATGTTCTGTAAGACAGGATGTTTCTGTGTGTGGTGTGTGCATTTTTATGCACATGAGGGAGCTTCATCTGCCTAATAAGGCTGAGTGCTGTTCAGCTGGCTTCTGTGTCCTTCTGCAAAGCAGGTAGAAATCATCAATAAAAGGCAGGCTGGCCAGTGCTGCTCTGGGATGACATATGTGTGCAATACTTATTGGAGTTGCATGGTTCTGACCCTTAGACAAATTTGCTCCTATTGTTAGTTTTTCAGAGTGTCATTTGTCCTCCTGGCTTTTTTTTCTTTTTTTAATTTTTTTTTTTTTAATTTTTGTATGTATGTGTTGTGGATCTCTCTCACTCTTTCTCTCTCTCACTCTTTCTCTCTTTCTCTCTTTCTCTCTTTCTCTCTTTCTCTCTTTCTCTCTTTCTCTCTTTCTCTCTTTCTCTCTTTCTCTCTTTCTCTCTTTCTCTCCTCCTTTTCTTCTTTCCCTCCTCCTCAAACATCCTATATTCCTAATACATTTTAATGCACGAGCTTGTCAAGACTTGTCACAGAATGCTGACCACCTTTACTTCCTTCAAGTCAAGCACAAAAGTGTTCAGGATTTGCTGGAAATTCTCTCACAAAAGGAATTTCTTTTGCCTCAAATGTAGCCATGGCATTTTGCTTCACTGATAACAATGAAGGGTAATAAAGATGCAACTGCAGCCTTCAAGAAAGAGATCAGTAAAATATCATTGCTTTGAAGAAACTGGTACTTGATGGATTGTACTGAAAGACTGCAAAGCCTTCTCATTTCAGTTCCCTACACACACAAAAAAGATCTTTTTGATTTCAAGATTTCTAAAGAAGAAACTACTTCTCTGGTCTTTATTTTCTATTTCAAGACTACATGCCATTAAAACAACCAAACAAAAATCAACTGAGTTATAGCTATGTCAGCTCTTCCCCTTGACGTGCTTCAGAAGCCCCCAAGGACTGGCTGATGTGTAAATACATTTTTAGCAAAGACATGGGTAAAAATAGAAGAGAGTCAAGGCATTAACTACTGTTGCTCAGAAACGATTGGACTAATTAATTGTAGATAAGGTGACAAGGCTCTACCTTGTAGATGAACTAAGGTACAGCCATGGACCCCCCTCCATGGAACTTGTACCAGAACTCCTGAAACATGACCAAGCCAGTCCCTATGACACCCAGCCTGTGAGGAGAGAGCTTGGCGCCCCTAAAATTAGGGACAAGGGGCTGATTGAAGCCATAGCAACCCCAATGACAAGAGACTTGGGTGGAATCTGGATCTGTCATTTACCCTTCCTGGGGATCAGTCTCCCATTTCTAGAAAGGTTTGATCTGAGCTCCTCTTAACTATGAGTTCCCTTCTCTGTTCTGCATCTCAGGATGATGCCCTGTACAAAAAGCTCCTCATCTTGTTTGGTACCTCTCATTATTACCATAATATTAAAAAAAAAAAAGGTGAAAGTGAGATTACAACCTCAAGGTCAGCTTCTGCTGTAGTGCTCTCACCCTTTTGCACTGAAGTCTGCCAGGGTATTACTGAACACAGGATTTGGCCTTTAAGGTTTCGGTGTACAATATGCACATCTTGTGCTGAGATTAAATATGAATATGTTTAAAAGTCTGCTTTCAATCCAAATTTTGAGGGCTTGCCAAAGTAGCAGAGATTGAGATAGGATCTTTTGTACTATTAATTGAAGGCTATGCTTTTATTTCCTTTAAAATTTTTTTTAAAGCCTCCCTTCTGTGGTGGGAGATATCTTGCTGCTGCTTGGATTGATTCCAAATGCTGTTTTCCCCTTTAGCTAGAGCTGCAGAATGTAGTCAGTTTGATTCCTTGCTAAGTATCTTTTGTTAAATACTGGCAATTCAGAGTTGCAGTTACCTTAAGGTGAAAGGGAAACCAGATCAAGATGCTATTAACTGCCACTAGAAAGAAAACATGCCATAATGTCATATGAGTTAATAACTCTAAGTAGCCTGTAAGATGCTGCTGTGGAATTAAATGCTTAACAATAATTCAAGAACAGCTTACAGAAATTTAAGAATGTGGATCATTTAGTATAGCTGAAATTATGCTCCTGGCATATATGTATGACACATGAGAGCACTTACCTGGAAATTTATTACCCAGCTCTGAGCAAACAAAGCATGACCTACATTTGACTAAAGTCAGCTGTCTCTGGCTAATCCTATGGGCTTCTTTTTATTAATGTCACAATTGCTAATGTGGTATAACGTTGTCATTACTGAATAGCACAGCGGGATAAGCTGCAGCTGTTATTTCTCTTTCTATACCTACTAACTCATTAAATTTGAGTTTTGGGGAATACAAATTGTAAAGATTATTCAAATTCTGATTGAGAAATAGGACTACTGGGAAATTGGTGGCATATAAAGTAACACTTTGATTCAAGGATTTTGGATTTTTTTTTTTTTATTAGGAGGATTGGAATGTTCACAATTTTTTTCCCTTCCTAGTATCTTGGCATTAAGATCCAAATTAAGCCAGACAGAGGTAGAACATCAAGACAAGTAATAGACACAAGGAAATTATTGCACAGTGGGTACTATTCTTTCTGATGGAAAGCTAAAATTCAAAACTTGTATGGTGAGAACAGAGAACAAGTGAGTTTCATTCCAAGAGATCAGTAACACACTAATCTCCTTTTGTTATTTTAAACAGCATAATTTCCTCATTTAAAATATATAAAAAGTACTGGAGTTTAAAGACTTTTTATCTTTAAACAGATTTTTACAGGGTTGTATAGTGTACATAGAGGAAGGTCCTGGGACTTTGGTGTTTCCACAAAAGCACACATGGCAGCAAGACTCCTTCAAGAGGGGAACTTTCCAATTTGTCTGCTTCAAGGCTGAGACATTGGTGTTCCTTTTTCCTTTAATTATGGTAGGTTTTTCTGGGAGCCTTACTTCATGCTTACTCTCATCACCCTAAAGTCTGGTTGAAAATGTATTAAATTTTTTTTTTTTTTTAAAGATACTCTCCCAAATTGTGACTGCTTGTACTGTGGGCACGAAAGAGTTTCCAAAGCCAAGTGTCCCAGGCTGGCTGCATCACAGTGATGTCTGTATGGGAGGAGCATCCCAGTTCCAGGGTCTCAGGGTGGGCAAGCAGCCCTTGCAAGGGCTCTGCAGGAGCCCAGACCAGGGAGGAGGAGGAGGCATTTCTGGGGCTTTCCCACACCCCAGCTATTTCCTGCTTTCTACAAAGCCCATGGAAACTGTGTCAGCCAGCAGAGTTAGGTCAGTGCTCAGGGGTCAGGCCGCGGGGTGGATTTTAATGGAGCTGAGCTGATGGTTGCAGCTGAGGATGTGGCCATTAATTTCCACTCTATTGTTACAGTGAATAGTTTTACAAGCTAAATTCAGTGCATGATCTATTGCTGTATTTCAAGGGGTGTAAATCCCTTGACTTTCATAGATGGACCTGGGGAAAGGCAATGGTGTTGAAGGATTAAATAAATGGAGGAGTTGAGGTTGGGGGGAAGGGGAGCTGGAGTACCCAAATATTGGTGTGTGATCATGTGGTTGTGGTGAGAAACACATGGTGGCTGGGCTAATCTGGAAGCACAGATGAATCTCAATTCCTCAAATCAAGATTAAAACCTCCTGCATTCTTCAGATAATTTGGAAAAGAAATGATCTCTTAGGCATTCATGCACTTAATTACTTTCTCTCCTCCTCCCTCCTCTGCCAACAGAAAAAAAATAACTGTGAACTTCTACATTCTTGTTTAAAGGGTGATGTCAGCTGTTAGGCTGTGGCTGGCTGCTCCTGGGGATAGATGGTCAGCCTGCAGTGGAGGCTTTACACAGCACAACGAGGAAATGGTACTCAGTAGGGTTAATGAACCTGAAATTGGGAAGCAGAGTGGAGAGGAGGGGACTTGAACTGGGGTGTCATAGCTACAGAGGAGGCATAATGTAGTGAGCAATCTTTGCAGATGATGGATAGGGTTTGTTCATGAGAATTCTGTGGAATGTGATGTCTGTGGTCTCTGTCGTCACTGTAAATATTATTCTCTAGCCTCCTAAACTTTCCCTCTCTGAAACAGTGTTTCCTCTTGTCTTACTCCTAAGTCTTGATTGAATCATTTTCAGATTTCCCCTAAGGGAAGCCTTTCCCTCCACTTTTTTTCTTTTACAAATTTGGTCTCATGTGAGCCCACCCTCTCCCCTTCAGAAAGCCTGATCCCATTTGCCCTCTTGATCTGCCTGTTAACTAGTTTCACAAGCTGTGACAACTACTGCAGTATGCTAGCTTTTAGAAATGGAGCTTTACCAGGGAGCCTGGGATGATAGAGGAGAGCATGGAGTGTAGGGAGGGGATGCTGAGGGCTCTGGTAGGACAAGGTTGGCCAGAGTGTGAGGAATGCAGAGAGCTCTGTGTGTGTGTATGTGTGTGATAGGAGGGGAGGCTGTGCAGAATGATTCATATGGGAAATATGCCACCACCACACTGAAAACAAAACAACATCAGCTAAAATTCTGGTGGGGTTTGTAGTGAGGAGAAATGCTTTTTACTTTTTATGAGGTGGTTTGTGGTCTTTATGAATAGGCTTGAGGATTCAGCTTAATGCTTTGTGAGCTGCCCACCACAGGCACTGTTGTTCCTGCAGAAGGACTTGGTGAGCCTAAGAATCCCCCCAGGGTATGATTTGGGAATGGAAGAGTGTGTGGAAGTTCTCATTGCTCCACTTCTGGGTAAAATGAGAACTTCAGCAACATAAACATAGGATTTCCAGTGCATAATACAAATAAGTGGACTCAAAATTGGTGTTAAATGTACTTAAAGGAAAATAAAATGTATTGAAAAGAAAAGAAATTTGGATACTTTTTAAACAGCAAATGCCACAGAATTTTTATTAATTAGCCACATGGCTGCATGTGGGAATTAGCTTAAATGATGCTTAAATTATACATGAATGTTCCTTTTTTCTGTTTTGTTTTTGTTGTTATTTTAACTCTCCCTGTTTCTCCCATTTCCTGCTTCCTATTTTTATAAAAAATTGAGCAAAACCATTCCCATGCATCAAAAAAAAAAGCAATTCACTGATGGTGCTTGAACATAGAAATACACATTGCCTCTGGATTTCCATGTGGGTCTCAGGCTAAAGAAAATAGCCTGTGCAGATCAGTCATGATATGAGCAGGTCTGCTGCCATTCTTTCCCCACCTGGACTATTCCTCTTAGAGGAGTTTCTTCTCCACAGG
This sequence comes from Oenanthe melanoleuca, assembly GCF_029582105.1. Lineage (NCBI taxonomy): Eukaryota > Metazoa > Chordata > Aves > Passeriformes > Muscicapidae > Oenanthe > Oenanthe melanoleuca. The sequence goes on from NC_079335.1 coordinate 111,818,706, forward strand.
AATCTTTTCTGATTAGCAGTTTGCTCCCTCTGTCTGTGAGAGCTGATAGAGCAAGGGCAGCAGAGGAGCCAATCTGAAACCATTATTTATCCTTAGATGTGGCTTTAGGGGAATGTGTGACTGCTTCTGAGATGTAGATAAGTTTAAATTACCAAGAATAGAAATCTCTGTGAGCTTTTCTTTGTCTTCCTGAGAGCCAAAGTGCAGACTGATCAACTTGCTTCTAGTTTGTGCAGACAACTCTGTGTGCCTGCTCCCTGAAATATGGTTCTTTTGCTTCTAGGTTCCATGCAGGTATTTCAGGGAAGGTCACATTTTTTCTGCTGCCTCCCCTTCCTTTTATGTGGCCTAGTTGCCACTGAAATAGCTCAGATGTGCATCCTCTTCTTGCTGATTTTCTCATGATAGTGCAGGGAAAACACCCCCAACAATTCACTAACAAATAAATTCACTAACAAAAGTAAATAAAACCATGCATAAACTAAGATTTCCATTAAGAAAAAACAACTTCTTCAATACAAGGTCTCTTCCTGTAACCTAGATATTTATTGAGTATACACATTAAAAAACTTAATTTCTGACATGAGTAGTGACTGTGAATACAAAACCCAAGTGAAATGAAAAGTGAGCAGTTTCACCAGTGCTTGTTAGTGTGTCAATGGAGAAAAAAATGTGTGAGCTAATTAAGTCATGTGTTAGTAAATGGCATTGCTGTGCAGGCACAGGGATAGGAGAGGACACTGGCCTTCAGCACAGAATTAAACCTGACTGAACAATATTCTGCAGCATGCAAAACAACTTGAAAAGTTAAATGGCTGGGAAAAATAAACGTCCTTTGTAACTTTCTTGTACTGATGTACTTGGAATCAATAAGCCTTTTTCTTTTAAACAAATGCCATCTTTAATTTCCAGATACTCCTTAAAAAAGGCAGATAGCTTCTCCCTTGGCTGCAGTTAAATATAAAAACCTCTTTATCAATTTTTCAAGGAATAAGCCTTGTTATTTCTAGCCTGACAAAGCAGGAGTTGTAAATTTTCAACATAATAAGATCCATTTTGCTAGATATTCAACCACAGGAAGGACACTACTTTAATAAAGAGGCTGTTTGCATGTACCATTTTGCCCAGAGCTGAGTGTTTTAAACAGCTGATTTATATCTGAACTTCGAGCAGGTTTTTTTGGTGAACATGCAGATGAGCTACACTGTGTTATGAAAGTACCCGTTTGTGACTAATAGAAATTAGCCTTTGTTCTCCTTTCATTATCCTTTTGTCCCGTAGTGTAATATCGTATCTTTAATTGTATGTAAGAAGGATAATGAGGGGGAAAACGCTGTGAAGAATAAAGACTTTCTTTGTTACACACGGGGAGGATGAATGCTGCTGCTTGCCACATGGAGGAGCTCAAGTATCGTGTTAGGAATTACCCGGGCTGGAAAAGCAATTCCCGGGATTACCTTGGCCCCATGCCTGCCCTGGGTGTGTGGATAAGGTTGGTGCAACCCCGCAGCATAATGCACAGCAGCATAATTCATTCTGTAGTACTCCTAATACTCTTTCCACTGGTATCACAACAATCTCAAATTACTTAAACTGGGGCAAGCCCTGGCTGTTGCTTTTCTGTGGTTTTCTAGATGTGTTTCCACAACTCCTCCTCCTGCTACAACATGTAGGATTAATAGTGATGAAAGAAAAAAAAAATAGGTTAAAGTCTCTCCTACCATACTGCACTGTAGATTTAAATAATGCAGATTCAGCTCCAAAATCTGGCTGTACCAATATAAAGGGCCGCTGACCTGTGGCTATTTTTCAGTCTCTTTCTGACCTAAAAAGAGATTTTTTTTTTTTCTCTAGTACACTGGCACTGGAGAAGTCTTTGTGAAAATTCCCTAGACAGGTTCAGGAAATCTGTCTGTGCTGGGTGGTGTAAGCAGCATCAGTCCCATGGCAGGTGGAGCCCCTGGGCTGGCAGTGCAGATCAGGGCAATTCTTTGTCTTAGTGGAAGGACCTGGGAGTGGGGCTGTGGGCTGGGCATGTTCAGTCTGACCAGCTGGACCATCTTGATATGTACTGTCTGGGTAGGGTGTCCTTGACTTTGCTCCCCATGCTCATGCTCTTCTATGTAGGCCAGATAGTGCATGTTAATTTAAAAGCATCAGCTCTGATGAACTATAAAAATAAGGAAATTGAGATGTACATCAGCAGGAGGGAGTGGAGGAGAAGGTAGAGGCCTCCCATGCAACTCATTTCTTAAAGTGAGTTTTTCACAGTCTGCTGGCTCATTAAACGTGCTGAGCCTCAGTTTGAAGCACCAGTTTTAGGTGATCTGTGAGACTCTGCAAGAGGTGTGTGAGGAAGTGCCTGTGGAGCATGTGGAAGATGCTCATCTAGCAGCTCTTGAGGGACACATCTAGCCACAGCAAGGTGCTGAGTTAGAGGCACCTTTGGAATGGAAGAGCAGGGATGGGAATGGAAAATCAGTCCAAGAACCTCATCTTCCAAAATTGCAGTCTTGTGCTGATTATTTCTGGTTAAAAACAGGATTTCACACCTTTCACTGTAATAAAATCACAACTCATATGGCTTTTTTTCAGATGAATTCCTTTTTTTTTCAGACTTCCCTTTACTAGTGAATTATTGTCAGACTATTACTCCTCCTCCCCAGGAAGTATAATAACTTTTTCCCACCGTGTTCCCTGTGCTGTTGATGGTGCCAGGTGTGAAACTGGCAGAGCTGCAGCACCTGTGCTGTGTTGTAGGCACACACAAGCTCCTGGGGAAAGGAGGAACCACCTCAGAGTCTGTGGTGCTGCTGAACTTCTGCATTTCCCTTTTTATTACTCCCATTTGTGGTCTCAAGTGAGGCACTGTGTGCTGGAATAGCAGAAGCCTGAAGAGCTTTGGGGTTCTCTGGCTGCTATTGCTTCCTGCAGCTAGCTCCTGAGGGAAACAGCAGCCTGCTGTGTCTTGCAGGAGGAAAAGGTAGTTTCAAGCAGCTATTGCTGCTCCTTACCTGTTTATTTTAAGTTACTATTCAGGGTTTTGCTGCTAAATTTGCTAAAATTGCAAAATGTCAGTCTTCTGAAGTTGATGCTTAATGTGTATTCTGTATTGGCTTTATTTTCCTCCTGGGTCAGATCAATGGAAAAGTGTCTAAGTTTTAACTTTTTAGATAGTCCTGAAAGACTTTGTGTTATTGTAAATCTTTGTTGGAAAGGTTAAGACAAACGACATTAGTTGCAACCTGCCTTAATTATACAAACAGTTTCATTGCCTCTGAAGCATGTTAAATTTCTCAACTTGTTCTTGCCTTATTTCCTGAGATTTAAGGCACAGACAAAAAGAGCTCATGACATTACTGTCTGAAACAATTCAGAACATTTGATGGCTGCAAGGGTAGCTGCTGCTGCTGCTGCTGCAGGTCCAGCTGGAAGAATGGCAGTAGGAAACACTTCTAGAAATCCAGGATTCCTTTGGAGCAAATACACCTCTCTGGCCATTTGCGTGAGTAAGCAAAATTCACTTGTAATAAATTAAATATGATTCAAGTGTTTGAATTGGAGCAAGGCTTTAGAATATGAATCCTGCAAAATCTATGTTTGTAATCTTGCCTTCTTTTTTTTGTAATCTGCTGCAATATTAGTAAATACATTCAATAAGTTAATTGGATTAAAGAAGTGATAGATGCAGTAACAGCACAGAACTGGTTTTAACTTAGCAGTTATGGGTGATAAATTTCTGATTTGATGAGAGTAGAACATAAGAGTGTGCAGTACCAACAATTTTACACTGCTGTACACTTTAAAAATAAATGGTATGCCAACTTTTTTGCTGGATTCCAGTGAAATAATAAAAAAAAAATTATGGAAAATTTACACCTTCTTTCAATTAAAATACATGCTCTTTGTATTAAGTTGCAGCAATACACAATGTAATACATACTGTCCAAGATATGCAAGGTAGTCCTAATTCCATAGATTCGGGGTCTTAGGAAGCTTATTTCAGGTTTGAGGTTTCCCTTACAGAAACTAGAAGAGGTTGAAGTGTGCAGCTGAGTAAATAGAGAGCTCCACTTCACTTGGTAGGAATTTGCATTGGGGGAATTGCATGGTGAATAGGAGAGAGGAGATTTTTTTCTAGGAAATTGCCTTTTGCTTCTGTTTCTTGGAAGTTTAATTTAAATAAAAGAAAGAAAGAAAGAAAGCTTTCCCAATATAGGTCTCCCATAAAAATGTAAGAGCTTCACAAACCCCTTGTCTCCTTAGTTCAATCATTTAAGCAGCCCATAGTGATGCTGAGGTTAAAGAAGGTCTTCAGTTCCATGGCAGAAGTCTTCAGCTGTGATAATTCTTGAGGGATCTTTCAGTGAGCAGAGTTGTGCTGACCCTCTTGAACAGGTCATTAATGAAACAGCTTTGTGATAAATACTGGTGTGCTAATGACCTGCAGAGGGGCTTTACAGAGTAAGGCACTGGTCTCTTGGGTTCTGTATAGCTGGTATTGCATTTTTAGGAAGAATCAAGGTGTTAATACTTCAGTTGCCAGACACAATCCATCTCAAGAAGTTAAATCTCCACTGAAATCCCCACTACAGGGTCAATAACTTCTTTACACTTAACTTATGCCTCCTTTCTGAGTGCTGGATAGAACTGCAGCTGTGTGCAACAACCACTGAGCTCATGACTGTTAAAAGCCATCCTTCTGCTTCTGGAAGGATTTGCAAAGGCTTTTTATTTTTCCCCCTTTTTATTTTTCAAATTAATGTTTATAAAGGCTTTTTGTGCTCCTCAGAGGAGAGCATGAATTCAAGGCTTTCAGTTCTTACTGTGCCAAATCTGGAGTTTTCCCTCAAGCCCCCATTCTCTGGGAGTCAAGCAGTGCTGAAGAAGGGCTGCAGTGCAGAGAGCCTGGCATACCTGCCACTGCACTGTGCCTGCTGCTCATCTTCAACTCCAGCACTTTCAGAGACTTTGAGAGGATTTCAGTGAAAATTCCTTCCAGCAGGTGCTGTGTGTTCATGGTACTACTTTCTAGTTTCCCACTGATCTTAGAAACACAGCAGAAAAAAAAAAAAAAAGGATCATATATGGCTTTTTTCTCTTGAAGTTGACTTTTTTTTTCCATTTTCTGTTTTACCCCATTTCTTCACATTCTAAAGATTAGGTGTTACTTTCTTTGCAGTCTTGAAAACCTGAATGATTGTAAATTTCTACAGTCACTCTTCAAAGGTAAAACTATTTTTTCCCCTCTCAATTTCCTACTCATCCTTTCTGTCATTCTTCAAAATGTTGGCTGTAGAAACTGGACAAATACAAATCAGTGTCATTAGGACTTGCCCTTTTTCATTTCACTAGCAACACCTTCGTGGCCCCTGTTCTCCATCTCCAGTCAGGGACATCCCCCAGCAAAGCAAAACATTTGCAAAATATTGCTATTTCAGCTATTTCAAAGGCAAAGATAATTCAAAATACCCACATCCTGCCCAAAGGAAAGAAATACCTGGGACTGGAGACTCTGAAGGCAGCACTTTCTGTTTTTATGGCATGGCAGTGCTCTGGGTACAAACAGCTGCAATGCTGAAATGGCTCTGAATTTGGTGGCCTCTTTTGGTGAAAATCAATTCTGTCTCTGTAGTTAAATTCTCCTCCTTTCCCTGTAATCCATGTCTACATTTGATGTGGGGGAAAGATAATACTGGGGGGATTTTGAAGAGAACTATGCTTATTAATGCAGCTCCTTGAAACAGCAGGAAACAGTCCATTTATAAGGTGGGAGGGGGAATGACCAAACCATTTTAAAATTTAAGTATCTAAATATGAATCCTAAATAACTTAACTGACTCTCTTCAGAATTGTCCTGTGTTCTCTAGATCCTGTGTGCAGGAACATTTAAGACCTTTTCAAGTACATATTTTTTTCTTCTGATGCCCTAATCCACAAATTCACGTGCCTGAGGACAGAGGGGGAAAATCCAGAAATTTAAAAGTGTTTTAAATGTCCATTCCCTATAGGACTTGTATAAAGTGTACAGTAGAAGAATAAGAAGGATATAGCTTCTGTATCTGTAAACACCAGAAATGAATTTGAGGAGCTACCCTGATATCTCCTAGGCTAGATGAGATAATGCATAATTAGAATATTTATGATCACTGGTGACAAGTAGGAATGATAATATTCACTAGCTGCAGTATTTAACTTCCCTGCAGGGTGAAAAAGTATTAAAGTGGATGTAGTATGTGGAGTGTTAATACAATACATGTGGATCATTGTGGGGAGGAAAGGTTTTAAAATAACTCCTCAGTCTGCAATTTTTTTCTTTGTCTGGGAACAAGATCTTGCTTTGCTCCCAGAAGGAAATCCTGTTTTAATGAAATACCTTAGGAAAGCTACATTTCAAGGCAAGTGTCCTCTGTCTCCTTCTAGTGTTTAGATATACTTAGAATACATTCTGAAAAGAAATGCAGAGGAATTTTTAAACATTAATAAGATTCACTTTCTTTAGTAATTGCTAAGTGGCTTTGCATTAAACTTGTATTTTTCCACTTCAAATACATGCAGTCGTTCTTTGGGCTGAGGGAAGGCATTTGCACTTTTCTAGCATGTGGTTGAGCTCCAGCTGCCCCTTTGAAGTATCATAATCCTCTGAGGGATCTGACACAAAGCTCAGCTGGAATTGCACCAGGACGATTTGGAAGGTGGAAGTCTCTGAGCACTTTGGTTCAGTGTGGCAGAGAAATGGGAAAAGCCCCACAGATCCAACTGAGAGCTCACAAAATGGGAAATTTTTCAGTCTCTCTGTCTGCTTCCAGCCATTATCAAGAACCTGCTTTGTGAGTTTTCACCAGCTTAATATTTTTTTCCGAACCTAGTCTCTTGTGTCTTTTTTGGAATAAGAGTTTTCAAGAAAAACATTGTGTAGGCTGAGGGACATGCCAAAATTAGGAGTTAACAATGTTGTATTATAGCTATTATGACCCTGCCCTTCAAACATTTCCCTCCAGCCCTTGTTCAGTCAGCTTTGGTCTTTGTGTGATTCCAGTTTCCAGAAATCCAGCTTTGTACTCCTTAGATACTCTGTCAAAATCTCCCCCTTTCCTGTCTTTTGCACTTGCTGCCTCTGAGGGTTTAGTTCTGCAAGATGCTGAATGTACTGGATATAATTGGAGTCACAAAAAAGTCCTGTGTGCATCAATTGTTGTTCACACCAACTACTTACCATATGCCAAGCACTTCACAGGCATGTAAGGTGGAGATGCCATTCCAGGTGTCTCTCCACACACTTAACAGTCAGAGGCACTCTCTTCATTCCTGAAATTACACACAGCACAGGGATTGAAATGCTCCTCATTTTTGCAGAATCACAGACTGAAGAATATATGTGAGTTTGCTGTGCCTACCCAGAAAACACTTTGTATGCTGATTAAACAAAACAGAATGTTCAAGCCAAGCATGTTCACTGTGGAGTAAGGGGCTGCAGACAGACCTGTGGCTGTGAGCAGCTCTCAGTTCCTGCCTTGAACACATTATCCCCAGAGTTCTGGGGATAGCCTGACTCTCCTCATGACAGGAGGCTCTAGCTGATGGTATAAGCAGCTATTTTTTCTGTGGAAGAAACAGGTGTGACAAACCCAATGCTTGGTAAATACGACAGAGGAACAGACTTTGTTTGATTGCTCCCTGTTTGGTAGAGCTGTTCCAGGGAAACAGATGATTACTGGCTCAAAAGGACTGTAATGCTCATTTTTAATATATGGAATACTTTTGTTATATGCTGCTCCTTCAGATTTCCAATAGAAAATAGTTTCTAGAATTTCTGTGTCCACAAGTTTTATAACGAGTGGTCCATAAATCCCCTCTCTAATATTGTGTAGCTCTGTAGTACTGGTGGTTTATCACAGGCATAATTTTATAACTTGTGTCACATGGGGACTCAGGTTGTAAAATATGTGCTTGTTCTAAATCTTCAGCAGTTTGTTCTGATCCAGATCACTGCTGCACTTCTAATCCCCTCCTGAATATGCTTTAGAGTAAATTGTGCAATGGAATTTTTGCATTTATCTTTACTGTGGTAAAGTTTGTCCACTGAACAAATGTATAGAGAAATATTGTGATTTTGCTCCTGATAAGAATTTTATTCTTAACCACTGTTTCTGCTTATTGACACAACTAATTTTGATTAAAACACTGTTTGTCTATCAAGAATTTGTATGTATTTACCCTACAAGCCCAAGTACTTTTTGTTTTCTTTTTTTTTTATTGGTTGTTTTTTTGAAATTTAAATTGTATTTTTTTTTATTTTACAACTACACTGTGAGCTGATATAAGAAAAAAAATGCTTTCTGAAGAAAGCAAGATTATCATTACATGGCTTCAAGGATAAGAAATACTTATTTTTTTCTAAGACCCAGTCATAATGCTAGTTAGCTAAGGTGCAGGATACTTGTTAAGGAATGGACATTTGTGTTGGATGTGGAGTCCTTTGTCTGTCTCTCTTCACACCACCCAAGCATAATGCAGCTCCTTGTTTTCATCACATCACATTACATTAGTACAAAGTGCCAATCTTTAAGTACAGATTTGCATCCTTTCTGATGGCAGAAAGAGAAGATAGCTTTCCTTCCAAAGCATTTTGTATCTCTGCACTAGTCAATTGCAAAGCTTCTCAAGGGGCAGCTCTTTTGTAGTCTTAATGCACTCCTTGTACATCCCAGACTCTTGATACATAATCTTTTAAACTCCACAAAGAGCTCTGCTCTGGGATACTAAGTCTTCTACAAAGATGAGTTGTATTTGTTGCATTGGGCATATTTAACTTACTTATTCTATATATCTGTCTAAACTGATGTAGGTAAAATAGGCATTTACTACAGACAGCCTGTAAATCTGGCATTCTTTCAAGGCCTGGAGCAAGCAATCAGCTATTCCTAGTGCAGAGTCATGGAATGAATTTTAAAGTAATCAGTTTATGCCAAGTCTTTCTTAATGTACTTGCAGGTCTAGTGGCAACAGGAAAGAAAAAGATAGTGATAGCTCATCTGGGAATGATTCCATTATGTTGAATAATCTGCAGCTGTACAGAAAAATGTACTGTGAGCAGGAGAGGTCTCTAGAGGCTTGCTGTGTTTTTTCAAATCTTGAAAGGCACAACTTTCTTGTCACTGACAAGGCTTTACATCAGAGAGTTGATTCAAAAAACCGTGGCATTTATCTTAATTTTGCTCTTTTCAACTTCAGTGACACCATTTTGCCACTGAGTGGGAATAAGATTAGAATAGTGCTGAACATCTTTGACAGATATTTTCAAGGTGGCAATTTTCTGGAATTGCAAAGAACTCTACCTGCTTGGTGCATAGAAATCATACACTTCAGATTAAGTCTTGTGTGTTTAATGCAGCCACAGAAAATTTCAGAAAATTTGGAGCAAAGACTTGCATGAATGCATGTGTGTGTGCTCCTTAAGATAAATATATACAGAGGTAGAACTTAGCTGGGGTTATGGTGTGTTGAAAATTTCTCTGATGAAATTGTACCTAGATATTTAGTCCTGGCTGGGGACCGTTGATGTAGAACTGTTGCTTGCTCTAAATATAAAAAAACTAAAGCCATCCATTTAAAGACAGTGTCACTAGGAAGACATTTAAAATGTTTTTTTTTAGTAAAGCTGCCTACATCCCAACTTATGATTCAGAGAGATGGTTGTCTTTTGACACTGGAGTACTTAGTGTGCTGTCACAGATCACAGTGTATTGGTTTTTGTTGTGTCTTTCTCTCCTGCTGCCATTTCTCTCCTTCCTTTCTGCCCCGTAATTGGGATCCACTGGCTATTCAGCAGGAATGGGTCTAGATTAACATTTCTGTCAGTGTGGAAGTCCTGTGGTCTGGTACTCTGTCCTCCACTGGGTCTGACAGTCACTTCTGGTGCCTCCTGTTAACATTGCACAGAAGAAGCCCAGGGCTTCTTGCCAAGGCTATCCCTGAAGATATGTGGCAAGTTCTATGAGAAACTGATGAAACTGGAATGGTTCTCTGCTGTTTGACCTGGATGGGATGAGTTGCTAAGATCAGGTATGACCTTTCCCAGAGGTTTCCAGCCACTAGGATTTCAGGGTTGAGCAGTAAGGGAAGCAGCAAGCCCTGAGCCCTAAGTGATGCTCTTCTTCAGGCTGCACTGATCAACTCTTATGTTCCTGCAGCTTTGCAGAAAGAGAAAAGGAGAAAAGGTTCTCTGAGCATTACCCCCTGCTCTACACTACCTGAAAATAGAACTGGGGAAAGAAGTGGGGGTTTCCTTCTATCCTCTGTGAAGGAAAGTATTTAAAACAGGATTTCAAAGATACAGTGTTGGAAGTTTGGGGGACTGCTGATTGTTACATCTAAGAAGAGACCTGTAAAAACAAGTGAGTGAAATGAGGCAGATACTTTTCCAGTAGGAACCTAATGTCACTTTAATACACGAAACAGGATTTTGCTCTCTTCTGTAAAAGTTTTTATGGGACTGTGAGCTTATGAAAATCCTAAGACATTGAAAATTCAAGAGTTTTGGGAGTTAGGTTCTTTAGACAATACCTCCAACACCATCTAAATTTGTAACAGTGTTTTTATCTTTGTGTTTATTAGCAGATCATAAAAAACTCATCAAACAAACAAAACACCCACCCCATGACAAACAAAAATCCCAAACGCCACAAATTCAGAGACTGACTTTGCTTAAGGAAAAAAAAAATGTGAAAGACAGGAGGCAATTCAAGCTACAATGAAGAACTGTTTAAATAATTGTGAAACTATAAAGTTTTCTATCAGGGTAGCAGATGTTATAGCATACAACCCCTCCCCAATTTTTTTGATGGAATGCCAAAGTGTTGGACACTCTCATTTGAAGGAGCTAGACACAGGAGTATAGAACTTTGTTTCAGGGAATTTGAGAATGTGTCAGACATCTCTGAGTATAAGGGGTCTTTGAATTATACTACTAAGCTTTGTGCTTGAAAGGATGAAAGGACGCTGCATAGCTTTGTGTGAAAGAGAACTTCAAAGCACACTAAGAACTTGTGAAAGATCTGCAGTTACTAAATTTGCAGTAAAGAAACCATAGTAAATCTTCCTTTTTATGTGTAGTAAAGGAGGGGCAGCACTACTGAGGGGGATGTGCAGTACCGGTTGTGTCCACAAGGGGCAGCACTACTGGGTGGGTGCAGTACTGGTTGTGTCCACAAGGGGCAGCACTACGGGGGGGGGTGCAGTACCGGTTGTGTCCACAAGGGGCAGCACTACTGGGTGGGTGCAGTACCGTTTGTCTCCACAAGGGGCAGCACTACTGGGGGGGTGCAGTACCGGTTGTGTCCAGAAGGGGCAGCACTACCGGGAGGGTGCAGTACCGGGTTGTGTCCACAAGGGGCAGCACTAATGCTGGGGTGGCAGCATGATCAGCAGGGTGGGGGTTCTCCCCCTCTGCTCTGCTCTGCTCTCCCCCTCTGCTCTGCTCTCCTGAGGCCCCACCTGGAGCATGGCACCAGCTCTGGGACCCCCAGCGTAAGAAGGATGTGAACCTCTTGGACTGAGGGCCCCAAAAATGATCAAAGGGCTTGAGCACCTCTCCTATGCAGACAGACTGAGAGAGCTGGGGCTCTTCATCCTGGAGAGGAGAAGGCTCCAGGGAGATTTTGTTGTGGCCTTTCAATGCTCACAGGGGGCTTATAAGAGAAATGGAGAGAGGCACTGAAAAATGTTGCCCAGAGATGCTGTGAATCCCTGGAAGTACTTTGGCTGGATAGGGCTTTGAGAAATGTGGTCTAGTGGAAGGTATCTCAGCCCATGGCAGGGGATTTGGAAAAGGCAATCTCTCAAGGTCACTTTCAACCCAAAGTATTCTATGACTCTGTATTCCTAGTACATATTAGGTGTGTCCAGTGTCTTTATTTTTGTTAGAAGTAGGATAATCCATGATGCACAAAAGAATCCTTGGTTTCCATTTAAGTAGTATTTCATTCCCTGTATCCATGGCTTTTGAGCTTATCCTAAGAAAGATGATGTTTGAAAGTCTTTGGAAAAAAGTGAGTGTAGCCAGGAGAAGATGGCAAATGCAAGGATTAGGGACTGGGGATTAGGGAATGGGGCAGGTTGGGCTAACACAGCTGCCACTGGTAGAGTCCACTGACCATGGTAAGGATCAGTGACCAGGAGCAGAGGAAATCCATGACTTTTGGGGGCTCTCAGCTGACTCAGGGAGAGAAATTTGCTATACCAACTTACTATACATTAGCTTTGCCATCTAAAGAAAGCATCCTTAAATGACTGAAGGAAAACCATGTACCCAGAGAAACTGTGTAGAGCATCATTCTTCCAGATTATAAATTGGAAGAGCTAGTTTTACAGTCTAGATTTTTGAAAAACTGAAAGAAAGGAAATCACCCCATTTTTGCTACTTCTCCAAATGACAGCAGTATGTCATCAACTAAATCAATGTAAATGAGTGCTGACTCCAGCTTTTTTCTCACTTAGCTGTGAAAAGTATTGAATGTTTCTTCAGTGCTGTTTTATTCAAAATTTATTCAAAACCAGCTGGAAAGAGGGAGAAGCTGTGGCTCCAGAGATTCACTGTCAGCTGTGCCACACATCTCCAGAGAGTGCTGTATCTTGCTTTGGGATCTTTGTTCTATACATAGCTGCTGAGGGCTGCCTACACTCTCATTATTCTACTGCCTTGATCCTTCTGCATGTTCATGAGATGACTGAATGGCTAAGGTCAGAACTGGACTCTGGTTTGTCAGGTGGCACTGCTAAAACTCAGCAGAAGATCACACTTCCTTCCTTTTTGAAGATGAGATAATCCAGCTCTCTTTAAATACAGAAAGAAAAATGAGGAGTCTGTAAGATCTTATATTTTCTGCTCTTCTTATACCTTGCAATAAATGCTATGCCAAAACCATTAAGTGAAGCACAACTGTAATTCCCATCTACTTTTACAGAGCAAGTACTTTCAGAAGTATCCATTGGAGGACACTAGAACACTGTGAATCAAGGGAGTACAGTGATTCTATTAAAAAAAAAAAAAGAAAGGACCACATTTTTATTTAAAAAAGAAAAATTAAAGAAGACCACTTTTTGTTTACATAACACAGTCTGAAAATCCATTATTACTTGACAGTTTTTCTCTGTTTGTCACACCTTCTATAGCTCTATTACTGCTTTGGTTTTGTTTTTGAAAGTGGTGGAATGCACTCACTCTCTGGATGCTTTTATAATCATTTTTTCTAATTTTAAGTAATTCCCAGATGGGCTTGAGTTTTTCTGTTCATTATTTTAAAACTATTTTTATTTTTTCCTTTTCGGCTTTTAATCATTTGCAAGTTTTGCATTACCTTTTGTACCTCATTTATGTTTAAAATGATTACTATCCTTGCATCTTTTTGCTTACATCTCTCAGAAAAGATTTAATAAGTGGCCAATCATTAGTAATGTAACTGAGATATAATTCAGAAAACTTAGTGCTGGATTGAAGAATACTTTTGACTCAACATGGTTCTCTGGGAATGGAAGGAAAAATACTTCAGGTTTTGATTCAGTCCAGCAAGAACTCTCATCTACCCTCTCAATGACAGCATTCTACTCCTTTCTGCTCACTTCCATTGCACTCAAAAGTGCAGCTGCTGAAATTATTTTTGTCCTCTGTCATTGAGAGGTTAGAAGATAACTGCATTTTATTTAAGGTCTTCTTTTCTTTCTTTTTTCCTTACTTCTAAGATCTCTCACAGCTTTGAACTTTTCTAAAAGTTGTATTCACACTTGTGATAGTGAACTCAAATCTCTTCCCAACTTGCATGCCAGACCATCCTCTCCTTTTAAAGCAAAGTTTCCTTTCCACTTGAAACACACTGATAGTAGGATCTGAAGGATCATCTTGAGATTTTCTCGTGGAGTTGGTGTTTAAACACAAACCCCTTATTTATCTCTTGCTCAATGTCTGACTTCCTGCCTCCTGGTCCTACCTTGTGGGCCCTTTGCTGTCACATTTTTATGTTTCCTGTTCCCAGTATGTGTAAAGCACACTGTGCTGGTGCTTTTACATTGATTTCACAAAACTCTCCATAAAGTATTTATCCAGTGGCTGATCATATAATGGTAATTTCCAAAGAGAAAAATAGTACATTAAATGCTTTCTGCAAATGATTCAGTTGAATTTGGCTTTTCACTCCTTATTTTTGCATAGGGTCAAGCTCTAGAGTGGTGAGTATCTTTACACTTTGGTGACCTTTATACATCTCCAGCTTTAGTTCTCAGTTTAGTTTAAAGGACAAACTAAGGCTTTGCAAAGTTCAGAAATCAGTGTATGTATACACATAGAGAAACCATGATCACACATGACATTTCCATTTTATTGCACACAAATTTAACTGTGGATCATGAGCTTGAGTTAATATTTTGTTTCTCTTTCCCTGTTACATTGCATGTGGTGTTGTCTCCCTCTGTTTTTGTGCAAAGCTCATACATTGTATTTAGCTGATTTAAATTGTAGTATGATGGTGAAAAATAAGCACTTATGGGGAGAATTTCTTAGAAGGTGGCTTCACAGTGATGTCTGATTAATGAATTCCTATTCCCTACTGTTACTCTCTTCATGATTTTGAGATGCCTACTCTAGGCATCAGAGCATGTAATAATAAATGACATCAGATAATAAGTCAGAGTCTATTATTTAGCAAGAAGGACTATCTCTACCTTATTCTAGGCAGTGTGGTGCCCCACCATCTTCTGCAGTCTTACAGGGACAGCCTGCTAGGAAAGCTGCTGGTCACAAGTCTTTCACATAATGTTTAGTGTGCAAAGGAGGAGGGGAAATGGATTTCTTTGTGCCACTGAACCCCTCTGTGTGTAAGCAAAGCAGGGAAATCCCTGAGACTCAACCTGCAGTTCTGCCTATAATGGGCCAGGCTGCTCCCCTGCTACTTGCATCATGGGTTGCCTTTCTTGTCTGGCTGCCTTGCTGGTTTCCCTGCCCTAAGCAATGTTTAACATTGTTCAGGTGTAGCAGCACTGCCCAATGCTTCCAGTTAAGCAGTTCACATTTAAGAGGAAATATGAATTGGATAATATCAAATCGAAGCCAAAAAATTGTACATGGATCATGTCTGAAGTGGTTAAAGTCCCTAAAAGGCTCCTAAAATGTGATATTTGAGATTTAAAAATATAACATGGTTCAAGTTCATGTGACTGTTTTCTCTGAGGAGTTACTTAAGCTCTACCTTTGATGATTATAATTATTATCCAAATTGCATAATATCATAAAATTTTTGCAGCTTTCAGAGGCCTTTAACCTCCATTATGGCAGCTCCAGTTCTTGCCAAAATGCAATTCATCAGGTACAAGTCTCATGTGCATTGAAGCTCACAGATGGAATTGAATTTTGTCTTTACATTGATGATAAATTGCTAATGAATCCAATATAAGCAGCCTGAAGAAAAATGGTGACTGTCTCTGTCTTGCCACTTCTAGCCATGGATATTAATATTCAACATGACCAAGGACTTTTGTTAAAATTAAAGGCTATTTGATTCTAATGAATGCCAGGAACATTTCTCTGCATTTGTGGTCAATGTTGTGATTGGTTTGAGTCTATTCTATTTGAGTCTATACCAAAATTTCTCTTGCTTATGCATCAGGGGTTCCTGACATGGATTACTTTTTAAACCAGATGTCATTAGATTAATATGAAGAGCCATATTGTCATTTACAAAAGATCAGGTGGGTACCCAGAGCTAAATTAAATGCATCTCCAGGACAGTATTGTGGGGGTTAGTTGGCAAGAACCTGCTTGCATAAGACAGGAAGTTTATTTCACTGGAACTTTTCACAGATTACAGAGGCCAAAACTTACAAAGATCCTTGGAAAAGTGGAGTGCTCTTTTCCCACCTCTAAAATAACGAGGGGTGTGTTTATATAACAATCTCTTGTTTCAAAGTACAACCCTATAGCCTAGGATGAGAGACTTAGAATTGTCCAGAGGAAAAAAAACTTGATTTTCATCAAATCAATGAAAGATTAGAAAAGTTATTGAATTATTGAAGAAATTCCTCTTACATTAACAGTTCTACCATGCAATCAGAAAGAGATTGAGTCTTTTGTGTCCCCTATGCTCTCTAGGAGGCTAAACACTATACTGGCTAAAGACCCACCTTCTAACTTCCATCCCAAATTAATTTTAAGCTTAAGCTTAAGTTTCCTGCCTACTTGTTCTTGCTCCACTTTGAACTTGAGTTTGAACTACAGTTTCTCCCCTGGTGGTTTCTCTACCACTATAATTCAGGATAGCAATGCATTCCTCAGTCTGTTTTGCAGGTATTGTCTCAGGAGAAGAAGGACAGCTACTTCCACTTCAGACTGTGTGCCCTGAGTGAGGAGAGAGTGCACACAGCAAATCCCTGCCATGGCTCCTGTCAGGGGTCAGAATGACTTCTGTCTGCTCTCACCTTTGGAGCTCAGATCTGTGGTATTGGTTCTCAGAAGAAGCATTCTGCTGGGGAGTGAATTAAATTGTTCTGGAGCAAACTCCAGCACTGCTGAAGAATGGACTTATGGAAATCTGTAAACTGAAGAGCCAAGGCAATTTTCTGCTGCAGACTTTGTAGTGATTTTTAGGTGCCATGAGCCATCCTGTAACTGTTTTGAAGGTGGCTGAATCAAGTGTGTGGAATTTGAACCAGGCTCCATTGACACTAAATCTAATGAAGTGTACAAAGCTGCTTGTCAGAGAAAAGAGGAACTCAGCCTTTCAGAAAGGGGACAGAAAAAGTGTTTGTTAGCTGATGAAATGCTTATTATGAGAGTTATGGATAGTTAGATTAATGCTATCCTAAGTACAGAAACAAAATCAAGGAGGTCCATGACAATTCCTTAAGGAGGAATTTTGCCAGTTTTTCCTGCCTTCCTCAAGTTACAGTTTAATTATAAAACCTTCTCTTCATTACAGAACTAATTTAGAGGAAGAGAGTGATTTGTTTCAGAGTTCTGACTGGACTTCTAGGTAACTTCAGGCATGGGCTTTCAGTTTTATTCCAAAATGAAGGTCTGTGGTCTGGAAGTAATTATTCTGGATTCACTTACAACTTCTTTGTGTGTAAGCAAGCCTTCACTGCTGTCAGACAGTTTTTACATCTGGAGTATTTGTATCTGGATAATCAATAATTCAAGCTGTTTTATAATTTATAATAATAATTAATTAATTAGAACCAAATCCTATTCTTTCAAGCAGTGGGGATGATACTGGCTCAATGTTTGTGAAATTGGACTATTTCTGGTTTTAAACAACTGGACAATGGAAAAGGGGAGACAGAAAGGGAGCAAGTAAGCAGGAGGTTTTGCTATTATCCCTGGACTCTGATACAAGAAGACAGTGAGGAAAATACATTTATTGTTACTTACTGCTTACCACAAAATCTTACCAGCTGTGCTTTGGGCATGTCAGAGCTGGATTTCGTAATTTTCCCTGTTTTCTGCAGTGGTTTTTGCATGAGGAAACTGGTGATTTTCTGCCCTGCTGCTGCTAGTGAGTGAGACTGAGCTTCCCTTTTGCAATAGGCTGACAAAATCCAAGCAATATTGATGGTCATAGGTAACTGCAATCAAAGCTTGATGTCTAGAGAGTTTTTTTGCTTAGCTGAGGCATGCTGAAAGGCTTTCTTTGGACAGGAATAGAAAATCCTGCTTGAGAGGTAACTTAGTGCTTGCAAGGGACTGCACCTTATGCCACTCCATTGCCACCACCACTATCCTTAGACAGAATGTTTTGCTGCTGAGACTTGCTGCTTAACCTCTCTACCCAAAGATCAGTGCTCTAACCAAAAACATGACAAGTTTTAAATGGTAATGGTAAATCTTATTTTTAATTCTGGTTTTTGTTCTTGCTATTATTGTCAATGACCAACATCAGCTGTCACTGTAAAGTCATGGTCCAAATTTGTAGATTTCCATCTTGACTGAAGAAATTTCAATTTAACCTTTCAGGCTGAATTCTCCTTCAATAGGCTAGAGTCTCTTAGTAACTTACAGACTCTTTCCTGCATTCCATTTCCTTTAATTAAACTTTTTTCTATTATATGAACAAGAATAGATTTTGACTTATGGAAAGCTCTGTGCAATGAGGAGTTAATGTTCTCATTGTCCTTTCCTACCACTTGCAATCCCAGTGTGAGTCAGTGGTTAGTAAGTGAAGATGATAACCTGAATGCATTATGCTGGTAGTTTTGTGGAACTAGTCAGGTACAGCCTAAAGTTGCTTTGAAATTATGCAAGACAGACCATAGAACTTACAGAGTTATTGTAATGCATTTAATTAGTATTTAAAACGAGATCTACATTTGCATGCTTTCTTTTGGTATGTAAGTGTGCACACCATCTGATAAGCTAGAATTGTGGAAGGTCATCTAGAGGAAGAATAGAATAAAATTTTCCCTGTCTGTGAAAACATCTGCAGATCTAAAATAAAAAATGGGAGGATGGGGGAAGAGAGTGGAACGAACTAGAAATTCTAACAGGGACATGGGTTGCTTACAAATAAGTATAAAGCAGAGCTGGGGAGCTGGATGACTGCAGCTGATGATCATTGACTTGGGATAGATTCATTTGGAAATGCCAATATCTACTCATAATTGGGAGTGAAAATCTAAGATGTCAGTGTGCACTTCCTTCAGGCCTTGTGACCCTGCTGAAACCCCATTTTTTTCAGTCAGAGATGGTTTTGCTGTGGTGGGGAATAAGCTTCAAACTGACTAATTTTGTGACTGAGTATTGTAGGACCAACTTGGCTCTTAGAGAAGCTGCCAGTTCACCCTGGGTGATTTTGGCTGTGAATTCTCTGACCTTGGTGTTCATGCTGCCTGTGCCAGTGCAGCCTGGGAATGATGGGCCACAGTTTGAGGCATCTTATCTGTGCTTGGTTTGGACCAGGTAGTGCAAAATATTATCCTTGTTTTAAGGCCCTTTTTCCTTATTATTTTTTTGCCTGGGACCTCTGAAGACTATTATTTGAAGCAATGATTCTCCATGAAGCCTTGCTTTGCCATGATGCCACCCAAAAATGGAATGGGCAGGAGATGCTTTAAAGTTACTTCCAAGTACAGCACTACTGGGAGTCTGAGACAGGGGATTTCTGTGGGTATTCTTGTGTAAACCAGTAATATGAATCCAAAACCTGTTAAATTTTCTAGAGCCCAGAAAAATACCAGGAAAAGGAATCCTGTTCACTGAAGGCCCAGCAGAGATCTGTGCTGGGCATTTGCTGTTCCCCTGAGCGTGAGGGTCAGCATCTAGAAACAGAGGATGAGCTGCCACCCTCATTGGTGTTTTGCTCAGGTTTATTTTTCATTCTGGTAATTAGGACCTTCTGATCCCTTTGAGAATGCATAATTGAAAGCTGTTAGCAGAGTATTTGTGATGGACATGTATTTTGGCCAGCTTCCTAGATTCCTTTTTTCTCCTCATATCAGGAAGAGACTAAATACAGCCATGTACTCTCACTGTATAGTGCCCTTATTTTCCTGTATTGTCTGGTTTTTGTGAAGACCAGAGATCAATATACACCCAGTGTAAACCTTCTAATATATTTAATGTAATAAACTGATAATATTTGGTTGAATAATTTGAATAGAGTAAATATGAGTACATCTATTAAAATCTTTCATGTAGGCTTATATTGACCACTTTGCACTCAGTTTTTGTTTCCAGTTCACTATAACTAGATTGCATGGATTAATTTCCTCTAAATTAGACCAAACTAAGTGCTAGATTATATTATGGGCTTGAACTTTGCTTTCTGTAAACAGCTTGTAAAACATTTAGGAATAGTAGCATTATGCTGACATTAAAAACAAAAATGTAGATCAGCCAATTTCATATAGACAGCCCTATTTATCTAATAAAAATTCATGAATAGTCATAAATTGCCTGTACCCTTGCTTTCATGGGGAAATAACAATAGTGTTTTCATGTTTATCTCTGAAACAGCATCTGCAGCATGTTTGTCATTAATATAGAAAAACAAGAGGAGAAGTAAAGCTGACATGCATTTGCAATGATAATGTTTTTATATTCATATCCTAATTCTGTTATTGACATTGGGTATCAATAGCAGAAGCTCTGTCACAGAGACAATTTTAAATGTATGTAAAGAGGCTAACATTCATCTTTCTTTAATTAACTTCATTTTGCATCCTGGAAAATACAGTAGGATATTGTGGACTATATAATGGACCCTGCTTAAAAAGACAGAAGATGTGGCAGACATACTATGTAGCCTTCTCTGTCAGTCTGATAAAAACAATGCTTAAATAGATGTATAGGATACTTATAACAGTGGAAAAATTAATGTTTTGCTTGGTGGTGTACAAGTAAAGCACATATAATTTTAAATGTTCATTTATGTACACTTGTGGGATTGGGGTGCACAGGGTTTGCTCTGGAGATCTCAGAAAAAACACTGTATTTGAACACAGTTGATTTGTGATATTTTGGGAGCCATGATGCCTGGACATACTGACAGCCATGCTGAAGGCAGGAAATGTCTTGTATGGAGCAGACAGCTGTGGGAGTTGGATCTTCCTCTTGAGTACAAGGGACCAGAGCATTAGATGAGATCTCTGTGAAATTTCTGTATCTATCTCTTTTGTTTCCAGGTGTATCCTAAAAAGGGATTGCTATGTCTGTAGGGACTATTTTAATGCAGTGATGTTCTTTCCTAGCCTTGGCGTGTCAGTACCTCCCCCACATTATCCCCTTTTATTGAATACACAAAAGTGTCAACCTTACAGTAGTCATCCTGAGAATGCACAAAGGTTGCTGTAATTTGTCAACAGCTTTAAAATCTCCAAGCAACTGCCTCCCTTTCCATCACATTCACTGTAGATGTTGTTCTGCAGAATGACTTGAGGTTTTGCATATAGGGTTGTGTGAATGAAATTCTTATAGTTAGGTTTCCTGGCTTACTTTCTGCATGGGGAAGGAATTAATTGCTAATTTTAAAATGAAATGTCTGTATAAGATAAAAAAAAAAAAAAAAAAAAAAAAAAAAGAAGTGAGTTTCATTAGTTTATTGTACCAGGCTATCCCCACTCAGCTATCACTCATGTGCATTTAAGTTTTCATTGGTGTGGTTGGTGGCTCTATGACACTATTAGTCTTAGACTGTTTGATTCCTAAGGAGTCAGTTCAATAACCACAACGAGGATGGATTTTTTTGTTTGTGTTACAGACCTGTCAAGTAAAGGGATATTTTTCTAAGCAATTGCTCCCCAGGAGAAGCAGAAAGGCAGCAAAACAGCATTCAGTCTGACCTTGTGCTATTGAGCCAGGACAATATACTGCAGAAGAAAAGCTGTCAGCAGCCTATTGTGGCAAATCCCTGCTGGTCCTCAGGGCCTCACACCAATGAAAATCTGTGCCAAACAGATAACTTGCTTTCTAATCTCCCTGTTTGGCTTATCTGTGACCTACTATAAAATATACTGTGCCTGCAAAGACTCAGTGTGGATGCTCTGAGACCTGCCCATGAACCTTTCCTCCTTAACACAAGCCAGACTGCAGCTCAGATAGAAGTCTCTGTAGGTCTGTTCTTGGTGACAGGGGCCACATTTCCCTTCCTGCTGCATTGCACCTGGCTGAAGATCATGCTGAGTTATTCTGGAAGGACCCTGATACGTGGTTCCAGAAGAATTTGGCTCTTTAGTGCCTCTTAACTCTGCTTGTAACTTCTGCTGCTGTGAAATATCAAACTGGTAAGGGCAGCTTGATTAACTGCTTGCTCCTCTGTGCTAATCTTGGGCAGCAATTCTTGTTACAAATACAAACTTCTATTACTTTGGCAGATGACTCTGCTATGTAGCTCAGAGGAGACTTTCCCCCATCATTTCCTCTCCTCTCTCCCTCATCCCCAGGCTTTTATGAGCAAATACTGTGAGAGCTTAACTCCAGCACTTCATCCCTCAACAGCAGTGAGCTTGCTGTCTGATTAGGTGTCTGATGGGGCACTTTTTCCCTCCAAAACGAAGACTTTGGAAAATTAAACTGCTCAATACTTCATGCTGAAGTTTTTCACGTGTTTGAGGGCTCTTTGGATAGATGGTTATGATTCTGCTGTTTTATTCCTCATTGTGTGTGTAATTCATTATGTAGGCAGTCATTTGGTAGGCAAAAAAATAAATTCTGGGAAGGCAATGTACTATTTCAAGTCTATTAGAGTTCATACTAGAGTTCCTGATATCATTCTATTTAAAACCTGATGGTTATGCTTCTCTGTATAATAATTTATTGAGTTGTTAACCAAATGCAGTTCAAAACAACTAAGAACTGTGCAAAAGGCTTTTCTTTACCACACCTCCCTCACACACTGTTTCCAAAGTATCTTAAAGATAATGCCAATTTTCACTTCCTGTACATAAAATTAAACACGTGTTAGTGCTCTGCTGAACTAAGGATTTTAAGGCTCACCTGTTATACATGCAGCAGCACCTCCAGTATATAAAAGTTTGAAAGAGTACTTAGTATTTAGTAGGAAAGACTGATTGGCACGCTGGAAACCAGGTGAAGAAGTTGACAAAGTTACTTGGCATGAAGAAGAGAAGCTATATAAGCATGTGTCTGCAGAGTTTTCTTGAATAAATCTCCCTCTCAAACTCAAATCAACCTGCTGTAGTTTCTTCCCAGGGCTATGTTCATCTCCTGAAAAATGCACATGTACCTGTGTACCTTATTTTTTTCCCCTGCTCCTCTTCCATCCTTTTCTTCTTATTGAAAAAATTTACATTTTATAAAGTAAGTATTTCTGTGTATTATCTCCCAAGGGAAAGCCCATCTGTTTAATAAGCTTTATCAAACACATTGCTCAGTACCTCTTACTTCTTGAGCAAAAATGATTAGTAGGCATGTACATGAGATAAAAATCAAAGTGTTTAGGACATCAGCTTTTTAAGAAACAGAGAGAAAAATGTAGCATGAGGGGTTAATTTTTTTCTTAATGTTAATGAGCATTTAATGTGACTGTACTATCTCTAAAGAGTAGGAACATAATGAGATAGTAAATTGGCACGTCAAGAATTTTCTGAAGCAGAGCAATCTCTGTAACCAACTTGACTTCAGGCAAAATAGCCAAATTGCTGCCATTTGACAGTGTATTATACATCAGCCAGTGATATAAAATATCTTAGGCCCTGGGAAATGTCTGTACAGGATAGGTGCAAATGCAGTCTTGAGCTAGGGAACAGGGAGAGTTGAGGGCCATTTAGTGTTGTGCAGATCACATGCCTGGACCAAACTTAGTGTTTCCAAGTCAACACACAGCCCATTTCTGCCCCATCATTTACACTGTGGAGCTGTGTAGAAAAATCCTGATTGTACCTGCCCACAGGAATGGAGCAGATAATGGAGGAAAAGCCTGTATGTAATTTTGTTGAAATTTCTTCTCATAGCAAGCTTTTTAATCTTTCCTCACCTCCTCCAGGGAGGAACATATGTTTCTATTTCTGAAGTCCATAATCACCCCTGTTATGAAGGTCTAGGCAGAATTATTAAAGTAAGAGGTCTCAAAAAGTCACTGTGTGGCTACTAAAAAGAAAAAAATTATTTGATCAGTCCTCAAGCATTCACATAAAGCAGTGACACTTCACTTTAGCTGATTAAAGAGATTGAATTTTAATTGTTAGAATATAAGCCTCCCCCCAAAAAATTAGTCAAGGGGTTACACTCATGCAGGATGGAACTGGTTGCTGTGACTGGGGTTATCAACAGCTCTGGATAGGGAGATTATGTTACAGAAGGAGGCAGACATGCCTGTAACATCACCCAAACCAGACCTGGCTGCTGTTCTTGAGTCTAAATGGAGCCCTGGGTAGAGACAGGGCAGGTGCAGGTGGTGGCCCCAGCTGAGGCCACTCAGGGCAATCACAGCCTACAGACATCCTCAGGTGCTTGGATTTAAATTGTATTTAGTGGCAGGGAGGTTTGTGCTGTGGAAAGACTTTGGATAGACTGTTCTTTATTCCTGTGAATGCTGCAGACATGGGTAAGTGCAGGGAGTAGCTCTGGTTCCCTGTGGAGCTCCAGCTCTCCTCAAAGGCAGAATAAGGTGCAGCCAGCCACTTGAGATCCTCAGGTCATAGTAACAACCTTGTTTGTGTTTCTAGTGTAGCACTGCCTGGCAAAAACCTGTCCCTCCATGTGTCTTTGGGGACAGTGGGGAGTGGAGCTTGGCAGTGACCTTGTGGAGCAGCTTTGCTCTGATAATTCCTTACCTGGCACAGAAAAGCAGCTGGAATACACGAGGGAAGTTGTGCTTGATTGTACAAGTAGGTGCTTTCTAAACTCATCCAGAACATTCACCCTTGCTGAGTAGCTCCAATAAGGGCACTGGAGCAGAGCACATAAATTTCAGTGAACGTGATGTAGTCAAGCTGAAAAAGTAATTTTTCTTTAAGTCAATAGTGTAATATCCAGGATTTAGCACGTGCAGATGCAGTATTAAAGTTCAGCAAAAGTAGTTCCAGTGACCTTGAAAATGGGCCCTTCTATGGTGAAGATATAAGCAGTGCTGTCTGAAATGACCTGCAGAGTCAGCAAATGTGTGGAAACTGTTGGATACATCTTTTAGCTCTATAATGTACTTAGAAGTCTAATCAATAAGCCTGACTTTGGGAAATACAATCTTTTTCTCCTCCCTTTGCAGCAATTATGATTTATATTCCCTTTCAAATCAGTTGAAAAATACCTTTCCTATTTTCCAAAACTTTGAAATGGTAGGTACAAGGCAGCTATTTTCTTGTTATTCCACTATTGGAAACCTTCTGATAAATATTTTCAGTATAGGTACATCTGTACTAAAACTCCCCCCCCCCCCCCCCCCACTTCCAAGTATTTCCTCAGGGCTTGGTTTAAGAACGTGCTAAGGAAAAAAGAAAAATAAATCCCAACACATGATGAGGTCTTGTTCAAAATCTGATGTTTGCAAACAAAGACTGAGGATAAAATATGTGCCAGAGGCTACTTCTTTAATGCTGATATAGATGAAAACAGATACAGGGGAAACTTGGGCTTGCATGAGGTCTCTTAAAGGCAGTGAGAGCCTCTTGGTAATTGTTAGCAGCTAGTGCACTGGAGGTTAATGTGTTTCATGTTTGCTCCTCATGATGCTTTAACAGGCCAGCTCAGGTGCTCTGCAGCTTTGTAGGGATTCCTAGCCAGGAGCTGCACACAAACACAGCATTATGAGTGACTTGGAAAGCTTTCAAGCTTTTCCAAAGCTTTCTACTAATGATTGCAATTGCATTGTGTTCCTGTGGGCAAATAGGCTTGTTGCACGACCCCATTGCAGGCTGATTACTACCATTCCCACTGTGCTAATTGCTGAAAAGCCTCCTGAGGTTTTAATGAGAATCCTTGCAGAGTAAAGTGCTAGCTAGGTGAAGAAAGGAGGCAGCCTCTGGTAAGATCCATCATATTCAGGCACAGGAGAAGAAATGCAGGGTTAACTCCTGTTCTCATTTTGCAGAAGGTTGACTCATGAAAAAGAGGAAAAGGAGAAACAACTCACACAGGGCTTGGGGATTTGGCAGTCCCTGGGTGCTGCTGCACTGTTCATGCAATTGTCATATACTGCCAGCCCCTATGTCAGCAAGTGTCAGTTATTAATGCTTTATCTCAAGAAAGTTTCTGATCAGGCCAATAGAATATTTTCCTCTGTTTTGAGAGTACTCAGCCATTTTAACCTTAAAAGAAGGCAACAAACAGATCTACCTGGGAGAAAAATCTTCAAAGTGTGAAGATGAAGTTTTATGTGGGAAATCTTAATACCAGTCTGTTTTTCATAGGTCTCCCTTTCATTTTTCTTTGAAAGTGCTTCAAAAGGCTGAGGGTATTTGGTGACTATCTGTCTATTCTGCTGGTTCTTTGGATTCTTTTCCCCCTGAATTTCCTTTTTTGGTGAGAATTTATTAATAAGTAAATTCATGTGCATACAGATAATCAGTCTCTGACTTG
This sequence comes from Oenanthe melanoleuca, assembly GCF_029582105.1. NCBI lineage: Eukaryota > Metazoa > Chordata > Aves > Passeriformes > Muscicapidae > Oenanthe > Oenanthe melanoleuca. The sequence goes on from NC_079335.1 coordinate 111,844,720, forward strand.
CTAAAGTGATAAAATTTCCCTTTGTACCTATTTTAAAATTAGACAATTCTTGGATGTTTTCTCATCTTTCATTTTAAACAAAAGAAATTATTCATATCTTACAATTTTTTTTCCTTAATAGACCATAAGGGATTTTCTGTTTATTGATGCAAACATCTGGAAAATGCTTCAAAAGTACTTTATGTTAACTAGCTTAAAAAGGTTCATATTTTAAGAGCAAGTTGTGTACTGTGAAACAATTTCTGAGTGAGTCTACCCACAGCACTCAGTTTATCTTTTGAGAGCTCATTGCTGGTCTCTTGGTGGTAACTGGGAAACAATGATCTTGGAAATGCCCCAGCCTTGATACAGATTCCTAAACTTTCTGGAACAAATTCTGAACAAAGTCTCTTTTAAGTATGTCTGGAGTCATTTGTGCTGGCATAACAAGCAGATATGGCTGTCTCTGAGGGCCAGCTGGAACTGGTGTGCAGCCTGATTTATTAGAGTTCACATTAGTAGTAGACTTCACTATGGATCAAACAGTAAGATATTTCTAAACTATTTTGCACCTAATTTTGTTAGTGTGCAGCTTGAATTCTCCCAGAGAGTGTGGACCTGGAGATTAAACTACAAAGTTCCAGTTTTATCATTGGAGACATTTGCTTTGGCTCAGCATCCTTGCTTCAGAGCAGTGATACAGAACACTGCATGTGTGTGTCTGAAGCTCAGGGCTGGCTGCCTGCAACTTATTTAAGTCCTGTTCACAGGCTATTTGAAAAAGTTTCAAATTCAAATTTTTTGCTTTGGTTTTTCTGTGGCTGCTGTCAGCTTCCTTTAAATGGTAGTGTCCCTTGGAGAGGAGGACTGTGTGTTTTCATCTCTAGGTCAGGGCTCTGAGAGCATTAACTCTCAGCTGTGCCTTACTCTGCTCTTCTCAGGAGTCATGCCATTTGCTGAGTCAGGACATTGGATGTTTTCCTTCGGGATCTAAGGAGGGTGGAGTGATGCAGCAACCCGAGGCCCTATTTGTTTTTGGATTTATTTCTGCATAAATGAAAGGGTTTCTATTAAGGTCTATTAGTTCATGGCATTTATTAAATGGTCATTTGTGCGTGTGGATGCATGGTGTGTTGCTACTTTGATACTTAAGGATCTTGTGAGAGCCTGTCAGATGTGCTGCTGGAATCTCCAGGTGTTTCATGCCATGGACAGCAGAAACATAATACACAACTCTATGTAAATGCTATTAGTATTGTCAGAAAAACCTAGCACCTACAGCAGCCTTTAAAAAGCTGTGTTCTGCAGGGTTGGATTTTTTTTTTTATCTTATTTTCCTTTTTTCTGTTTGTTTCTTTGTGTTTTTTTTGGTGCAATTCATGAATATGGATGGATGAACTCCAGACCTGGTAAGGAGAAGCAGACCCTTCAGTATGAGATCATCACTTTAGAGATTTGGTTATGAAGCTACTTATTACCTAGTGTAAGTTTTACTGCTGTGAAGGGACCTTCTTCAACACAGGTTTTCAGAAATAAGCTCCTTCTTTGGTACTATATGGCCCTGTGTTAAAGCCACAGTTATTCAAGTTTGAAAATGATGTTGGATTCAGTAGGAAATAAATCTGTCCCTGGAGATAGCCATCCTCATCATTGAATATTAGAGAGATCATAGCTACTGAGGTCTGGAATGAAAAAGAGAAAATGAACTTTTAATGTGAGTGGTGTTAAATTTAACAGGGGAACTTTGGCAAGTTATTTTTTAGAAAGAAAGCCAAATCTCCTTTTGGGTTCTGTTTCTTGTACGTACTGAAATATCACTGCTGAGTGGTGACCAAGCCTCATTTTACTGTGGTTTGACAAGACTGAAATCCAAGAAAAGAAGAGTAGTTATTTTAAAATATGTATTTAAAAAAAAATCTGATGCACATAGTTTTCACTTAAAAAAGAACCTGCTTAAATTTATTCCTAAAAATGTTGCTGTATTCTTATGTACTGCTTTTCTGTCAACAGCTCTCAGTAAATTATAATGGAGGCAAATGTCATAATTCTCTTTTACAAATGGGGATTCCAAGATGTGGGGAAGAAAGAATGTTTGCTTTGATGCCAATAAGGAGAGCTGTATATGGTGTGATTGCAGGATCTAAATCTGTCACATCCATCTGAAATGCTCTGTTAGGATTTTGTGCTGTAAGTGTAAAAATGAGATCTTAAAATCGAGTGCATTCCATCTATTGCAAGGAGAAAACCCACAAAAGTAGTTATCTTAGTTATCTTGCCTTCCTCTGAAACCTGTATTTGGTTTTAGTAGACATTATCTCAACTGATATTTAACAGTATAAAGTGCTGTAACTGTGATTACCTGCCTTGCAGAACAAAAGCATTTGCTTAGTTGGATTTGCATCAAAAATCTTGATTTGTGCAAAACCAGTTTATCATGAGCTTTGGACTAAAAGGCTGCAGGTTAACTCCTCTTGAAAGTGCTTGAGGAAGGTGTTGCATAAGAGACAGACAACGTATTACCTTTTTTTTTGTGGCTGTAAAAGGTGTCCTATCTCATCAGATCAACAAGATCATTTCAAGAAATTCAGCCTAAGTTTTTTAACTCTGAAGAATCTTTCCTGGCTTAATGGTGTTTGGCAGTGTTTTCCTGACACTTGGGAATTCCAGAGTCTTACATTTTTAATGGGTTCCTGAAGGTTACAAGACTGTATATTTCAAGCAGGGAATTTTGCAACTAAATATTTTCTAAGTTCTTTGCACAGGAATCTTAGTCAATGAAGGCATAAACTAAGACAAATTAACTTTGTCAATAAATATAATTTAAACCTATAAATACTTAATGGTACATATACTTTATATGGGTAAATAATATTGATGATTGCTTCAGGGATCCTTGCAAGCTCATGGAGTTCTTTTACAGAACTAAATTTAAAATGGAGGAATCTAGGGGTTGGTCCAATTTTAGACTTGAGATTTATTTCTATAAATTCCCTAATTTTGTAGAAAAGCAAGGGTGTTGTTTTCTGAGCCAGGAAAACATTTTTGTTCCAAAGCTAGGATGAGGATGATAACCTGAACTTTCCCCAAGATCCAGGTGTAGCTCTTGGTGTGATGCTCCCATTGTGTCTGGGAGGCCAGCATGGAGAGGCTGCTGTGAAGGCTGGTGTGGGTCAGAAGGAATGGGAATGCTCACAGTGTTTGGATCATGCCAGTAGCACACAGTGTTGGAAGGAGAGGAAATCTTAAAGGCTGGCCAGGTTTGATGTTTGACTACTGAATCAGCCTTGGGAATCACACCAGCGTTGTCTCTGGTGTTGGGTATGTTCTTTAACAAATACTGGGTGTGAGAGCAAGTTGTGAAAGGCTGGAGGTGTCCTCTTAAAGAGATCTGCTTACTTTTGGAACAGCAAAATGGGAAACCTCAACAGAAAAAGAGTGCATAACTAAGATTTTATTTCCTTGACCATGTGGGCTATAATATAACTCTATTTGATCCACCTTTGAGACACTGAGGCATTCAGGAGTCCTCCTTTGCATGACTATTCTTTTGTGCTTAAGGCCTTTGTGCTTTATTGCAAATATGGATATTAGGTCATGAAAAATAGTGGCCTGCTTATAATTAATTTACTGCCATTCATCAGAGTCTTGAAACTTTTATGGCACAGAACTGTAGTTGGCCACAACACTACTGAAACTTATGTGGACAGAGGATCTGGCTCAGTGCCCCCAGCTGCCTGTGAATAAAAAAAATTGATTAATATTGTCCAACCCTTTCCTTCTGCGTGCTATTCCAGAGAAATATTTTGGCCTCTATTGCTAGTTAGCCAATTTGCCAAGTCCTTGATTTTTAGCATAGTGACATTGGAGTATATATGAGGTTTTTGTTATCTTAATTCTTCCAAAATGATCCATTTTATTCCACTCAGTAAAAGAAGGTTCAGTTTTTAATATTCTAGTGTTCTGTCAGTGAAAGGCCAGAAACTCCTGATTTGAACAAAAAAGACCTTAAATAGAAGTGAAAGCAATCCTGTTTTGTTGAGCATGTTTTGTTCTAGCATGCCATGTAAAACTTGTTCATTTTCATGCATTGCTTTTTGTCTAAGGTATCTAATCTCAGAGTTTTGATTTCAGTAATTGAAAGATGTTCAGAAATCTTACCTGCAAACCTCTGGCTTTGCTGTTTTTGAGATCAGTCTCTCTGATTTGCTTTTGCTTTGTGGTGGTGAGTACCCTTTAGATGAACTCTGCTGCATGTTTCCTGCATCAAACCACCACCACCACTGCTGATCTTCCTCTCTGTCAGTCCTGTGCCACTGCCAGGGGGTAGAACACCCTCTCCCACTGAGAGTTACTCAGCAGCTCCTCTCTGCCACTTCAGTCACTTGGTGAATCCTTCAGGTGCATCTCTTACATCTCTCCAGTTGTTGGGAAGCAGCAAGGAGCAGTTTCCTTTTGCCTCTGTCACCACTGACTACAGCACTGGTCCCTCAGACTTTCTTGGCTGCTGTTTTGCTGTCAGATTTTACTGCATAACATGATTTTTAAAAAAGGCACTTAAATAGTAAAAAACAGAGTAGCAAAGCAGCCAGAAAAATGGATGAATGTGTGGAGGGTCAATGCATGTAGGAAAAACATGAAAAAAAAAAATAGATGAGCTCAGAAAAAGTGAGGTGTGTGTGTGAATGACTAACATTTCACTGTGTTTCATGATCTCCTTTCTCATCCTGAATATGTCAAAGGGCTGACTATGATTAATCTCTTCCTGGGTAGCTGAGTGAGCCCTGTAAATATGAGGATCTTTTCTTTAGTTACATATTCCTTTCTAAATCACTGATTAGACAGGATGATTTAATCCTGACTGACAAAGATATCATAGCTTTTTTTTTTTTAAAGAAAGCTCCACCTTACTTCCTCCGTTCTGCAAAAGGACCACGATGCCTTTCATCTTATACAGTATGTGTTCATGCAAAAAAAAATGTGTCATGTTCTATAGTGCACAGACCTAGGGGTCAAAGTTAGGTCTGCATGGGAAAAACGTGGGTATTTTCTGGTGTTTAAGTCAGTGGCTGGTGGGGTTTTTTAATTATTAAATGGTGTTTTAATTGATCTAATAGAGTAGACCCAGTTGGATGAGATCTGCAATGCTCACCTAGTCCTGACCATTTCAAGGCTGGCTAGAAGTTAAAGCACAGTATTAAAGTAATTTTCCCAATGCCTCTTAAACACTGACAGGCTTGGGGCATCAACCCCCTCTCTAGAAAACCTGTTGTACAGTTGTGTTGTAACTTTGTAAGGAATCTTGTTACCCAGAGACTGGTACCCTTACTGTTTTTCAAAACATGAAGTTTTCAGTCTGGTGCACAACTGTTTATTAATTTAGTTTGCAGACTATAGGTAAATGCAAGGTATGATATTTCTCCCTGTTGAATTCTAGAGAAATGTCAAACAAGACTGGAATAATCTGATGCAGAGGTTTGTTTCCACAGGTGTTTCACTAGACATCACTGGGGGGATGGGAAGGAATAAAGTTGATATCATCAAGTCCTTGCTGAAAAATGTGGGGCTTTTTTCTATCAGGAGAGACAGTGTGTTCTTGAGAAATGGTCAGGAGAAAAATCAGCAGTGTTTGCATTCCTGATTTCATTTGTAGAATGCTGGAAGCTTTTCTTTGAAATTATGTTTTCATAATATTTTAGGCTAAAGATTTTTTTTTTTTTTTTTTGGTATTATGTGATAATCATTGGTCGAAGTAACTATAGGAATTAGCATGCTTTCTTGCCTGAAATTTTTGAAATATATTTTGGTAATTCCTAGGTTTAAAAAAATTAATTAGTTAACTAATGGAGAGGGATAAGTGGGTTAATTGTGAGTTTTGTACTTGCTATACTCAGTTTAAAACAAAGACTTCAATTAAATTTGAGGGGATTTACTGGCAGTGAGAGTGGCAAAGTGGGGTGTCTCACTCAGTTTGACATTATTGGTTTGTATAATGAATGAAAGATAATTGAAAATCTGCTGAAAAGATAATTTCAGAAGCAGCATCAAACATATCTACAAGCTTGCTGCTTTGTTTTAGATGAGCTTAACAATTCCTTTCCTTACTTTTATTAATTTGATAATGAACAAAAGTAATGGATGTAGCAAAGATCATAGCATGTACTAGTTAATTTTGAGCTGATTTTGAGTTTTTTGATTTTTATTGTATAACTTCAAATATTTGAGATCATGAGGAGTTTCACTGACACAGATTTCCTTGTTTGTTAAAAAAAGGCAGCAAAGCTGCCTGTAATGTAATTTGCAGCTTGCTGCTCAGGAAGATGTTTTTCTGAAGACCTGGTATCTTGAGTTTAGCTATAGCTCTTCTCCTTGAAGAAAGTAATCATCCCTCTTATACTGCCAGTGACCTTTCTGGGACCATCTGACAAATATTTTCATCTTTTAATATCTTGAACTCTTGCAGATTTGAGGCATAAACTGAAGGGATTGGCGAGGATATTGTAAGGGACAGGATGTTAAAGGATAATAAATCTTTTCTTCATATATACTTTTGTAGATTTGGGTAAAATGGATTTTGTAGCACACAGCTGCTCAAACTTAATGGCTCTTCTGCAAGCTCACATGTTCTGCTCCTGCTGGACTGATGGCAGGTGCTTCTCCTCCTCTGGAGCAGGGATTCAGCTGAAACTCAGAGATGCAAGGTGTCTCTTAGGCTGTTCCTCCTCTTCTTGATGCAGATCCATGAGAGTCTGGCTCAACTCACCTGGAATGGCATCCCAATAACAAACCTGTAAGAGCCAGGGCAGAAGTGTTGGAGCTCAAAACCTGATGAATAGACTCTCTTGGAACAAGGGCTCCTTCTTTTCACTGCCCCCAATCCACTGATGAGCTCCCTTCCCAATGGGATATAATTTCTTCTGTGTAACTTGTCCCAAAAGCTAGTTTTCTTTTGGAAATGTGTAACTCCCAAACCTGCAAAGGTTCTGGCAAGAGGTGGATTTTTGTTGTTTGCCCCAGATAATCTGATCTGCATAATTTAGCTAATGTTACTTTTTACTGGTTTTATTTTGGATTTCTTGCTAAAGGCAAAAAGTAGAAGTCAAAAGTAGAAAAATGCAGCCAGTTTTTATCCTCTTTATGTATTGTTAAACATCTTATTCCAGGAAGAAGCCACAGATGTTCTTTATAGATATGTATTTGCTCCAAAGTTTATATCTACTTCAGGTATTAGAGGGTATAGAAATATATAATAGGCAGTTCTTGAGAGTGACTGACTGCAGGCTCAGTTTCTTTTAGTCTGGAAATCCAGATTTGATTCTGGATGTTGTGCTCAAACATGTAGCTAATTTTATGTCAAACGACCCATTAAACATTCTAACACAGTTGGAATTACAAAGAAATATTTCTAGCCTGCATGCTGACAAATATTGCTTAATTCCTTCAATGGTAAGACTTTTTCCTAAATTTAAAGCAAAAATCCTTTCTGAAGTTGCTCTTCAGACAGAGTCTATGCTTTACATAAAGCAAACTTAGCCATTTATAAGGAGCTGGCATTTAACAAAGTGAAACATCTCAGATACTCTCTTGGCTACAACTGGGATTACCCCTGCTGGAACTCCTATGTTTCTGCTAGGAATATATGACTAACAATTGAAACATGCAGGAACTTAAACTGTCCAAGAGAAGTCTTCAACATTTTCCAGTTTTACTTTTTGCAAAACAACCAAACCCAGCCAAACAAAAAAACCTGAAGATTTTTTGTCCAAATGTAGCCATATATTTAGGGAGGGGAAGGGAGGATTTTGTTTTTAAAAGCACTGGGTTCTTTGAAGACTCTTTAATTTTCTTATTTCTTCAGTAAGGCATCTCTGAGACAGTACTTTTCTCCAAAAGTGACTTTCCTATCTTACCTGGACTGGTTTCACATAAATGATCAGTACTCTTGAGGACAATAAATAATCTGTAGAGATGAGCCCTAGAGAAAAGTATAAAGTTAATGTACTTTTTGTTGGCTTTTTTTCCTGTTTGTTTTGTTGGTTTTTTACAAGAAACAGTGAGATTTAAAAGGTTTTACTTTGAAAATATACTGCAGAAATAGTTCATTTTTGTAGAGCTTTACCACTAACTTTCCTTATGCATTATCTTGAGAAATCATAATTTTATTTATTTGGCATGTTTGATAGCATAAAATACTTGAATTAAGAAATATGAGAGTGGAGGAAACATCAAAGGTTTACATATATCACTTTAGCAGGCCAAACTTCTTGTGGATTGGAGGGCTTCCAGTTCTTGAGGTTTGGGGAAAGAATATGAGAGTAGGCAGGCATTAAGTGAAGCTTTTCCCACTCCATCAATTGCTTTCATCAGTCTGTGGCTTAAGGACTTGCCAAGTCAAAGGTTGTATCCATTTCCCCACATTTAATAGTTCTTGTAGGACTTTCTAACCTGAAGCTGTCTGGAAGGATAGGTGCCCTAAAACTAACCCAAAGGCAATCAGCAGATAGCAACAGGCTTAACTCCTTTTTCTTTTTCTTTTTCTTTTTCTTTTTCTTTTTCTTTTTCTTTTTCTTTTTCTTTTTCTTTTTCTTTTTCTTTTTCTTTTTCTTTTTCTTTTTCTTTTTCTTTTTCTTTTTCTTTTTCTTTTTCTTTTTCTTTTTCTTTTTCTTTTTCTTTTTCTTTTTCTTTTTCTTTTTCTTTTTCTTTTTCTTTTTCTTTTTCTTTTTCTTTTTCTTTTTCTTTTTCTTTTTCTTTAATCATGATATTCTGTTTTGTTACCGGATGATTTTTGCAGCAGAAGAGGGATTGACATTTCCTTCAAAGAGGAGTTTCAAAGCTGCACCATCCAGACCATGAAAAATGGCCAGTCTGAGATTAGGGATGAGATGCTCTTGCTCAGGCAGGCTACTGTTATTTGCAGAATAGTTCTTGCTGCTCAGTGCAAGGAAATGGGTGTTCTCAGACAAAGGAATCAGTGTGAAAGTGCTGCTTATTGCTTTTCTAAGGAACTTATATCATCTCTGCCTCTCTAACCCAAGTTCATGGCAAGCTCTGTTTAATCCTGTTTATAATTTTGTCCCTCTAGATTTCTGGTTATGTACATTTTATTGAATTAGTGTTTCTTGAGGGAAATACTCTCTGTATAATAGGCTTAATCTTTCTAATTTTCTTGACAAAAATAATGCTCAAGCAATATTACAAACACTGTAAGGCAAGTGTGTGCAGTTGCACACTTATCCCCTGATGTAGGATGATGACCCTTTTAAAGGTTTTATGGGAACCATATTCAAATTCCCACTGTTTAATTCAAAGTTCTTTTTACTAACAGCTGCTAACTCAAAATGCACTAAAAATATTACATTTCAAAAAGAAAATGAAGTTGATGGTGACTAAGGGGAATTAGGTATTTAAGCCTACTACAGCCTAATAGGGTTTAATTTGTTGAGAATTCTCAGCCCAGTTTCTTAAGATCAGGCTTTTATCCAAGAATGGGCAAGATTGCCCAGAAGTGGTCCTTCCAGATGGAATTTCTCTTGATAACCTACAAGCAGGAAAGAGAATCCTGAAACTGCATTGCTGCCTCTTTTTTCAAAACAAACCATTGGTTAAAAAAAGCCAGGCGACAGAAGTTTAGGTAACTATCCTAGTTTATAACCAGGGAATGATTAATCAGGTAGAAAAATCAGGAAGCCAGCCCCCTGGGAAAGTAACATAATCTATGAGTACCTGAAGAGTATGTGTGAAGTGCTTAGAAGAAATGTAAGTGGCATCTCAGGTTCTGGTTTCTTTCCTTCAAGGCCACCATGGCTATTGTGTCCCTGCCAAATGCCATCTCTCCTTTCACTTGATTTCCAGTCTGTGAAGTTTTTAAGACCAGATGTTCCTGGTGATGAATTAGGAACAAAAATCTCTCTTGGTAGCTGTTCAGCAACTTTGTCCAAATCACCTTAGAGACACAACCTTCTTCTATTACCTTCTGCTTTTCCACTCTGCTCCCTCCCTGCCCAATCAAGTGCCTGAGTGCTGCTGAGATTCACCACCTTTTGTCATGGCTGTGTGGCATCTGGTGATGGGCACTGCTCTTGCCCTGCCCTCTTGCAGTCAAGGACTGTGTCCCATAAGCTGGATGTAGGAAAACATTTCACTCCACTAGTTTTGAAAGGGCTGATGGTTTGGGCAAGGAGGATTTGATGTTCATTTCAAAAAGTGACTATAAGCAAAAAACACAGACCTGGTGCTGCTTAATGTGCTATGGGTAGCACTAATTTCTTCCCCTTCAAAGTGAAAATTTTTTTTTTGTTTGTTTGTTTGTTTTTTTCCCCCAGAACAATTTCACACCATTGTCCTATTCTGTAAACAGTTCAGTGAAGCCTTTCAGTGGATTCAGTATTTTTGCAAGTTTATAATGTTGTCTCTAAATTTATATGATCAGATAAATAAGCAAGTCACATAATGTTATTACTTGCAAGATAGGACCAATACATTTAGATATCAAAGCTCTATTTTCCCTTCCTTTTTACTGTGAAAATTTCCACTACCCCCATGTGGGGTATAAAGACATATGAATATGTGTGGGTAATACCAAAAGGGGAAATTTAACTTGATTTTGGTTTTCTCCCTTTGCTTCCATCCAGCAGCACTCTTTTTGCAGGGTCTCCTCTGAATTTCTACCAAACTATCAGCAGTTCAGTCATGAGTAATTTTCTCAGATTTCTGCACTGGAGATAGTGTCCAGGGCAGTATTTCAGGTCAAGTGATTTATCTGATCTATTCCACCAACAACCTTATCAGGCAGAGCTTTATCTTCTTTCAATATTGCCTTCAGAGTCAGATATTCAATACAGGACAATGAATAGGAATTCTCAGATTCTTATACAGAAAGTCTCACTTTTCCCCAGCACCTAATTAAAAACCTGCTTCTGAGAGTTTGAATCTTAAACATGAGGCAGAAGTGAAAAGAATGCCAACAGATTTAGGAAAAATCTAGTGATAAGTCTTATAGATAATTAAACTTATACTAAAATGAAGTGCTAAAATATCAAGTTCTTATTACAGAAGAGTTGGGATTTTTTTACTCTCAAAAAAGCTTTCAAAGTTTGACCTGGATATATGGGCTGACCTGACCTTAAGAGGGAAATTTTGAAATACATTGCTTTTGACAACTTAATAGGTAGTGAAATTAGCTCAGTAATTTACTGAAATAGTATTTCTAGTTAGAGACAAAATATACTAAGGACAGACTTTCTGAGTGAGCTTAATGGCAGAATGAGAATCTAACAGAGAAGATAAATTTTTTTGTTTATGAAAATTGCTGTTTTGAAGGAATGGTTACATATACCTACTAAAATTCAGCAGCTGTATGTCAGTCTTGTGACCATATAGGTAATGGAAGTGAATAGAAAAACTGGAGAAATAAAATCCCAAATGAAATTAGCCACTGAAAAGTAGTTTCTGCAAATTAGAAAAAAGCCAGTTTATCTTTAAATCACTCTGATCTGCAGCAGGATTTTTTTTGCATCTTACTGTGTTGTCTTAAAACAGCCTCAGGAGGAGAATTTAGCTGTTTCAGTATAGATTCATAAAAAGAAGTAGTTATCTCTTAATAGGTGATATTCTTGCATGACACAAAATATGGTACTTCATCTGCATGGTTGTATAATTTGATCCTTTGAAACAGTGGAACATTAATTGTCATATATGCTACATAGCACTACACTGGTCATCAAAATAAACATAATTAAATTCTTTGCTCTCAAAATTCTGTTCCCAACTAGTGTAACAGCCCATGGAGTGCTTATTTCTATTGGCTTTGCTGCTGCTTGTGATGCCATGGGATTCCTGGAGGCTCTCCTGGAATCATTAGGTACTGGGTTAGTGCATGCCCAAGGGAATAATCTGAACCTGGATACAGCCCTGGCCATGTAACAGAGATTATCCACATAAAATAACTGCTCTAGTATTCTCTAACCAATTTTAAAATGTTCTAGTTCTTTAGACATACTACATGACTTTGTTGCCATAAAACTTTTCCCAAGCCTTTCAGGGAAACCTTCCAAAATAATTTTGTATTCCTTTGCCTCTAGGCTAAGTGCTTTGCTATCTACAGAATGCCAGGAAAGACTGTTTTCATATTTTCACATCTCAAACATGCCCTGTCTCTATTTTGGAAACATTTATGCCTCAAATTCTGAATGCTTCTAGATATTACACACATGTGTATTAAAGTAAAAAACATCCTGGCTTCTGGATGTGCCATATATGTGGTTTCCAACAGTGGATCAGGCTGGTTTCAATTTAATTTTTTCATAATCTCAGCCTTGATGGTCCAAATACCTGTAACTCTGTCACATGTTCTGTGACAATGTTGCTTGTTTCTACTTATGTAGTTATGGGACTTCTGGCCAAAACATGATTTTTGGGAAATTTTACTCTTTGGAAATTCCCCACAGGGAAATTTCCTGGGAAAACAAACAAACCCCTTAAAAATGGGGGTACACAAATTGTTTTACTCGAACTCTGCTTTACAAGTCTGAGCTCCCAGATAAGGACAGAAGGGATGAAGTAAGAGTTTGTCATGAGTTGTGTGAGCTTTTTACAACTGAAAATATTTTAGTACCACTGCATTGTTTTATTGTCACAAAAGTATGAAAACTGATTTTTAAAATAGTTTCATTTTTCTTAGCATGCTTTTAATTAAATCCTCCAATTAGTATTACCTGCAGTTATGCTGTTACAGATGTGTGTGGTTTGGCTTTTTGTGTTTTTTGTGCAGAACTAGTCAGCTGGGTTTTCAGGAATTGCCTTTTACATGGCCAACAGCTTTTTCCTGGGTAAAGATAACTGAAGAAGTGATATCACACACACAAAGACTTCTTTGTTTAGAAACCTCATGCTAGATTGGATGCCTTTGTTTTGCTTTCTTTTCTCAAAAGCAATCTTACATGTTCAGAATATTTTGAGTGTTCTTGATTTTTAGTTAGTGACTGGTCTGAAGACACAATCTCTTCCATACTGAAATTGCCTCTTAAGTTTTTTCCCTATTTTTTCTTCTAACTCTGAGTTGGAGGGCTGTTACTTAAGAGGATTAATTTGCTTTTCATTAACTCATTTATTCATCTACCTTTATCTCTAGCTTTGTTAGCAATTTAAGCTTTCCTTTGTTTTCATTCTCACAAAAGCTTGTGAAAGATTTCTTCCCCTCTCACCCCTTGTTTCCTGTGAAGCATTTATCTCTGAAATAATAAGGTTTTTCTCTAGACTGCAGTAATTTATTAAGCCTTCATTATCGACTTTCCTTCAAAATTTTAAAATACTAAAATAAAATGTGGACAACTTAAATTTTTTGATCCAGTAACTGTTTCTGGTCAGTACTAGTCATGACAATTGGGCTGCCATACCATGTGTCCTGCTCAGTCTACACACTTCCTGGTTAGCCTTGTGCCCATGATCAATAATTCAAGGAACAAAGTGGAAGTGTTGAGCCAGGATCTACAAATATCAGGTTCAGACAGTGGAACATGTACTTTAGTTTTAGTGTAATAAACAGCACCTTTCAAATGTAAAAATAGCACTGTGTATAGCATTGTTGATTATAGATGTAAAAAAAACCCAAAATGTGAGACAATTTTACATCCTTCTCCTATCTCCATCCTCCCCTGTAAAGAGCAGATATCCTTTGTACTTCTGGAAAACTTGTGGCCTTGACTTCTGGGTACAAATGCATGGATAACCTTCTCTGCCCATTAATGGAATGTTATGTCTGCTTTGCTGCTCCCATGACAATGTCATTTTAAATAAACAGTGCATGTGCTGTGCACAATGACTCTTTAAACTTGCCACTTGATGTGTGAACTCATGATCAAAATGAAATCTTTGTCATATGTCCATTGCAATTGTCCCATTTATATAACCTTTGATCATTATTGCATTATCTGAGTGCCAGTTCTACCAATTACTTAGAATAACCCTTTTATCAAGACTTATCTCTCCTTTTTTTTTTTTGTACATTTTGAGTTTGATTTATCTGGGGGGCTTTTTGGAGGAATTTATAATGCCTCACTTTCTTGTCTTAACCAAACTCCCTGAACTCAATCTAGCTCTTTTTGGTCCTCAGATTTTCTTAGATTTTTTAAAATACACTGTAAAATAGTGTATTATGTTTAAAATGTTGCAGTGCAGCCTTTTTAATAAAATATTGAGCATCTTAGCTCAGCACTTTTTGCCAGATTCCATTAGAGCAGCTAAAAGATTGGGGGCTATTTTGTATGTCATTCTCATTATTGTTTTGCACTTACATATTTTACTTTGTTTGAAATGGAGTGTCCCTGTATTCTGCAGCCCTGACCTTGCAAATGTCACTTTTACTGACATGTGCCCTGTATATTACAATATATGCTCTGGTGATGTCCTGGCCTTTAGGGTTATGTCTGGATTAATAAACTACACTCCGTGGACAGAGCTGCCCTGCTGGAATGGAGTGCAGTTTAACCAATGCAAGCTGCACTCAGAGACTGAATTTCCTCAGGTGCAGAGCAGGATCTGTGCCATTGGCTCACCTAGAGCAGGCAGAGCTTCTGTTTGCTCCCTGAAAATGGGCACACATCACTTTTTGTGTGACTTTAGTTTGGTGGTGGTTGTAGTGCCCTATGTGTGGTGCAAGTGTTTTCCTTCAGGATGTAACTGGCTTTGCTACTGTGGTCCTGGAATTTACTGCTCCCTAGAGACCTTCCCTATAAGAGAAAGGCAGACAAGTATCTCAGACAGTGCTTTGATTTGGAAAGGAAAAGTAAGGCTTCAAGGAGTCTCATAGAGAATTTGCAGTTTCATACCTGTTTAATGTGACAGGCAATTGGAAATTCCTGCATGGCTGTGGGAAGTCTTGAGGTAAGACATATGGAAAAACCCATATTTGACTGTGACAGGTGGGTCAGAAATGTTCCCATTATTAATTCTGGAAAGAGTGTCTCTGCAGAGGTAGAAACAGGAATAAAAGCACAGATTTCAGCTGGTTTCTTTTTACAGTTGATCAGACCATGTGATAAGTACCCATTTCTCTATATGCTATGGCTTTGAGGGTTTTATGCCAAAAATCTTATTTCCATAGCATTGTACATCCTTGGCTCAGTGGAATCATTGTAGATTAATTTTACATATGAAGAAATTACTAATAATCTAACAGAACACCCTCCCTTATGCAAGGGAAAAAAGATGCCCCATAATGCAGAAAGCTGTTATTGCCTTTGCTGTTTTGATACAGCATTAATGTATTGCCTTCTCTATAGTTATTAATGCCCTTAAAATAGTTTCCATCCTCTTTGACATCTTCCATTCTGAATTTAATAGAGACTTTAATGAAATTTTCATGGTAAAACAACTTGCCAGAAGGTCAAGAAAGCCAAAAATAAAACTGGGAATGTAAGTCATCTAAATGTCCTTTTCTTTTTCATTTGTGATGATAGCACTTCAGACTAGCAAATGAGACAAAAGCTGATCCCCAATGATGGGGAAGGGAGGATCAGGAGGGTGGAGGCTAAAGATAATGGAACATAGCATAAAGTGTTGAGAAACCAGTTTCTTTTGCTACAGTCTGAGAAGTTTCTATTCAATAGCTTGACAGTTATAAATGTTGTGTTGCCTTAAATGCTTTCAGAATGACTTACACAGAACCTTGTTATTGCTTATTACACAGTCCCTTGAACCTATGTTTTTGGCTGGTGATTTTTTTTCTATAGTGCACTTTTTTTCAAAAATGAATTCCTTAAGGGACTGTGTGAAATGCACAGCACTGAGTAGTAAATGTACTCACTCAGCTTAGTCACAAATAATTCTGTGTAGAAGAACTCAGTCTTAGCTGTCTAATTGAGAGCTGTGTGGTACAGTTAATTTTCAGCATTGTCTTGAGTCTTTCCAAAATACCTAAACCTATTAAGGGTTTGTTCCTGTGCTCACTGGGAGATGAGCATATACTGCTCTTAAGCACTGGGATTCTGGCTGCAGAAATACAGTTTGTAAAGCATAAATCACCAAGAAAAAGAGAATCAAGATTGAGAAAAACATGTACCCATTACACTAGCCTCTAAGAAGGAAAAGGTGCCTGTTTTCCTAAGGAATTATATTGCAGGAGAATTATTAAGGGCAAGATAGTGGTGTAGGCCTTCAGAAGCTGAAAGAAGAAATTATATTCTGTGGCCTGTCTTGTATGGACATGGCAGGTCCATCTGGAAGATGTGTACTTCAAGCTGAGTTTTGTTCTGCCCATGTAGACTATCTGCAGAAAATGAAATGTTGTGATGAGGAAGACAAATACACTTTCTTCTGATAGGTCTTGAGGGGATCAGCTATGGTGCTTGTGCTTGTGAAGTTTGTCTCAAACTGGAATTCTGAATTGTTTGAAAAGTCTCTGTTTTCCTTGGTGTTGGCCACCACTGGGATCCAGCAGCATGTAGGAATATTTTGCCTTCAAAACCAAGCTTCAAGGAGTTGGGAAAGTATATGAGTGTATTCCCTGTTTACACAGAAAGGTGACAGTCTTGGGGACACCCTGTGGTAATTGGGGAGCACTGGTAGAGGTCAGCAGGGAAGGCAAGGCAGATGGAGAAGCTGTCAGCTACCAGCAAACAGCTGCTCTGGAGCAGTACAGATGTGTAACCCATCCTCTACACTCAAGCCTTGCAGAGCAGCCTTACACAAACCCCTCTATTGTTTCAGGGCATCTACCAGGTCAGAAAGCAGAGACCAAATGACATGACCTGTTCCTGTTCCTTTGCTGTATTATGGTGCCTGTTCTAAGATTTTGGGTGTAAAGGTTAAGTGGCCCATGGTAAACAAAGCAAGTGTGTCTTCAAGGCAGTGTCTGCATAGAGTATGTGTGTAAAGAGCTTGAGAAGTAAACATAGCTTATTAGTCTTCATGTTCATTAAAAAGGGCTTATATACTTTTCCTGCATTGAATCTTAACAGCATTGGATGTTTTTTGTGTTGCTAACTCTATCTTATTTAAAAAAACCCAAATAATTGATCACTTGGACAGATGTCCATAGAGTTCAGTCTTTTCTGGAGACTGTTTCCTTAGCTAGGTATAAGCTTTGCTGGTATCTGTTTATAACTGCACACATTTAACAAAGAGTTCCAGTGCTTGCACTGTAGGACTATTTAAAAATAAGGTTTTAAATGCCATTTACTGTGTCATTGAGTTATTAGGGTAAGAGTACAGTAGAAGTATCTTAGGACCAAGTGATAGGAGAGGACTACATCTGAAGAAATAGTCTGAACAGTATCTTGTCTACTAAGTTGCAGTGGGATCCATAAGTAGATCTTCATCTAAATGAGCTATGAAATGGAAGTCCTAGTAGTCTAACATAACACCCTTTTTTGCAGCAGTATACAAAATATACACTGTTTGATTGCAGATTAGTGGAAGGAATTACAGCTGATCCAAAACATGGAGCTACACATAATTTTAAAAATGGATTTCTGCTTTGGAAGAGGAAAAAATTAGTTTTATAAAAAATTGATAACAGCTGCAGACTTGACTAACTTGCTGTAAAACATTCTTTTACTGCCTGGAGGGGAAAATTGCAATAAGAATCTTGCTTCCAGAAAAATTCTGCTCCTCAGAGTAAGGATCTCTAGCTGCAAATGAAGACAGGAAAAGGACTTGTAATATAACCTAACTTAAAAGAAGTAA
This sequence comes from Oenanthe melanoleuca, assembly GCF_029582105.1. NCBI lineage: Eukaryota > Metazoa > Chordata > Aves > Passeriformes > Muscicapidae > Oenanthe > Oenanthe melanoleuca. The sequence goes on from NC_079335.1 coordinate 111,862,378, forward strand.
AGCTACAAAATCAAACAAAAAACCCTAGAAAGGCATGTTGTACCATGAACCTATCAAAGTGAGTTTGATTGGGAGAAGATTATTTAATATTGCATTGAAGAGAGAATATCTGTGAGGTCAAACACTCAGCCAAGATTTATTCCTATGCTGTTAGACAGCTGGTAAAGCAAGTATGCAGTGGAAGTCCCTAACCACTACCTCTTTCTTCTTTTTGGAGTATTAAGACTGCTCATATGCATAAGTGATTGGAGAAGCTGGGGCACTTTTTTTTTTTTCTTGCTACAAGTATTATTAATAAGGAATACTTTTAGGATGAAGCGTTCTTGGTTTGGCAATTTTATTTTTGAGCGTGTGTAAAAAGCACTTGGCAGATGTAGGAGAGTGGGATAGAACTTCTCTGCTACAAATCTTCCTCATGGTGCCTGAGGTCAGTTTTGTGATGCCCTTTGCCAAGAGTTGCAGAGGAATGTTCCTGGACTGAGCCTAGGAATTAAGAACTATGGCCACTGTATGTTTGTTCATGCATGTCCTGCTGTCTGGCAAGAGGGTTATCCACTTTATCCTCTTCTCTCCCAGAATTATTTTTATTCCTGACAGCAGTCATCTGTGCTGATGTGACAGAGAAAACTGGAGCTCTGATGGTCAGAATAGAGGGTACAGATCATTAGGACAAGTTCATCATGTTCCAGAGTAGTTGTGCTTCTGATATACTTGAAACCCTTGTACTTAATATTTTGCCAATACGCTGAAGAAAATTGCTGCAATCTATGAAATTTAATAAATTATAGATTTCTAGTAGCAGAGTGGACTGGGGTGTTTGATGGTCTTACTGCTGTAATGTGTCTCAAGACATCTGAAATAACAAAAACCACTTAGACATTTTGGTCTCTTGACTGAAGGAGCAAATATTTCATTCTCTGTAAATGAAGCAGGTAAAAGTGCAGACAAAAAAAGTTTTTGTTTTGCTTCCAGAAAATTCAGAGTTAATTCCTGTTTTGGTTCAAGGTAAGTGTATAAAGTAAAAATCCTTGCCCAAGAGACCCTGAACCAAATGAAGCTATGCTTCATAATGAATAAAACTCAAGGAGAAATAAGGATTTCATGACTGCCATTTAACAATAAGTGAGCAACATTACAGATCTAGTGATCAGAATCACTTTCAATATGTTAAGACATATTCAACATCTCCAATTCCTGTCACAGAAAGCTTAATGCTGTATTACTCTGTCAAAACCACATTTACATCTTTTATTTCTGTAGCTGTAAATTATTTTAGCAGCAGTGAGCCCAGCAGAAATAGTTTGGTCCCAGAAGTATATGTTGGGTTATGCATAATGGCAAATACAGTGAATACCCTGCATTAATCCAACTGCATGGCACATTGAATTTTACCACAGCTTTTCGTTTTTGTTTTAAACTCTCTTAAACAAGAGCTGTCCAGCTGAAGCACTTTACTGTTGAACACTTGAAGGCTGTTCATGTGTGATACAAGTCTCCTGCTGTCAGTTGCTGAGTGATGTCAACTGCTTCAAATGCCCTTTGCACAATTACTACATGCATTCTAGTCTTATGTTTCTTTGCAGTACATGCAATTGAAAACAGCAAAGCTGACATTTAATACTCAGTCTTCCATATTTGTTTATTACATGAAATCTTAAACTGTGTGTCTGAAATAACTCTTCAGAGGCCACTCAGGAATATTAGGAATAAATTAAACAACATAAGACTGGAGATCTGTGACTTTTGCTTCCAGCAAAGTCAGCCTTTAAAGTCAAATCTGTATTCTGCATCTTTCCACTAGGTGCACAGCTGGGCAGTTCAGAAAGTCCAAGAGGGACTGAGGAACAGGGCCTTATCAGAAATTTGCTTTCATCTCTTTGGCACTTCAATCTGTGAGACTGTATATACAGAAAGCAGATTGGTTTTTAAGCTCCCTGTAGACCACAAAATATTGCTCTTTCTGCTATCTTCAAGGACCACAATAAGAAAAACTGCCAGTCTTTCTTTGGAGTGATTCCTTGGAAAATAGTGTTTGAAAAGTGTGGAAGGATGACATTTTAATTCAAGGAAACGCTTCACTTCCACTTACCTATCACATCAGTTCACTGTGCTGACTTTAGCACTGCAGTGTGTGCCAGGGGGAGGGCAATATTTGCTTTCTCCTTGAAATCATAGTCTTTATAGTCTTGTATCCAAGAATTTCATTTTCCAAAGAAGTGCTGCAGCATGAATGCTGTGGGAGTTGTGAGGCAGTGCAATCACTTGTAGGTTGTGTGCTCATGTGAGAGACCCAGAACTGCTGCATAAACCATAACAATAAATAGATTCATTTAATACACAGTTTTTGCAGTGTTGGTCCAGGCTTTGGGCAACATCATGGGGGGTTTTGAACAACACTGGATTTACTTCTTCCCTGCTATGCAAAAATGGGTTGTGTACCTGAGCCTTGAATGTTTTATGAGAAACTGAAAAAAATGCATTGGGAGGGCTGGTGGCTGGTCTCATATTCTGAGATTACCTCTTCTGGCCACAGTTTTTCAAAGTGCTCCAGTTAGCCCAAGAAATATGAGAGGGGCCAGTTTAACAAGTAATTTACAGGAGAGTCATGCAGGATCTGCTGCAAATGGTGCCTGTAACCTGGAGCCACACTCCATCAGCTCTACTGCAAACTACACTGCTCCAGGTGGCCCCACACTGAAATTATGTAATGGGTAAGAGCCAGACTGTTTGGAGACAGTATTTTCTCAAGAAAAGTTGGCTTATTATTTAAGTGCTCTAAAAACTATTCTGTAAAGATGCTTGGGCCTGGTAAAGTATTATGCTGTATCTTATCTCACTGTAACACTTAGTGTTCAAACAAGTGGAAAGACTTTCTGAAACCTTGCCTTTTTCACTCTATGGTTCAGACATATTGGGGAAAGTTGATGTGCTCTGCTTTTTAGCACTTCCAAGCTGAGAGCATGAAGCTGCTACCCAGTGAAGGGTGACCTGATATGAGACTCAGTCTGATTTATGGTATCTCACAATGCCATCCCAAATTTGTGCTGCACTTATTTTCTTCTAGGATTTTAAACCTTTATATCCCATTGAATTTGTATCAGATAGGTGAGGATTTTTTGTTTGAGGTAATTTGAGTATTTCTTTAAGGGAAACAATAAGCTTGAAGTTGTATCCATTTCCAAAATACAGATGAATGTCTCTGGATCATTGAAAGGGGAGAAATAAAACCCTCAACAGCAGTATTGGAGGGTTGGAGAGGATTGGAAGATTAGAGAAAGGACTTTTCAATTAGATTTGGCTAAAGGATGTGTGAAAATGCAAGCAGGGCAGCATCAGATGATTCTCTGATCTCAGAAAGCAACACTGTGTCAGTAAAGAGGATTGTACCTCAGATTTAATTTCATTGCAGTTTTTCTCTTTCAAATGAAATAACCATCTACAACCTTTTTAAAAAGTTATTTTTGTTTCTCTGTTCAGTAAAGGTAACGAAATGCTTCTGAAAACCTGTTGTGCAATTAGAAAAATGGCAATGGAAGAGCTTTCTGTGTATTGCTCATTTTCTGTGCATGAATGACTTCTACCAAAACTCAGAAAAACCCCAAAAACTTTATATGAAGAGAAAGATTACTGAAAACCAGAATCTGATATTTTTGCAAATGATAAGTTGTATGTACATGTATGAATTAGTATATTAGGAGAATTTAAAGGAGATTTTTGAGACTGTATGTGGATATGGTAAACATGTAAGAAAGATCTTGGAATCAAAATTGTTATGCCATCCATCCAAATCTATGTTCACAAAATCAGAATGTTTTAACACCTCAATTTTTTTGCTTCAGAATTTTCCTTTGACTGACTTGTTCATGGCTAACACCTCTATGTCAGTATATTGGATAAATTTAAAAATACAATACTGGAAAGGGGTGGAAAAGAACAGCAAGTACAAAAATGTACTATTGATACATTTTTATGAAAGAGAGCATATCTAAATACTTAGAATGCAGGGAAATACATTAACAGTAGTGGCTAATGAAAGGTACTGTTTGGTATACATAAGAGAGATGGCAGTAAAACATAGGCTTTGAAAGCCAGGCTTTGCCTGACTCCTGGGTTTACCACATAATTCCAGAATTTAGCTCAGTCCCAGTTCAGATGAAGGTCACAATTCCCACAATATCTTTTCAGAGGGAGAAAATGTTACTTTTGAGGGGCAACCCTAGAAATTTTTTTTAAGAAGCTTATGTTGATGAAAGCAGCTTAAACTTTCAAGAACAGTTCTATTACACCAAAAAAACTGGAGGACTTATTCCTGGTTAAATTACTGTAAGAAGTACAATGAGCTGTTTGTTATCACAGTTAGTCAATGCTTGCAGCAATGCAATCTAGTATAGCTACTGGTAGAATGTATTCTTAATCTGTGAAACCAGCTAATGTGAGATGTAACCAAGGTAAAGACTGCTTGAGGCTTAAAAAAAAAAATAAAAAAAAATCAGAAGTGAGACTGGTACCATCTGTATCCAAAGTAGCTGTGAGAAGAGATACTGACTTTTCAGTTGCTTTAAGCCTGTGCCTAAGGACATTGTAAGCAGATACACCAACTCTTTGCTTCCTGATTCTTGGTTCTTTTCCTCATCAAAGCCTGGTGCCAGCCAAGGTTCTTGTCTGTTCTGGTTTTCTTGATTCTCTCTCTGCTCTAGCTATGATGGGACATAATAGAAGTACCACAGCTTCTAACAGTGCTCACTCTCCAAGGCCTTCAGGGCATTGCCCTGAGCTGCAGCAGGCTGCATAAATGTCCAAACTGATGCTGCTTGTACAAGTGGTGGAATCAACTGTCTGTTGTTCTGAATTTGTCCAAGATAAATCTGTGTTTGATCCTTTTCAAAGATAAAATAACATAGCTTGAGTTAGGTTTTGGTAACATAAATTGGGTAGTTTTCCAAAACACGTAAGGTTTCCACTTAAAAACTTGATTTCAGTCCAGTATCATTTAGTTTCCAAAAATAAGAAGAAAGTATTTCTTTTATATTCACTTTTAATGGACGTGTTGAGACATATGTATCACCCAGGTTTATTTTAGCAGGGATGGTATGAGCAGTCATGGTCCTACCTAGCTATCCCAAGGTCCTGGTTGGCCCTCCAGTGGCCACTGCAACTTGCCTTTCTTCCTCTGAAATGAGGAGGAGGAAAGGATTCCTTCTGCACACAAGCCTAAACTCAAATGCCTGCCTTGCCTCTCATGTCCAGGTTTGATTAATGTAATACACATGCTGTGCTCTGGACTAAACCTCTTAAATCAGCCTCAAGTGAATGAAAAATTACTTTGGTGCCTGTGGAGACTGAGACTTTTCTGGAAGCAATACAAGATGCTGGGTTTTACCTACAGGTCCATAAATGTCCCTGGAACTTTTTCAGTTAGCAAAAGGATTTGGTTTTTCTTATCCTGAATATGAAGAATTAGAGGCCCATGAGCTAGATCAAACTTTGTTTAATGGTGTGAAATGCTGTTGACCCTTTTTTTTTTTTTTTTTTTTTTTTTTTTTGGGAGGATAATTCTTTGCAGGGAATTGGGGGGAAATAGTAGGGAGAGGAGGAATATGATATGCCATTTTGTTATGAATTAATGCTGTGTATTTCCTAGTTTGATGCATTCTCTTGGCTTTATGTTGTATCTTAAATATACAGATATGCTCCAAAGTCATTGCAGTTTCCATGTCTCTTCTGCTGCAGCTGCATGCAGTGACTTGAAGTAAAGTCACTTGAAGTAAAATGACATACCTGCAAACTGGCACACTAATGAAGTTACTTTCAATCTTTTTCCATTTCAAATTGAAGAGCTCAGACAGGTTTAAAATTCTATATAATTTTATATAATTCTATGCAGGGTTATAAATCACAGCAGAGAAACTGTATTTGTAATCTTGTTCATGTTACAAGTCTAACCTGCCTATGACTTTATAGGATTCTGAGTGGGATAGGAAGGAAATCTTTGCAGAAACCTCAGCATCTAGTTAGCATGTTTAAACTAGATGGGAGATTCTTGTGCCCTAATCAGAGTTTTTCTATGGAAGCCAGTGATTTTACTGCTCTAAATATGTTACCAGCTGCAGGTTAATTACTGCATGTGAGGATTTGTCTCTTCTGGGCATTTTCTTGTGCTGCTCTACAGGTGTTTGGTCCTCTGTCCTCAAGAGCAGCTTCTCCAGCATGCATGTTCCTTGTTTAGCTGCTGATGCAGTCTTTCATGTGGAAGAAAATCAGAGTGAATTTAGCAATTCTAGTAAAATCCTTTGACAGAAGCTGGTTAGTTAATAACAGAGAGTTGTTGTCTCGAGCATCATACGGTTGATGAATGGAGTTAGAAGTAATATGTTAGTTGACAGAAATGGACCATCTGCTTTTGTGTATTGTTGAATGATGAGCACAGTGGGTATGAAGTGAGGGGAAAGGAGAAAAAAATACTGGTGCTCTAATATGTCTTTCTGCCTCACTCTTCCCAAAAAGAAAAATGAAAGAGCAGAGTGCATCTGAAAATCCATGTACAGATATCAAGTAAAATTATCCTAAAATGGCAATATAGACAATACTTGGATTTCCTGGACATTTTTCAATTTCTGTGCTAAAAATGCACAGTGGCCTTACAGAAAGAAATTAACTGTATTTGTGTTGGTGGTGATATTTCTTTCCTGCAAGTTCTCCTGTGCACGTTGTCTTCGTGTTTTCCAGAACACTTTTCTAATGTATGTACACCACAGAGTTTGGAGACTAGTGACAATTTATTCCCTGGAATTTAAGGGAACCTTCAGCTAAGGTAAGTGGATTTTTTTTTTTTTTTTTTTTTTTTGCATGTTTTTCTCTAAGCCTCTGCTGCCAGTCTGAGAAATTCAATCACCTATTCTGACCAAGAGCATGTTTTCCTTTTACAGACAGATAGTAGTGCTCACACTTCATCACTCTTGTGATCAGGTTTACTTATCTTACCAGTTTTAAGTGTGTTCAGGAAGCTTGCTTGTCCAATATTTTTCTTTCTGCCTTTACAGGGTAAGTGACTCTCCATCCAATCCCTCAGCAGTGAACTCTGAAAAATCCATCATGATTGTGGCAACTGTGGGTTATGCCTGGTTGTACTTGCAGAAAATTATAACAATTGAATATAAAGACTATTTAATATAATTTCTCCTGTCCTTTTCTATAAAACATTTTTCTTATGAGATACAGAAAACAGTCTAATAGGGTTTTTTCTTTTTCTTTTGGGTCATCCAATCTGATTTTTCCCCCCTGAAAGGATACTGTGAGAAATGTGACCTTCATCTAAACCTTGCTTGCTGCTGTATATCTTTTAACAGAAGCACCTGCTGTTACTCTGGCCTTGCAGTGGATGCCAGATAGTTAAAGGGGTGAACCCTTTAGAACTATGATTTTTGTAGTGCTCATCTAATTTGTATTTAACTGGAATTTAATGTGTCCTGCAGGGGTTGACAGTACTTATCTCATATATTGTCATTAGCTTGAGATAGTAACCTTGAGGGAGGAGAAACTTAATAAGACTTTATTTGCTTCTGATTCTTGCTATGAAAATGTTAGCCTGTCTCGTGGGTGTGACATCCACTGCTTAATGGAGCTGGCACTGCTGTAGTGGCTGGGGAGGTCTCCAAAAGTACTTCAGTCATATTGTCCCATGACAAGAGGTTCAGTACAGGGAATTATATAAACCTGAAGAGAAAATTGAGGCAAATCAGCAGCCCAATCCTCCTTAAAGCATAGAAGGGCAGCAGAGACCAGAAGGAGAAGGAACGTGCTCCTGTACAGGCAGCTGTTTTTCCCTTATGTTCCTTATCCCAAATCTTCCTCTGCCTTCCTCTCCCTAATCCTAAAACTTCCTACTCCTCCACAAATTAATTTTGTATTCAGCAAGCACAAACTGTTTGTATAAAGGTTAATTCAGCAACACAAATGCACATTCACATTGACTTTGCAAAATATACTCAAACTAAGTGCATATATGTATTCTGTGATTTTTATTTTTTTTCAGGAGAGATTTTGGGCAGGAGACCAAAAGTGGTGAGCACTTGCTTTTAACATAGTATAGTAGCAGATGGTCAGAAACAGCCCATGGGCTCAGGGTCTCTTTTGAAGTCAAATATGATACTAAGTAGCAGAAGTAAAGATAATGAGGCGAGCAATTTGGGTTATGACAAGCAGGGGAAGAAATTTGTTTTCAATTAGCCTATCAACATATGAGATCAAGGTTAAGGTATTTATGGATATAGCACCATTTGGGTTTTAGTGCTGCTCAAGGTCTCACTGTATTTTGCCAAAAAAAAAAAAAAAAAAAAAAAAATTAAAAGTGAGTGCTTTTAAGCTGGATTTGTAGTCGAAGACCATGAGAAGAGTTGCAGTAAAAAGCACTAAGAGCAGATGAAATATTCTGGGTTTAGAGGCTGGTGTACATTACATTGTGTTGCTTCAATTGTCTTCAATGACTGGTAAAGTGAAGCTTTCAGATGCTTTTCACATATATTGAATATTTACTTCTAGGAAAAGTGGAATTTATTCTAGGAATTATTCCATTTCCCATTACTAAACCATATGTGCATAACCTAAACTGCTCAAAAATATAAGTACTTGAGTTTTACTGAGTGTTCTGGTTTAGGACAAAACCTCCAAAGGGATCTCCTCTAAAAAGCAGATTTCACTGGCCCCTCCCCCAATTGGTTTGGGAGAAAAGCTCCTTGGAGAAAAGAGGGAAAAAACTATTTAACAAGCAAAGTATTCACAAGCATGAAAAAATGAACAATATTTAACAGTGGAACCTCTCATTGCTCTGAAGAGATGGTAGATTCGGAGTTCCAGAGTCCAAAGTCCTCTGTACAGGCATGGCTCCCTCTGAGCCAGGAGCTGGAAGGGGCAGTGTCCAAGGGGTGTGCTGGCCTGGGCTCCCAGGGCTGGTCTTTGGACCAGAGCAGAGCTGAACTGTTCCCCTGGAGCTCTGAACAGTTCCTGTGAGGAAGCCACAGTCTGGAGAAAAAGTGTTTGTCTTGGCTAATGGACTAGAAGCTAGTTTAAAAGCAAGGGAGAAAAAAACTTCTCCATCTCTGAGTGCAAAAACACCAAAAGAGAGGAATGTGGGGGGAGCAAGTGCAGTTGCTGCAGACAATCTGCATGCTGCTTCTCCCCACCCTTCTCTGTGTCTAGGCAAAGAATCCGGACAATGGGGATATCAGCACCATAAAGCCACCCTAGGATACAGTGTTATCATATTTTATTGCATAGTGCATCATGAAAACTGGAAGAAATAAGTTGATTGAATGTTATGCTGGCTTCTATATACAGTGTTCCAGAAACACATTTATCATCAGAAATTACTACTGCTCACTGCTTTTGACTTCACAGTATGTGGAAGAAGACATCAGTCTAGGAAATATTATGAAAACCTCTATAGCACAACCTTTCATCCTTTCTAAGCTAGTGTGGAGATATTTTTATTTTTTTTTTAATCCTCTGCAATTTTCCTTGACCCAAACATGCATGCACCTTCTTCTGAAACTGTGCTTTTTGTTCCTGTTTCCCTTTGTGTGCCGTGGTTGTACTGCAGGGTCGTTCTTTGTGACAAGAGCCACAGGATGAGGTCTCTGCCTGGCCCACAGGAATGTCCTTCCCCTTTTACATTTGCAGGGGACCCTGTGTGGGTCCCCCAGGCTGAGCCCTATAACCCTCAGGCTTGTTTTGACTTGTTTGCTCTTCTTCTCCAACCCTTGTTTTTGTAGTTCTGCATCAACTCACCTTCCTCAAACGTTTTTAGGGATTCTTAAGCAACACTGGAAAGTGTGAGTGTAGGTACCCATGATGGTTTGATACTTGAATTTATGCTTTTATTAATACATTACTCTTATTAAAGGATGTCTTATACACTTTGTATCTACAGTTTTAGAAATTTAATTTTTATCTTTGTGTACGTATGCACAGATGACACCTTATGCAAGCTTACTTAGCAGAACAAGATTTTTATATATTTACCAGTGTGTAATTTTTTTTTTTTTTCCACTTATAAACATTTCCTGGTCCTACAAGAGAATGGACAGTATGAGGTGTGGAACTCCCCCTGGAATTTAGAGCTGGGGCACCGTTCACCACCTGGCTTGGCTGGCTGCTGTCCTAAATAATAATAAAATAATCTGAATGTTCTCAGCAGCACTAAATAGAAGTCTTCAGTTTTGTGTATATCCGTACACTATAGCTCTTAACCTTTTAATATAAATTTCTCTCTGTCCAGCATGTACTATTCTGTCATGCAAAAATACCACTGACCTGGTGTAGGAATCCTAGAGGGTGAGATCTTGCTGAAATAATCAGTTGCTTGGAAGGTAGGAGTCACAAAAAAATAAATTTTATCCCATATGGTTAGGGTAGGGTATTTGAGGATTTCTTTTAATGTACTGGTACTGTGCCACGTGCTTGTTGTAAACCTCTGGAAGCACTAAAGAGTGATACAGGTTATCTTTTCAGTGCTTGCCTCTTGCTCCAAAGCCAAAACTATTACTGGTTACAGATTCTTTCACGTCCTGGAGACTGTTGCTTCCAGGCTTTAATAACTCCACATCCACTTCCATATGAAACAATTTCCCTGCTGTCCCTTTGTAGGACTAACGAGTCCAACAGACTTATTAAAGGTATCTAAAGACTTTTCCTGCAGCTCATATGAGTTAATGTGGAAATAATTAGCACTCCTCATGCTTGTTAAAGTTAACTTTATCATTCTTTTATTGGAGGATTTTAAACAAATCACCTCCCTGCCACTGCTGTATCCTAGAAAGTAAAAGCCTTGCTCCTTAATTGTACAAATGCAAGCAAAATATGTAAGGAGGCAAATAAAACTTTAAAACAGTTGTAAAGGGGACTGTATATCTCTTTTTCTCTGTTAGTTGAAGTAGTGGTGTGATGGGATGCTAGGTGAGGCATCTTCTCCATGTGGTTTCTCATGAGATTTCCTCTACACCTGTGTCTTCCCAGCCATGTGACTGCAGCTGGCTTCTAGGTCTTCAGAGAGATCTTAATAACACACATAACATCATTGTTACTGGAGTTCTTCCTTCCTTCTCCGCCACTTTTATTGTTTTTTGCAGCTTCTACTGCTGCAAAAATTAATGAGATGCTCAAAACTTTGACAGTACAGTCGAGAGAATGCTTTGTTACCCTTACAGGAGGGTTGTAAATAAGGCATTTGCTGTCACTCCTTGTGCACCCTGCTCTTTTCCAGGGGTTGTTTCAACCATAACTTTAAAACCAGGGGTTTATATTCCTAACAGAATTTGAATCCTTCTTGTATGTAAAGATGTTTTGTGCCAGTGAGTTGGGTTTCTGGTAATCTGTAGCCTTAAAACATGTAAGTGACTGTGGTTTGGGGAGGAGTCACAGAAATAATGTCTTCTGAAGTGAAGGAAAATAACTGAACATAAGGTGTTTTGGGCTTTTCTTTTGTATTTTATATTTAGAGAAATGTTATTCTCTGGAGAAAAAAGTATTACCTTGCACTAGGGACATGGTGATCTTACAAGAGGAAAGCCACACTAGATTTTTAATATATATATATATGATGTTTCTTCAGTGATTGTCACAATAGGCAAATAAGTGATTAAAACAACCTGTTAAAAGTAATTTGATGTTATTTTCTTTTCCCAATTTTATATCCCCTAGACTAAATCTTCTGCATTAAGTTAAATGATTCCTTCAACAACATTTTATCTGTATACTGCTAAATTTTACATAAATAAAATATGGCAACATGAATTGTGCTTGGTCATGAAACAATGATTTATGCTCAATCTTGTCATAACTTAATCATGAAATATCCTGACTTATATATATGCCTCCAAAAGTTAGATGTGTTCCAGCATAGATCCTCTCTGTCCCATCTTACAGAACTTTGGTTTGTTTTTTTTATTGTCTATTAAATTATATATTTCAATAATTACCCTTAGGATTCTGTGATCCATTGAAGCAGCAGCTCTTTTCACAAGTGAAGAATGTGCTGAGTGGAACTGACCCACTTATGCTTCCATACAAGCCTTGTGTGGTTTCTTTCTGAGAAACTGGGTGAATTTGTGCAACTTGCAGTCCAGTCTAATAAGCTATTTTTAACTGCAGGACCCAAACTTGCTTTCTACTTGTTTTGTTGTGTAGACTTACAAATATCTACCTCTGCCTGCTGCAGCTCGCTGGGATGCAAAGTAAACATTGTTTTCTGCCCTTCTTTTGTTGAACTAAGGGGGATCAATTTGTAACCCCATGTGTGTTTTCAGTATCAATTGAATAATGAGACTGAAGGAAAGTAGTGAGAGGGGGAGAGTATTTTATCTTGGATATTTTTACATATCTGAAGCAAAAGGTTCCCATATTGGTGGATGCATATGAGATGGAATTCCTCCAGTGATAACTGGGATTATTCCCCAAAATAAAAACGTTTCTAATGTGTGATGTGTCTGCCAGCTAAATTTGCATTATTTTTGTTTACAGTGTTTTCTGTATACTCTGTTTAGAAACTATATTCTTCAGCTCCTAGAAACTAAACATTGTTTAGAGAACTGGTTTTTATGTACTTAAAATTTGGAGATCTCATTTTTATCAGCTGATTGAAAAAAAAAAAAAAGGTGGTGTTAATTCTGAAAACAGTTTCTAAAAACTCAAAGGTAAACTGGCAAGTCCACATAACTTTTATAATAATAATTTAAAAATAGTATATTGCCATTTAAGGAAGACCACACAGAATTACTGTCTAACAGGAGCAAAATTTCCTAATGGATACTAGTACATCTGTCTTCAAATGGTAAAGCCAGTTTACAGTCCATCTTCTAGATCAGAGGAAATCTACCTTTCAATTGTGTTTAGTCACTTGAGTGCATGAAAAAATGTTTGTACTAGTATGCATTCACTTATGAGTGTAATCAGCAGATTTACAATGCTGAGGCTTGAAGCTGATTTTTCTATCAGTCTCCACATTATTTTATGATAATGCAGCCCATTTTAGTTCCAAAATTCTGCTCTTGTGGTTTTTTTTCCACATAAGCTTTGTGCTCCTAGAGAACACAAAGGAAACTATAGGTATAAGCAAGTTCCCCTGTGAGTTGAGTTCTAATACTGTGATGGGATTAGATTAACTTTGCACAATTCTGATTCTCATTATGAGCCCTGTCAGAAGGCTGGATTCATGTTGTGCCATTTTCTATCCTCATTACCACTTTTGTCACAAAAATGAAATTTTTCATCTGTCATGCAGGCTGGAAAAGACAGAAGCCAGCAACAGTAGTGTGATATCCTTTCTATGCTGTGCAGTTTGACAGGCTGTGCCTTTCTACTTGGTTCTCTTTAATGGTTTCTCAACCTGTGTGGAGGAGAGAAGGAATGGATATCCATCTCAAGGTACAAGATATGATTAATAGTGTTGTCTGTATTCAGAGGACTTCAACTTCCCCAGCTGAGCTGGCTGCAAAAAATGGCAAATATTAGAAACATTAGTATTGCTAACTGGGCCCATTTTCATTTTCATGTGGTCTAAGAATTGAAATTATTCTAAAAGTATTAAATAATATAACTCATACCTGTGTTTTCACAAATTCTTGATGGCTTTGGTGTGCTCATTTGTGTCCCAAATGACGAAGATCCTCTGTAAAAACAGGTATGACCAACTGCCAGTGCTTTACAATATTTAACCCCAAATTTCCTACTTTTAATTTATTTTCATTAGCATAATTTAATACCCTGCAAATTACCCTGCTTTATAAAATTCCTATCCTTCTTTACTGTTTATGTTAACAGATCAAAGAAATATAGCTGTCTTTTCATTATTCCTCACATGCTCTGTAATGAAAACTACAACAAAAGGTTTTGGGGAGATATCCTTCATTTTTATATCTCACATTTGTAAAACCTCCTGACCTTCTCTATCTAGAAGAGAAAATAATTTATGGTTCTGTGTCTATATCCTCCCTGTGATGATACCCTGATCAAACTCCCTGCATGATGAGACAGTGTGATAGTACTGCTCCTGTAAGGACTAGCAGAGAGACACTAGGATGCTGCATGCTCAAGTTAATAAATTGTTGCCTGAGTGAGACCTGCTGAAGTGCAGATGCTCAAAGGCCTCAGTTAATAAATAAAAGCATTATAAGTGTTAATGCACAGCAATGCTTTGTAAAAATAGGGCAGGAGCCACAAGCTGTGCCTCTTGGATGCAGCATATTTGGGAGAAGTTTCTTGTGATACAACCTTGTAAATAATATTATCTGACCATGCTTCCATTCTGAGCTGTGTTGACTGAGCAAACTCAGCTCATCCCATCTGCAGTACCTTGTAAGAATGAAACACATCACACAGGGTGTTATGCAAAGGACATCAGGCTTTGTGAGTTTTGGTGATTGCCAAACTGATTTGTATAACTAAACTTTTGTCAGCACAGCGGGTTCTTGGAAATAAACCCAGTTTTCTTGCATTTAAATGTAACAGGTGTGCCTGCTTATTGAGCAAATATGTCTAAGAGCAATTCTAAAGCAAATGTGAAAATATGGAAAAAAATCTTCATTGTGCTAAATCCTTTCCTGTAAGGGCCTTTGCAGAAACACAGGGGTTATAAAACGTGTCTGTCACAGCTCATAAGTGTTACAGAAGTGCACCTTTACATGAAGACATCTGGAACATAAAGTTCAACTAAACCACTAAAGATTCCATCTCAAATGCAATCTTTTTCAATGTGACCTTACATCAGTGAGCACTTGAACTTTGCCTGCTGGCAAGCAAGGTCTGACTCCAGCTCTCTCTTATCCTTTCACAGAGCTGCATAACTTGCCCAAAGTGTTGTTTGGGGTTTTTTGTTGTTTGCTTGTTTGGTTAGTTCTGGTTTTTTCCTCTGCTTTTTTTTTGTTTTGTCATAATGGAATGCAGTTTCTTTTCCTGGCTGCCCTGAAGGCTTGCAGCATCACTTGTTATGTCTTTGACCTTCCTCTTCCCACACAGGAAAATCTAACTAATTCACATCTTTTCAATAGTTTTCTTAATTCAGAAAATTGTATTATAGTAATCGAAGGGATATAATACCAACAACAAGAACAAAAGTTAATAGAGAAATTTCACCCCAGCATTAAAACCAATTAACCTTATGTCACCTATGCTCAAAGGAAGCAAGCCAGACTACTACTCTTGTAATACATATTATTTACTCTTTACTGTGTCCTATTTAAATCATGAAGTTGAGACAGAGGAATGGGCTTAAAAAAAGGAATTATTCTGATATATTTCATCTTAATGTATAACATCTCCTGAAAGCCCTTATGCTTTGTTTATTTCAGAGATGCTATGTATAAAACAGGCAGTAAAAGCTGAGTCTATGAAGTAATGAGGTTATATCAGGAATGACTTTGATCCATTTTCCTTGTGGTTATTCTTGAACTATTAACCTTTTATATTGTTTGATTGTTCAGTAAATGAAAAGGTCTCACAAAGGATCCTAATCTATCCTGTGGAGTAGCTAAAATGACAAATCAGTTTTAAATGCATGCTTAAAATTAGAGAATATATAGCAGGTTGGGGGGTGGGAAAACAGAGAAAGGAATGGTTAGTAACAGCTTGTCCAAGTGCCTCAGGGTCCCTGTAGAAAGAAATTTATTTATTTTTACTATCTCTTCCCCTGCAACAAAATAAAAGCTAATTCAAGTGTACAGGCTTCATTTGCATCTGACGTGCGATGTGCTGCATCTCAGACATGTCAAGACTTGAAGATTATTTCTGTTCCTTTTTCTTAGCTCCTTTGTCAGCCTGTAAAGTGCCCCTGGCATACTGGGAGGCACTGACAGCCTTGTTACCCTGATAATTTCCCTTTTGGAAGAGGCACATCTACTTGAAACAGTAACAGGAGCATCATACCAAACAGAAGGATAAAATCAAGTCAACAGAGCAGAAATTGTGCAAGTGGCAAAATAAGGGGAAGCTTTGTCTTCTGGGGAAGGCAAGTAGATACATTTTAATTTTGTTTAGAGCTTATAGGGAAGGTGTGTATTACTAAGATCTTGTTTATTGATCCATTGGGAGAAAATCTTCAGGTACCTATTGTGTGTTACTGAGCTACGATTTTTGGCCTTGTTTCTCTCCTTTACCCTGTGGCAGATTTCATGATGGAGAGAACCCTTAGGTAAGAACATAATTGATCTTTGCAGCATCCTATTTTCTGGCAGGGTGAGGTTGGAATGTGGAGTGTACCATTTTTGTCTTTCTTTTCCTTGTCCAATTCATGTTTTGCTGTGAGACTCATATGAATGCATGGTGCAGACTCAGATCTCTGTAGGTTATAAAGCAAAATACAAAAAAAAAAAAAAAAAAGCAACCAAACAGAAATAAAACCTAATACTATTTAGACATGTTCTTGTAGTCAGCTCCTACACTTCAGAATCATAATACCATGAAACTTCCAAACTTCCTGCTTTTAAAACCATGGATGAAAAACCTGTGTCTTGTTTTGAGAATGTTTAGGAATACAGTTTTGTAATCAAGTATGTTATTAGTAAGTGGATGTGTTACTGAATTGATAATCAGTTTCAGAAATTAATAATGCAGATAAATGTCTATACAGATTGAAAGTTTTTTTTAGTTATTATATTTGATCCCAGAAATAATGTTATGGCAGTATAAAAAAAGAATCACTGAATTCTTACATTATGCAGGGTTAAAATATGAACTTGTTTTGCTTGTCTCCACTGATGAGTCATTATTTGTTATAATTTGTAAATTTTGTGTCTATATTAAACAGTTGCTAAGTGCCCACATTAATGTGGTTTTTTGTTTTTTTTTTTTTTAATTTTTTTACTTGAGTGAATCTGTTGTTATTGTGTTAAGAGATGGGTTTTGCCTGCTGTACTTAATTCTCAAAGCCAGTAACATTTTCTAATACAAATTTCATGGAAAAATTAGAGTCAGGCCCTTGGACTATTTATATACTTTCAGACTTTCTAAGGTTACCCTGCACACTATTTCACAGGTATAAGCAGCACTTGCAGTCAGAGAATACATAATTCTCTTTGATTTTGCTATATATTATAAACTAGTAAAATACATTCCAGTTTATAAAATAAGCTTTAGCTGTGCAAGGCTCAAGATGGTGATGATAAAAGCCTCTGCTGGAACATTCATCGTCACAATTTGTGACAGTTGTTTTGGATGCTACTGCCTAAAGCTCTTCAGTGAGTGATTGATATTATGTGGGTTCTATCTTGATTAACTGTTTGCCATCAGAGACTTTCGTTAGTAAACCAAGCTGTATCCATCTAAGTGTCTTTTTGTATCAGCAGTCAGCTTTCTAACAAATTTTTTTAGATTTTGTAGCATATTTAATTTGTTTTCCATTCCTAATGAAGGACAGAGTTGGAAAAGTGTGTGATTTAGGTAAACAAGGGGCTGGAAAGAAACATTTTTGCAATTCCCATCCATTTAACACATAGGATTTATGCTAGTTTCAGCTTAGGAAAGTCACTGCTTTTGGAGCAGGCTGCAGTTGTTCCTTTTGGTTTCACTCCATGTTCCCCATGATGTGGGCCATTTGTTTTCCCTTTTGAAATTGTGCTAGAAAAATATCAGAAAGTGTTTGGTTCTTTGATTTTTGCCTTTGGATATGAGAATGTGATCCTGTGTTATCAGTGTGTAGAGGAAAAAGGCAGCAGTGTGAAGGCAATGAACTGCATTTAACCACCTTTTAAATGGTGCCAAATCTTTTCATGATTCCAAATCTTTCAGAGTAAAGATGATCTTTGGTTGGTATAGCATGGTAGTTTAGATACTGCTAGAGAGCAATTGATGAAATCCATCATGTGGAAAAAGAATTTCATAGTGTAATACCTCTGGTTGTCAGAGTATATGAGCCAAGAGGTAATAATCACAGCTAAGAAATAGCCCTCATTCTTAAGGATTATTTTTTTTTTTTTTAGCAGTAAAGAATGAATTGTTGCTTTGAACAGAGAAATGCAGTAGTTGGAAGAACTATCTGCTGCCTCCTGATCAACAGACCATTCCAGTTTTGAATTGGATAAGTAGTGATGGTTGAGACAGCTGTTTTTTGTTTATTTTTAAAATTAGTTCTAATTTTTCAAAGTTACTAATAGGAGCCTCATAGTGTGTACAGAAACATACTGTATATTACAGAGGATACGACTTCAGGTCAATTTTCTTTAAATAAGTAATTCATGTGGTTTAAGTTGGAAGGGATCTTAAAAATCATCTAGTTTCAACCACCTGCTGTATCCAATGACCCCTTCCACTGGAGTGGGCTGCTCAGACCCCCATCCAACCTGGCCTTAACACTTCCAGAGATAGGATAGCCACAACTTCTCTGGGCAACCTCTTCCAGTACCTCACCAGCCTCATAGTAAAGAATTTCTTCCTAAAATCTGATCCAAACCTACTCTCATTTTAAAGCCATCACGCCATATCCTATAACTACATGCCCATAAATAAAATAGGTAATTGAAATTGCTTCTAGTCACAAGAAGCTGGTGTGCATTTTGTTAATTTTTGTAAGAAAATGTCAAAATTCTTTTTCTGACATGTATTAGAAGTTTGGCCTCTGTGAATAGTGGCCAAACCACAGTAACTTTCACTAAGTTAGCAAAGAAGTTGTAAATTTTGGATCAATAAACATAAGACATCACTAATCCTAATTCTTTCTCAGAGAAAAAGCACAGCCAGGAATATCTAATATTGTAAAATGTCACTTGTAAATAAAAACATTCAATCATGCAGGGAAATAAAATAGCTTTGATGAATCTAGAACTATGAAACTAATTGTAATAACCTCGTTTTTTAAACTTTCTTGGTACATATGACTTTATACAGGAGTTTGCATGCAAATACTAAAAATTAACTAGAACTAAGAAAATATAATGCTGCTCTTTTATGGTGTGGGAGAAGGATTCCTTGTCAGGAATGGGTTTGGTCATGAGGTAGTGCAGGATGCTCCCTGCTGCTCTATGTGCTTACCATCAATATTCATCCACATTGCAATTTCCATTTCAATTCCAAACCTCAAAATTGCTGTGCTTTTGTATAATACACTGCTGGCACTAAATCATGCTACCTACTGATGTTTAGTGACCTGAATGAAATAGTTTCGATGTAATTGACTGACATCCTTTGTGTGTAGAAATAAGTCTGCTCAGCAAAGGCTAAATTATGTTTTTAAGCCATAAAAAAAGGGACTTGTCTACTTTAGATTTTGAAAAACAGTGCAAGCCCATTGATTTCATCCACAAGAGTTAAAATATATCAAAAAAATACACAACCTTAAAAGCTACTGCTCTAGAATTGCTCTCCACTGTCTCTCTCTATTTTCATATTATAAGCTACATCTTTTCCTCTTGTGATAGGCTTCTCTGATCAACACTGTGCTGCTCTTGATGGGGTGTACAGCCTCAGCTCTGTTTTGGAAGTAGGTCAGGTATGGTTGCCAGAAGGAAAAGCAGCATACAGCAACAGGAACATGCATAGTGGGTGGGTATGGGCTGTGCAAAGTTGCAACAGTGCAGTATTTAAATCTTGTTTGGAAATGTTTGTTAGATTAGATTTCAACATGTTCTGTGCTGTGTGTCTTCCTACTTTGCACCTGCACTCTCAGTGAAATATATCATAGTTATAACACATTGCCTTCATGAAAAAAAAAAAATAAAAAAATCGATTGTCTGTGTTTTCTCAGCTATAGGAGGGAACATGTATGATCTGGCCTGAGGGAAAAACACTAGAAAAAGGGGAGATGGTGAAGTTATATCATGATTTTTATTGACTTACTTAGGAACAAGCTAATAGTTCTGTCTAAAATCTGCCCTTTGGTAATTGTGTGAGCTCCTGCAGAAAATCCTGAAGTCTTGCTTTACATCCTTGGATTTTCATAATCTTTGAGAAACAGCTATAAGCTGTTCTCAGACCTGGCTGTCCCTGTCTGGGCTCATTGCCCATGTGGCTAAACTTTTACTCTCCTGACCTCCCTTTGTCTTTGTTGTATACCACTTAATTTTAGCAGGAAAGCTTAAACAACTTGTACTGCTTGACACAGGTCAAAGACAAAATTATATCCTCTGCATTAACTCCCTTTCCTGACAAGAGAAATATCAATCAGGTCTTTGACCCTTTGACTCACTAAGTCCTCTGGATGAAGTCACAATCTGTATGAATTCCTTTGCCTTCAGTTTCGTTGTGTTCTCTGGTTGTTTTCATAGGTTTTGATTTGGGATATGTGGGGGATTTGGATAATGACAGGTGTCAAATCTGTGCTCCTAGTTGTAGGTTCAGATTTTTTCCTGGTTAGGGTGAGAAAATATTGCCTTAAAGGCACTAACTTACTTTCTACCCTCCACTAGATTTGAGGATGGTCTTGAGACTTTAGAAAAAACCTAAACAAAGGAATGCTGTGAAAAATGAATATCAAAACTACCATGCATGTGGATTTTAAAAATGTACATGATGTGTGATGATACATCTTTATGATTTTAAACCTTTTCATTAAAGCTGTAAAGATGATTTGTCCTGGGAATACCTTGGAATACCAATGGTAACTTCATGATTCCAACCCATATTATTTTAAGGAAATGTAAGCTGGTAAGTGTATGTGGTGCTGGGCAGTTCAGATGGCAAAAATATGGTAATCATCTGACTGAGGTGTGTTAAAACAAGCCCAAGCATTTTGAAGAAAGGTAAGCCTTATGTTGCATGAGCCTTGGCTGAGTGAAGTGACACATATTTCATGCCCTGAAGGATGTCTCCAAAAGGGGAAATCTGGCAGGAGCTCAAAGGCCCTGAGGAACTTTTGGGCTTCAGGTTTATAACTCCTGTTCACTAAACATGAATCTGCTGGGACATGCAGCACGTTTTGGACCCGATGTCAGCAATGTTCCATGGAGATAGCACACCTAATCAGCGAGCTGAAGGAAAGGTCTGCAGCCTTGCAGGTGATGTGGAGCATGTGGCACATGGGCAGCATCATAGGGCAGAGAGGGAAGGGGACACAGCTTCACACTCTGCCCCATAAACCTTCCACTTCTCCTTTGTATTTCTCTCCACTGTCCTTGGTAATGCTTGGTTTGGTTGACAAAACCTCTTCCCTGTAGCCAGAGGCCCATGGAAATACCTTATGCTAAAAGGAAGCCAGAAGATCTGCTCTGCTGCCCAGAGCTCTGCAATAGTGTAAGACATGCTGCCTGCTGCAAAGAAAATGCTTGGTGCTCTGGTTTATTGATGCACAAAGACAGTGGCTAAAATGCTGACATGAAATACTTTAAAACAAGCTGATGATCTGAAAGCCTTCTGAAAGATACTTTATGTTAGATACTAATAAACTTACAATGTAAGTCAATCTATTTTCTAAATATTCCTTGTATTCCTCAGCACCACTGTTCTTCTAAAGAGTACCTATAGGTTTTTCCAGGCTTTTACTGTTACTGAGTTCTTGGAAAGTAATCCCACTTGCTTTTGCATGCAGTTTGTACCCATTTAAAATGTCACCTTAACTTTGAATGTGTACCTTTAATCACAGTATGTTTCTTACAATGTAAGTAGAACTGTTTTCTGTTTCCTGTCGGGTTTTTCTTTATGATTTTAACATCACAAGTGTGCAAAAATCCAAACACAACCCCATTATTCAGTCAGAGATAAATCTCCTGGCAAGGTAATATGTGAGGTCGTGGTTAGCTAAAGTGAATCTGACTTAGAATAATTCTTCCTCTTTTTCCCCTCCTCCCTAAAAACAGGAGGTGTGCCTGGGTCTTCAACTAACTAAAGCTTTGCAGACCATGAAAACCAAGGATGCTGGGTGAGTAGGCTTCTCTTTAAACATCTCATTATACTTTAACTGCTACTAAATAGTGAGGGATTTGTTTGGTTTGTAGGTTTGTGGTTGTACAGTCCCTACTTTTCTATATATTCCCATCTGCCCCTCTTAAATGGGACTGGAAGTCTGCAGTTGTACTGTTTTCTCCAGTTATTTGTCCTCTTACATGTGTCTCTTATCTGTATCTCTTCTATGACCTTTTCAGCTGATGATTTTTTGACTCCTTTGCATGCATAAATATGGTTTACAGTCTTTAGGCCTATTTATATATTTTGTTTTCTACAGCATTTCTGCTGCTGTGCAATTATTGACACTTTTTCTCTTCTTCCATTTAGAGACTATTCAAAAGAAAAAGGTAAAAATTTCTCTCATTCCATCTTTCCTTGCCAGCTCCTAAATAAATTGTTTTGTGCTGTGATTTTCATAGTCTTATTAATGTTTATTGATTTAAACCTATCATTCCTCTACCTCTTGCTCTGTTTGATTGCTTTATTGCTGCTTCACTGTGATTAAAGCTTAAAGTGCCACCCTTGTACTGCTGAGTGAAATAAGCTTGTCTTCAGAATTCTCTATTCCTGTCAATTGCAAGCACACCCATCACTAAGAAATTCACATGTCCCAGGGAAAGCAGGACATGTTCCTTCTTTACTGAATATAGATTTCTAGAAAAATTTAGATTGACAGTGTGTTATTTATTACTCAGATGAAACCTTCATTTCTGTGAATGTGCACAGGTCCAGTGGCCTCTTCTATACAGGTGTTAAAAGCTACATTTGATGTGCATGACACCAGAATGCTCAAATTGCTTTCATCTTTTCCCCCACTTATTTTCAAGGTCCTTCTCTTTCTGCCTATCCCTCAAGGGAAAATGATTATTCTACTCTGGTAGGTCTTCAGCTGTCTTTTTTTGTGATTTGTGTCACCTGGACCAGAGCAGTGGATGAATATCCTGAAGCATGGTCAGTTAGGACATGGCAAAGTCCAGATAGCCATAGCTAAATCTGTAACAGAATAACTAGTTCAAAGCCATTTTTCCTAGCTCCCAGGTATGTTTTTGGTCTCTTATACATCAAACCAAGTTATAAACATGATAGATTTTGTGTGTTTTTCATGTGCATCCAGTTTGCAGATGGGGACTTTAAAAGGGACTTTATTGTTCACTTTCCTGCTGGGAGCTGCCTACAGAGGCTGGGAGATATGTACAGATTGCCCTTATTAGAAACCTGTAGTGCTTTTTCTTATTTTGGACCTTTTGCATGTCTAATACAAAAGCTGAATCATGGAGACCCATTTTTGTTGTTAGTTTCTAGTTACATGCCTGCAAAAATGCAAATGGTTGCTTTCACCCATCAGTTCTGTTCTGTTAACCCTGGTTCATCAGCTTCCACATATAAGATATTGGCAAGAAATCCACTGTAGATTTTTATTTTTCTGACATATTTTACTTTACTCTATAACTTGGACTCGATTGAAAAACATACAGAACAATTACTCTCCTAAGAAAAAATGTCTTGGAATTGACCTTACACCTAGAGGGTATAACAGAACAGTGGAGAACCTAAAAATACATTCTTGGGGCAAGCATTAAAGAAAAGTGGGTAATTTTTTTGAATGAACTTGAGGAAAGATTTTTTTATGAAAATGAACTAAATCAAAGTCCCTTTATAGCTCTTTGTAAGTGGTTTTGTAGATCCTCTTCTTGTTCAGGATGATCTCAGTCTTCTCAAATGGAAGTGAATGAGAGGATAGAGGAAAAAAACTGATTATAGGCAAAAAGATTGCCAAAATGCCAATAAATTAGGATCACTTCAATGCAATAATGAATGAAAACACTTTTCTGACTCCTAACATTCTGCTGCTTAATCCATACCTGCATTCAGTGGAAAAAAAATAGTTCTCAGAAAATAAAATACTGTGTGGTAAGAGTAAATATGATTTATAGGAAATAACAACCTTCTAAGTTGTTACTTAACTTCTTCCCCAAAAGCTGGGATTAAAAAGTAGGTCAACAAGCCCATTTAAATAGCTTATTCCACAGTGTGGTTTAAATTAGTGCTAGTGACAAGTGTATGAAGTGCTGTGCATTTTATTTTTATGGCATACTGGTTAAATTTAGAATTGTTCAAAGTGGCTGTTATACACAAGCCTCTAGGCAAATCCTCAGATCTTTCAGTCAGTGGGCTTTGTTCTTGCTTTTAAACACATATAACGTGTTGTCATTCTGTTTGTAAACCAGGTGCTTTATCTGAATGTGTAATTGATGTAATGAGCATTAATGTTAGTCCAGTGGTAGAGCCTCTTGACTAAGGAGCTACACTTTGAGCTCAAAGGACAATGCATTTATATTCTCTGGACACATGACTCCTGTTCCCAGTTTTGTTCCCAAGTCCTTCCAGAAGAGTGATTTTAATCTAGAGACAAGCTGAAGCCGTTAAGTCTCACTGAACAGAACTGCCCTTGTAGTGTTATTTAGTATTGATAGGTCAGGCAGCTTCCATCAGACAGATGGCCTGAGATGAAAGAGTGATTGTAGGCAAGGAAATGGCTTTTGCAGGAGCTCTGTTCTTGTTTCTAAAAGCCATTCTTTGGCTTGCAATCTTCCCCTCTGCTGCTTGAGAGCTGCCAGAAGCAATTCTGGCCCTGAATTTCAGACGTACCTAGTGCCAAGGTGAGGAGAGAGGTTTCCAGCCCAGCTAGAAATTTTTCTCTCCCTCCTACCTTTGCTGCTTTGCAGTTTAGGGTTCTCATCTGCACCCTGACTGGGAAGACACCAGCAGAGATGAGTGAATAATGGGGAAATCTCCTCGCTAGTGTTTTGACAATTGCTAAATAGAGTTTTGCTTAGATCATGTTTGTACTTATTTTATCAACTATGGAGCTTTTTCTAAAAAGCTGTGGGAGTGAAGTGTTTGCTGAAAAAAATGCTTGCAGGGAGCTATTTCTGGACTGCATTCATGATTAATTTAATCAAAAACCACTTTTTTCTCACTGTAAAAGTAGCTGATTAATGATTACGTCATAAGTGAGGAAACAGAAACAGGGAATAAATCAGTGTGTTAAATCTGAGCTTGCTCTCTTTCTGAGCTCTGCATAATTCAGCTGCAGCAGCAGGTCTTCAGCAGCTTTTTTTGTGTCCTGCTCTCCCAGTAACGGTACCCTTGTCAGGCTCCTCCTGCCCTGCTCTTGTATGCCATTCTATTTTATGTAGGTTCTCATTGTGCTTTCATTGTGAAGTGTATGAGCCCCTAGCAAGTTTATGGTAGGTGAGGTGACTGGCATCTGCCAAAACTGCCTCTTCCCTTCCCTGTGTGAAGCACTAGAGACTTAGTAGGAGTGCTTTGTTTTGGCAAGATTGTTACCTGCTTATGGGAAGCAAGATAGAGAGAAAAAGAGTGATTTGCATTTGGAGTGAGAATTAATGCTATTTTTAATAGTCCTTTGCCCCTATAGGAATTTGTTTTGTTGCCTTGACTGGCTGCTGGCAAAGCTCTGTGTTTTAAGCCTGATTGTTACATTTTTGTACTTGCATGATCCAACAAAACTTTTTTGTCAAGTCTCTGTCCTCACTTTATTCCTGATTGTCCCACAATTGTCTCCTAATTGAAGATCCTGAGGAACCAAAGTACCAAAAGAGCTGCTGATGCAACAAGGTGCTTTTCCGCCCTGCTGCTTTTTTTTTTTTTTACTTTTATAATTTTGCAGTAGTTGGAGAGACTTTTTATCTGTGCTCTGAAAGTTGACACACTGACCAAGATAAGGGAGCAATAAGGAGAATTATTGCATATTTTTAAAGTAATTTATCAAGAGTTGCTAACTAGTTCATGCTGAGCACTGTCCAATCAAGGCAAAATATTTAAGCCACAGTAAGCTTTGCTTGGCAATGACTTAAGTCATTGGTAAGCTTTAGTTAACAGTCCTCATCCATTTGGGAAAGCACTTAAAGCACATATTTATGGTCCCTTGACCACAGCAAATTGAAGAAAATTATTAAACACACTTCCAATCAGGATGAATTTCCTGTATTGGACCCAGGTTGCAGACATATCTTAATAGGAGCTGTCATATAATACTTCTCTTTGCTCCTCACATGAAGAGTGAGAGGAGTTAGGTGCAGCACAGTAGGGTTATATCATGTCACAACTAGTTACTGGTATAAAAACTAATTTGAACATATATTTTGTGGAGTGAATTGATCTGACAAAGCCTCACAAATTTCTGTGAGAAACTTAAAGAAGCACCTCTCTAAGGCCTGTTCATAAATTATGATACCATGTTCAAATTCAAAGAACCCTTTAAGAGGTAATTAAATTTGGAGAGCTTGAGAGGCTTAAGAGCAGAAGGAATAAGCCTTTATTTGAAACTGTATCAGTTCTTATTACATTTGATAGATCTGAAGGATATTTCAGGAATACCTTCTGTTTAGCATTGCAAGAGGAGCTCTAAAGATGCTCTGAGAAGTTACTGCTACTACAATATTGACAAATCACTCTGTCTCAGCACTAATAGACTACTTATTCATGAGCTGAAGATGAATATCCTGTTTTCCTGTGCAAGGAAGCAGCAAGCAGATAGGTGAGACAGCCCAGTAATAATAGATTCCACAACATGGCATGAAGGTTGACAAAACACTCATACCTTCCCAGCACAGCAATGACCACACTGGCCTGACTGAAATTGTGAAACTCCATCAGGAAGCTGAGTCAAAATTTTAACATATTGTTGGCAGTGAAAATTCAAAAGTGACTTTACCATGTAGCAGGTAAAGCCTCAATAAAGTAAATTTGCTTAAAACTCAGCCCTATAGAGAGGCTGTAGCTCAAACTGAGATTTTTGACAAATAATAAGACTTGGAGTGTAATAAGCTTATTAATGAATGGCTGTCTCTCCCATAAATTCAGGTGCACTTTTGTTTATCTGATTTGTAGGAATGATGTATCACCAGATACTGCTCAGATATGACATAGATATTTGCCATTTAAAATTTATTAGTCTTTCTGTAATAAATGGAAACACGCTCCACAAGTTAGTGAGATTTCATTTCCTATCTCTAAAAGCCTGTTTACCTAAGACACACCCTAAGACGTGCTTCAATTTGAAGAATGTAAAACCTTGGGGCTGATATGAACTGAATT
This sequence comes from Oenanthe melanoleuca, assembly GCF_029582105.1. Taxonomy (NCBI): domain Eukaryota; kingdom Metazoa; phylum Chordata; class Aves; order Passeriformes; family Muscicapidae; genus Oenanthe; species Oenanthe melanoleuca. Next base: position 111,889,360 of record NC_079335.1, read on the forward strand.
GAAGTCCTATTTGTGACTAAAAGTTTCCTTGGGAAAAAAGGTCTAAATTAGGTAGCTGTTATTTTTTAGAATCTGGTTGGGCTTTTATAGAAGTACCGCAACAATCATATTTAATCACTATTAAACTTATAATTTTGCTTCTTTTCATTGCTTAATTTTCTGAATTGTACACCCAAATTCCATGGTAATCCCACCTAGAGTTTTTCTTGAGAGACAATCTTTAACACTTGTCCAGCTGTGTCTCATTTCTCTTGGCACATTTTTGTAAAACAAACACAATTCCTTGACCCTTAATTATGTGAATATAATTCTGGTCCTAATAGCTCATCTAGACAACCAAATTAAGTAATCCTCAGTATAAATCCTTAGGAAATTATTTCTTTGTGAACAGATTGAGTGAGCAAGGCTCAAGTAATCAAAGTTTATCTGCAACGGTTTTGCCATACATGATCCATATAGCTTTGAAATATTTAGATCTCTGAATTGATCTATTGCTGTTCATTTTGCCTCTATTATATCAAAGCTTGCTTTTTGTCTCTCACAGTAAAAAGAAACAAATACACTCATGCTTTAATAAACGATGAAGTTTTTTGTTTTGCCATCATTATTAGTCTTCCAACAGAAGCGAGTCAAGCCAAACAACTGTTTATGCTTCTTCTGCTGTGCTGACAAGGCTCTAGGTAAAACACACTTTGGTTTTGTTGCAGCTGCTCTTGACATATGCTCCCTATCTTAATCTGCAGCCCTGGAAAGAATCCAAATCCCATGGAGCTTGATCCTGGGATAAAGGTTGCTAACAGGATAATGAGGTAACTTCTCTGATTTTTTATTTTTTTTAAATTCACTCCTGTTCCTCTTCTTTGGTAGTGGGTAGATACAGAAAAATGACACTGTGTGACACCTGGCTTGGAAACTCTAACAGCTTGGATTTCTCCTCATGAAGCAATTTGAGTTACATATCCACAGATGTAGTTGCTTCAAGATACATCCACGTAATACATTCTCATGTTCTGTGAATCTTAAAACAGTACCACTAAAACTTACAGTTTTCATCTTGGCAAACGGGTTCTCTCACAGAATTGATGTGACATGTAATTTTGCACAAGGATTGTCCTTTTTTTACTAAGACAGAGGAATAATAAGAAGTATTCACAATTTTTGAAGCAGAGCATAGGAATTAATTTCTTGGTGACTCTCTTGAGAATCTAGGTATGATTCAGTCAGTCTCTGAAAAATTTGGAAGATGATTCCCAAAGTCTTATTCCTAAATGTAATTCTAAATCCTGTTGGTTTCACCTAGAATTGGCTAAAACCACCTGTAGTAAGCATTAATCTATTTTTTTGTGGTGATTTGGCAACTGTGTTTGGAGGCACTTTTTTGCCATTGCTTCCATCTGTCAAAACAAAGCTTAGTATAGGTGATGGATTTAATACTCTGGATTCTCTGTAAAACTATGAGTCTTTCTTCTGGTGTAGCTAAGGTTGTGTCTCCCTAGAGAGAGGCCTGGGCTTAATCTGACTTATATCAAATGGCATTGCTGTTCTAAATGGAGCTGCCCATGCATAAGGGTAAGGTTATACCCAAATTCCCACAAGAAACTGGCTTAAGTTTGACCAGTGAAAATATTCTGCAAATAACAAATTTCTTATTTATCAGTTCCCTGACTCATTATGTTTTCCTTTATTGTTATTTATTTATTTATTTGTTTAAAATTAAAATTGCTCTTTCTCTTAGAAATATCACTGGCATAAGAAAAGTTTTACCAACTGACTTGATAATGAGATCTCAGAGGCCAAACTTCTACCAAAAAACTGTAAATTAAAGAATTGCAATATTTAAAAATTTCTTTGTTGGACACTCTTTCTTTTAAATTATTTTAAAAAATTTTCCTACTATCCATACAAGAATGATGGATGACAGGGAATGAAGTTCCCATTAACTTAAGCTGTTAGCCATAAATCCTCCAGAGATTTCTAATTAACATGAAAGTTTACTAGTTTGGGCTGATTATGAGAGTCTGCTCATGGTGCTCTGTACTTCTACCAGTGCAGCCCAGAGGTCCATAAATTTTCATTGCTCTGGGATTCCTGGTATGTCCCATTACCATGAAAAAGTGACATCTGATGCAAGAAGTGTAAATACTCTATAGAAGTTCAATAAAGTGCTTCATTCTTCACTGCTGAATTACAGTTTTATGGCCCATAAATAAAGGCAAACAAGGAAAGCTAAAATATGAGGAATGGTTGTATATCACACATGTTATCTGGAATGAAATTGTTTCTGCTCTGGTGACAAATGTCTCACCTTCGATTTGCATTCATGTCTTGTGCTCTGCCACTCTAAGGGCAGATGGTTGATGTTGTTATAAATGACCTCAAGGAGTAAAATGATAGATTTTGGTATCATCCAGCTTTTCATGGGAGGAGTATGAGATGTGCTTAGAGACCAAGGGATAAAGTCTATCAGCCTGGTAAAGCTTGAGTAAAACTAGTATTTTTTACAGTTCTACTATATATGGTTAAAAAAAATTAAGATTTTTGGACACACAATGCAACCCTTTCCCCCCAGCAAAACAGCATAAACATTCTGAAATGATCTGCTTTGTTCAGCAGCAGCCCATGATGGGTTTTGTTGTAGTGATACATGAATTTTCATAATTCAATCACTACAATAATCGCTTAGCAAAAGATGTGATGACAGAAGTGAAAAGGTTTCATAGATCATCAAATCCAAGCTGCTGTGCTAAGCATATTGGCATATCAGCCTATTTATAAATGCACCAGCTCCAGCAAAATTGGTTCAGATGTCTTCTCCTCTTACTCACACAGGGAGAACATCCTGGATATGCATTTGTCTTCTGGAGAGTCCACTCTGTGCTTATTTATAGTCTGGTTATACACATTGACTCTTCAGTCAGCACTGCATTTCAACAGCTGTTTTCTCCCTCCAGTGTCCTTAAACCAGTGAATTAACAATACTGTCCAAAGACTGATGGAATTTTAATATTTTTCCTGGATTTTATACTTTTTATGTAAAATAGCATTCATTCCTCTGGTCATCTTAGCCCTTCTCTGACTTGTAGTCTTCCTAATGCAACATAAAACACATAATTGGAATTTTTAAGCTTAATTCTAAATAAGGTCTACAGAGGTAATACATGATCCTTTGACTTCTTCTACCATGTGTGGTGCCATGGCATTGCATTTGTCTTTTTTATGTCTATATTTATGGTTTATGGTTATTGAAATCCATGTTACCTGGCATTTCCAGCTGCTGGACTCTGGGATTAACTCTATGATCCACATCCCTTGGTAGTCTTTGGTAGAAAGTTTTGTTATGTGCCAAGGCTTTTTCTGTCTGATGAGACCTAAAGTTCCCTTTCCCTTTCCTTCCCCTAGTGGATAGGCAGGAAGAGATGCAATGCACTTTGGTCATGTTCTTGGCTGTCACAGGTCAGGGCTGTAGGCTGCAGGGTCTGGAATGCCTATGCTTATTTAGTGAATTATTTTATCAATTATATTGAATTTATCTCATGTTCTCCATGTTTTTAATGTCACCCTATTGTGTCATCAGTACAATTTCTTATGTTGGCAACAGTAAGCAGCTTGATATGATTTGTACAGGTGGTCCCATCCTCATGAATCAGAAGTATGGGTGAAACACTGAGTGGGGGAGCTATTATTGCTGGCTTAATAGAAAATAATTTTAAATCTACCTCAGTCAATGTGTTTCCTTTTTTCCTTTGTGTTTCTGAGCTCAATTGGAGTACTAAAATATAGTAGAGGTGGCATTTTTTGGAGGTATCTCTTTACATCTGGAACAAAGATTTAGAATCAAGATTACTTCATTTGAACGAGATGACTTCTTCCTTGGAGATTATACTTAGTATTTCTGAGTAAATTTTCCTGTGGAAAGAGCTGCTCCAAATATCCAGTGTGTTAGTGGTCTTGGTTAACAGGAGATACCATAACTCTCACAGCTGTCTCTTCACTAAATTTACAGGTTAGATCAAGAGACAGTGCACTTGGCTTATGTGCAAGATTGAGGTCAAGGCATATGTGCTCTGCTCTCATCCCTGCCACAGATCTGCAGGATAAGTGTGAGTCAGATTCTGCCCTTTAGTTCCTTTGTCTATAAAACTTACATACACATAATCAATTTAACAGTCCCTGACAACTCACAGTTTGAGTTCAGCCGTGGCCTCTGTCTCAGGGGTCTCAAACTAAGTGACATATTCAGGTGTATTTGGCAGTGTCATAAAAATGTGGTAATTATTTTACTAAGTCGGTGAAAGATAAAAGAAATTATGTTTCTTCAAGTTCAGCAGCTGAGAATCAGTGAAAATGGGTTTTTTAAGGTTATTTGCAGAAAGTCTTATCTTGTGGCAGGCACACCAGCTGTACCTGAAGTGAAAGGCTATAATCAGGTGTCTGGGGTTTAGGAATCAGAAGGGTTAGGAGCAGGTCCATATTCCACTTCTGTTGAGCATCATATTCCTTTCTTCTTTCAAGAGTTTTTCAGCTTCCCTGTAGGATCAGCAGCACTAATGTGTGTCTTCTCCTCATTGTTCACTGCCAGGAGGGTAACGAGCCCTGACTTGGGAATGCTGTGAGTGGCAGCAGCTGAGCAGTCTGACTCAGGGCATTGCTGCATTACAGCACTGAGAATCTGGCAAACCTAATTATGCTCAGAGGGATAATGACAACTCCATATGGGATGGAAAATTGTTTGCATGTAGGTTTTGCTTCTTAACTCTTCTGGTCTTCCTGTAGTTAGTAGGCAGGCAGCAGCCTCCAAAGCTAACAGCAATGCTACTGCATGTCCAGCTGGCACAGAAGATTTGACTTCACATGAGCCAGCTGGCTATCTCCTTGCCTCTTTTCACCTAAGAGACTGAAATATGTCATCCTGGAGATATGACCAGACTCCTGGAACTCACAGCTCTTCCTGGGAAAGAAACAGCGTTATTAGTACTCTGTATACACTTTCCTTCAGAAATATATAAAATATTAAATATAGATATACATGTATTTATATGCTGTATCTATCTATGTTCATGCACAGATGTTAAAACTAAAATGCATACCAAGGAAACTTCAAGCTTGCAAATAGATATACAGAAAGAGAACCAGGAAATGAAGAATCAAGGGACTCTTTTAATTTTGATGTGACTGCCTTACTTCCATTACCCTGCATACGTGGTAGCCTTAATTATCAGTTGGATTGTTTAAATATGCAGCCAATATTATTCTGTACTCAGAGCCATTGATACTAGGAGGATCACAGTATTTTCATTTCCTGTGCTTTAGGATCTAATTTATTACTCTTCAAAATGGCACTAGTAGTTTTCATAGTTATTTTCCTTTCCCTAGTAAATACAAATATATGGAGAAAGATAAAAATGGCTTTTTTAATATCATTGTTTTATAAGTAGCCCTGCTAGGCTTTGAAAGTCATATCTGGAACAATGAATTGAATAGGACATTACATTTACTGATGCTGCTGTTTGGCTGAATTGCAATTTTGCAGAGGCAGCAATGTATCAGACTGAGCCATGAATCTTTTGCAAGAGAATGTAGGATTTGGAGATGACTGAAAGTGATAAAAAACACAGAGAATTCCATTTATTTGGGTGTAGTGCTAGGGCAATATTGGTAATATCTCATTAGGGTACAGATGCTTCTTTTAGTGTAAATTGCTCCAGCCAATCCTGACAAGCTGCTTTTTAATAGCATGAAAATTAAAAGGGCTTATTTTGCATCTCCCCTTTTGGCTGCTCAAGACTTAAGAAATGCTCAAATGAAACAAGTTTAAAATTATCTGAGCTTGCAGAAATGAAATTAAAAGCATGACATAAAGATGCTTTAAAAAGTTCTAATTGTAGATTCTTGTCTTGTATCTTATGAAGAGCAGATGTGGCAGAAAGCTCTAGCAATAGTCTGAGATGCCTAAAATGCAGAAGTTTATTAAAAGCAGCAAAGGCAAACCTTCACCTCACATAAGTAACAGATGCTATTTATCCACTGAATGCCTACTCTTGGTGGCACTGAGTGACTTGGTTTATGTTGGCCAAACCAAGAAGGCCTGTATTCAAATAAACCCACAAATCAGGCTAAATATTTGGTTAGTGCAACTTTCTTCCAGGGTAACAAATGAGGATTTTAGCAAAGAAAGCACTGGATTGCACTTATTTATTGAAAATTAATATAAAGGAGGGTGGGATTTAGAGTAATTAAAATGGAAGGGCTGCAGATATTAGGTTTTTATAGTCTGAACTAGTGAACTGCTACTTTTCTTGCTCCATCAGTTTTATTAGAGCAATGTCTACAGTGTTGCCTAATGGCTAAAACTAGCTAACTGCTCATGGCCATTGATCAAAGGAAAGGGCTCTGAAAAAGGGTCTCAAAGATTATCAGAGGCTGCTTGTGCCAAGGCTTTGCTCGTTGCTTCCACCTGTTCTGAATGTTTGTATCTGCTCTGTCATTCAGGATCTGGGATCCATGGTTTGGAGTTCTTGGGAATTATACAACATCCCTTTTTATGGATGGCATCCAAACATGAGGCATCTTAGCATCAAAGATCTAGTGTTATGAATAATATATGCTTAGGAGGCTGAAAATCAGGGAAAATAGATCATATGTAATTCCAAGAAGATACCTCAAAGGCCATCACATATGACTGTTTTATAAGATGAATTTGGAAACTCTTATCTGCTTTGCCAAACCTATAAAGATAAGTGGTAGTAAATAAATAATGAAATGGCCTACTTAAGGTCTTTGCATCTTTTGCAAGTTTTAAATGATTTCACTGGAGGCAATACTTAAAGTTGCTTAGCACCCAAATTGTTTGCAGTAGTTTTTCAGCCACAGCATCCTTCAAAGGCATCTGCAGGGAGACATCCAGGAATGCATCCAACCGTGCCAAGCACTGGAGATCTTTGATGCTAAGTAAGATGTCTCATGTTTGGATGCCAACCATAAGAAAGGATGTTGTGCAATTCCTGAGAATTCCAAACCATGGATTGCATTGTGAAAGTTCTCTTTAAACCTTGTAAGTGAAATATGTTGTTGGAGGTATCTTCCCTGGGATTACTTTGTATTTATGGGGGTACCACACTATTTAGACAGCACAGACAGGATGTCTCTTTCTTTCTAATTTGTCTTTGTACATGGTTTATAACATCCCCCCCAGATTACTTCTTGGAGTGAAATTTTTCATGCTTGTTCTACTCTCAGAAGTGAGTTTTTTTTCAAAGGATTTCAAACAAGACCATTTTAGCTCCAAGTATGCTGGGTGTGAAAAAGGATTGTTTTGACACACTTTTATGCTCTGGTTGCTCCAGAAGCATTTAAATCTGAAAACTGCAATTATGATGGGTAAGTCTCAGCCTCTCAGATAAGGTGTTACAAGCACTCAAAAACAACATTAAAAGGACGTGAAGGTTGCAAAGTTAAGTGCCTGCCAAAAAAAAAAAAAAAAATTAAAATTAGGCAATGATAGAATGAACATTGATAGTGAATCTTTAATTCAGTCCTGCTCTGTGCACAGACTGTGACAACTTTGAAGGGATAAGGTTTTTGTTTTTTTTTTTATGTACTATCTTTTTCTCTCCTGGTTTTGTCTTTCCTTACTGTGTCTCTCTTATCACATTTGTCCTTCCAGATACAGTTTTCTCACCCAGACATTCCTTGCTTTATCCTTCCAGACTTCTCATTTCCACACCATGCCTAACATTTCCTAGCCTCACATTCTTACTTCACCTTCACTCCCAAAGGTCTCTGTATTCTTTTTTTTTTTTTTTTAAATTCTGCTGTCTTGTATCTTTTTCCTGCAGTTGGCCAAGAAAAATGAAACTGAGGAACAGCAATGACAAAATCTGCATCATATTTTATATGTACTTATCTTAAGATGGAGAGAACTGATTTCTGTCTGACAATATGTTTGGAAGTAAAATTTTGGAGGAGGGGCTAAGGGGAACCCTTCCAGACTGTTGCCAAAGTCAGCAATCTCCCATATGTTTGTCTTGCAGTTCCTTTTGTGGTGCCATGTGTTCTGGGATTTCCACCGGGGTTTCAGCTTCTTTATTTAAAGTAAAAATGCGCTGAGCTTTTAAAGACTCCTAATAGGTGAAGTTAAGATGTTAGAAAGGTGTTTATATTTCACTAGATACATATGAGCATGCTAATTTTGTGTGCAACTCCTCTGTGAAACTAAATGTTCCTTTCACTCTTACTTGCCTCATGTTCTCCATCCTTTCCCTCTGTCTTTTAAATAAACTGACTTTTTCTGTGGTCTCTTAAATTAGTTGATGCCTTTGGGAAATGCTACTGTGTTTATGTGGCATCATCTGGAACAAACCCTTGCAGATTCAAGGGGCATTGCTGGTCTGTGCTCCTGCTCTGCCTAGAGATCAATGTGCTGGGAGGTGTGAACACACTGAGCCTGGCTCACTGGGTGAATTTTAACTTTAATTCAAAGACTTCCAGAGCTTTCTCACTGATACTGCAAAAATCTGACTTACATTCCTAATTTTCTACACTGCAAGTAGATCTGGCTAATTTGTTCCCCAGCTGTTTAATTTGCAAAGGGGCTGTCATTCCGTGTTAAATAAAACTGGAAAAGACGGAGCCCAAGGAAGATCAGTGTAATGATGGAAGTTTGTTCCAGTTCAAAGCTGCTGTTGATATTGGGTGTGATCCAAAAACTTGATTCCAGACACATTGATGTAATCAGATTTCCAAACAGGGCTGCTGTGTTCAGCCCACCACTCCTTTAGCTACTGCTCTGGTACCTGACTCTCTGGGAGGACAAGCAGTGCTCTGCCTTAGTACTATATGCAAGAGATGCCCACTCTCAGTTGTATAATTCACTCTGTTTCTCTCCCCAGGCATGCAATGTGAGATTTTTTTTTTTTTTTTTCCTTTTTCAGTCTAGCTTTGCTTTTCATTTGTTTTCCTCAGGCCAGATGTGCATGGTTTGTGTAATGTACAGGTGCTGTGGATCAGATCTGGGAGACTCTCACTGCCCCTACATCAGAGTTGCTGGCTCATCCAGCCAGGAGCTGATTTCTGGATGGTCTCTTTGGACTCATTACCTGAGCCTAGACATGCTTGGTGGCCTTTTATACTCCTTGGTGTGCTTTTTATACTCCTGCATTAAAAAAAAAAAAAACAGAAGAAAAAGGAACATTTTGAAAATCCAGGCAGTTGTATGAGAGATAATGGATGAATCAGGCTTTGTAGTGATCTGCTCTGGTATTTTATTGTATTTAACAGACTCAAGGACCAAATCATGGTGTTGACAAGTTACCAGAGTGGCTGGCCCTGGGGCTGAGAGAAGTTCCCTGGGAGAAGAGCCTGGAATTTGAGGTCTTCTATTTGACTCTACTTCTCAGGGAAATGTGCCTCTTTGGACAGTCTCACAGCTGAATTGATTTCTCAGTTGCCTTATGATTCATATTGCCCTTTGGTCTTGCTGATCCTACTGTTTTATTTTTTGCTTCATCTGCCTGCTTTTTTCCTGGCTTTATCTGTCTCTGTACTGCTAAAAGTTCCCATTTTCTCTTCCAATTTACTTTTAGAGGGAGCAGTAAGGAGACCCCTGTCAGATAATCTGTCTGCTGGTTAAAAAATGCAGCTGCCCTTAGCTAGGCAATATCTTATATCAAGTTGTGGGCAAAGACACAGAAATACTTCTCCTGCTGTCAGCAAAGAGGAAGTACTTTGTTCTTTCCAATATGCAAGTGTTTCCTCTATGATTTTTAACAATTGTTGATAACAGCTAAGCAGTTATGGTAAAACTTTGCTTTATGGACTGTGTGCTACTTTGGCCCTGTGCTGGTGGGTGAAGATTCCGAATCTCTTCTCCCACATTTCTATTTTGGTATTCATTGGTTTCAATCCCTGGCATCAGTGCAGTAAATTTAAATCCCCTAAAATCTCTTGACTTCGTTTAATACCTTTTACAAAGAATACCCCCACACATTTTTTTTTTTAAGGAAATGAAGGGATGTCTTTTTTGTAACTGTAATGGCTCAAGCTCCTTTGTTAAAGGAGCAGTAAGGTTGCAAATTGCACAATTCATCAATCTGGAAATGCTTGTTCAACCCAGTTCTGTTCTCCTATTTGTCTGCATCGTGATACTGGCTTATAGTATTTCACTGCCCTTGTATAAAAGCTCAGAACAAACCCTTGTTTACAGTGAAGTTGATTACACTTAGTATAAATCAAGTTAGTAAATTGAAGCTGAGGGTACTTCTTTTTTCTGAACTACAACCCTTTCTTGCTACTGAGAATAATAATAATAGTAATAGTAGTAGTAATAATAATAATAATAATAGTAATACAGGGACTACAAGGTAAAACTAGCTTCTTTAGGATCTTGAAAGAGTTGTGGCCATACTGTGTTAAATACTTCAAATATATCTGAGAAAGTGTTGTGAATTTCCCTGATGAGGGATCAGGACTAATTTGGGAACACAGCACAACCAGATTTGTTAGAACACCTCTTATAAATTTGGTTTTTATTAGTAGGCTTGAGATGTTAATGGCAGAAAGATATTTTTAATAGAGGAATAATTTCCTCTATTAATTCACTTACCCTTTTGTGCAGATCATGCATCTGCACTCACCTGGAGCAGCAGTGAGAGACCAAAACTGCAGTACACTTACTCAGAAGTGGATGGTCATCCTAGCCACAATTGTGTTTTCTAGCAAGGTGTTGGGAAACTCCTTTGAGGTATGTGTAATCAGGAGTATGTGTCACACATTTAGTTCCTCTCAGCATACAGCAGCTCATTTCCTCTTTTGGCAGGGTCAGAGTAATCCCATCACTGATTGATGGGCACATTCATCAGCCTTTTGCCTTGAATTTATCAGTCCCTGGGAGACTTCGCATGTGCTGTCTCATGGCACATACATTTCTCAGAGGGTTTTCAGGTAATGGTTCCTCCATCCACATGTCCCCCTTCAGGAAACTGGTTCAGAGGGGTTTTGTGGCAGTATCAGTGCTGTTACTGAGCCTTCAGCTGTTACTGAGGGAGACAGAATGTGTGTGGGAGAAAGGGAGAAATGACCCTGTTGTGTAGGTGGAGAACTGGGCTGCAGCATTTTGCTGATTTGCCTCACCCCTGGCAGGAAGCTGCAGCAAGGCTGTGAACTGAGACCAGGATGTCTGTGTCCCCCTGGCTCAGCCTTTCACTCTCAAGAACAACTGTCTCTGCAGATTTCACCTCCTGTTGCTCTCCTTGCTCTGCTGCAAGGTTTGCACATGATGCAGTTACAGCAGTCTTGCCTTCCTGGATATACTGGCATTCTGGAAGTAGGCTGCAGCATTTGAGTAAAACCTCAAAATATTTGAGATTAGGTTTTTAGGGCTTGGTTGGCACACTTACTGGGACTCAGCCTAAGGTGTTTGTTATTCTGAATGAACTAGACACATTTCTTCTGGTTTTTATTCAAAAAATTGTGATTAGGAAAGGAGCAGCCCAAAGTAAATGTGTCAGATGTCTGAGGAGAACTGTTGCCTAGAAGAGCCCATTTTCCCTGTGCCTCTTCTACTCAGAATATCTAAATTATTTAGAAGAAAAGAAAAAATGGCTAAACAACTTGGAAGAAATTATATTCAAAAGGATTAGGAGAAATTATTATTGAGACTGAAATTCACTATAATGTGTTTTGCAGGAATCACTACCAGTCCTTATCTTTCCATTGTTCCCCAGCCCAAGTGATGAAAACAACAGTTGACAAACCAAGCCTTGTTTTTATTTCTCTCTAGATATTGTTAATATTTCTTTAGATAGCACTGAAAATTGTACTTCAGTGTTGTCACGGTGTCAAGATTAAACTCTGATGAGGATTTGAGACATGACCAGGACCAACATTGTAACTTCATATTATTCTTTACCCTTGCTCTTTTTTTTTTTTTTTTTTTCTGTCCCTGAAAGTTCATTAGCTTTTATAGGTGAAAGACTGTGTGGCAATTTCTTTTATCTTTAAGTATATTCCATTCATGGAATCCACTGAATTAAAAGCCCAGAAATTGCTTTAAATGCCAATAACTTCAGTAATTTGGAGTTATTCTTCACTGAATTGTCTTAGTTAATTACTGTCATATTTAAATGAGGTTTTGGTTGACCAAAGACTACTAAAATGCACTTTGGATTAGACCAGAATATTTAGAAAGAATTGACAGAACTGTTTCTTCAACTGTCATTATGCTGGTTGACTCTCTTTTCCTGATAGACTTAGAAGTGATTATAATAATAAAACAAAAAAGCTTATTGTTGTAAACCATACCTACACGAAGGACATTATTCAGAACAAGGATGGATTAGACAATCAAATTCCATGTAATTAACTGAATGTCTCCTAGAAATACAAGGATGGGGTGACCTCTATATTTGGTAAGTAAATGGCCTATTGCTGACACTGATGGGAGGCAAATAATGAAATTAATACAGGTATCTTTGCCTGAAAATGAATTTCACATTTTATCACTGTTTGAATGTAGGCTTACTGGTTTTGAATATGCCACTTGCAGCAAATAGTTCTCCTGTTTATACATGAAAACCCACTGGACTTTGTGGGAATTTAAGGAAGGGAAAATGACACCAGAACTTGGCTGACCACAATGTATGCAGTAATGTTTTTGGTTGTCAGATGAAACACTTTGGAAAACTTATGCAGATGTATTTTGGGTTAGGAAAATTGGTGTCCTCACCTAAAATGGAAAAAAAAAATTCCCTGAGTCTTTGTTTTTGAAGCTTAAAATTAAGAACAAATTCCAGTCTATACTGAAAGATTTAGAAAATTCATGTCAGTTTAGAAAACCAGAAAATTATACCTACAAGGGAACACTGTGATTATTTTTTAATGTGTAATTCAACTGGGACTCATTGCTCAGGGAAGTCATATGATCAATAAGGCCTTGTTCTGTTTAATTATTATAGAACAACTTGACAAACATCTGAGCCAATTTCCCCACACTGCCTCAAACTTGGAATAGATAGAAAAAGAGTCAAGTTGATTTAATACATAGCTATGGATGAATAGTCAGAAATGGAAGGAGAAATATGAAGCAGTTCTGTCAAAATCCTTGATCATGCAAAACAGACAAGTATTAGACTACTTTGAAATGCTGAGATTATTTTTAATGCTGGGACTAGATTTGCCTAAAGGTGCAATCAGTGAGAGAGAAGTGCTTTGCCTCATCTGTGTGTGTTGAAATGGATTACTGGCTAAAATTCAGGTCTGTTTAAATCTGTGGAAGGCTGTATTTGTGCTGGAGTGTCCTGGTTTGGAGGACAGGTGTCTGCTAAGAAAGGCAGAAGACTCTCTTTGAAATGGAGAATGTAAACCCCCTCCCTCCAAATTATTGTAATTTTGAAATTAAGGGGCCCTCAGGCAAAGATACGGGAATTAAGACTAACAGTTACTAGGAAACAGTTTACTGGGAAAATTAAAATAGAAATACAGTATTACAAAGAACAATCTCAAAACATTGACAGAGTCAGAATACAACCTGGCACCCTGTCAGTCAGGGTGCTGGTAGCAGTCCCATTAAATGGTGGCTGCAGTCCTCCTGCAGTGACAGATGTGGTTCAGCTGAAGCAGTGCTCCTGTAGAAGGTGCAGTTTTCCTTTGAAAGTCCAGGGATGATGTGGAAAGATCTGGCTTTCCTCTGGAATCCAGTGGAAAGAAGGCACCTTTGGTGTTCAAAATCTCAGTTTTTATCCAGGTAGGAAAGGCTTGGCTCCTCCCCCTGGCTGGAGCATCTCCCAGTGGGATGATGTAATTTTATCAGTCATACAGTGGGACTCAATGGCTCAGCAGCAGATGATATCTTCCTGGAGGGAGGATGGGTTGTGGAAAGGATAAAGATGATGGGGCAATCATCTTAAAGATGTCTTAAAGATGGCCCATTAGCAGGTGGTATGTGCCACAGAGATAAGGGTCACTGCCCCACCCGGCTTCAACAGATGGTGATAGAATACACATTTCTGGCCACATCCTGGGGCCCTGAGGGCAGTAATAGACCTTAGTGACCAGCTTTACCTGGGAACTTCCATCATGAGTGTGTTTAGCCCCCTGTCCTGGGATGCAGTGGGGGAGAACTGGTCTCCAGCAGAGCTGCAGGGATGCCCTGCCTGCCCAGAGATTCCTTTTTGCAGAGCTCAACACATGCACTAGCAGCTTGGCTTGAACTTGGACCTGCCTTATTGCCATGGCATTGCTGCATGACTTGGACCCTCAGCTGGACCTGTGCTGGGATCTGTCCTGCTCAGGGTTGTTGACAGGCCCTGGCTGGTGGAACTCTGCCCACTTGGTCTTAACATTAAATCATATTCTGTGGACTTGTGTTTCAGCCCATTGGCTTCACTGAAATATTTGAATTAGATCTGATACCCAACCATTAAACAATTAGCAGTAGATGAGCAGGAGCACATGCACACCGAAAAAAGAATTTCTCATTTTTCTCTAGTTTTGTTGTTGTTGTTTTTTTTTTTTTTCCCTAAGTCTCTTTCCTGTGTTTTCGCTATTTCTTGCAGGCCTCTTCTATTATGGATCTTCATTTATTTTAAAGACCAGATATAATCTCTTCATCTATCTTGTGTGGCTATTACTGCCTGCTGCAGCAAATCAGCACAGCTTTAGCAGCTTTAGATGGATATCTATGTAATCTTTTCATGGGCTGGCCAGCAGAATCCCACTACTCCAGTACACTGATCCTTCCCAGTCATGATGTGAATATTCATGTGCTCAGATTTTACTAATAGAAGTGGCCTGGAGAGAAGATAATGAGCTTCAAGCAAAGCAAACATTAATCTTTGATTTTGAGGTGTTTGCTGAAAACATCTAAAGTTGTGTATCTATCTGATTTTAAAATTTCCAAGTTGAAACATACTTAACTATTTACATCAGCTGGAGAACATGGTCAGTATAGTAGTAATTGTGTGAGGGACGTTTCAGTGCAAGTTAATTACAGCTAATTAAGGAATAGACAAAATATACAATGATTGATCTTAATGCCACGAAGTTAATGAGAGTTTTGTCACTGATTTTGCAATGGACCAGACTTCATAAAAGGCATATCTGACTTTACAGAGAGGAAACTTTCCTCCTGCTTAAGCCAGTTTCATGTTATTAACCATTTACTGAAATTGTTTTAGTAATTAAAAATGTGTGAAAAATTAAATACAAAGCAAATATTAGAATGTGACAACTGTCAGATTTTGCTTTGTTCAGTTCTTCTTTTCCTGTAACTGCTGGCAATATCAATTAGTATCACTAGCTCTCTGTGGCTGAAAAAATCAACCTGGTTGATATGGCACAGTCCAGTCCAGAGAAAAATCTACAGTCAAAAACTGATCACAAAGTTATTAATACAATGAGTCAGGGCACTGAAGAATGAAAATACTAAGCTTGCTTTTTGTGAGTGGAAGAAGGATATGCAAAATGTGCCTTCTCCTTAGGGAACAAGCTGTAGATTTTGTAATTATACTTTTAATTGTAAATGTTTGTTTCAAATCAATATATATATCAGAAATATAAAAAAATTCTATAAAGTTTTAAGGTTCAATTATTTCAAATCCATAGGGGTGCAAAAATAAGCACAGTCTATTAACATTCTTTGGTTTTATTGCACAAGAGAATTTTTTCTGGTTTTTTGTTTTGTTTGCTTGCTTTTTTTTTTTTTTTTGTAAAATTAATACCTTCAAATTTGTCAGACTGTGAAGCTGTGAGAATTTGATAAAGAGGGTAGATGCTAAGTAGCCCAAGGTACAAATTGACTTCTCACTCTTCTTGAGTTTTAATGTCTAATTTTACTCTTATTTAACAAAGCCTCTGGATTTTTAACTGTGTTTCATAATCAAGTTTGGGGTTCAGAACACAGAATTACTGGTAACTATATTTAAAGGGGTCTGAAATATGTAAGACAAATTTCTACAGGTCTGAGGAGTGAGTGACCACAGGGCTGAAGAGGAAATGAAACCCATGAAAAGAGTGAGAAAAGTTGTGGCTGCAAACAATGCAGGAAGTTCTTATCACGCTGAGGGGACAGGTGAGAGGAATGGGCTCTGAAAAGGCTGAGATAAACCAAAAACCAGAGGGACAAACAGTCAATTCCTCAGGAAAATCAAATAGCTGGGGATATTTACATATATGGACTTTAGTCTTATGGGGTTGTATTTTTGTATTTCTAACACATGAGAATAACCATTACTCAAACTGAGAAAGTTGCTCATAACCTGTGGTGGTAGAGACAGCTCCAGGCATCAGCTCAAGCAGAATTTACTTTTGCTAAATAAATAAAATTAACTGCCAAATAAAAATCATATGAGTTTCTATTATGTTTGTTAGTCTCTAGTGTATGGAGCAGATATTACTAATTTATCTCAGCTATCTCACACTGCCCAGCATGTGGCTGATAATGGGTTTAGGATGGTGCCAGGCAGGATCACAGTGTGTGGCAAAGTCACATCTCTAGTCTGTGTACTGAGCCACTATTGAAAGCACACCTCAAAACCACAGTTCTCATTCAGCATCCTCCCTACAAGACATTCTTGGCCTTCTGAATTCACTCACAGCACTCGTTTCACCCTTTGGGTCTTCTCCAGGCAATTTAATTCATACAACAGACAAACAAAACATACTGTAGATGGTTTTATAATTTCTTCTAGTTTTTTTTTTTTTTAATTCTTTTTCTCCAGTTAGTCAAATTCTTTTCTGCAGTATTTTACTACCCATACAATGCAGAGCAGTACAGTAAGACCAGAGGGCAGCGAAAAATCAAATTTTTCCCTTGTGTGCATTTTTTTTAACTTTTGCAGTTCAAATCCCCAGAGGGAAAGATATGCTATTTGTCTTTATCTTGTGTTTAATGCTAAATCTAGTCTGCAATGCAGGGATGGGTGCTGCTGTTTGGGGTACCTCTTCCAATTTATGTTGCAACTACTCAAAAATTATGTAAAAATGATGATGTACCAACTGCTGGGGAATGATGTAAGTCTCCCATATTCATTCCAAAATATGAAAAGATGCCCTAAGTATTAATCTCATCCATTTAAAAGGGTTTCCTTATATATCTTGGTTCCAACAAGACAAGAAATAAAGTTGGTTTGTGTGTGTCCTATTTCAGAGGCTGAGCAATGCTGGAGGGACTAATTTTTCTGCCTGCTGTAGCTCTCTTTCTTATTCTTTTAGCCAGGTGTCAAACAGGAACAGAAGACTGAGAAAAACTTTAGGTGCTCTCAAGAATGATGGTAATAAGGGCAGATGATAGAACATAACTGGATTGTACTCCTGCAGCTGAATTGCTATTGATTTTAGAGAATGTAAAATCTCATTGCAAGGCAGGCATCCCTCCAGCCCTTGGCAATGCTCTGCCACCTGCCTGCACAGGGCAGGGTGGTGCCTCACAAATGGCTCTGCTCTTTCTAGGCAGGAAATTCTGCCTTGTACAAACGTGGTTGTTACCATTTGTCTCTCTGATTAGT
Organism: Oenanthe melanoleuca; assembly: GCF_029582105.1. Classification (NCBI taxonomy): domain Eukaryota; kingdom Metazoa; phylum Chordata; class Aves; order Passeriformes; family Muscicapidae; genus Oenanthe; species Oenanthe melanoleuca. Next base: position 111,906,858 of record NC_079335.1, read on the forward strand.
CCTTCTCCTATCACCACCAATAGTAGATGTTATGTTGGATTCAGGTGTGCTGCATTAGAGCAACATAGGGATGATTTTGTATTCAGTACAGCATTGTAGCACTTATTTTCATGGTTATGAGGGTTCTGTTGAAGATAAATAAGATACAGTCCCAATCTAATAAAGTGGGAATTAATATGAGCCCAGAACATACTTCAGAAGCAATTGAAATACATTTCAAAATTTTTTAAATTTTTTTTTCTTTCTTACCTTTCACTAGCAGACTTTTTTTTCCAAGGAAATTATATTTTTCTTACCTAATTTCATTTTGCACATAAGGAAAGAACAAAGGAGAAAATATATTTGCCAATGTTTTGCTTGTTTTCCCTATAGGCAATTCTAAAAGAAAAAAAAAAAAAAAAGAATTAATTATTTATCAAGGAGATAGAGCATATAGTTATTAACTATTGTACAAATTTTTCAGCTTATCTGTAGTGTTCAGCTGCAGCAAATAATGTTGGCCAAGTTGCATTTTGTATGGTTTATTGCTACAAAGGGTGTAGGACAAAGGAAAAATGATGGTATTTCTGGTTTAACTTTTATATGACCATGTACAAGAAATGTATGTTATTCTAAATTGTTTCTTGGTATGGGTCCATCTCAGCAAAAGACCCTTCTGCTGAAAGATATTGTTTTGTTGGATAGCCCATAGTTGTCTCATAAGCATATTCATGTCCCTTAGTCTTGAGAAAATATTTGTTTCCAGGCTATATCAGCACAAATTGTTTTTCTGTGTAGTGTATATATCTGCATAACTAAGGAAATATGTCACAAATAATTCTACAGGATGTAGCTTTCATTTTCTTCTGTGGTGATATCAAACAGCAGTGTAATTATGAGGAGCACTGTGTAGGGATATCTTTAACTTGCAAAGACAAGGTGTCACATCTAATACAGAACAAATCTAATAGGGTAATACAGTGTGACAGCAGAGGGTTCAGACTCTGTGTGCTCAGTTACACATTGGAATATGTGTTGGAACAAAGCAGGGGGACAGAGTTCAGGAAGTAGAAGCCTTGTGAGATTTATAAAGCTATGAGTATAAAAATTATGTTCTCCTGCCCTTTTGTTTTGTATGTTAGCAAAATTCTGGTGACCCAGAATCTGAATTGTTTTCCAGAAATCTTATTGGTTTTATTATTAAATTCCTTGATATTAGAAAGTAAGTGGCTTTTATCTCCTACTTGTCTAGCCAGGTACTGGATTGTGTTAAATGTACAGGTTGTCTTCCTTTATCTTCACTTGTACTCATTTTTGTAATGCAAAATAAACACTGCATTCCAGGTTTCTTTTTCCTTAGTGATTTAAAGTAATATCACAATAAAAATCTAGAAAATATGAGTGACCTGACTTCGAGGTGAGTTTTGAACTACTCTCAGTAAGGCTTTGAATGTGATCAGCCTGAGCTGCTGTCCCTGGCAGGCTCCAGGAGCTCCATCATAGGTTCTAAAGGTTTCTGTTCCTGGGATAACCTCAGTGGTACACAGCTGAAAGGATAATTTATATTGTTATTAACAGATATGAATCAGGGAATTTATGCAGGCATTTAGGGGGATTGAAAAATACAAAGCAATGCTTGGATGCTTGGAGAGTTTGCATTGATTAAGTGCAGTGACAGTTGATGTGCTTCTGTTCAAGGGCCAATTTTATGCAATTCACCTTGATAGATAAACTCGAGATAAGCCATTTTTACACAACATATACTGTTTATTAAGGATGAAAAGGTTTCTGATTTTTCTCAGTCATGTCTCAGAGATACCTTGTGAGACAACACAAATCTTCCTTGTGGATGATTTTTTATCATGCTTCTAGTTAAAGCATTCAGTACTAGCAAGGCAGGGAAGGTATCCCAAACAAGGCTCATAACAATATTTTGGGAAAACTAGTGAGTGAAAGGCTGTTTGCATGGTTGCTTTTTGATAGCAAGCATTGGCACAAAGAGAGCAAGAAGATAATGTTAACATATTTAAAGGCCAGAGGGCCAGTGCTTTATAGGTGAGTCCAACTCTCCCATGAGCAAATTGTTCTTTTTTCTAGAAAAGATGCATGATCACCACCTAGAACTTTATCATGGACTACATGGCAATGCTTTGTGGTTTACAAACTGACCCATGGGCTGTGCTTCTGGAACCCCTGCTCTGAAAAGGCAGCTTCTGCCAGAAGGTGTGGCTTTCCAGAAAACTCATATGTAAGTGATTTCAGTATCCCAGGCCACTTATAAACAGCAGGCTGTTTCTGGAATCCTTTTTGGTGTATGCTTTCTCACTCTGTCATCCTGGCCTCTTTCCCTCCTCCTTGATTTGTCACTTGAGAATCCACATAAAATGAAGAATGCAGGACACTCAAAGGAAAGTTCCTGGAGCTGAAATGTTACAGCTGTTCTGTTGCTGTTGTTTTCAAATCAGTTTTGGTTTGTTTTAGTGGTACTGAGGAGTGCTAAAAACTTCAGAGATAGTTGCTGTTGACATCTGTGGCAGAGGGAATGCCACACATTAGCAACAGAGGAGGGAATATGAGCTCTTGAGAGCTGAAAGAACTGGCCTTTTATTGCTTTATGTTAAGCATATATATAGTAGCATACAATGAGCTTCAAGTCTTCAACCCTAATGACTGCTCTTAGGACAATTTAGTATGAATTTTTACTTAATGAAGGCTCCTGGCTCTGCAAGACACCAATATCCTGTCTGATTTCGTTGCTGGAAGATATCCTAACTGGTAAATTTGTAGCACAGGTGTGTGCCTCATAAAGGTTCTTTGCTGAAATAACATTTTACATACTAGGAAATGTTAAGCATTCCTCTTTGAACGGGGTGCTTTCTCCTAAGCTTTACATACTGTTATTTTGAGAATTTTCCCCCCCTCATATCCACTAATTGGACACTGCAGCTGGATACAGCATAGAGAAATTAAAAGCAAAGAAAAGAATATTTTAGCAGTTTGTCATGAGCTCTGATGAAGGTGGCTGTGGGTTTGACCTCATTTAAAAATAAAACATTGGTGCACTTTCTATTCATTTGCTTGTTGCTCTATGTAAGATGAAATGAATCCCCAATCTCTCCTTTCTCTTGCCATCAAATTTGCAGACAGGCAGACACTCAGCTGCAGATGTACCATCTACACCTGAGATTAGGTTGTTGTGGGGTTGTTTTGTGTCTTGTCTTTGCACAGAAAGAAGATTGAAAAAACTGGAATATTGTGGGACCTGGGCATTAAATATCTGTAGATACTTTTGGAAGAATCAGTGTATCTGTGGAACTGCACCTTGAAGATGGTGTCTGACTGGTGGCAGGTTGGGTTGGAAAGAGCTCACCAGTTGGCATCAGTCAAATTTAAAAGCCAAGCCAGAAGCAAAAACTATGTGTGGTTAAGGATCTATTTGTAATGTTACTCTTTCTTTTCTTTCTTTTTTATTTATTGGTTTTTTTTTTTACTTGCATTTACATTTTAACCAAGTAGAGTTACTCTCTTGGATTAATTGAACATAACAAGGTGATTTAGACCTGGAAATTTGATATCCCTTCTGCATCAGACTTAAAATTCATTTCAAAGATATCTCTCTATCAGGGAATGGCTTCTCAGGGTCAACCTCAGGATTACACTGCAGCTCCTGTCTGTGCTAGAACTGCTGTGTGCCAGGAGGTCAGTGTCAATAGTGAAAATCTGTAGCCTGGAATAATCCAACCTGACACAGACAGCCTAACCCACATTATAATTAGCATGCCAGGACTTAATTCCTTGCTAAAAGAGCAGTCCTTTCACTTGGGAATGTAAAAGTGCTTATAAATCTAATTAAAATTCCTATTTGAAAAAAACTTATCTAGGCTTGGAGTCTCTTGGGCACTTAAAATCTCAAATATGGAAGGGTCTGTTCTTATACACAGGAAGATATTGATAATAGCAGATAGTCTGATAACATTATTTAAAAAATCAATTTGTGAAATGATTTTACAAGACTATTTTTGTTTATCTTGGTCAGGCTTAATTTTCTGCCTTGAGAAATCAGCACTTTTTCAACACTATTCAGGCTGTTGCTGACCCTGCTGGTTTCTATTGAAGTAGCTCCCCAAAACATAGTTAGCAAAGTTACATTTGCCTTTTACTCAGCAGAAATTTCAAAGTTTCAGCCTGTCTCTAATTCCCAAACAATTACAAGAAAAGCCAGCTAAGGAACAACACACAGGAACTGCCCCATCTCAGTCATTCCAGCATGAAGAATGGTCTTGGAAGTGAATACTAAGAGGGCAGAAAGAGATATAAAGATACATAAAAAGATGTGAAACTTTTTCTGAATGGTTGTAATTTATACTTGAAAGAGCCATAATGACACTGCTTCTCTGCACTTATATTAGGCATTTCTTCTGAAGATCTCAAAAGGTATTGAGGGAGTGAATTTTGAAGTGCTCTATTCTCCTCCTTCACCTTTAACAGGTTGCAATAGGAGTGGGGGAAAAATTAGGGGTGGGCATTAACATAATTCACAATGTCCTCTCCAGTTTAGGCTGGCATTCTCTCTCCAATAAATGTTCTGCTGCCACCTGACCTTGCCAGACTAGCTACAGCTAGAAAATAGAAAATTATGCTGCAAAAACCTGATCTGGTAGAAAACATTATGCAGGAGAAAGTCCAAAAAGTTCTGCTACAACCAGAGACAGAGGTGCACAATGAAGCTGAGGAGCTTTCATGCCAAAGCCCTAAAACTTAAAAACCTACATGGGATCATAGTTTTGGTTAGTTGTCTAGACCCCCCTGTATGCCCAAGGAATGGAACAGGCACTTTTATCTCACAGTTTCTGATCTATTTTAGATGTTCCTTTTAGCACCATTAACTGAAATGGTTAGGTAGATATTTAAAGTGAGGTGAAATTATCTCCCCACCAAAAGTAAGCACTTTGTGGTGTTACAGCTGGTCTGAAAAGAGAACTTTTGATTTAGATCTTTTGATTCCTGGGTAAAGACACAAGTAAAAAGAGAGTATTAAAGCCATTACAGATTTAATGGAAGTTTCCTGAGTTTCTGTGCTTAGTGCTGGACTGCAGGTGGTCTTTATGCAATGAGCATGCTGTGAGCTGTCTTAAACAATGAGATCCTGCAGGGACCAAAGCAGAGATGTAATGTCTTTATGTATAATGCTTGGATCACAGCAGATAAATATTCAGGTCCCTGGAGAGCCATGATTCTGAATGTGTAAGCACATTTTATCTCTCTGAGACTGTGCAGTTAGGAAGCTGATGGAAAGTGAGGTTTTTGTTTGTTTTGTGGATGCAAGATCACCAATAGTGCTTACAAGCACTCAAGGAGTGTGGGTTTTTAGACAACTTGCTCTGTGTGACACTGAAAGACTTTCTAGGAAATGGGAATGACCACCTTAGCACACAGAAGATGGAAAGGACTGTGTTGAATATATTTTTTTAGCTGTTTCTTGCAGTCAGAACAAGAATGAAACTGATCTGGTTGTCACAATACCTGATGTGGACCAGGCTGGGAAAGAGAATATAGGAGAAACGGCCCAGTGTGGTGGGACCTGATGAAGGTCTATTGTTGCTCCTGCTGGGATCAGCAGCTTTGAGGTAGCTGAAGAAATACATTGTATAGAAGAGGTTTTCCCTAGAAATGCCTTCTGTTTGTAGACTGGAGTTTTATGATCTTTATGTGTGGTAAAGAGTTTGCAGACCAAAAACCTAACTCAAGTTTATGGTGTAGTATTCAAACAGGTTAAAGGTGTGACACTTGCAACCTACTGCATTAAAAGCTTTTGTTCTTTCAATAGCTTCCTGCATTGTATTATGTGGATTTTTTTTTACTCTTGAGACTTCAGCACAGCTTTCTCAAAAAGCTCCTAGAACACAAAATCTTGCATGCACTTGCAGAAGCAGCGGGTGCTGAGGAAGTGGCAGTTTCAGGGCTGCCACCAATTTCAGTGGCACAGCAGGAATGGTCTTTAAGAGAGGAACTAGACTTATAGGCACTCCATGTTCTTGGGGAATGAATATTCCTTGTTGCAAAACAAACTTTTCTTAGAAGGCTTAAGGCAAAGAAAGAACTCCTTGCCAAGATAATGTCTGCTGCTCTTGGTTACTGGCCTCACTAGACCTTTCAGAAAAACTTAGTTTAGGAATTGGTGGAACCGAGCACTTTCAAGAGAGTGTTTTTTAGGGAATGACTAAGCTGTGCCATACTCAATTCCAGTCTTGGCAGCTTAAAACCATTTGCTCAAGTGAGGCATTCAGGAGCTCTCTAGGTTTCCTGTCCCTTTCGTGTATTTGTCCTATGTCCTTTGACACAACTTGTCATCTTAATGTCTGCAGAGAGCATTTAGTGTCCATATACCATCTGCTGGGTAAGTAAATAGCTATTTTGCAGAATGACAAGACACTACTTTCACCACTAAAGATCTACAAAGACATGCCCAAAATCAAGGCACTGTTTAAAAGGTTGAAACACTTGTTTAGTTTGTGCGCTCCATTTTCAGTTGTCACATACTTCTCCAAGGTTTAGACTTCTTTTCTCTGAAAGAGACATTTAAAATATCCTGACAGAGACTATTTTTTTTTTTTTTGGTGACCTATCTCCAATTAGGAGGCAGGCAGAAGTGGTTACTTGTGGAATTCAGGCAGCATTTACAACCTGATTAATGCAAAAGTGGCTTCCTGCTTCTGTCTTTCTGTATTTTACTGCATCTAGAAGTCATAGCTCTGAAGGCTGGTACTATATATGCATGACCCCTTTACTACTGAGAAGATACCTAGTCCCACAAATTAGAGAGAGGTGAAATGTGATCTTTTTTTCCCCATTCAGAATTTTTGTGTCCTTCACTGCCTCATTTTGTGACTGAGAGGAAGCAGTCTTGGCCTGGGCTTGCTGTCCAATGTCTCTTGTTCTTTTTCATTTTCTTTTGGAGTCCAAATGGAAGATTTTTGTCAACAGTAGTATAATCTTACTGACGCTTCATTTTTTTTTTTTTTTTTGTTTTTTTTTTTTTTTTGTTTTGTTTTTTTGGTTTTTTTTGTTTGTTTGTTTGTTTTTTTTTTTTTTTTTGTTTCACTAACTTCATGTCTTAAAAAGAAAGCGATGAGAGGGGCAGGTGGCCTGGATGTTGGTGAAAGCTAGTGGTTGGGGTACAGCTTTGGGGAAGCTCACATGGCTCTCACCTGACTATCCTAGTAGTGATCTGTCCATTGAATAACAGATTCAGTCATAAAAGAGAGTGGGTGAATTTATATTAGAGATATGCATGATATTTTTCTGGGTCATTCTGAATGACATACTTTGAGAAAATCTTGGATTTCATTTTTCAGAAACATTTGCTATAGCCCTCCGGTATCTTCCAGCAACTTACTGTTAGTGATTTCATCTTATGCTGTATGACTTTTTAGTAATATACTGGGAAATTTTTTTTTATGGTGTTTTTTTGTTCTTTTGTTCAGACTGGAGCACTCAGAGTCTGGGCCTCCCTAGAGCTTCAGCTATATTATTCTCTTATTTTGCTGTTCCATCTCAGCTGCTAATTGCATTTTCTGTCTTTTTGTACCAGTGGGATGAGCTGTTCTTGTCCCAATAGAAGTCTGGTTTCTGTTGTTTAATTTAATACCTTTTCCACTTAAGAGCTTAACAGTTCCTTAAGCATCCTTTGTGTTTTATTGGCCTTATTGTCTGTCTTGCTATTTAATAAGCCCAGTGCAGTGCCTTCCCAATGGATTTCCTTTGCCTCCATCACATACAATCTTTTTTAGCAATTACAGAGAGTGTTTTTCATTGGTTTCCATTTGTTTGGGCCGATGGGTTCTTCCCTGCTGTTTGACTGGCACATTGTGATGCTGGCTTAGCCACTTTTCCCCAGACTGATTATCTATTTTCTTGTCATAACCTTCCAGAGCTTCAACCATTTTCTAAATGTTAGTCTCAAAGTTTTTTCTGTCCTCCTGTTAGCTTGCCCACGGGGACACAAAGTGATTTTTCCTAAAGGCAAACTGAATTTTTAGCTCTCTAGCCATATACATGCACTTATAAAAGCCTTGTAGTGTCAAAGATGATTCAATTGTTGTGATGGGGAACTTCAGGAGTCTCCCAGCTCTGCTGCTGTGGTTGACCAAGAAATGGGTCCTGAGACAGGCCAACATCTTATATGTTCCTGAGATGGGCTTAAATGCTGGAGTTTTTGGAAGTGACACCCAGACAGCCCCTCTATGAACCTTATGGCAGCTGACCTTAAAGGATAGTGATAGTGCACAGAAACAGTGTTACAGATCCACCTGGACACTAAATCACAGTGTTCAAGGAAAGGAACCAGTTCTATGTAGCAAAACCAGAAATGATAAGCAAAACACCAAAAAGTTCATCAGCACTGAAATGTAAAGTTATATTCTTAAAGTATTTGTATGGCTGTGTTTCTCACCAGCATGCTTCAGGGAATAAGGCTTGTAAGCATTCAAATTTTTATGGTGCTCCTCTGAAATCCATAGCAGAATCATATCTCTTGAATTCCCTAAGTCATCACAATCCAGTCCTTATTTTGTGCACCTCCACGTGGAAGACAACAGAATAAGTCTCAGGAAGAAGTTATGCTGTGTGAAGCTTCTTCAGCATGAGCAAGTCACTAACCTTCTGCCAAGCTGGGGCAGGTCACCTCTTGTGAGCTGGATGAGCTGTTTGTTCCATGAGTTACAAGCTCAGCATTGTACAGTTGGATCAAAGTGCTGCATGTGGAGGATCAGTTTGCAGGACAGGCAGCATTCCTGATCTGGGGTTTTGATTTTTCTTGTACTAACAAGTGAATGAATGTAGTTCCTTTGATCAGTTTATTTATTTTTGTTCTTATAGCCCCTTGCACTTCTTTTTCCCCATGTCCATGTCAAATATCTTGCTTTAATTTTTCTGCATAAAATTCCCAGGAGGTAAGGTTGTAGATGAAACTTGGAGAGTTGAAATTTCTTTAACCAGCTTCCATAAGGCATTTGTGAGAGGACAGGGATGGAATTTAGGACTTTAGAGACTTGACACCAACACTGTTTCACTCCAGTGCTCCTGTCATTTGGGAGGGCTTTCTTTCTGGAGATTTGCCTTAACTGTCTTTTAGGAACTTGTTACTTGGCTTCATTTAGTGCAATCCCACAGTCCCCCTTTAAAGGTGTCTTTGAAACCACTGATTTTTTTAATGATCTTGTGAGCTTAGCTCACTTTTATGATAAAGAAGCATCACAATTTCAGACTCAGATATGGTTGAGGTTGGAAGGGACCTCTGCAGGTCATCCTACCCAATTTTCCTTCTCAAGCAAGTTCACCTGGAATTGATTCTAGCCCATAGCTGAATGTCCTTTAAATATCTATGAGGATATGGGCAACATATTCCAGTTCTTGGTCACCCTTACAGTGAAAAATTGTTATCTAATATTCAAAGGTGTGTTTTGGTTTTTTTTCATCACTTCTTGTCCTTTATCACTGTGCATCAGTGAAAAGAGCCTGGCTCTGTTGTCTTTGTACTTTCCCTGCAGGTATTTATATGCTTTGATAAGATGCTCCTGAGCTTTCCTTCTCCAGGTTGGACAGTCAGAGCTTCTCAATCTTTCCTCATGGTAGAGATGCTTCAGCCCCTTCCTCATGTTCATTGGATTTTCTCCAGCTGGTCTCACTTGTGCTGGGGACCCACAGCAGGACCCAGCAGTGCAGCTGTCTCACCAGTGCTGGTAGAAGGGAAGGATCACTTTCCTCAGTCTGCTGCCAGCACTCCTCCTAATGCAGCCCAGGGTACCATTAACCTTTGTTGTGGCAAGGACAGCTGTTTTAAAGAAAGGTTTGGGGGTTGTATCTTCCCTCCTGAAGGTTTGTAGGTCTGTGTTCTTAAATAAAATAACTGAGCATCTTTTGACAGAAACATTTTTTCAAAAACTTAGTATGTTTAAAAGAGCATTATAAAAGTAATAAAATCTTTAGGGAAGTCTGGCAGAAAATACTTCCATTTTCTTTTTTAATTCTCTGGTTTTAATGATGCCTTAATTTCAACAGCTTTGGAGGCTCCACAGTGTCTCAATTTTCAGTAGAAAAAGGTATTAGAAAACTGCTTTTAAGGAATCTGTTAGAAAATAAAATAAACATAATATTTTTTCTCTTGCTGAGCAACCAGAAATGTTACATAGCTGCAGACTGCCAATGCCAGTTGGCATTGAGAGCATATGTAATGGTTATTGACTTCTCCCTTGTTTTAGCCTATTTGGATTTCAATTTTTCATTGCATAGTGTTGTTTCAACAAAAATAACATGTAGCTTATTAGGAGAATTGTCTTTATCTTTTGTGTTGCTGTGAAGGAGATGACAGAACAAGAAATTTCACTACCAGTCCCTTAACAGAAGCAAGAGTTAATATCATCCTGTAGATCATGTGTGGTGGTATACAGAAGCCTTCAAGAAGATTTTGAGATTGTATTTCTCTAGGATGTGGTAGATATAGTAAAAATGCATATTCCTATTATATGCATGTTCCTATTACATCATGTATCTCTAAGAATGGGCTCTGCCAGACTGGGAAATGGCATGGAAACTCCTCCATTTCAGTCTTCAATCTTTGTGTTTGTATTGTTGGGGAAAATATGCCTATATACCTCTATCAGTGTAGATAAAGCTCAATGATGTAATTCTGAGGACTGAGTCCTCCTGAAGGTTCCTTGTTAGCCAGACTTCAAGGTGATTGGCAGCTCTGAATCTCCTGTGCCTGAACTGTAAATTGAACACATCTATTGAAATGAAAAAGTAGGAGATGAAAGAAATATTCACCATGTTCTGCACTTCTGTTTTTCAATAGTCATGCAAATAAGTATCAATATTGAATGTGGGGACAGAAAAAAAAAAAGAACATCTAGGGGTGAAATTTGGAATGAAGCACAGCTCCTTAGAGATAATGGAAAATTCTGTTGAAGAAAGGCACTGCTGATTAGGAAACAAGGTCAAAGAAGTGGGGTGTGAGAAGTGAAAGATGGTTTCCAGGTGTTTGGGGGGTGGAGAAGGTGAGGGTGGACACTGTGCAAAGTGTTCCTGGGAAACATCCCAGTTTGGTTTGGAAACACTCCTTAAAATCCAATGCTACTTCAGACCCCGTTCTACTGAATAAGCAGCAGGAAACCACTCCCTCTGCCCCTGAGCACTTGGTGCATCAAACCACCCTGACTCCAGAAAGTCTGATGAAAGACTGAAATCAGCAGGGCATTGTTGAATTCCTTGCAGCTAGAAATGGTTTCATTGTGTTTTGAGTGGAAATGTTGAGATTACTTTTGTTAGGTAGAGTCTCCTCGTGTGTGCATCCCTGGAGCAGCATGGGTTGATGAGGACACACATCTGCTGATCACCTCAACCTGAAGCACAGGAAGCAGAAGAACTGTATCCTCCTCTTATCTCTGTTTCTAATTTGTTTCTTAATTATGAGTTACTTACACAATTACATCTCCTGAGCTTGGTTTGATTGTCTGTATGGTGTATGATGGCACATTTATAAAGCTTACTTCACAGAAGGTGGTACCCAAAAAGGGATATTATTGCATAGAGGTTGGTAGAGAGAAATTATGTGGCTTGAAGTAAATAACTGATTTCTATCCAGAGGTTTCATATGGGAGCTATTTATACTACTACTGTTGAATAGGAGCTTCACATTATGGGGAAGCTTAGACTGATGTTTTTCTGTATTTCTTTCCTTCAGTTTTAACCTGTTGTAAAAATCTTGATAGGCTAACAATAAATGATACAGATTTCTGTAGCAAATAACTGCAATATACAGCCCTGGAAAGTCCCCTGCTAAAAAAAACAAAACAAAACAAGAAAAAACCAACAAACTCTAAATCTTTTATGATGTCCTATTTGCCATGTATGTCTTAAAAAAAAGCACTGGATATTCAACCTATTCCTTTTGCATTGGAATTAACATCCTTATTTTAAAATTTTATCTTAATCTAACAATTGCACCTAGCTGTAATAAATTTTCAACAAAAATTAAACAATTGTTACAAAGGTATAATAATATAATGGCAGAGGGTTATCAGGCTATCTAAATGCAATATGCTTTTCACATTGTTTGTAGGAACTGCCACTTTTAATCATAAACATACATTTTGAAAAGTCTACTTGGTTTCAAATAATTTAATGTTGCAAAATGTGTCATGAAAACTCCTTGACCTGAGAGTTTGCCAATTTAGAGAATGGAAAATCAGGCCTAGGAAATGTAAGGGTATTGAAATGTTTATAATATATTCAATAAATTGTGTTAAACTCAATAAGTGCAGATTCACAAACACATCAAGTTTATTCATAGAGCTTTGACTGGATGCTTTAAGCAGGACAGGTTTGAAGCAGCTTTCTGAGAGTAAATTTCAGTGATTTATTAAATTGGCTCTCATTCAGCCAAAGTGGTGAAAGTTTTTATGTATTCAAATCTGGGCACTGTAAGGAGATCTTTCATGCTCTGACATTTGCAGTAATCACAATGTATGCCTGCAATATGAAAAAAGAGCTTGCCTTGTCCAACTAGGGTTTTGCAGTCTCGTTTGCATAGATTTTAAAGAGTCATTTTGTATTAAACATTTACTCTGCTTTAATAAAAATCATAGCCAGTAGTCATGGATATCATCAGGATATGCTCTCTTATTAAAAAATGTATCCCCACATGGTACATAATGAGGAGCAGAACTAGAGCTATCTAAAAGCTCAGTTCCAGGCTCACAATCTGACTGCTGTTGAGCACAAAGATTTGTATTTCTTAGCAGGTCGAAGATTCTCATTTCTCAAACTTAATTTCCCATTAAGTTTTACTTTCTAACAGGATCAAGGAGGAATGATGCAGTTGTCTGAACACTTTTCAGAGGAAAAAGAATGAACTGCCCTCAGGAGAGGAAGTGTCTCATCAGTTTCTAGAGTTTCCTGTTAATATGTTGTAGAAGGTAAATTTATACCTTTAAGGCATGTAGGTCAATGTCACTCAAGCAGGGCAGAATCTGGAAGGTTGATAACTACTGATAGTACTAGTCCTATCTTATCCCATCCTAAGGATTGACTTGGTTCTTCCCATAAATGCTCTTGGGTCTAATTTTCTTCACTGGCCATCCAGCTTGTGTAATAATAAAGATTTGTGTCTGTTTGTCTATTGACAGCCCTGTAAAAATTCCTTATTGCCAAATACATTTGGGAAAAATGCAAAATGAGGGTGTTCTTAGCACGATGAATAATTCTGGCTCCAGTTTCTAACCAAGGCTTGGATTTAAATGGCATTTGCAAATTGCTTGCTTTCATGCTTGCATGTATGTTGGTAAGGACAGCCTCAATCTTAATGTGGCTTCCAGCCCCCAAATTGACTCTCATGTTTTTGTCCCTTCACTGTTTTTGGGAAGCTCATTCATTTGCCCTTCTTACAGTTCTTAAGTGTATAAATATCTTTGTGAAGGTTTCATATTCCAATATGGGAGCTTTGGAGCACTTAGAATTTGTGACATCTCTATTTTTGACTAATCTCTTTAATGCTCTTGCCTTCATTTCAGGATCTACTCTCAAGGCTTGGAAGGACACAGTGCTTGGCACTGCCCTTGAAAATATACAGGATAAAAAATGTGCAAGTGATCTGTCAAGGCTTGGATGCTATTTTTTTTATATCAAGAGGTAAAAAATGGCTGTTCTACTGCATTTACCCATAACAAAGTTTGACAATGTACACAGGAAAAGGATAGTATAAAACTTGTATGATTTAGTTACCTTTCTCCAGCCTCCTCATTTATCATTTCACTTTAATTTTTAAATATTTCATTTCATCTTGATAATAAGCTTAAAATTAAGCTTGACATGAAATGCATAACCTGTATTATTAATATCCCATTATTTTATGGTTATACAAGAGCAGATTTGAACTGTCACTTTAAATCAGCCTATAAGTGAAAGCAAAGACTCTAATAGACTCCTAGATCTGTATCTTCACTGGATTAGACAGTAATTTGGCAGTCTCTTCTGCTAAATGTAGTGAAATAGCTAGTTAGTGTGATATGCCCAGGCAAATCTGTTGTGTTGCACTGATGGAGACAATCCCCTGTGGCAATTGCACTGGCAGTTGAGCTGATTCTTCTTGATACAGCAATTCAGTGTGCTCTTAATGTTGGGGAAGGAAAATGTGTTTTAGAGCCTCCTAATGTGAATGTTAGCAATTGGGCTGGGAATCACTTTTGTCACCCAAGATAGCCTTCCCATATTCTTATGGTATTTGTTCTTTGTAGTCCATTAAAATGCCTTTACTGTGGAAGGTTTATAATTGAATATTGTATTTAAGTTCTATACTATTGCTGAAAATGCTTAGTATTCAAAAGGAGCTTCCTGTACTTTAAAGGGAATAGACCCTGCACCTTATAAGGACACCTGAGCTCCATTATCTAGCACTGAAAACCACTTTTTTCCAGATGTCTCACCATCAAGACTTCTGTACATCTAGAATTTAACTACAATATGTGTGCAAGGAAACTGAACATGCTCACAACAAAGCAAGTGCTTGATTTAGAGCTCTAGTAAAGTAGTCTTCCAAGGGGAAAAGCTGGTTTGTTAACAAAAGTCTATCTTATAAATTAAATGATGGTGCTGTTAATACATTAATGAAGTTGTAAATGTTCAGCCTGACTTGTCTTTCTGGTTTGCCAAAGAAAAATCTAATTTTCAGATGGTCAAATGGGCTTGGACTGGAAGAATTGTTTTCCTGTAAGTGACTATTCATTAAGGAATGTAAGGATTTTTTTTTGCATTCAGAAATATTTATTCAGATACCATTAAATGAAAAAAGAAAAAAAAAAATAGAAACTACCTAGATGATCTTCTATGCTCTGCTCAAAAGAGGCTGTCTTTAATAGTAGGACATTAACAATTTTTACCCTCCTTTAGTCACTGCTCATGTGTGTCAAAAATCCCCACTCTTGGATGAAAGGTGAAGGTGAAATTGTTCTGTGTAAATATAAGTCACGAATTTCATATTTTTCATAGGTTTTTACAATCAATCCAGAGAAAAAAAAGTGTATTGTCTGTGTTCCTGTACTTCAGGTGCTGTTCAAAATGTGTTCAATACATATTTAAAATTTTATTTCAGAACAGAATTATAGTTCTTCCAATAACATGGGAAAAGAGCAAGGTGATGGGAAAAAAAGCAAATACCTTAAGAATAGACATTATGGAAGACATGTGTCTCTCCTGGGAGCAAAGCAGCAGTTTTTACCTTGAAACATGAATTTTCCTGAAATCAAAGTGTGTATTTCAGGAATTACTAATATTGGAAAGAGGATTATAAACCAATATTTAAAGCAATCATATGTGACATGAAGAAAGATCATGCAGATAAATACATTGAAAGAACAATTCAATGTTGTGTTTCTCATAATTCTCTTACTACTTGTCCTTTCACTGAATGTTACCTCAGATCTCCCAAATATGATTATCATTTCAGTCTTGCTGAAAGAGGACAGCAAGGCAGGAAACAGGTATTGAACTGCTGCCTCTTAACAGGGGAAACAGAAGCAGCCAGATGCTTGTGTTCTAGTCTCCTCTAAGCTGTCAGTTCTGAACTTCCAGACTTTTTGTTTTATTTTAGTGTAAGTGCATACTTTAAACCTCTACAGACATCCTTGACTTCATCAACAGTGAAAATATTCAGCTATACTGACATTCAGTGAAAAACACTCAGAACTTGGATTTGTTAATTTTTCTGTGTTAAGAATAGTAGTGTCCCCATTGCAGCTGCAATGAAAGTGTACTTAGAAATCTCTTCTCTCAAACAAAAGACACTTTTAGTCAGACTTTCTCTGGGACAGTAGCATTTCATAAATTTCTGTTTTCTGTACCTTGTTTCATGGTAGCAGTCATCAATAAAGCACCCCTTAGATTTTTCAACAAAAAATATACTATTTTCCCTGAGGTGACATTGAGGCACACCTCCTCACTTCACTCTTGAGGACTTTCCTGTCCCATGCTGGTGAGCTCCTTCAGAAACCTATACTGAAAAAGAGAGTGATAAAAGGAAAAAGGAACAAGTCCCTGCTCGTGCATTCATTGCATTCATTTAACTTCAGTTTAAACATAAGACTTTAGCATTTCCTTAGAGGTTTCTCTGTTTCCTTCCATAGATTAAGTGGGATTATAAAAGAATTAGTTTGCAGCTGCTTTACTGCCAGAAAGCAATCAAAAATTTGCTATTTTTTTTCTTTTTGGTAAAAACTTCTGTTTTCTTAAAGTATTTTTACATTTGAGACTTTCCTAAGGTTTTGTCCAGGCTACCCACTCACCTTTGGAATGCCATTGTTTCTGCAGTTCTGTTCTGAGGAAGAGAGAGAAGTAGAGATATAGAAATTAGCAGGAGCATCAGCAATGTGTCTCAAGAGTATAAGGGAAGCCCTTTCAGGTAGAGACAAGAAAACCACTGTGTGTTCTTTGGGTTGACAGGATTATTCTGAACTGCTGGAAAGATACAAAAAGTGAATTTTAACCTGGCTAGAGCTCTGTGGTGGATGAACATCCCTGCTGCCTCTGAAATACTGGTTCATCTGATGCTAAAGAAAAGGACTGGGGGAGTTGTATGGATTGCTAGGGTGGTATGGAACCATGATACCCAAACTACATTTCTACAAGAGACTCTACTGAGGCTGTGCCTTTAACGTGTCTGTGGACATGGAAAATGACACTTCTCTGTAGCAGCCTCTCTCATCCTGCAGGCATTTAATTAACAGTGTTTCCATAGCTGTAAAAAGGAATGAAATCTGTTTCCCTAGGATTCTGTGATTTTTCTCTTTGATTTTGTTGTCTAAGGAAATGTAAGCTTTCCCTTGATGTGAGGATTTATGAGGAGTTGCCTTCTCATGTGGGCATTTCCAGGGTTTCTCTACTTCTCACAGAGTTGTTAGGACCTGACAGGTCTTTCTGATCTCAGCCTTTCAAAGTCAGTTCAAATAAGTCAGTGTGCTCAATACTCATTGAGGGTGACAAATATGTAGGTGGGCACAAACAAGAAGCACCATCACACTTCAAAACCAGACAAAACTCTAACAGGAAATCTTGTGCAAATTGAATATTTTTAAAAAGTTTCATAATGCTGAATATTGGGCTGAGGAGAAGACAGGAGCTGCAAGCATACATTCAAGTTGAACATAGCATCTTGTACATATGCCAGAGTCAGAATTCTTATGTGGGGAACCTTGTCTGTGGGGAATCTGCCTGATGTGTTTCTTCCCTGTGAAATGGCACTTATTAAAGTCACTCTTTTGCTCCTGGTGTTACCCTGGCTAATAAGTTCATTTAGTTTAGTTAAATGTTGTTTATAGTGTGTGAGAGGCTAAGTAAATGACCTATTGACTGCTTTCATTTTAGCTGAACACATAAATCTTGCCTAATTCTGGGATATTGAAAATATTTGTACTTTTTTATGGGACCTCCATGTAAGCTCCAATATAAAACTCTATTGTTTTATAGAGTGTGTATTTTAAGTGTTTAGATATTTTTTAGAACACAATGAAAATCAAGCCCTTTCATATTTTTACGATATTTGTTTCTGTTTTCTTTCAAGTGTCATAATAATCAGTAATAATCCAACAACTCTGATGGCTCTCAGCCTTTTTTGAACTGCAGGTATAAGAAATATGAACAGATGTATGTTAACAGCAGAGGAGGTTTTCGTAAGCCTGTCTGTATATAATTTGTCAATGCAGTGGAAAATCAAATTTAATCTATTTATAATAAATTTAGATTACATCCCCCAAACAAAACTTATTACTCAGGAGTGGCAAAGCACTGGCTGTAGTAGTGACCTCAGCTCTAACTCACTGCAGAAGTGGCTCAGTGGCATTGCCAATTTTCATTTGCAAAGAGCCCTCAGAACCTCTTTCCTTCCTGGGAACTGCTGCTGTTTTGGCCTGACTCTGAATGTGTTAGTCTTGTTTCCTTCTCTTGTCTTGGCATAAAGTTTCTCCTCTCTTCATGCACTACAGGGACAGCTTGAATGCAAAGTTAATGTAGCTACAGGGGTTTTTTTTCCTATTTTTTTCTGTTCTTCACATAAACTTCCTCCAAAACCCAGGTCCTCTTGGCTCCAGGGCCATACTACATTGCAGCCTTGTCTTTGGATGTACAGTGCCAGAGTGACTGCTCTTTCAGCTAGTGTTGCATAGAGGCAAACATGAACAAAAATATGAAACTTTCTTTGTTATGTTATGCATCCAAGCTGTAAAAAGCCACTATACACAGCTGCTTCTGCCATTTGCATATTAGCTAAAAGGTTGCCTTGGGGTTCAGCTACTGGGCTAGAAATGTCTGTGCCTCACTGTGTTTTTATGACATGTTGGATTTTTCCTGTAGAAAAGTTATTTAAGGCCATTTTTTTCAGAAAATTTTTTATTTGCCTTTTATTTAGTTCTCCATTATAGACTAGCAGCACTCTCAAACTCTGAAAAAAATCAGTCCAAATTAAACATAAATTACAACACCAAAAAATATCAGCAGGATTTTATCTTTCTGGAGACTCAAAGCCCAGACTCCAAAGTGTTTATTGTGACTAGAAATGCTTCTGTATGTCAAGAGAGTGTGAGATTTCATTGATTAATTTTGCAATGATTTTTGAAATGCTTGTGACATCATCAACTTGTGGGAATAGTCTTTTACAAAGTCACCTCAGTCTTCACAATGATTATGTCCTTCAGCCCTTGTGGATTTTAGTCACAATAGTCCCAACTAATCTTAACTGGCATTTTAGTAAAAAGCACATCAATATAGAATCTGGAAAGCATCTTCCAATCTAGGAGGTAAACATAATTGAAAAAAATAGCTCATTCATGCTACTTTTTTGATCCAGCTGGGATTTGCCAGAAACCTTCTGTGTGATATTTCTGGTGGGAAAGTTAAAACAATATTTAGAATTATAGCCAAACTCTTCAGTCATCAGAAAACTGTTATTTTCACTCCCTGAATGAATGAGCACAGCTCTTCAATATTTTTTTTCTTCCACTTCCAGAGTCCTTGCAGGTGAAATCCACACTCACATTTGCCCTCTGATGTGTTATTTTACTGGTCTTGGGGGCTCTGGTGAGGAATTTTGGGAATAAGGGCATCCTGGAATGAATTTTCCCATAACAGTATGTAAAATAATATCTAGGTATAAAATAGCTAGGTGAGATTAATAGGTTATAAAGCTTTCATCAGCAAAGTAAACTTATTTTCTCTGAGGTGCTTCAGTGCCTTGTGTGGGTGGCTCATTGTTTTCCCCTCTGTGGGATGCTGGAAGTGTTACCCACTTGAAATGTGGAGAACTGTTGTGTACCAAACCAACTGTGCTATATAATCTACTGTTATATGATTAACTGCAGTTTTTTGCAAAAATACTTGTCTTTACCAGTTGTACTAGCATGCATAAAAAGAAAAATATCCTTTTATATGTTTCTGATATATCTCAGGATGGAAACAGTTTGCTGAAAGATGCTCCTTGTCTTTGATAAACACTTTTGAAATCTATCAAACCTATCTGTTAAGTTTTATAGTACTTATAGGTGCATTTTAGCTGAAATCAAAGCTGACTGCAAACAAAATACTGAGAAGTCTCAATTTCCCCTTTCCCCCCTTCGCCCCTTTTCCTTTTCCCCCCTTTTCCCTCTTTTTCTTTTTCCCCCTTTTCCCCCTTTCCCTCGTTTTTCCTTTTCCCTTCATAATACAAGTTTGTCTTCAGATGGCTGATTTTTAGGAGCACTCCTGAAATTATTTTTTGAAATAATGTTCTCTGTAAAGACTGCAGTTGTCATCACAAGCCCTTGCCTCTGAGAAAGCTCATGCAAAAAAAAAAACAAAAAATAAAACCAAGCAGAGACTCATTGAAATCCTGCAGAGAGAAAATTCAAAAGGGGTTGGGTACAATCATTGTCTCCATTGTGCAATCACTGGTAGTATGAATTCAAGTTAAAATTCAAATGAACACTTGCAGTAATGTTCACCAATCTCACACATTTTATATAAATATGAGATAGATGTTATTTATATACATGATGTAAATAGCATCAGTTTCTTAGCTCTTTTAAAATGACTTGAAGGAATGAAGTAATTGCTTCAGCTGATGAGGCTTTGCAACATGTAATTTGCTATGGGTCCCATCATTTCTGAATGTGCTTAGATGATGTTTGATGTATTATTGAAAATATTACTTCACTTGAAATGCTTCTCAACTCTCAAACAATAAGAACAGTCACAACAAAGAAAAGAGTATGGAAAAGAAGTGAGAATGTATGACAAAATAGCCAGAATAGCCATCTAATAAACACTCTGGCAAAGGAATATTTGGATAGGCTGAAATAATCTTTTATTTTACCTTTGCTTCCCTATATTTGACTAATTTGCATTTTTGTCTTCTGCAGCACATTCCTAGAGGTTTAAAGGTATTTTATATGTCTATCACTGTTAAATTACTGAAAGAATTTGTCTGTATGGAGAGTTGTAACAGCTTTTCTTTCCTCCCCACAGAGCAGTGGGGTATCCACAGAGCAGATACCTTCCAGGTACTCTCTACCACATCAGTGAATGCTGGGGAAAATGGGAAGCTTGCACAGGGGGAGGTGAGCCTCTGCTGCTTTTCTGAGCTGATTCAGGATGGAGGAGCAGCCTAGGTCTCTTCAAGTGATCACAGGAGTCAGTTTTGTTTCACTGAAAGTGTGTGTTAACCTCATTGTAATGAATTCTCCCCTTTATCACCTCTTGCCACCTTATTGAACTGGGTCAGCAATATTAAGTTACTCCTTTGATAACAGAATTAGGACAGTTGCAAAGGCTGAACTGGGATTTCTATGGCTAAACAAGATATGATTAGTCTCTTAATCTCTGTGTGAGGGTTGACTGTGGTTATTCAGCTGGGGAATTCCTTCTGGGAGATAAAGATGGGTACTTAGTCCTCTGCAGTCAGTGGCAAAGCCTGCAAAAGCATCCCTGATCTCAGCAGCAGCATGATTTCACCTGGCAGAGTGCAAGTTACTTGCAGTTACTCTGTGCTAAACTTGTTTCTGCTTGACTGTTTTGTAACTATTATCCCTGAGATATGAGGCTCCCTCTCTTCCCCTGTGATATAATATAATAAATCGTGACATCTAGCAGATTTTACAACGCTGTCCTAACTTATTGCATGCTGCTGTCATAAGCAACAGTAGCAAAACCTTTAAAGTAATGTTTGAAAAAGAAAAGAGCACAAATGAAGGCTCAGAAATAGTTTCTTAAAACAGCATTTGAGAAAGAGTGATTTTTTTTACCAATATCACCTCACTGTCAGACCAATAATGGCCCAAGAATTTGTGGCAGGAGTAGAGCTCTGTAAATGATTTAAAGTCCAATTTTTTTCTTTTTAATTTGAACTTGCCCAAGGAACAAAACCAAGAATGTTAAGGGACAGTGCCAAAGGAAAATGTATCTTTATTTTTCTTTTCCACAAAATTTGAACAAACCCCCAAATTGTAGATTGACTTCAGACTGAGTGAGATGCTCTGCTTTAACAAGAAATCAAATACTAAATTTAATTTTCATTTCTGTTTAACTGTTTCTAAACAAGTAAAACTTCAAAGCAAAACCCATCAAGAAAACAGAGCAGCATTAAAATGCTTAACAAATCTGCTTGTTGCTTGTCACAAAGTAAATGATAAATTCTGGTCAAATGCTGCTTCTTGAGGTTATGTTTTCAAACAAATGTGATCTAGTCACAGAGGAAATTATTTTGTATTCTTCTTGTGCTCAGGCAAAACCTTTTCTCTGGACAGTGTATTCCCCTTAGTTGCCTTATTTTCTTTCTCTTCTTGTTCTCTGTTTTGTTTCACTCCTCCACAGCATCCTGTCTGGAAAACCACGATGTACATTTGTAATGCATAGAATCTAGTTAAGTTGAACCATAGTAAAATTAATGAAGGTCATAAAGAATTCTCTGCCCTGCTGTGGTTTTTTCCTCGTATGAAATGTTGCTATTATTTTATACTGCACAATGTGTCCATCCCAAGTTATAATCAGCTTTAACAAAAAGACTTTCCCTATGGGGGAAAACTCCCCAGGAAAAATTAGAACCCTGATTTTCAACCTGGTTGATTTTAGCTATTTCTTACCCTTTCTTCTCTGATTTATGTTAATACACTGCTGTTCTCTGGCATTTGTGAATAGTCTGCCATTAAAATATAAACTTATTCTGTCTGTACTTCAATGCTTCTGTTATTTCTTTTCCACCTTCTTTCTCCCACTGGGACATGGTAATAAATGAAAAAGGAACATGGTTCTGAAAAATCCTCAGACCTCCCTTTCCTAAAAGGCCACAGAGAATGTTTATAAAATTCCAATTTTTCTTTGTTCCTGTGAGCAAACCCATTAGTTTTGTGTTCATATTGATCACAATCAGTAAAAAATGAAACCTCCCCATGGAACACTTAATTTGATGTAAATATGTCCTATATTTATTAATATAAGTGTATTTATATGGTTCTAAAAGGAACAGAAGATAGAATATTTGTAGAAGTCACCGGATATAATAAAAACTTAGACAAAATATATAAGAATATAATATATATATATATAGTAGGACAAAAGAAATTACAATTAAACAGGATACTCTGTCAACACTGAATTCAAGCCTACTAGGCATCTGGATGCCTAATTTTAGATAATGCTTTCTTTAGGTCCAAATAAAACATGCTTTACCATTGGCAATCAATACAAAATCCATCAAAATGTGAATTTATATTGATGTCTAGAACTCCTTCCTTAGGCTAGGCCATCTTGAGAAATTCCTAAGAGCAGACACATTAGTTCAGAAGGTCTTTTCTGGTTTTTTTTCTACTTTTAATAATTAAAATAAATATTCCCATGGAATCCAGCAGTAAGCAGCAAGAATAATCGTTAAAGGTGAAATGGTTGGACTACATGTGGTATCCCTTCCATATCCTGTTTTATTCTGCTAATCCTGCAGATGCAGTAGAGTGGATTTTTACAGGGAGGAAAGGCAGTCAGGGGAGATGGGCTTTCTAAAGAGGATTTGGCACCACTCTGGGTCTTAGATGAAGGTCAAATGCTCAGAAGAGGCCAGCACTAAGCAGCTCCAAGCATGACACTTGTGCACAGATTTCTCAAGGAGGTCAGCATCTTGTATGCAGTGCTTGTTCTGATAATCTCATTTGTTTTGGTGCAGAGCTGAAGTTAAGCCCTTCTGAAAATCTGACTGCTGTAGCCAATTATGTTGACAGAAGCCCAGCTAATGCATATTGAATTGTGATTTGGAATGGTCAGAAAAAAAAATGGAAATTTTGTGTGCATTTCATACATAGATTTTGAAATGTTTATTTTCAGACAAGAATGATCAGAACTAGGAGCTCATTGCAAGTTTCCTGTGTAGCCCCCTGATGTTTAGTCAGTGCCTTGTTTTCTCTGAAAGGTAGGCAGGAAAATGAGCAGCATTTCTCTGCTGGGTATAAATGCATTCTTTAGAAGAATCATGTATATATTGATATATAAATAGATATTTTAAGGGATGCTCATATGGTGGATGTTTTACCATTAATCTCGGAAGAAGCATCATTGGTGCTAATTTTACAGGCAAAATAATTAATTCAAAACAATGGAATACAAGTTCAATACTTCACCAAACATAGAAAAGGTTATTCCCCTGCCTTTCCAAATGAATTAAAATTTCTGAAAGCAGTTAAGGATGCCATTACTTTAAAAGATATTGTTGAGATTTCTCCAATCATACTTTCATCTATATAACTTTTTGAGGAAGGCAAATAAGTATGGGACCATGACTAATTTTTCAACTGCTTCATTTAAACCAAAATATTACAGTAAGTTATGTATGTATATGTACTTGGTTGCAGTAATTTAAAGAGCTTGAGATAAAATTAATTTTTCTCTGAAATCATTGAGGAAAAGTGTGAAAGAAGTTCAATAATTAATCATAATCCTAGCCTTCAGCAATTTTTTAGACCTGAGTGCCAGGCATTAATGGGAATATTTTTTCAGAGTTATAAGACGGTTAAAAATATTTTCTAGTATCAGTGTTTACAAGACCAAAATTTTAGGTAAAAAATATTTTCAGCAGTTTAAAGAAAGGTTGAAATTAAAAAAATTTGTGAAGATATAAACACCTGTGCATACACTCACATTCCAGAAAGGTTCTTTAAAAGATCTGCTGCTCATGTTACTCTTTCAATCTATTTTCTTTTCTTTGCAGCCAAGCAGAATGTTCACTGGAATGTTCAAGATTGGAATAAAGATGTTAGTGGAAAACAACACCATATAGGTAATATTATTGATCACAGCAATGACATGAAAGAGAGAAGTGAATATACTTGTTATTTGTTTTATCTTCTACATGGTTTTTTCCCTCTGCAATTTTTCTGATTAAACCACAGGTTCCAGGGTTTTCTTAATCTCATCTGGATATGCATAAGCTCATTTATTGGAGGCAGGTAGGAGAGGATATAAAAGCATAAAAAAGTCCAGCTTTTTCCTGTTAGCCATAAATAGAGACAATACTGTCTAGACTTTACCTGAAGTTTGATGGGGGGTTTGTTGTTGCTTTGTTTATTTGTTTTTTCCCCCTATATTACTGTTTTATTTCCTAGTGTAAGATAAGTTTTTAATTACAGGCTCAATTATGCCCCCACATATGTAAGTGGTGTGCTGGTTTCCAGCTAGCATGTGCTTCCACTGTCACCTATTTTCATGTAGCAAACCCACTGGTTTGATATTCATTTCTAGGTGCAATGTGAAAACAGCAGCAATTTCAAACCTTGAGCAGTGTGTGTTCAGGTGAATTGATAAGCAGCAGCATGCTCCCATTTCAGCTAGTTTGTCCTCTAAAATGTAACATCAACTGCTGATATTAAATGTGCTGGTATCACTTGCAGAATCCCATTTAACACAGACCAAAGTGTAAGTGGTTCATTGACCTAAAAAACCAAAAAATTGGCAAATATTGCAGGCTGCAGATATTTTCTCTTTCTAACTGATAGAGAGGCAAGGGTTACTTGTTTCTGCATGTCTTTCTCGTTTCTTTTCAGTAGTTTATTTCTCTCCTTGCAAGTTTTGGCTCATAGCTAGCCTGCACATATGAATTTCAATGAGTAGATTTTGACTATGACTTATATGGCCTTATGTTTACTGTGTGCAGCATGCATAGGTGTGCTAGAAACACATATTTTAGCAAATAAACCTTCCCACCCCTCTTCTAATGCATTCACTGATTATCCCTCTTAATTTTCTCCTTTTTACTCAGCAAAGTAACCAGAAATGCTGATATTGGGTGATTTGCCTGAACCTCAGCCAGTTATCTTAAGCTAATTATTATGGATTTTAGGCCTGTTTGCATCTTCACAGACAATTAAACAATATTAGAGAGTAGTCATTACAAAAGGCATCAGACCCAGCCTGAACTGAGACTCTTCTATTTTTCTTCATCACCAGAGATGTAGGAAAAAAGGATCCCACCTAGGCACACAGCACAGATGTTTTGAGGACTGAGATATCATGGTTTTTCCAAAATCCTTTCTCAATAACCACCAGAAGGAGAAAAGTTGTGAGCAGATAAATATATTTGGGTTGTGGATTGTATCTGTTCAGCTGATCATGTTTAGTGAGTTAGAAAACCCCAAGAAATGAATCCCCTCTCCAGCCACCACCTCCATAAAACAACCAGGGAGCAGTCTGGAAGAACAGTCATTGACTCTGAGTTTCATTTGCATATTCAGCAAGGTCCAGAATAAACATTAAGCCAGTTCATAATATCAAGATAATCCTTGTTTTTGGTTTACAGGAATACAATTCTCATTGTTTTTTTTTTTGGAAAGGAGCCCTCCTAGAATTGAAATGGAGCCATTGCTTCTTTTTTTCCTTACATTTTTCAGGCTGTATTCTTTCTCACCTTTTAAAAAATAACCAGATACTGAAACTTGAGCAATATTCTGTAATCTTTAGTTCTGTTTTCCAGTAATATATAAACTCTGATTGTACCTACCTTATTGAAATGCAGAAGCCATTTAGCAAAGAACAAAGAGAATTTTTAGTTTGAGTTTAGTATGAGAAGGAAAGAAGGCAGATTAAAAGATCTTTTAATGTCTCTGTGTAAAAGATTTAAAAATTGAGCTTTCCTACAAACTCATGAAAATGATATAAAAAATTTAAAGCATTTTACAAACCAAAAAAGCTTGAGATGCTTTTTAGATCCAGCAAGCAAACTGTAAACATGGCTTGACCATTACATATTCTGGGTGAGGGAAGAATGAGCTGAAAACACTGTTTAAAATGTGAAAAGCATATATATTTAAAAATCCTTTAGAAGAACTAGCAGATGGACTGTGAAGAATGACATCTGGATCAAACTCCTTGCTTCTAAACATAACCCAGTCAAATACAGCTGGCTCTAACAAATACTGATAAATATTTTAATCTCGCTAAGAAAATGAATGCAGTGATGTGCAAAATGAGCATATGAGTATCAATAAGATTTTCATGTGTTAATGCTGTTCTTCTGGAGAAGAGTTTGGCAGGCAGGCACAGTAAAAAAACCTGCCAGAGGTGTGCACATGAGGCACCAAGGGCTGCTGACAAAAATCAGACATTAGCATAGATTGTGAGCAGGAAGAAATGGGTTAAATGTTGACATAAACCCCCAAAATATCTTTATTTGCCTTTGGAAATGATCAGGACTAGCTGCTGAGAGGCAGTGCTGTTAGCAGGCATGTGTAAGGACTCAAGTGGAGAGGATTGCAGCTGGAGAGCAGCAGCTATGTGAAATGCAGGCCTGGAGACCATGCTGGTGGACTGGGCTATTTTGGAAGAAATCACAAGACTTAGGTCTGACATGGATGGATGAGTCCAGATATTATTCATAGATCCTGTTTAAAATAGGATTGAAAAGTGCAGGCTATTTTTTTTATCTCCTGTGACATATCACAAAGTGTGAAGGCAATCTGCATTTTCAGAGCAACTAAACCAAAATCCTACTTGATCTACCTCTTGCTTATGCAGATTAGGTCTAATATTGAAGTGTTTTAGCATTTAATGTTATTTCCCTTTCTTCACAGTCTTTAAATAAATGGGGGGGAGGGGGTTTGTTGAAAAATATATATAATAGAATGATAATTGTGGTTTCTTTTCAGTACTTTTTAATTTTTTAAAAATTTATTTACATATAAAAACCTAGATCTTTCTCCAGATGCTCTTTTTTATTCAGCTTTTTATTTTTTAAAATAGTTATTTCAACAAATTTTGACACACATGAGCTATTCTTTGCAATGTCTTGTATGAATATATTGGTACATTCTAAGTTATCTGAAGTCTTTCACCTTACAAATGAAATTGTAAGTAGGGATTAAATTACACTGCAGTGATGTAGATAAAGCAGACTTGAACTTTAATACAACAAAATCTCTAAACCTCTTTTGAAAGCTTCAGCTATAACTAAATAAACTTTTTTGCAAAAATTTTAGCTTTTTTAGGCAGCTTTTCTATTTTTACCATAGTTTTTCAATTAAAAAATGCAGCCATATATGTCTGTCCAATAAAGGAAATAGTGTGTAAAGCATGTAAATGAGACTTTTTTTTCACCATGTTCTTTACTGAAACATTCTTTTCCAAAGATAACTACAAAATAGGTCACAGTATAAAAATAGTATAGTAAGCAAGTTAAGGACTAGATCCTGTTTGCAAACTGAGTGGTCTAAATCTGCCCTAACTCCACTGATTTCAATGGTTTAACTTAGATTAAAATGTGTTGCTTCTAATGAACGTGCATCTGCTGTAGATAAGATACTGATTCCTCCAGAATCCTGGCAGCAAGGACCATGATCTGGCAGAAGATAAGAAAGTAGAAGGAAATGCCTACCCTCTTTCATTCCACCTGCAGGTTTTACCTTGAATCCCACACTGCAGGGATGTCTGACCTGCCAAGCAGATGGATGCCACGTCTCTCGTGGAGAGGCACAGAGACACACTCAGCCTCTCTCAGCCAGATAACAGAGCACCAGGGCTGTCAGACAGACTCCAAACTCTGTTTCAGTGTGCACACTCTCTAAGCCATGTGGGTGGATGAGCACTTCTGTTGGGGGTGCCCAGATTTCTGCAGCTGTGTTATGCAGAAGTCGGGACACGCACTTTGGAGAGAGGGGTCAATGATCCCTTGGGGAGCTCAGTGATTGCTAGAGCACTTGGAATTACTGGTGTTTGATTATATCTCAGGTATCCCTGAGGACTGAGTCAAGCAGTATATGAAATGACTATGCAGAATGCATCAAATAAAAAGGCCATTGTAGGGCAACACCCTTGGACGCCACTAAGCATAATCCTACTGGAGCACTTATTTTTAATCAAATGCTGCTTCTTCCCTAGTGGGCCAATAATGTAATAAAAATGGCTTTTAATGTTTTTTCTTTGTTTGCAACTGATGCCTTCTTCTAGGTTCAGTGCAAGTTTAATTACTCTGAAGGCATTTATTAAATATAAGGAGTAAAAACTAAGCCAAAGGTTTCAGTTTTGCTGAAATTTGGCAGCTGGAAAAACACCAAGGCTAGCAACTGCCAAGCAGAAACAATTCTGAATAGGAGTTTAAAATGAAAAATTAATCTTTGTCAACAAATCTTTCATAAATTATTTGGTCCAGGGCTGCTGAATCAAAATATTTTTCCCAACAACTTTGCCAAAATATAGTCTATTATTTAAAATTCCTTTCTCCTTAGAGAAAAATTCCAAAAGCAAAAGAAGTTGTGATTCTTAATACTTATTAGATTTAGTTGGCCTTGAAATTAGGAAAAGAGGTCAGTACCTAATTAAGCTAATTTTTTTCAAAAATCTGCCTGACTATAGAGGCTTATGAGTGACTTCAGAGAGAACATAGGGCTTTCCCCCACCTTGAATTCATAAAACTGCATGTTTAATTATTAATCTTCATTGCACAGGTATTCATAGGGATACAGTTTTATGCAACATCACCAGAATTTAGTGCAGTCATATTATTACAGAGCAGTTAAGAATTAAGGACATTGTGCCCTTTTTGCATCCTCTAAGTAGTGCTGAAGGATTCCTCATATAATTTGTCATTACCAGGAGCATTAATGCCAGTGGACAGGTTTGAATGAATAATCAAACCTTCCTGATGCTTATTCTGGAGTTCATGTGGAGGCAGTCAAAGCAGTAATATGATGCATGTCAGACTAAGCAGAGCACTCAGGATATGTCTAGGCAGAAAAGTGAAATTATCATTGCACAAGAAATGGCCAAATGTCTGAAAGATTTTATGACAAGAAAGAGTACTGAAGTATGTGATAATTCAGACAAGCTTTTTTTCTTTTTTTTTTTTTTTTTTTTCCTGATAAAAATAGTCTCCCTGGTGCCTGCTTTCATTTATCCTTGTGTTCTACCAGTGTGTGCTTTTTACAATCTCCTTGTTGCTGTAACTGGTTGATTGAAATTCTCAATTTGTAGGTCTCCTTGAACATGTTTATTCAGGGGATGGGACTTGCACAAAACAATACACTTGTGTGAGGCAATCCCATCACATCAGCCTTCATTATCATTTTTAGATTGTCTAACTGGAGTACTTGTCAGTGTTGTACATCCTGTGCCCTCACAAAATGGCTTCAATTGTTGTGTGCTGATCTTTGATACTGCATCACCCTTAGCTTTACTGTGATATCTGCATTAGACAAGAATCTGATTGCCAAAGCTGTAACTTTTCTGCACTGACACAATGGGACGTTTTGAGCACAGGAGCTGAGGTCATTCTTCATAAGTGTTGTGGTATTTTTCCCCCCTTCAAAATCTCTTTGTTTTTTAAAAATTTAAATACCATCTTTCCTGTCTATTTTGAGATACTAAGTTTATGCACATGACACAGCTTACTGCATTGCTCTTCTTCAAACAAGGGTGAAGAGTTCTGAGTTGGTTTTATATTTTCCACAGCTGGATGATGTGTCTATCCATTCCCCTCTTTGACACTTTGCATGCCTTTAAATCCATCATGAGTCATTTTTCTCATGTGGAGGCTAATTAACATCTTGGGAACAGATTTTTTGCTTTGTCTTGATTTTTTTTTTGAAGTAACCAGATGCTGTAATTACTGTATATACAGTGCTTTTTGCCTGTAGGTTGTCAGATAGCACTCCCCATCACTTTAATTAACAGCATAAAGTTAATTTAAATAGTAAAAGATGGGACAAATTTGTTTAGAAGTCTTTGAATGTAATAGGAAGAAAGATTTATCCTGAATAGTAAAAGCAAAATAAACCTGTTTCAAATAATCCATGCTAGAACACTTAATCCCTTTCCTTTTTAGTGCTAATAATATTTACTTGAAAATCTCCTTCTTTTAATTATATTCCTTTTGTTTAATTTTTGCCATGTGTGTGCTAGTACTCTGTGTTGATTTGCTGTAAAATAGATCCAGATTTTTCATAATTACATGCCTAGTGAAACCTGTATTTGTTGGTCCTTCTCTATTCCAGTGTCTACTTTGATTAACTTATTTCTAGCATTCCTAGTGCTTCATTTCTTCTGATTTTTCTTGAGAAGCTGAACAAACTGGATTGGTATTATGAAGAAAGATAGCTTATTGTTAATTACCTTTTAGGTGACAAGAGGAAATAAGCTTTCTGTGAGATCTGGTTTAAAAGGATCCATATAAAGAAATAAAGGGGAAGGAGAGACAAGGCTTAGGAACATGAAGACATTTAATCAAATCACTCTCCTCCTTGCCATTATTAGTTGTTTTTTCATAGCAGATTTACTTATGAACAGTGTCACTTGTCTGTATTTTAGTTGGTTCTGTTTACAATGTCTGTTTAGAGCAGCTCAACACCTCTCAGATGAGAGGAGCTTGTTACATCAGACTTTCATCAGAGGCTTTCTGAGATCCAAAACTGCTGTGTTGTGTTTTAATCATCAGGCTAGACTACAGCATGTTCCAAACAGCTAAGACAGATTTTGTCATGAGAGGTATTAAAGAAAGGTAAGGAAGAAAGAATTCAATGGGATGTGTCATCAGCTGAAATGCCAGACTCAGGCACAATAAAAGGGCTTGAACTGAGCATGATACTCACATCATATCCAAAAATAAGATGGCAGTCTTTGTTCATGTAAAGTCAATGTTTAATTCATGACAATTATTTCACTTTTTTATCCCTTGTCATAGCCTGTAAGTACTCAAAATGTTTTTCCTATAGCCATTAAGTTGTAATTACAATTATCAGTTACATGATGATGAATATCATAAACTTCTGTCCCAACTTTCAGCTCAGTAAGTTGTGTTGCACAGCTGTGACTGTAACTATAAAATGATAAAAAAATATTACATCTGCAAAATACATCTTATTTGTTGGGTTTTGTCCTGCACTTTTACTAGTCATAGTGGACCACTAATAAATAAGAAGAGCAGTATCAATGACCTTTAAAGTCTATGTGAACTGTTTATTAGTGTCAGGGGAACAACATAAAAATGAAATTTCCAATAGGAAATCTTGTTTTATATCCTGCTCTCTGAAATCAGGAGTATAACATCAATGCCACACAGGAAATGAAGAAAAAAATGGAATAGCAATGGAACCAACCTGAGGAACCCTTGCAAGTCCAAGTTTTATTAACAAGACTTGGTGTGTGCCAAGAAAATAACATAGAATAAAAGAAAAGACCTGTGTGTCTTGTTTTGGGTATCTGACTGGTTATTTTTCTGCATTTCAGGAAGCTTTAAATGAAGTCACTAAAAACATACTTGTTCTTCTTCTATATTGTTTCTTTATAGATGAACATAATTTTTTTATTTGTAAAGTCAAATTTATTTGTTTGTCTCTGTGATGTGCTGGCACTGTCAAAGGAATGATGAGCTGTGGAAAAGTGTGAAGTTCCAGCAGCAGTCTCCACCTTGGGGATCAGTCAGCTAAAGAGAGTTAAAGGAAGGTTTTCCCTATTTTTCAAGATTGCTGATGAGCTTGGTTTATTGTCAACATCAAATGTTCCAAACTGCAGTTGCCAGACCATGTTAGTGCATTAAACCACTAGACCATACAATGCTTTAGGATGTCAGTTGGTAAGTTAGAGGAGTTGGTGGTGTGAGGATTGAGATATTTGTGGACAAAACAACTTTCTTACTGTTGTGTATGGGAAAAAGAAGAGGGGCAGAGCAACTGTGCAGCAGGAAATAATAATCAAGTACAGAGCAGTCTGGGGAAGCAGCTGGAACAAAGAATCAACAGGGAAATATGAGAGAGGACCACAACTCAGATCTCAAGGTGGTGAAGATGGGGAACAAATCCAGAAACAGGTGAGGGTTTTCAGGTAAAGGAATAACTCAGTTAGGACAGAAATGATGAAAGAAGATTGACATAAAGATCATAAATGGTTTAAGTGAGATATGTTGCCAAGGTGCTTGGTGAAAGGGGAATTACAGAGAAGAGAACTTTCATCCATCCCAGCTACAGTCTCTTTTGTCACTTGCTCATGCTGAGTCATCACCAAGCTTATTTTACTTACTAAAGTGACACAGTAACTGAAAGGCTGAATGGTTTTAATTTTACAATATCTTGTGATATCAGTAGGCAGAAACACAACTCACTCTACAGAGAATTTTTATGAGGTTCAGTTTCATTAACTTTTTTTCCCCTGAAAGAGGCAGAAGCTTTATATGCAGGATATGCCAGATGGAAAGCAGCCAGCTGGAGACCCTGAGTTTTGCCAAGTTCCAGGTACTCTGACATGCTGCAGAGGAGCTGAGCAGGGACCATAAATGGCAAATAGGATGTTTTTGAAATCTACCTCAGCTCTGAACAAGCTTCACAGGAATCTGTGACTTCATAAAACAATTCTGACAAATTAGCATTTCCCAGACAATTATAAGCAGCCTCTCAACCCCTCAAACTTCACATCACATTTAAAAGCAATTCTAGATCCATGCAGTTTCTACTAGGCTGAAGTCAGTATCAGTCAAAAGGCAGCTAGACTTAAATTTATTAGTGCCATTGCTGGCAGCCAGTGCTGGCTGAAGTGAAAACCCAAACTACTGTAATGCATTGCTGGAGTGTGGTCTAAAGATGATGAGATTATTTATCTTTTGCCAAACTCTAACAATTTAGCTGAGTGCAATTTGACCAATTTGGAGGGTGCACTCCTCACAACCAGCCCCTGATGCTTTTTATAAAAACATCATGTTCAGGGTGATGATAGCCCTCTATCTTGTTCCCTGTATTGTGTGTACTGCAGGGTTGAGATAACTGTTCTGGACAAACAGAATGAAGATGTTGTTATCTAATATTGGTATTCTCAAGGGCAGAGGGGTAAATGAATGTCACTCTGAGAGCACACCTTATTTCTCTGCTGGTAAAGCAGACTAATATGGAAAATCTCTTACTGCATTGCATTTTCCCATATGTCTGACTGGAGTTGTAGCCTTCTCTTTTGCTCTCAGATTATTTTCTTCAATGCTGACTTGAATTAAGTGATTATGCATATATATTAGGTACAGAAACATGAATTGCAAAGAAATGCTTCACAAAGTAATTAGTATTAGTGATAGTTTAGAAACTGAAAAGCAAGAAGAAATTTGAAAAAGTAGACAGAACTTAGCTCTTTCTTAGCCCATTATTCTTCTAAGAAAGCAGTTGCTGGGAATAATTCTTTGCTGGGTTTTACACATTTTAAATAGCTGTAAAAGAGATCACATACTTTTTTAATTTCATGAAAGAGTGGAGAAAACTGCTGTGAATGGTGCTCAGTCAGAAGAACTAATTGCTCCAAACTTCAACAGGAAAAGTGAGGTCAACCATTTTGCTTTTTCTCAATGTTAATTCTGCTTCATGCTATGAATGTGCTAAATCTAGTATTCATATTCATACTGATTTTAAATATGTTTTCCACAGGTTTTAGAAAAGAAAATGTGGAGGTGGAAACATTGCCTGTGAGTTTCCTGACACTCTCCATGCAGTTAAGTATTATTTCTGTGATACCTGTGCCTGTGAAATGCCCCACTGCATCCCAGTTGAACACGAGATCATTCCTTTTTATCTCCAGTCTGAAGCTATCAGTGCTGCTCTACAGCCATAAAAATCTGATTTTGGTCCAGCTGAGAGGAAGCTGCTTTGAGTGATGGGTAAAGGTCTTGCTGTACCAAATTTGACTTCTCAGTGTCTGGTGGGTTTGGGACAGTGACAAAAGTGACAAGAAAAGCTGTAACAAAGCAGAGCATGCCTCCCTGTGGTTAACTGCATCCTGCCACTGGCTGGGCTGGAGTGCAGGTTACCTGGTGTCACCAGTGTTAAAGCTGTGACCTTTCAGCTCATGGACTCTGCCATCTGGCTCTACACTCTGCTGTGCCTTTTCTGGGCTTTAAAACACTCTGCAGATAAGTTAATGTACCTGTCATCTTGCCCCCAGTGTGATTTGTGCCTGGTCTTTCAGTAATGCTGCTCACATTTTACAGTTTAGATTCTCTCATATTGTAGATTTAGTTTTATTTTTCTGTAGATATTCCCTGGGGCCAAAACAGAAGGAAGGGGAAAATCTTTGCTGTAAAAGTCTTATATTTATGAGGCTTATGATGACAGGGATGGGGAAGATCCTTAAAAAATAACTCCAGTTGTTTTTAAATCTTAGTTCACATTTTAAAATTATTTGTGGGCCACAGATTTGTGTCTATAAAACAAACAAACAAGAAAATCTTGATGTTATTAATAAAGCAGGTGGCTCATCTTTCAAAATCCCATTTTAGCTAGGCAGTGATTTTCAATGAAACCTGACATGTTCATTTTTGCCAAACTTAGCCCCCAAGGCCTGTTGAAAGTCACTTGAAAAAAGCTTTGCTAACAGATCAGTTTTCTTTGCCAAAGCTGTAGCATCTCCTGTTTTTGTAAAGATTTGTTTCTTTTACATCTGTATTAGTTGAGCAGCAAGCTGAGGCTGGTGACATAGATTAGCAAAGTAGGCTAGTTATACAACATTGAAGAAAGACACATCCTGGAAGTCATTTAGTTAGCACCTTTAGCACCTTTGGCAACTATATTTTCCTTTTTCCATTTATTGTAAAGAATTAATACTTGTGAATCTATTGGCATAATTGTTGTCAGCTGGGGAATTGGAGCCAGCCTTGCAAATATGTTAATTCTCACTGCAAATGATAGAAAGCACTGGGAAAAATCCAGATCTAGTTTGAATTCATTGATTTCTCTGAGCTCATAGAGTATTTTCCATGTTAAACACAAGATTTTGTTCAAAAATGCCTCCCAGACTCCTGGTTCACATTTTATTAAGAAAGATAGTCTGCTAGCTGCCCATTAAGATAGTCTGCTTGACAGAGTGAATAAGCACTCATACTTTTTGAGCAAGTGTGGCTATTTACTTATAGCTCTGTGAGCATAATAATAATGAGTTAAGAAATTTTGATGAAAGGCATTGCTTTTGGAGTCTTGCTTCCAGTACAGAACGAGAAAAGGATGTTTATGGTTGAGCTCAGCTATGGATTTTTATGGTTGAGCTCAGCTATGGATTTTTATTTAAAAAAAAAAAAAAAAAAAAAAAAGGAAAAGAAAAGGAAAAGGAAAAAAGACATGGATCTTTCTTTCTTCCTTTGTATCCACAGTCTCATTTTAGTCAGAGGGGTGATCTGCAGATACTGCATGCCTGCCAACCTGACCTTGGCAGCAGGGAAGGTCATGAGGCAAATCATCTTGAGTGCCACATGTGCAAAACAACCAGGAGCTCAGTCCCAGACAGCACAGGTTCATGAAAGGCAGGTCCTGTTTGATTAACTTGATGTCCTTCTGTGGCAAGGTGACCCTTAGTGGATGAGGAAGATGCTGTGAATGCTGTCTGCCTGGACTTCAGTAAAGCCTTTGACACTGGGGAACTTTTATCTTTCCCCTGTGTGCAGTTTGAGCAGTGGGATGAATGCAGTGCTGGTGTCAGCAGGAGCCCTGAACTCTCCCCCTGCATCTTTCCACATTTGGGGAAGTGGGCACAGTTTGAAGGGCTCAGTAGAGCCATCACACACCCCCTCAGATCTCCAGAGCTACAGCTCTGGCTCTTGTTAGACTGGCATCTGGATTTCTCCTCAAACTCTTGGTACTGCCAAAGTGAATTTTTTATGGATCCTACATGGTGAGGGGGAGCCAACAATTTGCAGAAGTTCTCCCAGTCAACCTTTTACTTGTAAGAGATGCTTACTAAGCCATAGGATGAATATTGATTTGGCTTGTGAAAATCTTCCTCATTAGGAATTGGTCTCAACAAAAGCTGGTTGGGTGTTTGAAATGTCATGTATTTACCACAGACAGCAAATAATCCTTTTTAGCTATAAAATCAATGTCTCTGAGCTTTGCACAGTAGAAGAGGGCTAAGGTAAACTCCTGAGGGATCATTCATAGGATGATCCCACGTCACTCATATGCTGCTCCATCAAGAATAAATCTTGAAAATCACAAAGATGCCTGCCATCTGAATTAAGACCCTAAATAGAATCAATAGCATTGAAAGCAATGGCATCTTCAGCTATGTGAGATATAAGTCTAACATGAACTGGAAAGTAGAAAAAATCTGGAAAGCTCTCTTGTGAAGGAGAAATGAGACTTGGTGTCTCATAGCAAGTGCTTGTATTCACAAGTCACTTCTGTATCAAATATACAAAAAAACCCATCTTCAAAGCAGCACTGTTTCTGCATCTGGCTTCTGAAATTCCTCATTTTGTGTCTAAACTTGGGTACTGAGTGCAGTGTGCATTGAGAATTTTCTTGCACAGTTTTCAGAATAATTATCATAATGAATTCAGTAACCCTCTCTTAATGTGGTTATCATTCTTCCCTGGTTTCAACAGGAAATTTTAACTTAATTTGAGCAGAACTTTTTTTATATGTTAACATTGTATAAGAGGTTCCATCTAAGGCTCACTTCTTGAGGATTTTGCCATGATCTGAAAATAAATGATGAAGATGGAATGCCCATGTTGAGGAAGGAAATACTTCAATTTGACAATACAATGATAATTTTCTCTTGCATGCATTAATGTCTGTTTGTTTCTTTGCAGATAAGTGTTGACACTGTTCTGATGTGCACTAGTCTTCTGGTTGGATACTTCAGCTCTGTGAGACCTACTACCTGTAGAAAATATACATTTCAACTAGAAGAGATCAATCCTAGGCAACTTTATTTTTTCATATTGTTTTGCTTATCTGACCTGTTTTTCTTCTGTTTTTTTTTTTTTTTTTTTTTCTGGTGGTATCTTTTTTTTCAAAAAAAGTTTTATTACTCTGTGCCAGCAATTTTATAATGACAGACTCTCTGCTTTCCTGTTAGTTTATATTTAGTACTGAAAAATTTCCCACATACGTATCTGTAACTTGTGAAAAATAACCCTTTTCCACCACAGATATATATTTTAAGGTATCTTTAAGTAAAATAAAGATACTCTCTTTCAGCATTTGTGAAGCAGTGCTGGATCCTGTTCTGGGTTCCCCAATACAACTGAGAGATGGAACTGCAGAAGAAAATCCATCAAAATGTCACTAAGATGATGAAGGAATTGGAGCTGCTCTCATATGACTAAAGGCTAAGACAACTGTGCCTGTTCATCCTGGAGATGATAAAGCTTAGGAGCATCTTATAAATGTGTGTAAACACCTGAAGGGAGGGCACAAAGACAAGAGTCAGGCTCTTTTCAGATGTGCCCAGTGACCAGAGCCAATAGTCACAAACTGAAACACAAGAGATTCCCTCTGAACATTAGAAAACACTGTGAGGATGATGGAGTGCCAGCACAGGTTGCCAAGGGAGTTTTTGGAGTCTATCCTTGGAGATATTTAAAGGCTGTCTGAAGAGGGTTCTGGGTTGCTCTAGGTTTGAGCAGGGGGTTTGAGCAAGATGACCTCCCCAGCTCCCTTCTAACCTCAGCTGTTCTGTGATTCTGTGAAATGTCAAACTTCACATTTTTGGGTTGAAAGCAAAAATCTCTTATCTCAGAAATACAGCCATGCTGACCTTCTAACAAATTTATCACCACTGGAAAGTTACAGATTTTTATTGTTTCTGTTCCCCTCTTCTATCTCAGGGCATATATTGTAGTAAATTCTGGATTTTCAAATAGCTGACTGTATATTCTGGATGATCAATATAGAAGGATATTTTCCTCTTCTTCTTTTGCTTTTCATGCTTGCCATGCAAATTAGTTTGAGCATCATGGAGACATCTGTCAGATCCTTGGAGACAGATTTGCAGGAAGTGTGGAGGCTACAGCCTTTCCTCTCTTGAGGTGCCTCTTGGTGCAGCACCCCTTGGCCTTTATGTGGAGGCTTCTTTGCACCTCCCAGGTCCAAACCAGTTGAATCCATCACTTTGTTTATGCTTAGCTACCTGAGACCTTCAGATCCCCAAAGTGCTGTCAGACACCTACAGCTATTTATTTATTTAGAGTTATGGTAGTTGCACAAGCAAGTGTGGCTCTCCTCTTGCTGATTACAAGCCCTGCTTACTCACAGGAAGGTAATTTACTGCCTGCAGGGCAGGACCCAGTGATACCCAAGCTTCCTGGACAGCTAAATGGATCATTCCATTCCAGTGCTCATTCACTTGCTGGCCTCTCTCAGACTGTTTGCAAAAGCTCTTATCCTGTAAATGCTTACTCATGTAAGCTATAATACTCTAATCACAAAGTAAGTGGGGCTTGGAGACACTAAGTTTTTTTTGTTTTTTTTTTTTTTAGTGAGTAAGCACTTTCAGGGCAAAACCCAAGGGCATCAGAAATGATGATAATTTTCTGCATAGTACAATGTCTATTTTTATCTTGAAGTCTGGATCTTTACATAACTTTCTATTAAATAGTTTGAGATTGTCCCTTCCCAGATCAGTTGAAGCCCAGTAGGCAGACATTCTTATGCTTCAAAGCATTTTCTAATGACTCCCTATAAAATGAAATGTAACATTAGCCTGAATTATAGCTGTGATCTGCTTCTAAGTTCCTTTTTAAGCACTAAATTATATCCTAGCAGTGACTGTGTCCTTTCTTCTGTCCCTCTGAATCTCACTTTAAGCTTATCAAATAACTTCTTCAACAAAATTGGCATTGAGGTTCATGACTTGTCTTGTTAAAATGAGATTGTTTACAAATGTCTTCCCAGCACCTAATAACTTACATGAAAGTGCACTTTTTCATCTCCAAGGATGAAGAAGAAAATGAAGATGTGCCTATGCAGGGTCAGCTTTGTCTCAAAGACTGAAAGATAGTCATCAAAGCAAAAAAAAATCACTAATTTGATGAGTGGAAGACTGTGAACGACCCAGGCAGACATTAACTGGTATGTATATGCTTGACTTGCTGCTGCTACTGCTATTACCAGTCTTTTTAATAGTCCTCTGACTGCCTTTAAAAGCAAGTTTCTTGTAAGAATGCTTTCATATCTCAAACAGTTCTGGTGATTTCTCTCCTCAGCTATTTTCCTCCTTTAGCAGTTAAACAGTCTTTATAAACTCCAGCTCCAGAAACATTAAAGCAAAGGGTGATGTTTTGCCAAGCCATATGTTCTTAAATGGTGTATTTTATGAAGCTGATAATAAATACTTTAAGGCATTGTAGCTAAAAAAAAAATCCAACCGAATGTAAGCAGGCACGATTCCAGTGGTTTCAACATTAACATTAGGGATGAATTTAACTGTCTATTTTCACTCAGGACTGGGTATAGTGTTCAAACTTCATAGGTTTCATTGACATTATATGTTGGGCTGGAATCTAGACTAAAATTGCATTTTTTCTCTACTCTACTCAATTTAAGAAGCACTTCTCTGTATTTCCAGCTTTATTGCTTTACAAAGTGTTAAAACTGATAAAAAGTGTTCACTAGGTATAAAATTATGCCTGGTATTTGATCATTTTCCTATCTCAACAACTTTTTAAACACATTGTTCATCTGCAAACATTTTAATCCCCTTTTACATGAATAATAAAATTAAACCTCTAATACAAGCACAATTCTACATAAAAACACCAACTGTAGGCCATAAAATGACTATTCAACCGAATAATAAATTCAATACCAGGTAATCCCCAAGTAAGCAAAGCTTTTTGTCTTTCTGCTTGGTATGCCAGGGAAATATAGATAACCTCAGATAGTTGAAGTAGTGATGTTTCCTTTTACTTGTAGAAATAAGCTGCACAGATGTTGCTTATCTGAGCTTTGGTGAGGAGAGAACAGGACTGCCAGGCTGAGCATTGGTCTCAGTCATTTTTCTCCATCTAGAAAATTGTTTTTGGAGGTGGCTCCTTCTGCCTTCTCTTTCCTTAGATGTGAAACTAGAAGGTTTTGAATATTGAAGGATTATAAATTGTTCAAAATTTTCTTTTGTTCTCATTCCTTCACTGAATATCTAATTTCTCTCTCCTTCCTACACTGTATTCCAGCACACTACAACTTTAAATAGATAACTGAGGTGTGAGGTGATGATATGAGGGTAAAACTCATCTTTAAACCCTAAATACTCTTTTCACATTGATTGAAATTTTTTAGATTGGAATTACAATTTTAAAAAATCTGTTTATGTCAGGAAACTATACTCTCATCATGGCCATAACTGAGAGGTTATTACAGCATCTTTCTGACTTTGCTTTTGGCCTTTGGATAACCAGAAATTTCTATGTGAATTGCAACAATTAAGAAAAATTATGATAAAACTTCAGATTCTTAATTTCCATTCTTCCAAAGGATGTCAACATGAAAGAGGAAAGATAGAAGCAAATGGCCCTTACTGGCATTTTGCTCTTTTAAATAATGCTGTGTGAAATGGAGTAATATGTTAAAAATTCCATAAGCAGACAAACCTAACTCATTGATCAAAGGATAATTTTAATGAGTGAAGGAAAATTTGCAGCATACCTGTCATTTTAACAGCATTAAAGAAGCTTCAGGAGCATTAAAACCTTAAATAATTTATCTTTTTTTAAAAAAAAATCTATTTTCCCCTTTAGATACTTAGAAAAGGAGATTGTAAACATGCTGTAGAATTAATAATGAATTATTAGATATTAAACTTTGATCATTATCTCATGACTATATAATATTTTGATTTCTTGTGTCATCACTGAATATGTTTACTTGTGTTTGTGTATTCTAAGTCATTTCATGAATGATGGATTTTGATAGAAAGTTATGGTAAGTTTTGGAAAGCAAGATAGACCTCAGTATTATAACTGTGTCTTTATTCTTCTCTAAAACCTATTGAGGGATCCTTAAAAAATAATTCTGGTCTAACTTTTATCACTTGTGTAGAAATGAACAAGATGTTAAGGAAACAATAGACTACTGATATTTATGGACTGGAAAAACTCAGGTGAGCTGAAAATTATAAATATTGCTTATAACAGTAGCTAATGACTACCTCCTAAACTAATCAAAACCACTATTAAATTTTTGGTCATTTAAAAATGTTGTCCTAATTTTATTTTATTCTCTGAATAATGAAACACAGAGTTTTTCCCAATGTCATTCAGTTTCTTAAATCCCCTTGCTCTAAATATATATGTGCTACCTGTGTGACTCCAAAATCACACTGGTTGGAGTCAGAGAGGTTGAGAAAAGAAGTTGTGTTATAAAAGAGACCAGAAAAGATTTAGAGAGAAAAATAATTACACAGACACACAAAAAAAAAAAAAAAAAAAAAAAAAAAAAAAAAAAAAAAAAAAAAAAAAGTAAAAGTTACTTACTTATAACCCTTGCAGGTAAGAAAATAATTCTGAAAAATGTCACTAGCAATCAGTGCCAGCAAAATTCATCCAGGAAGGGAGACTGTGATTATTTGTCTCTAGTTTTTCTGATGTAACAAATGCAGTCTTGGTCCTCCTCCTTGGCAAATGTCAAAAAATCCCATTGACACTCACAGGGCCAATATTTTCCTCAATGTCCTGATGTAAGCTTGACACAATAACCAACCAACTCACATTGCCTCCAGTAGGACTTTTGCCACTGATTTCACTGGCAGCAGTGCTGAACCTCCTGCCCTTGGGCCATGAGGCTGAAATCAATGAGATATTTGCTTTAAATTAGGTCATGTATTCCAGTGTTGTTTGTTTGGCTTTTTTTTTTCCTTATGACTGCATCAGGGTCAGATCCATACTGTGGCAGAGAAGTGGAACAATCAGCTCTCAGTGTACACATTAAGGTGTGCATGGATGTGATGTTGTGTTACAGATTTGATCAATCTGAGCTCATTTTGGCTGTGATGTAATTTCCATTGGTCCCAGTGAAAAAAGCAGTAGCAACAAATCTGGCCTATTTTTTCTCTATCAGAGCACACACAGGATTTTGTAAATTAAAAGAACTAAAAAAAGAACATTGGCTTGATGTTTCTTTTCAAATTTGCTTTGAAATACTTCAACTAATATAGAATAGTAATCTGTAGTCAAAATTGGTGTTAGTGAAGCTGAACTTTACTGTCTTAAATATTGAAATGAAAATTCTAGAAGTTAAAGACCATCTAGTAACAATGTGTAATTTACATGAGCATATTAGTTTGGTTTAGAAGTGAAAATTTTGAATAATAGAACCTCTTTTTGAGGAAAAATGTGGTCTAAAGAGTGTGGACCACACTTCCTTTTAAAAGTCTAGGAGAATGTCTCACTGAGATTCTGCTTTTTTAGAATGCATCAATGGAAAATTACTAAAATGTAAGAAAAATTCCAACATTTCTAACTATTATCTGTGATGTCCAACACAGAATTATCACTATTTTTGCATAATTATAATTCTATATTCATTTCTGTAGCTGCAAGTGGAGCATTTTTTAATAGAAATAAGTAGCATGTTAGTATTTCTGCTTTACTTTAAGGGCAATAATTGTCATTGCCATGGTTTTTGAAGATGCATGGCATACATTATCAAGTACTTAAGTGGTTTACTTTGTGTGTGAAGAGGAGAATATGTAGTCCAATATGATAATTATGGGGAAAAAAGCCAACAGTAAAGCACAGCTAACAGTAAACATCTCATTTGCAAATGAAGACCCACTGGGAAAAGATAGACTAGATTATATGATTGGATTTCCACAGAATTTTTTTTTTAAATTGCTTTTTGTATTTATTTTGTTTGATTAGTTTATTTATTTTGATTAAACAGTCAGTGCTTGCAGATTGTTCTCCATTAGCAAGTGTAATTTTCATTTTTCTCCCTCTACTGAACCCATTTTTCTCTTGTCCTATGTTTTGTACTGCATTTGTATGACCTCTTTCACTTTTATTTTACAAGCAGTGGGAGAACAGATAAAATTATCTCTGTTTTCCTTAAGGACACGTTAACCCTGAGCACTGGAGCCTGATGCTGATCTCCTTGAATCAATGTGGCTTTGAACAGATAAAGATGTACAGCACAGCATTTCACCAGCACTCTGGCACAAAAGCTGTGTGCACAGCACTCCAAGCCTTGACCCAGCCTCATGAGCTGCTAGGCTGGGTCTCAAATTCCTCATTGCTCCTGGGTAGAGGATGTGACACCAGCTCAGCTCTAGCTCATCTACCTGCTCCAAATATACATAAAAAGTAGGAAGCTACCAAACCTATGTAAAGATCTTGTTTCTTGTTGAATGAAGCCATATCCAATATTTGTCTTCTATATCCTACAGCAAAGTTAACTTTGCAGAACACCACGTGTACTAACTTCACTCTGCAGTATCATTAAAAACACATTCCTGTCATATAGGCCTTATATGAACCTATAAATACTTTAAAACAGGGGGATTCCTCTAAATTTAGTCATGAAAAGATTCTCTCTCTGCCAGTGTATTCTAGAGGAGGTTTCTCTTTGCTGAAAACGTGCTTTGGCTTGAAGAAATTGGCAAAGAGTGAAGTTGGTGAGTTGAGGCTCCTTGGAACATCCTTGTAAACTAAAAGATTAATGTATATTTATTTAAGCCAAGGCTGGTGACAGCTGGTTACCTGTTTTAGGAATATACCTAAAGAGCTGAGAGTGTTGTTCAGATGAACAACAAGTGTCTGCACTTGCTGCTCAGACACACAAATGTTATTGACAGGGTACCTGCTGCAGATTTTGGATGTAAATCTCACAGCTTGCAAGAGAGAGGGTTTCTTGGATACATACATTCCCTAGAATCTTGGACAAAACACACTCCTTTGTGATTCAGTATTAGACCTGGTATTTGTAAATCATGGAAGTGACTGCTATGCTTAGGCTGTGCAAAGTAAAGAGTATTTTAATGTAAAAGGAATCCCCAGTTACTAGGCAGAAGGCAGACTGAGCTTCACTCTGAATCACAGAGCAGTGAATTAAGCTGCACAAGGGAAGATAAAGGCTGGGATAAGGAAAAGGAAGGATAGAGGTATTGCAATGAATATCATTACTGTG
This sequence comes from Oenanthe melanoleuca, assembly GCF_029582105.1. NCBI lineage: Eukaryota > Metazoa > Chordata > Aves > Passeriformes > Muscicapidae > Oenanthe > Oenanthe melanoleuca. Next base: position 111,951,239 of record NC_079335.1, read on the forward strand.
CAGGAATTTTAAAGATTTTGTTAGCACACATCATGAACTGAGAGAATGGCAAAATCCCTCTCTCTGGGCATCATACCCAGGAAGAGTTGCTAATATTGAAATGTGTGTTTGGATGAACCACCTAAAGGCAAAAGGTGCCTTTTTGCAAAAGTTGAATTTTGCACAAAGGCCAAAGTCAGATTTGCAGTCAAAGATTTATGTGCAAGGTTCCCCAGTGCAATGAATGTCAGCTTCTCAGTGGAATAAAAGGGTTTTTGAAAATGAGGGGAATTTACAAACCACTAATTTTATCTAGATTCTTTCACCAGCTCTCCAAGAATACTACCAAAGGGATCCCAAGTGACATGGCAGGCAAGGTAGAGAAAGATTTTGGGAGCTGAAAGCCCTGGCAAAAGTCTGCAGCTGTGAGGGTCTGTGACAGTGCAGAAAATGTGCACTTCTGGGTGTCTTTTGCACATTTCACATGAATGTATATATTGCAAGGACACCACTTTAGGTGGATTTTCATTGTTCACAGACATGGCAGAATGCACAGCCAGAGTGTATTTGCACCACACAACTAAGAAGATGAAGCACTTTATTCATCCAAGAAGGGAATTTGCTTCTTCCCTAGGGATATCCAAGGATAACCATTTTTGCAATTGACATTAAGGCATCCTGTCAACAGACATGAGAGCATAAGGGAAATTTTCTTCTTTTTAGCTGTAAGAAAATTTTCTTTTAGGATTTCCTATTTCTACAGCTGGAGATTGTGCTGTTAATGACAGGTTGGGTCTAAGACAGCAAGTGCATTAAACAAAGCCTTATGTGCTCAAGGGAAATTTATGGGGACATGTGTAAATGTAGTAATGATATTCATCTGTAGTTGACATACCAAAGATAAATGTCAACTTATCTATTTGTTAATGGAGCTATTAAAAGCTGTGTTTATACTTTTTTTTTTTTTTTCTCAAGCACTTACACACAGATGGATTGTGCAAACAAACACTTCATTAATCGCAGGACTCAGAGCCAAGTGAACAATTTTGAGTCCAGAATCATGTCAATTAACCCAATTTAATTGCTTTCTTGATCCACCCCCACCTTTTAAACAGTTCTTTTCAGATTTTTATACAAGACCAGAGGGATGTTGAGTAATCTTATATGATTGAAGGACTTGATACATCCCATTTTATTAAGAAAAATACAATCTGTGCTCTCAAAATGGCACAGCACCATGGAACATAAATAACAACACAAACAACAAATCCAAAAGATTAATTAAAATGAGTCACTGAGGCAAAGTTGGCACAAACAGTCTCAGATTCCCAAGCTCAACTGAGGTGATGAGGGGAAAAGAAATCTTTCTAAATATGATAACCATTTTTTTTTAAATAATTTCGTAGATACTTTTTTCCCTACTACAAAACAACTGTTTTTTTCAGTATAAGCAGTTAAAAGAAATTTGTCTTTAAGTTGAAATAATGATTCATTATATGTGTAGCTACAATATATACCTGTAGGTTTGCTGCTTAGACACACAAAAGAAATGTTTTGCTTGGAGAGTTTTCTGGAGTTATATAATGCAAAACAGAGTTTTTACTATGCCTGGCTGTAGAACATAAAAAGAAGTACTTAGCAGTTAATTATACTATGTGCTGTGCAAATTGATCAACCTGATTTTTTGACAGGGAAAACAAAAATTGTCTTAAATCAGAACCTAAATCTGAAAACAGACAGCAACTGAATGTTTTGCTAGTTCTTAAAGACTAATCAAAAAAATGTGAATTTTCAATTTGATCTTGTATGGTATTTTCTAGAAGTGAAAAACCAAAGGGTTTCAAAAGATGCATTTAATCTTGTATTCTTGCAAGCTGTGTTGCTACCATATGGTCAAATGTTTGACTTCTGAATGAAATTCTGTACAACAATTTCACAAGTTACAAGCCAGTAAAATGTTGCCTATCATAACCTAAAAATGTAATATTTTCTCCTCTATTATCTCACTGGTATATATTTCATTAACCTTGGGAGGTATATATGACATTTCTAACTAATCAGATGAAGAGGTTTTGCTATACATGTGTTTCTGGCATGGTGTAAAGGATTAATTATGTGATGCCACAAGACTTTGCAAATGGATAGCTGATTTTTTTTTCCCTAGAGTGAAAAGTAAGGCACACTTTAAATAATATTTCCTGGATAGTTTTTGAATTGGAAGTTATTGAATCTCTGAAAATGTTAAGGCTGCAAGCATTTGTATCCGTGTTCTTAATTTTTCAAACGTTCCCAGACAAGAAGGAGAATTTTTAATAATAAAAACTTTAATGTGATGTTGTTTATGCATAAACACATAAGGATTTTGTTTCATTTCAACTTTCTCAGGCCCTCAACAAACTTCCTATAAATCCATGTCATTTGAACAATTCCCATATCTGTGAAAACCCCCAATTTGCCAGTAATCAGACAGAATTTTCCTTTGCTGAAAAAAAAAAAAAGGTGACTGAGAACAATGTCTTCCATACATCTCTCTGAAGAAACATTTAATATTTCAGGCCTTATGAACAATGTTAAAATAATAACTTAAGCCTAAACTCTCATTTGGTTTTCTCATTATGCTCACTGAAGCTAATGGGACTATATGCATGCTTAAGCATGTACTCCTGGACTTTCCTTAAAGGCTGTAGTTCAGAATGGCAAAGGGATAATATTTAATCAAGGAAGCAAGTTTCAGTTCAAACTTCCACCATCACTGTTATGTCTAATAGTGAAGGAAATTATTTAAAAACTGCTGGCACTCCATTCTTATTCAGCATGATCTCAAAACCGCAGAATGGTCTGTTACATTTTTCTGCTACTTGAAACTTGGAACATGAAAAGTTACAGGGCTTTTCCCACAAATCCCTTGCTTGCAAGAACAAGCACTTACAGGATTAACCTGAAAATCCTGAAGTTCTTTCTGAGTTTTCTGGAAGCTGGGAAAAAAACAGGGTTTTAGAGTGCAGGCACACAACTTGGCACCTGGTTTGTATCTAAGCTCAGTCAGAATCCAGATCCAGTTAGTATGTCTGATTAAAAAAACAATTTAGCAGGATCTCTTGGGAACATGTCTAGAGAGTAATAAAGAGATGTCTGCCTCACAAATGTAGCTTGGGCCACTATTTTAAATTTAATTTCAAATTTTAAAAAAGGCTGAAAAAGGAAATTTTCCTTTTAGTCCACAGCCTTTCTATTGGATAAAATACTTACATAGAAAGTGGCAAACTCTGTTTCCAAAACCTTTACTGCCATTTAAGAATTAAAACTACCTCCATTTTAGGAATGGATATTTCAGCTGATTATAGATCATAATTATTATAGATATATAAGTCCTTACATGATAAATAATTGACATATTTGTGTTGTAGGAAAAAAATAGTCAGCATCACTTCATTAGGAAGACCAGTGGCAGTTTTTGCTTCTGCTGCCTTCAGTATTTATCTGTTTTACATACAGGAGTCTTTAAATAGCTTTGTGAACTGCCAATTCTAATTCTTAATAGAGTTCACTTTGATGCACCTTGAAGTTAGGTCTGCCCATAGACACATAACATCACATTTCTGACCCTTTTAGTAGGGAAACATTTATAATTTAGACATTGTATTCCCAAATATTAGGTAATTGTGCTTTGTGTTTTATATGTTCTATGCATTAAGATTTTCTCCTTTGTCTTTATTGAGGCAAGTTTCCTGTTGACAGAGTCAGGAACAGAAATTAAAAAAAGTAAGTTGAGGTTTGGTCAAAAGTGAGTTCCTCTATATTTGATATTAGGATATAGAAGATATTAACCCAATGCAGGGGATGGGAACATTAGCTAATATTTCATGTGCCTTGGGTTTACCATGTTCCTACTAGGCCCTTTACACATATGCATCTAATGTTGAGTGAACTTCAGTATTATATTGTTCAAAATATTTTTTAAATATTCTCAAATCCTTTGAAGTCATTAGACTTTATCAGGTGTAGCATTTCACATAACTTCTTTTCTTTTTCTCCATTGCAAATTATGTAAATGTAGATCAAAATTTGATTTATGAACATATATGTTTTACATATCATATGCATATACATACAGAAAATATTTCCTTCCCTGTGTATGAGTACTTAATATTGCTTTTTAAGTATGAGTGAAATAAATTATTGTAGTACAGGATGCACCTAAGTCTAAGAGAATGTTGCATTGTTCTGTTGAACTGCTGCAGCTTTTCATATTCAGACTTTTTGTCTCAGTTCTCTTAGAGCAGTGCTGTACAGAGTTATTCAATAGGTCAAGAGGGACTCTAGGTATGTAGACTTGAATTTTCAATATTTATTTACTTTTGTGTGGGTGTGTGTGTGCAGCAGTGCTGAAATGTTTTTTGAGTTTGATTTCTGAAAAAAATGTATAGCCTGGTTTTTATGCTTTATAAAATTTGTTTTGGCAAAACTAGCTTATTATTCCTGTATTTTGAGATCTGGAGCAACCTAGAATGAGCTTTTCTGCCATTATACCTAACACAGAGGTATCCCATGGGATTAAAAAACATGTTAAGAACAACTGTATTAACAAGTTTTAACTCCCTGATCACTGATAGGAATCATTGCTTGGTTTATTGGCATGAGCCAAGGAATAGCTCAAGTGGAGATGATCTACCAACTATTTTAGAAATAAGTAAGCTACACATTATGAATATAACTCTGTATCTATATAGGGAATGCCTCTGAGAGATAGAGGATTATGAAATCCTGAGAGATACAATGTATTCCTGTTGAAGATTATGAGATAAAAATAGCAGAGGCAGATTTAAAACAGTTACGTGCATAGCCTTTCTTAGATTTACTGTAGTTAAACAGAAAAAAAATAGCAAGGCATGGATCATTATTACCAACTCTAGTAAGTTATTTTTTGGTTTTAAAAAGTTGAATAGTTCCATGGTGTGTATCTGATTCGTCATGTATTTCCATATCCCTTTGTCCTGTGGCTATTAAAGCTGAACTTGAAAAAAATGTATTGGGAGCTCCAAAGGTGTCAAACATTAAATTGGTTTTTTATCTTCAGTCTGGTTGTGACAGCCTACAGCAGCCCTGGAGAGGAATGCTGCTTTCCTTTGGCCACGAGCAGGGCGCTGGCTCCTGGGAGCAGTGTGCTACACAGCTCAGATTTGCACTGGGTAAATTAGAAGCTGCTTCTTGTCTCTTGTCTCTATTTCCTGCACATTCCTGTTTCCTTTTTCTGTACTCATGCAGGACTGTGGAGTTGTTGATTTTGACCAAGACTGAAAGATCAAATAGGTAAGGCCAAAATGTATCCATCAGAACTGTGCCTGGTGGAAAAACCCCCTTTGCTGCAGAGGCAGCAGGGAAGGAGTGGTGACAACAGCCCTCATCTTACATCTCACACAGTTCTGGTCTCTGTCAGCCTTGAGATGTGCCAACCAACCAAACAGCACACGACCTGGCACGCATCATAATTGTGAACATTAGCAGTACCTGCTTCTGACTCCAGGATGAGATTGCTTTTCTGGTATGTGTGTGAAGAAAAAGCTTTCACAGAGAAAGGGGAGCACATTGATCCTGGGAGGTAGAAGTCATTCTTCCACCTCTGAACCTTTTCTTCTGCAGGCCAAAAGAGCAAAGTAGCAAAAATTCTATTATTCAGAGCAAATAAGTTTCAAGGAGGTTAAGTATTGTATTGTGGTGTGATAATTTTTTCTACACCAAAGAAGAAGGAAGCAGTGAGACAGAGGTGTCATGAAGTAATATTGCAATGACCTAGGAACCTGTCAGCATGCTCTGTTGGATGGTCAGACCATCTGTGACAATGTCCTGGAATTCTGCTACTGAATGTGACAGTTGTGCCCACCCCCTCAACTCTAAAAGATCCCTGGATACTGTTGGAGTCCAAAATTAAAGGGAATAGAGAATAGCTTCTGAACAGAAATGGTTCCATTAGGGATTAATGAAAGCATCAAAGATACTTGAGGAATGATGAAGGCAACTATAAACTTAAAAAGTTATATGTTGACTATCAGGGAACCAACCAAAGGAAAAAGAACCAGTGCTAGATCAGAGATCTCCTGCACACTAATTCCAAAGGAATGTTCTTATTTTCATTACATATTCTTCTTTGATGTTATGTAGAAGCAGTGCACAGAATGTTTTTTTAAATTAATTTTTAGATATCTATTTACAATTTAAATATTAATGTAGCAAGAATTAGGTGGTTATTGAAGTAGAGAAGGAAATTCAAGCCAAATTGTATAATTTTGAGACGCACCTTTAAGACCTCTTTAAATCTGTCTTACTCTGTTCTTTTTACCCAAGGAACCCTTTTTGACTAAAGCCAGGGAAAAGCCATATAATGCAGTTGTGGTGAATTTAATGGGTGATTAGAGCTACAGCACTGTACGAGTTTGGTTGCATTAATGCGCTGCTCAGTATGTAGCACAGGCTGTGTTTGATGTGATTTTGGCTGCTGCAGTTAGGGCTCAATCCCAGACATCAACTTCAAGCATAACTCCTGTGGAAGAGAGAATGAAACCCTGAATTATGGTCATAGAAACAAAGAACAAACAAACTATTCACAACTGCTAGTTCCATAAAACCTGGATGAGGTTTCCTGCAAGCTCCTGCAACCTGCCATATGCCAGAGGGATGCTACAGATTTTGTGGCTGTTGGCAGGGAGATGCACAGCCAGGAGAGGTAATGCTTCATTCAGCATGTTCCTCTTGCAGCCCCTGGCAATCGGTTTTCTGCAGTTTCCTACAGAGCTGCAAATAGAAACTAAAGCTGTGTCTGACTCACTGAACCTTTAAGAAGGAGACAGGTGAAAAAGAAGTTGCGCTTTTCTTTCTTTCTTTCTTTTTTTTTTTTTTTTTTTTTTTTTTCTTCAGGGTGAATTCCCACTGCAGGACAAAGGTTTTATTCTAGTTAGGGTATGAGATATCCATTTCTGCTCACAACTGCAAGGACTAAATTCTTAGTTCAGATGATTCTGTTGTGATGTTCAGTGATATTAAACTGAGTTTAGTTTCAGTTTGGAAAGAAGTAGAATTGAAGATCTCTTTAAAATTTTTCAACCATAGCTATTTTTTTCTTAAGTTCTGTGGTAATTAAAAGATTAATTTAGTCTTTTATGACTGGCCTTCTAATTCTTCTCTCAAAGATCCCTGTGCATAACTTTGCTTTATATTTATTTAAAATCTTATTCCTCAGGGTATCCAGAGGAGAAACCCTAATAAATACCTGAGAGCAGTGTGTGCTCCTGGGATCCTGCCTCTTGTGCATCCTAAGTATTATCTGTCTTTTGCTCCAGCTCTTTAGTAGCATTCCTGTTTCATTAGTTAACATGAGGGATCAAGAGGCAGCCCTGCAATAATTGCATAGCTTTGAAAACAGAAATTTCTTTTACATAAGGTTTATTTTTCAGTCACTGAAACATGGCTGACCTGAAAAAGCAGTAAATATTCAGTTTTTCTTTATACTTTTACAACTTTTATCTCATTCAGAAACCTCCCAGTTATTTTTTAAGCTACTAAGTTATGATACCTGGAAATGCATACTTTTATCTCTAAATGTTTGCTCATTGTATTAGTGATTTATTTGCACATGCAGTTTCACCAGCCTGCTGTAAGTTATGTAGTGAAATATTGAAATATCTCATGCATCAACACTGGGATAAATGAACTTGAGATTACAAATCTTGTGGTTTTTCTCTATGTTGGATGAAAAGACAAAAAACATGCAGACAAGTCTCTCCTGCAACAACAGAACTTTCAGAGACAAGACTATCATTCAAGTAGGTTCTTCTGATCAGATTTGAATAAGAGTTTGGAAAAAATGGACTTTTGGCAGGACATTCAATATGTAATAGGTTCATTTAAAATTTGAGATTCTAGGATAGTAGCTTAAATGCTCTAAGGTCAAAGCTGCATCCTGTGGGCTTTCTAAATTTCCATATTTATCCACCTGGTGCATCTATCCAGCACCCCTGATTCTTTGGGCAGATCCTTGATTGCTTTTTGCAGTCAGCTGGATCAAAGTCTATGCAGCATGAAACGTGTAGGTGCAGTTTATGAATCGTATCTTCTGTATTACCCATTGGTAATGTATCCCTTCACTTCCACTTGCTGGGAAACAACTTTTCTGGTGTTAGGAGTAATAGCTGAAGGAGCAGAGATGCCTAAAAAGAAGCACAGGCAAGGGCATAGGGGACAAAAATGTTGCCTTGCAGTGTGGCATTGTTTCACAGTTATCTATTTTTTCCCTAGTTTCTAGGAGTAGGAGAAACAATATTACACTTCAAAGGGTGATTCTGGGACTTGAAGTGTACTTTAATTTTTGAATAGGTATCCTAAAAATTCTACTTTTTAGATATGAGGATAAATCACTATTTCTGCTTCATTGAAGGTGATTTTAGTGGCTGTCTTTTTTTTCTCAGACTTCTGGTACTAAGATCTCTCATCATTGCATGTTCTTTTTTATGACTCTAGCCAGCCCTTTAAACCTACTCCCAGGTTTGTGAAATAATTAGGAGCACAAGAAGCCAAAAATACTATTTGCTTAACATTGGCTTCAAAGTCTGCCTCAAACAGCCCTGGCCAGCAGCAGTCTTATGATTTTGGGCTGGTGGGCATCCCTGCTGCCCTCTGTGCAGGCACAGTATCCTTGCTGGGCTTGTGTCTGCAAAGCTGCCCCTGGCACACGGCAGAAATAAGACTCAGACAGATTACACAGAAGTTTATAAAGTTGTGGTAGGAGTGAACACTGCTATAGTCAAGGCAAGAGCCACCACAGCTTGACTCCTGCTCTCTGCCTTGTGTTGTAGCTGCAAAGACACCCTGCTGTTTTTCCAGTTCCTCCAGGACCAGGAAGCAGAAGAGAGCCTACCCTGGATGACACAAAACAATGCATGAGAACAGCTGAGGTTGCTGTGAAAGAGCAAGCTGGGGGATGAATGCCAGTTCAGCTGCTTTGTTGCAGCTCTGCACCTGCACAGAGCAGAGTAGGGCAGCTGCTGACAGGTAAGGTAGTGCAGTAAAAATAATTTTAAAAAAGAAAAGGCATAAGATGTGCTGCTTGTTATTCAACTTTTATGTAGTTTGTACAAAATCTCTTGTAATGCTTTGTAACCTTGAGGCATCTTCTGGAGAGGCACGGATTCCAATATGGAATGTCAAGCGGTGGCCAGCAAGGAATCAGTGTAATTTTGTGAACTGCTTTTCTATACAGCTAGCTTTTCTCTATTTGACCAGGTTAGGAGAAGTAGGTGTCATCAGAACAGAAATAACACTAAGAGAAAATTTATGCTAATGGTAAATTTTGAGGAAGTTGACACCAAGTGTTGGACTGGAGGGTGGGAAGGGACAGAAGAGTCCAAGGCTTCTGGATTAGAGGTGAATTGGTACCCTGGTCTGAGCTGAAGCCTTTCCAATTTGAGTTCATATCCTCAGAGAGTATGACAATAGAGCATGTACTGTATATTTCCCTTTCCAAAGGAAGTACAATAATTTCAGCCATGATAACTGGTACGACTGGAAACGCTTCCATAATGTTCTTAGGTAAAACAACAGATGCCTAAGCAAAAAAGGAAGTATGGCAGTGCTCCTATTTGTGAAGGTCTGAATAAGTCTGTTCAGCAAAAGCAAAATTTAGAACATGTATTCAAACCACCAGTCTGTTTTACACTTAAGTGCAAAGAACATGCTAAACAGAGAGATATGACACCCAAATACTCATTTGCCAGTGGAAAAACAGCCCCAAGTTAATGCATGAAAACAGTTGTACATCTCCAATGCTAAATGACTAGGAAACATAAGACTAAACAAAAATTAGCTTGAAACCTTTGATGCCATGGCAAAGAAATGACAGTATGAAACAAGAAGTAGCTCTTCAGTATTACCATTTTATTATATCTGCACCTTTTCAACAGAGGCTTCTCATATTATCAATTCTTTTGTTGGCAAATGATGACGTGTGATGATCTGTCAAATTACAGGTCACAGGTCACAAATCACTGAACAATAATATTTAAGAAGATTGCTGTCTTTTCTCTTCTTAAAAAAAAAAAAAAAAAAAAAAAAGAAAATATTTAATGTTGATAACAGAAAAAACAATCTTTCAAGGAAGAGTAGCAAATATACTTTTTCTGCAATGGAAGTTTCCGAAAAGTTACCTCTTTTCACAATGACAAATTAAGTATGTAAGACTGGTACAAGTCTTATTTTCCTTTTTCTCTTTCCTTTCCCCCCCAGCCCCCCTATTTTTATTAGGGCTCTTCTGGAATATTAAATCTGCATACAGCTACTGCAGATTTTCCTCCTCACTGATACTTTGTTTTATATGGAATATATTTTTACATCGTTTAAAAATATTGCTCTCTGCAAAACACTTTTATACTCTATTTTTCATTTGCATTCCAAATAATTGCTGTAGGGTTTTCGTATTCTTAGCAAAAGGAGATGGATCCCCAGATGTATTTTCTTTTGTTTTTCTTTCTTCCTTCTCCCCTGTGTAAATACTCTTATAAAAGTAGATTTAACAAAAGACCATTCGCTATAAAAAACTTCCTCAGCAGTGACACCACACACCCACTTGTGTAGTCTTTATCAATAACAACAGAAACAGTGTCAAGTGATAAAAATATATGTGATTTAAATCAGCCGTTTTGGGAGTATATTTATTCCAGACCCTTCCAGAGGAGATGAATAGCAGGTTTCTAAATGTGATGTTTTGAGGGTAAGCAAATGAGTCATTATTTGTATTCTAGAGCAATAGAGCTGGGCAAGAACAAAGCTGCAAGAGGGAGTAAGCAATCGTATCTAACTGTTTATTCTATTACATTCATCACCACAGGGTGCATCTGTGCATGTGAGGTCAAGGTCACTGATCCTTGTTCACATGAATCATTCTCAGCGCTCATGACAAACACCCCTGAGAACATCCCAGCGTGTTGGAGCACCAACAGCTTCGGCAGCTCCTGCCACTACCGAGTCACCTCTGCCGGCCAGAGCTCACAGGTGAGGCAGCACGGTGGTGGGGCTTGGGATGGGCGAGACCTTAACAGGGGCTGTTGGCGGAGATCGGCATTGAAAAGGAGGAGGATGGTTTCCAGCTGAAGGACAAAACAGTGCTGCTGTGGGCCAGCTGTGGTTCCTTTCCATCTTGGCTGTTTGAGTTTCAAAGCCTAAGAGTCTTTCAAAATGAAATATTAATTAAAAAATCACAACCTGGATCTAGGTTTGTTTCCGCATAATTAAGTTTTAAAGTTATGATAACAGATCCTGATTATCTTTCTCCACAAGTTTCTTCAAGTCAAGGAAACAGAGATGGAATATAGCGGCACATGAAGAAGGGTTTGTTCTCCTCTCCCCCACCTCCTCTTTCAATCAGTGCAAATTCTGCGTACGTTTTCTCTGCATTTCAGTGTCCATATAGAAAGAAAGATACATTATGTGGAAGTGCTGATCACATATATATTTATGTGTACAAAAAATTAAAAATCAACCATGGAATAACTTTTCAGGGCTGCTGCAGTGACTACTATAATTTGATATGCAAGTGGATTTATTACTAAGATTGCAAACAAAAGTTATGCCCGTTATGTTTCTCGCACTGCAATGATCCTTCTGCAGAAATTCTGGCGGCCCCTCGCCAAAGCCAGGGGAAGAATTCGACGGCCCGGGACTCTAGCGAGGAAGAAGAGGGTGCTCCGCGGAGGTGAGGGAGGGAGGGAGGCAGGCTGTTGTCTCAGCACACATGGTCTTGTGGGAAGTGGGAATCTCAGGTTGAGTTACTCATCGGTATGGAGTCAGGAGTGCGCACAACCAACGATTTTGATGGCAGGAGGTAACGTACACATGTTTTTCAGGGAAGGTGCTGTAGGAGGACTTGCCGGCGGGCAGGAGGAGGCTTGTGCCGAGGGCTGTCATTCCCCTAGCGCGGAATCCTTCCGATCCCAGGAGCCCATCGCGGCCGCCGCCGATGCCGTCCCTCCCTCCGGTACGAGCAGGGGCTGCCGGGCGGGGCGGGTGGGCGCCGTCCCCGGGGCTGGCGCGGGGCGGGGGGCGCGGGGCGGCGCTGCCCGCGCTCTGATTGACGCCGGCCGGGCGGAGGCGGGTCCGCGGGGAGCGCTCCGCTCCCGCCGCTCCCGGGCAGCGCTCCCCGCGCTCCGCTCCCGCCGCCCCCGCGGGATCGCGGTCCCGCCGCCGCGGCATGGCCGGCGCGCTGGGCAGGGGCGCGCCGTGCTGGCGGATGCGGAGCGGCAGGAAGGAGAAGGCGCCGGGCGCCAAGCCCCAGCCCCGGCACGGTAAGGGGTGAGCGGGCGGCCGCGGCGGGGCTCGGCGGGGCAGCCTCCAGGGCAACTTGCCCGCGACTTGTTACAGCCGCTCGGCTCCTCCGGGGCAGGGGCATCTTCCTCTCCTTCCCCTCCGGCGGGTGCCGAGGGAGAGCAGCTCCCTGCTCCCAAATTCCGCCGAGCTGCGCCTTATGCCTTTTATTTGCCGAGGCGAAACAGTATTCGCGCGCGTTTTGGCATCTTGCTTTGATAGCGGCTTCTTTGATTATTTTTGCAGAGAGCATTTGCAATCTGGCAAACGCCAGTGAACCTGAGAAGAGTCCCCGAAATCTCTTTTGGCTTTCGCGATCTTAATGCCCGGAAAGCACTGTTGAAAATATTGCCATGTGTGCTGTTGTCTCCTCCTCCCTTACTTGTTCGGGGAGGCAGATGCTCTCTTTGGAGGCTAAACAGCACACAGACAGTTCTCCCAGGATCAGATCCTGACTCTGAAGACATAGAAGGGAGTCGTGTTCCACGAACTATTGAAAGCAAGTGTTGAGGTTCATGACCCTTGTGTGCTAAACACTGAGTGCAGTTTACCCAGAGCCAAATCTGTCTTGTGCGGTTTCCTTACTGTACTGCTTGGCTGTCACCGTTCTCTGCCTTGAGGAACAAACGCAACTGTTTGTGGATCTGGTTGCAATGTCTGGAAATCTCACTAGAATTTGTTCTAGCTGTCTGTTTCCCCTTGGGTTTTAAATCCACTATTCCGGTAAGTGGGTTTGCAGAAGTCTCTGACCTAATCCTTCAAGGGTAAAGTAACATCTCAAGTTGTGCTCGAGTTCTGCATCAATTTGCATTTGTTTGTTGTTTTGTTAGTCCCCAAAGTAACTTCATGTCTTTTCCTGAGAAACTAATTTGGCTGAAGGCATAATTTGTACTCTTTACAAGTCCAGAGGTTGCTGTAGCTCATTCAGTAATCTTGATGACAAAGATGTTGAGATGACGGGGAACCTGGCACCTCAGGTGTTGGCATTTTGTGAAAATGCCTGCTAAGAAAGTAATAGACTCTAATGCAGGTCTGAAATAAAAGAAAACTCAGTGTTTCTTCCATTGACTGTAATATTTCTGAGCTGGAGTGCTTTTGCAGAAATATCTCTTTTCCATTTTGCTTCTTTGTGCCCCTTTCACAAGCCAAAAGAGGAGGCAGACTAAAAGTCGGAGCAAAGATTTTGTCAGTGAATGTCAAAAACCCTCTAAAATAAATTCAGTGGGGGAAAAAAAAAAAGTGTTATCCCTTGAGAGAAGAAAAGTTGTTGCTTAAAAATAATTGTAAGTATTTATTCTGTTTGTTCTGAGTGTAATGCTGGTAGTAGGGACTCACATGTTGATGGGATTCCTTTAAGTTGTATGCCTGTTATATGTGGGTATTACACTGTAGCTGGGCACATAGACCAAAATTCTGGATGCTGTGAATTCAGTGGGAATTTTGCCACTGACCTAAGAAGAGCCAGAATTGAATCCACAGACTGTGTAGTGTGAGGTGTCGGGCCAAACTGAAAACATTTGGCTGATTCAGCTGTGCAATTGTGGCAAAGTTTATAATCCTGCAGATGCTGCTATGATTAATATATTATCATAATAGCTCTACCCTAAATTAGTTAAATTATGGAATTATGAAATAACTTGGTTCTGATTTACCTTAAGAAAAAAGGTGTGATATGCTTCAGTGTATCAGGGTTGCTTCTTATAAATGTTTTCTAAAGTATCATATGACACTGAATTCACATTTAAGTAATTGCTGCAACAACACAGAACACTGAATTACACTGTAGCCCATACACTTTGCATCCCAATTAGATTTCAGCTGTAATTTAAAAGCAAGCACTCTATAAGCCTTTGCAAAGTGACCTAGACTTAGTTACCAGACCATTTACTAACATTTGACAGCTCCAAATGTAAGGTAAAAATTAAATCAGAGTAATTTGGATATCCCTAATACTGATTGTGTGCTACAGGGAAATATTTGGGGTGAAAATAAAGAAGTGCTATTACTTTAGTATGCTTACAAAATTTTCAAAGTTATGGAAATGCTTTTTTTCAAGAATGGACTTTTAAGTAAATTTCAACTTTTGTAGGCAGCATTGATCAAGTCATCATTCAGGAACAGAGAATTTGCTTAAAATGTTTAAGCTGAAGCATTAGAGGGGTTATAAGTAAGACATACCTAAAAGTGAAATTGTAGTGTGTGAACTGCCCACAATTTTTAACTAGCAAACATATTGACAGGTTTGACTCATTTATACCTGCATGCATTCAGTTATCAAAGTGAAGTGGGAACTGTTCACTGTATGAAATACTTTTAAATTTGGGAAGTAATATTTCTTCCTAATCTCTGCTTTTGCTACAAAACCATTTCAATGGGCCACCGTCCTGCCTTGGTGGAAAGTGTCATAGCTCTGGGAATCTCAACAGCACTGTTATGATTGACACCATCTGAAGACCATGCACAATATTTCTGTGTATGTTTGGATTAAGATATGTTTGTTTGGGCATCACTTAAGGGTCTGAATTGGCAGGGTGCATATTGAGTTGCAGCTGAGCAAATCTGCCATTTAACTGAGTCAAGTTACAAATATTTTCCAACTTTGACATTCTTCTCACCTTTTACATGAGGAATTAGGGAGACTTTTATACTCTTCTAGTATTTAAAAGTACAAATATGAAAATTTCCCTATGATCTCACATGTAAAAGTTCTTCTTTTGCAGGTTTTGTGGTTTCATACCATGTAAAGCAATATAAAGCAGAACTAGCATTTCTGCCCATTGTGGTCTATAGAGTAAATGAACTCTTGTCAAGATATCAGCAAAAAGTTCAAGATCCTGTTGAGATCATGAATATTAACAGTTTTGTAAAAAGTCTATTTTTAAATGATTTGATGTTGGGTTATCATTGGCAACTTACCTGTAAAATCTCCAAAGAACTTGAAAACTGACAGCTACAGCCAGGATTCTATTACAAATTCTCTTTAGGCAGAAGATGTTAAGAAGTAACATAATGAAGAATACGTAAATAAAGTAATATTTTAGTGTACTGCTTAAGAAAACTTTGAAGTATTTGTATAAGAAAACCTCCACCCTTGAGGAGTAGATATGGAAAGATTGTGACTAAAAGCTATGAAACAGAAATAAGTTTTAAATTACTTTAGTACCACCAGAAATAACTTCTGGAGAGAAAGCAATATTTTAAATCCATTTTAAAGCTATGTGAAAGTTAGTATAAAAACACTTACCAGGGAAAAACAGCACAAGTAAATAGTACTGGATATATGTATAGGTGTGTATGTGTCCACACAGGTAAAGTTTTGGATAGAAAACAATTACTTTAAATTTATTTGATTTTTTAAAAAAAAGAGCTCACAAAATGTGCCATATTTAGACTGGCAAGTGCAGGTCCTCTGTGCTCCAGCCAGCACAATGAAATCAGTTGGTTTTATGCCAGTATGTTGAATTATACCCAGGTAGGCTGGATAAATGAATATGAGCTCTAACAACACAGACTGCTTCTTCACCTGGATCTGCTGGCTAATTTTAGTCTTCACCTGTCTAGAGCTGTCACAGAATAAGACAAAAACTGTTGTTGCCATCTCTGGTGTAATAGAAAGGTTGTAGTGAGGGAAGGATAGAAGTCAACATATTATTGCTGCAGAGACATGGTCTCTTCTAGCTGTGTTCAGCTGCTGGGAGAATGGAGAGAGAGGGATGAAAACCCTACAAACCTGTTCACTGTTCTC
This sequence comes from Oenanthe melanoleuca, assembly GCF_029582105.1. Lineage (NCBI taxonomy): Eukaryota > Metazoa > Chordata > Aves > Passeriformes > Muscicapidae > Oenanthe > Oenanthe melanoleuca. The sequence goes on from NC_079335.1 coordinate 111,967,308, forward strand.
CTCTCAAATAACCTCAGTTGTATGCACATGTGCAAACATCCAGGTTGCTCCTGGACTGGACTAATTCCACAACTAACAGTTGTTAGAAAATTAAATTGTGCTTGAGCTTTCCACTTTCAGATGTTCTCATCTTTGTACGTTTCTTCTTGAAATAGTCAAGAATGTGCTTCAGTATTTTCTGTTGGCTTTTCCTTTTCTTCCTTCTCTGCCTCCTGGGAAATAATGTTGGTCATATTGAGGTAGTCATAACCAAATCTTCCTCACCTCACTTTTTACATGTGCCTTATTAAAAGTCTGAAATTAATGTAGTTTTTTATATATATATACACACACGTGTGTATGCTTAATATAAAGGAATAGAAGTTTTCATCTTGAAGCAAGTAAACATCTTGTCTGTGATCAGCTGGAATAATCTGCAGGTAGATTTTAAATATTGAAACATTTTCCTAGCCTATATGTTCAGAATGTGTGAACATTGATGTCATTTCTATTTACATCTACTGACACTTTGATGCCTCAGCCACTTTTGGGGTCTCATTAGTAAGAGAGAGTGTTTACTGTGTAATGTAGATCTTGCTCTGCAGGCATGGCTTTCCAAACAAATGGATGGGTAAGGGTTTTGGCCTGAAGAGCCAGAGAGTTTGGTTTGCCAAATATATTTTAACTTGATTAGCCTTTTCCCTTTTTCCTTTGATGTAAGTGCTAGCTAGCTGTTACCTCTTTCTGTGGTTGTTTCTGGCTTTTTTGTTTGTAAAAAAAATATTTATTTGTTTATTTTATTTTGTTTTTCAAATTAATTCACTGTAAAAAAGGTAATACCCCAATGGATGCCTAGTTCACAGAAGAGGATATTTATGACACTGATAAAACCTAGCATTATAACTTCTTCAATTAGAGATAAGCAATCAGAGCTAAAAATCCACAGATTATTCTAAATTTTAATTTATGATTAGAATGAAAAACCCCACCCTCTAGATCTTAGAAGCGGACTTCAAATACAGTTCTATGATATTTATTTAAATTTAGTTTTTGCACAGAAACATAGTAAAGAAACCAAAGACTTTCCTTCCATTTTAGAAACAGATATATTTTTCTGACCTTTTTTATGGACTATTTGGGTAGTTTTTGTCAAACAGTCTCAAGTTACCTTCCTGAGAAGTGCAAGGTGTGATCTGAAAGGAAAAAAGAAATAATAATTTACTTGATCATTTGGCATTTGCTGTTGAAGGTTCTGAAGCTAGGTGAAATGATTACTCTGACAGAACTATAGAAACTATCCAATTTCAGTACATTCTAAAATATTTCATATTTTGAGCAACCCTGGCTCCAGGGCATTTTATACTTGCTTCTGGAAGTTTCCAGCTCTAGTATTCAGTTTAACATCTCTGCCTTTGTCTTTCCATTTTGCCTTGCCATGTTAGAACAATGAATCATCTTGTCCATTAACTAGAGTTGGAATGTCTGTTTATGCACTGAATTTGTTTTGTCATGTTGCCTTACTAATGATTGGGACTGTGGCAACTCCTGACTGCTTTCCCATATGAATTTGGGCTATTCCCAGTGCTGTTCTGAGCAGTAGAAGCAAAAGCCATCCCCAGACTTGGAATGTCTTTACCCTCTAAGGATTTAACTTGTCTTTCCCATGAAACTGTAAGGCAGCATTTTCATTTTCTGTCTTCATGCATATGACATTGTGTAGAGAATGTAATATTTCCTATAACAGTTGAACAAGGAATATTGTTATTGTAGGTTCACTTTGATACATTCTGTTTTGATGATGGATTTTAAATTGGTGCTGATTAAAATACTGAAGCATTTAATAGCAAGTGAAAAAAAACTACGATGGCATTCTTTGAATAATTTAGAGGAGTGACATGCTACAAAGGAAGGTGCTACAGGGCAGGGAGGCTGTGCCAGCAAATGCAAATTTGTACCTCTTGCCTTGTGAGTGGGCTTGAAGATAGCACTCTGGTTGCTATTTAGGCAGCATTTTGAAAATAAATGCCCTTTTATTAAGAAGGCATTACACTGCCAGTTTTTTGACTCATTAAATAGCATTTGCCTTAAATATGTAGTAGTACCATTATTTTCTTTATTTCCATGAAAAAAAATCTTTGTTGCATTTGGAAGGTAAATACTGAAGGATTTACTTAATAAATAAGCCCAAAATACTGTGTAAAATATGTTCTTTTTAAGATAGCTTTGTGGTCTTGTCTTGTGCCCTGTGATATATAAGAATATTTTTTTGTGTGCTCTCTATGACCAGTTTTCATTGAGTTGTTGATGCCACATTCCAGTGGAAAGCATCAAAAAGTAGAAACAAGGAGTAAGAATGAGTGAGCAGAACGTTCTCCTGAAGGTAAATTAAAGTAGAACTGAATAGTTTGTGATAATGAACCCAAGAGCCTGTGGAAACAGGCAAGAAAAAAAGAGTTGTTATTGTCAATGACTGCATTGCACTTTGCTGTACAAACCATTCCAGTATTTTGTTCAGTACTTGTCTCTCTGAAGCTCTGGAACTACAGAGCTGTCTAAACTGCTGGCATTTGTAGTGAGGGGGAGGAATGGGAGGTTGAGAAGAGATACTCCTTCTCCAGAAGTTGGATTGAGTAAATTCATGTAGTGTAACCAGATGTCCTCATCAGTTTCATCTCTTTGGCTGATAGTCTCTGTGGTTTCATGTGGGAGGTCATGGTTGCTGCTAGACAAGAAGTGGGTGTGAGTAAAATTTTTGAGGAGGTAAGTGGGAGGAGGTTCTGTAATGAGAAGCTGTACACAGAGAGATCAAGGGACCCCTGCATTACATTTATATCAGCAGGACAGCAAAAGAGGCACGATACTGTGTTCTGGAATGGGCAGAATGTTTCAAGACTTCTGCATCATTTCTAAATATAAGACATATTCATAATCAACTCCTGACATCAGTAATGTATTCCTTACAATGTTCAAACCCGAATTAGAGGGAATGGGAACACAATATTCAATTTTTATTTAACTTAGAGGTGTGAATTTTTGGCTTTCTAGCTACTTGGAATTTCAAGATATATTCAAGTCTGTAAATCCATTTAAAAACTGGAAGAAAGTGGGTTTTTTTTATATAACAATATATGTTTTAGGGGAACACAGTCTTTTCCAGTCCTGATGACGTTGGACTTGTGTGATTCTGTATGTCAGGACTGCTCCCAGTCCAGGTATTGATTTCAGCTAACGCTCAAGTTGCCTGAGGGATGGTCAGTTGTTTGTGTTAATGGGACTGCTGGGTGCAGCCTAAATTGCTTCCAGCATTTGGCCTACAAAGGCAAGTTCTAATGAAGCAAAAGAGAATTTACCACTGTTTTTATTCATTGTGCAATTGTGGAGGATTTCTTGTTATTTTTCACGGAGAAGTGGTAATAATCTGGTTACAACAGAAGCATTTATTGTTGGGGTTTTTGTTTGCCTGAGTAGTTTTTGTTTTTTTAATGTACAGTCTGTGGAAAGCTAGTCCCAGCTCAATTGCTTTAATTTTTGGGAGAGGACTATATTGAAACTGTAAAGGTGGGAAAAGGATCACCTTACAGTGACTGCAGTGACTGGAATGAGGTTCTGATCTTGGAAGGGTTTGATCCTGTGGGCTGTAGCTGCTTGCTGTGTGCTGATTTCTCAGGCTTTCTGAATTCTTCTGTTTTGGCACTTGTTCCGGGGGTGAGCACACAAATGATCTCACAGAAGAGATGATTAAGTGACACCTGAGAGTTTTTCAGAGTTCTTAGCAGCATTGAGCAGTTGTTCCATTGCAGGGAGGGTTAGGCTGAAGTTACATCCTTGACTAGCTTATTTTCCCTCTTGTTCCTGAGCCAACTTGATGCCAGTTTGATGGCAGATGGACATTTTTAGCCCAAGGCTTTTGTATTCTGCAAACTCAAATTCTGTTTTATGATTTTCTTAGCATAAAAAGAGGAAAGTGACAAAATTATTTATTGATGTATTTTGATTGTATATGAATGCTTAGTAGTGGTTGGTTTGTTTGCTTGTGGGTTTTTTTAGAGCTAAAATATTTAGATCCAATAAATTCTCATTGCATTCAGCATATCTAATGGAAACCTGAGGAATACAAAGGATGATTCAGGTAGGAAGGATCCTAATGAACATCTCTAGTCCAGTCTCCTGCTCTATGCCACCTGTGAGATCAGATCAAGTTGTCCAGGGCTTTCTTCAATCCTTGAAGACATTCAAGGAAGGACTGCACAAAGTCTGGCAACTGGTTACTTTTTCACATCAAAAAGCCAAAGAGGGCCTGATAATTTTGGAAAAGTGGGAGTTCTAGATAATGGGCATCTTCCTAGAAATAAGTCTGAGAGTAAGTGGTGCTAAAGTGATTCCACTGATGATCTGAAGTACCACTTCAAAACATAATGAAAGCTGCCTTATTTTAGGATGCCCCAGAAAGATACTATGGAAAGCTAATAATGTGCTAAATCCATAGTGTTCTGAATAAAAAGAATTCTAGCTATTCCTAGGCTTGCAGCCCCTTATCTGAGTTCACCCAGAAACTTAGTTAACTTTTTGAGAAATACAGAGGAGTATGCCAGCTATCTGGCCTTTCAACAACTCTGTGCATAAATGAGAAGTGCAGGTAAGAGTCTATGGCAAGAAGGGTCTTGGCCACCTGAGTAACTGAAATGTTCCAGTGTCATTATAGCACAGAAGTCTCTGGTCATTATGGAAAGAGTCTGAATGCTTTACTGTTTTTTTGTTTTGTTTTTGTTGGTTTTTTTTTCTTTCTTTTTTTTTTTTTTATGTCCTGGTGTCTTCTTGTGTACAAGCCTACAAGTAAATTTCACAATTTTCCATCAGTGATCCTATGTAAGAAATCTCCATGAAACATAGCATGCATGCAGTAGTACAACCTTGCTGGTGATATATTTTCCTGATATAAAAGAGTACTGTTTTTCTTTACAAAGCACATTATAACTTTTGGTATTAGCTGCCATTGTCCCACATACACTAATTAATTCAGCTATTTGGTATAATTAATTTGTTAATGCTTCTGCAGTCATGTAATAAGATACATTGGTCTGCCAGCAGTCTCAAGGCACTCATGTTAAAAGGTTGTTTAGAGACTCACTTCTTTGCTTAACAATATTTTAATAAGATCTTTCATTGAGCTCTGTGGCCACTAATGTCTCATTTTTAGGCATTTCTCTTCCTTCTCCTCTAGTGTTTGTTTTTTGTTTTCTTTAAATCTGACATCTGATTTTATCTTTGTTCCACTGCTTTGTGGAGGTTTTGTTTATAACAAGTAGATGGGTAAAAAACTTCTGTCAGTACAGATATGATTCAGAAATCTTTGATCAATGCTTCTCCTTGAAGCCTACACTCCTGGTAATACTTCAGGTGTCAAAGCTAGGGGCAAAAAATGATCGAGAAACTAGTTTGGTAAATAGAAGTCATTTATGATTTTCCTAAAGTGGAGAAAAAATAATAATTCTGTCTGCTACCAAAGTTATGAATATTGGGCAGTGGTGGACTTTGTGATGCAAATACCAAGGTGCATTTCTCCCATTTCTAATATTTTATGTGTTTCTTGGGAATTAGCAATTGTACTTCAACAGTTATTTTTGTTTGAGAAAGGCTGTGTGAAGCCAGTCCATGCAGAGGAAGGAATTATGATGAACTAATAGCTTTTTCAGGAATGTGTGTTCTCTGGCCATAACTTGCAGAGCCCTGAATTTGTCCCAGAGAAGTGTGCAGAGTGCAGGGTGCATGAAGAGCTCTCATTGTCGGGGCAGCCCTGCACAGTGTGTCTGTGTGTGCCACACTGTGCTGTTGGTGTGTTTTTGCTGCAGAAGACGACAGCAATCACAGCAGGCAGTGCTGAGCAGCGTGGCTGGGAGCTCTGCTGCCATCTGTGTCAGTGCTGTGTGCTCCCTGCCATATGTGTGGTTCAGCACTTAGTCTCTACAGCCATTGCAGCAATGGATCTGGAAACAGTTGTGATGGTTAAAGCTGATGGCAAACAGTCATTGAAGAAGTTTTCATTTATTTTTTCTTTAGTATCTCCTTCTCCTTCAGAAACATTTCATGAGTTACTACTGCTCAGTCCAAACCTGAACTCATCACTTTTGGCTCTGTACATTGTAATAGCCTCCACAGCAACCACTGTGATGCCATAAACAGAGGGTTTGACTTCAGGTGAAGAATGTAGGCAGTAAAAGCAGAATAACCCATAAAGGAAAATGTGGGAGGATGGGGAAGACAGAGAAACTGATTATTTTGGCTTTCTGTGTAGTGATACAACACCCAGCCCCCAGAACTTTTTTTTTTGAAAAAAATCTTTGCTGATAGCTGAAAGACAATAAATTCTTGTAAGTTGTCAGAGTAGAACTTCCATTTTCGACAGTATAATTGAAAATATATACAAGTAATGGAGATTTATTCTGCATGAGGTTTCTTTTTCTCTCTTTCCATTCATTTTTAAAAAAATCACTTCAGTAAATCCACCGTGGGAGGATAGTTTTGCTGCTGTACTTTTCCCAGGATGCAGCAAAAGAAATTGCATTTGCAGTTCACAGAGAATGAAATTAGACTTGCTCTGTCCTGATGATCCACTACTCCTACACCCAGCACATCTCTTGCTATAAGAGACAGTGCCCTGACTGTACTTGCACCTGCTCTTGTGCAGGAAGGAATGAGCCCAGGTTTGGGCCCACATAGCCCCCAGATTAGAATTAGGCAGTGTATGGAGTGCCTCTGTGTGGGTCTGCCTCCTCTCTGTGGCATTGTTCTTGGGAGGGGAGAGTTCAAACATGTCACTTTGTTTGCTTATAGGGTTTGGGACAACTTTCTGTTCTGTAATAGGTTTATGCTTGCTCAGGAATGCCATGGTCTCAGAAAGCATCAGGCAGTTGAAGGATGTTCATTTTCATCTTGCATATGTCATGGTCACAACACAGTTGGGCGCTGGACTGTAGAAAGTAATTGGGAAATGCACATCTCATTGTGGTATCTGAAAGAGTGCACTGTGAGGTTTTTTTTTTTAAATTTTATTTTTTTTTTTGTAGTTGGATGGTGTTGAGAATGGCACACACTCCTTTTTCTTATTGATTAATAAAATCTTGCTCTTTAACCCTTCAGCCATCCCTCCATTAGAGATTATGTACATAAACATTTATTTCTAGTCTTTTATATCTGGCCAGTTTTTTCTTGGGGTGTGTCTTCTCAAAAGCAGCTTCAGTTAGACAAACACTCAAATGACCTTAGTGCTCATGTAGCAGCTTAAGTACCTGTGTGCCAGACAGCACAGCAATGAGTACTTTCATTTTCTTACTGAACAGAAATTGGATGCATATAGTGCCTATGGAGAAAAAAAATCTCCAGTAAGAGCAGAGAAAGCCTGAGGATCAGCAAAGATCTGCATTTAATATAATGCTGATCCTGTGCTCCAAAAACCTGGTTAATGTGAGGAGACTTACACTATCTATCTATCTATCTATCTATCTATCTATCTATCTATCTATCTATCTATCTATCTATCTACCATCTATATGATCTGTTTCTATATCTGTTCAACAACTCCAGCAGATTTCATTTACATTTCAAAGGGGAGAGAGAGAGACTCAGAGTACTCATATCTGTAATCCCAATATTCCCACAGTCCCTCCATCTGGAAGTTGTTCCTGTGAAACTGACACAGTCTGGGCAGTTTTCATTAATTGCATTTTTTCCATCTTCTCAGATGAGCCTTTAATCTCCTCATTGCTGATCCTTGGTTTATAATCAGATTTGACAGCTATAGGATGACAGTAAATACCTTGATATAAAAGTCTATAACAAAGTAGAACTGTTGTTTCTCTCCTTGCTCCTTGGTGAGGTAGAATTTTATTTGTGAAGTGTGAATAACTTTGAAGCATAAAGCTGCCTAGTTTCAGGCCATTTTCAGGTGGATCTGTTAAGAAGTGAGATATTTATTATTTTTTTCCTCTAAAAAGAAAAAATGCTTACTTATGACCTGCTTCTTAATATTTTTGGAACTGAATTTGATGTCAACTTGACTAATTATTCTGTTTCCCCAGAGGTTGATACTTACTTTTCCAAATAAGATCTAAAATAATAGTTACTTGACATGTGTATAATAATTTTCATACCTAAATAAAGCCATTGTGCAATAATTTTAATGCCATTGATAAAAACCTTGTAGTTAAGTGAATGAAAATATGTTTAATAGCTGCATTTAGCAAAAAGCCTGCTCATGGTTTGGGGTTTTTCTCATTGTTTTGTATGCATGTGTTAGCTGCACAATTTCTGCATCTATTTTGCTGCCCATCAAAGTGGAAAAATCTTCTCTTTGGTTTTTGAGCCATCCTCTGCACAGTCTTACAGGTCAAATTATTGGTAAAAATGTTCAAAATACAAGGTTGGAGATATACACAAAATGAGGAGCATACCCAGCTTAAGTATAAGCTGTGCCTGTGAAATAAAGCAATTTTGTTCAGACTGTAAGCTGTAATCAGTTTCATTTTAATAAAGTTTTTTTTTTTTTTAATATTTTTACCTGGTTGTGTCTCTTCTTTACTTTTTATATTCTTATTTATAATTTTTGCATTATCCCATTGTATCCTGTCTGCCTAAACTTAATCTTGGGAGGAAAAAGACTCTAAATACACTGCCATATTTTATTTTTTTCTTTCACTCTTCTTTTCATGATACACTAATTTCCATGTCTTTACTGTTCCAAAAATTCTTCCCCCTTTATTCAGTTCCCATAACCTCAGTTAAATCTGAGCTTCCCTGTCAGAGACAAGAATTTAAATGTGTTTTTTTTCCCATCCTGCTTAAGCCCTTGCCACCATTCCTTTTTAGGATTTGGTGCTCCTGCCACCTGTGTATTCAAATGTCCATCTGGCACACTACAGAGTTTTCTAATTCTTTTAGAAGAAATTTTCTAATTCTTATGTATATATATATATATATGTATATATAATATATATATGTGTATATATATTATATATATATTATATATATTATATATATAATATATATTATATATATTATATATATATTATATATATTATATATATTATATATATATATTTTCTTAAGTAAATTTATGATGGTTTTCTTGTATGTGAAATTAATCAGTTTTTTTCATCACAATTATAATGAGTCCAAATTGTCAGCTCAAAGAGCTCCAATTTCCACACTTGCTTATATAATAGCACTGTAATTTTCATTTATGCTTTCTCTTGATTTTATGCCAATAACTTCATGAAGCTCAAACATAGTAAACTTTCTGGGTATTAACTTTAGAGGTGGAACAGAAGATTCTGAGGAAACCAAATCCTAACTATATGCTTCAAACCCAACTCCAATCACCTGAGGTGCAGAGAAGTGCTGGTGATGATTGTTCTCTTTGGAAGCTGCTCTTTTCCTTGATGTTGCTGTGGGAAGAGGTCTTTGTTGTTTTGGGTACATATGAGTTAGAGAAGTCTGGAAATTGCTGACAGAGAGGGAGAATCTGATTTAGGACATTCCCACAGATTTTGTGGGGGTAGGGAAGGGACTGCATTATTGCTCATCACTGGCAAATGGTAGGAACCTTTTTTTTTGGGTCATTGTTTCTGACAGCTTCATCCAGCTGCCTTTTCAGTTCTCTCTGGACATGCTGTTACAGAACTTTGAGAAACAGATTGAAATGTTGCATGCAGTAAATGAGCAGTACAAGCTCCTTATTAATGCTACTTTTCCCTTTGGCAAGCTTTTCAACTTCAGAGAGTGTATTTCTTCCCCTGCACTTAGAATTAATTTTGTATGCCTTGACAGCCAAATTATTTGATGTAGGAGTAAAAAACCACATCTGTCCCTGACTGAGCTGGTCCTACTATGGGCCAGAAGAAAATCTTCTGCTAATAGGGAATTGCAATTTGTATGGGCAAATGCAAAACTGAGGTGGAATCCAACAAATGTTGCAAATAATTCAACATTCAGGCAAAAGTGATAACCATCATTGTTCATGCCAGCATGTGGCTGACTTTTAATTAACTTGGAATTATGCTTTGCTGGTTTAGGTGAAAAACAGTAAAGGTTTTGTCAGCTGAAAATAAATTGCTTGAGTTTTTTTCAGAGATCATTACAGAAACCAACACAATTCTTATAAAAAACTTGAATTCTATATAATATATATTTTTATATATGTCATATCCATATATAAATTAAATATTGATGTATAAGAATAGTGTGCCTGTTGTGGAAAAGAATGTGCACAACTCCATATGAGAGGGGATGCTGCATTGCCTGACTCAACCAGTTATAAGTGGTTTTCTGGCAGTGAGTGACGAGCTGAATTTAATGTTTTAAACACACAGGGACCTATAGGCAGTGTCTGCACGGTGTTTATTTGCATTTGAGAAATGGGAACAGGTATCCAAGGAATTTACTGAGGTAAGTTAATAGGTTTTTGAGTGTGCAGAAAGATATATGTACTCTAGGGAGAGGTAGGTAGCATATGACCAAACCTGAATGCACAGGGCTTGAATGTTGCTGGTACTTTGCAAAATTGCTTATCAATAGATTATTGAGTAAACAATTTACTTTAGCAAGTGTGGAATATTGTTAAGTGATGAAATAAGAAATGTGATAGCAGTGATAAGGAGGGCAATAGCAAGGACTGTGATTAACAAAACAGTAGAATTAGGACAGCAAACTTCACACACAAGGTTTTATTTGCAGATAAAGAACTTTCTTCAACTGAGCCCTGCACAGGATGAGTACAGTATGTTTAAAAATGAGATGTGGAAAATAAAAAATGTTTAACTGGACCAAAAAAAAAATCAAAGAGGAGTATAATGTACACTGGTCAGCACTAATGATCAGTTCATCAGTTGAAAAATGTATTTGATAAATGTCCTAATCACAGAATAAAACAGCAGAAAGAGACTATTTTAGTTTTCTCTTAAAGCCAGGAAGCAAACAAGAATCCTGAACTAAAAGTCTTTGGGTATCTCTGCTCTGCCTGCAGAAACTGACAGGTATCCAAGTAGGAATATGATGATTTGTGAAAAACATAATTCATACAGTGAAACTATTGCATGTTTGCACATTTACTGAATTTGTAAAACGTGAAGGAAAACAGTGAGGGCAGCTTTCCCACATAAAGTTGAAATCATTAGATTCATCAGCTATTAGGATAACTAATAGAAAACGTGGTGGAAACCACCCTGAAGCAGCTCTGCCTCTGCAGCCCCTGGAGGTCCATGGCAGTGCAGAGATGCCCCTGCAGCCTGTGGATGAACCCACAGAGGGCAGGTGGATGTGCCTGGAGCAGACTGTGACCCCGTAGGAGCAGGGTCCTGGCAGGACTCATGGACCCATGGAGAGAGAGAAGCTCACACTGGACCAGGTTTTGGGAGGATTTGCAGCCCTCTGGAAGGAGCCACACTGAAGCAGTTTGTGAACTGCAGCCTGTGGGAAGGACAGTTCATGAAGAGCTGTCTCCCATAAGATGGACCCCACCCTGGAGCAGAGGAAGGGTGTGAGGAGTCTTTCCTTGTGGAGGAAGGAGTGGCAGAAATAGTGTGTGATAAATCGACCACAGCTCCTATTTCATATCCTCCTGTAGCACAGAAAATCTGGAATGAAACTGAGCCTGGGAAGAAGACAGGGCTGGGTGGGAGGTGTTTTAGAATTTGGTTTTATTTCTTGGGGTCCTACTCTGATCTGATTGGTAATAAATTAGTTAATTTCCCTGAGCTGAATCTGTTTTGATTATGACAGTGATTGGTGAGTGATCTTTCTCTGTATTTATCTAGATTCATGAGCCTTCTTATGTAATTTTTATCCCTTGTCCAGCTGAGGAGGGACTGATAGAGCAGCTTTGGTGGGAATCTGGCATCAAGCCAGGGTCAGCCCACCACAGCTGGGATAATTTACAAAAATGTGAGGCAGGTGGGAACAGAGCTGAAAAGGGGCATCAGGGTGAGCTTGGCCAGCACTATGACCATGCTGGCATTAGAAATCTCTCACAAAAGCTGCCTGGAGATGAGCTGAAAATGGAGATGAAGAAGCTCTCTTAGGAAGTAAGTTTTTTTTTTCCTGTTTTTCTTCTGATCCAGCAAGATGAAATTATTTATACCATGGTCACATATGTGCCAGAGTGGGAATGGGAATGCATAGTTGGGACAAAAATGCAGGCTTGGCTGCCACAGTTAGACTTCCTTGGACTGATTCAGGCATACAGCATTAGGTGTCAAGTCACTGTCCTGTAGCTGCAAAGAGAGCAACAGCATTAGGCAATGTTTACACCATATTTTCCTTTTCCTGTTGCCATATCACTTTTTTTTTACTCCCTTGCATTTTAAGCCTTTTGGAGGCACACCTCAGAGCAGTGTAGTGGCTGTGGTGGAGTTGCACAATATATTATATCCTTTATTACCCACTCTTTCAACCCAGAACATGCCAGGTATTGTACTGGGCTCTGTATGGAAATGCTTTATGTCATCAGATACAAAAGGGAGGAAAACTACATGGATTGTTTCTTGATGCTGGTTTGGAGTCTTGAACTGAAAAAAAAAAAAAAAAATAGTTCTGTTTAGAGTGTCTTAAAAGAGTTCAAGGTAGCATGGCCTTGATGGAGACAAGTCTTAAATAGCTGCTGAGAATCTGAGACATCTCTAAGGAGAGAGAAAGGGTAAAGAATATGTGGTTTTGATCTCTAGAGTAAATACCAGAAGGTCAAGAAGGTGCATTAGTTAAGGGAAGTACCTTGAAAAAGGCAGGGTCATGTAGGAAAGGCATTTGAGGAAACACAGAAGTAGCTCTTCAGGAGGCTGTAATGATGATGAACAGTCCTAGAAAACTAAGTAGTGTGGGCTGTGATGAGGACAGGAGGACAATTAGAGCTCACTGAACTATCACATTTGTCCTGTAGCATTTTACTGGCTAGGAGAGGCTTGACCTTTATGATTTATAAACTATTGAACTAATATACAACCAGACAGAGCTTCAAGCATGTTCTGCTACAGCTCTATTGTGATTTTATGTTTTACTGTTTATGTTCAATTAAGAAACATTTTTATTTTGAAAAACATGCTAAGGCCATCTCTCTGCAATGCAGCTTCCTCTTAATGATATCAACTCCTGGTAACTTGTTTATGTAAAGGCAGAGCATTAATTTTCTTACTTACAGTAAGGAATACTTTTTCCTGCCTTCATTCTCTAGATTCCAGCTGGGAGCATATGATGCAGCTCTGACCCAGATTCACCTGCCATCTGGACTACCTTTTAGAAACACTCTTTTTCACTGTTTGTAGCACCAATAAAACCTCTTTAGCTTTGCCCCCCAGTCCATTAAAGAGGATCTCGGATACAACTCTACAGATTGAAGCAGAACACAGCTGACATGTATGACAGAAACAGCTGTTGTTTGCAAGCATTCACCCTTGTCACCTCCAGTCCTCATTCAGTCTTACAAGTGACTTGTTCTGCTCATTAGGAGGAAGTGAAGTTTGCAAAGATCCTGGCCTGAGTGACTTCACTGCTCTCGTGCTCCAGGCTGATATTTAGCCAGGCTGTGAATGCCCTGGCGAAGACCAAGACCTCATTTCTGGTTTTGGCCTCAGAAGTCCAGGGAGCAGGCTAATAAAAGGTGGTAATGTTCAAGCAAATCTGGAAATCTCGTGTGATTTGATGTATCTGAGTGAAACTAGTGAGCTGCCTTTCAGTATCACATCATATGGCAATGACTCTGTTAAGCACAAGGTTAAGAAAGAACACTTGTCATGGAGTATTTCAAATGAAGGAGTTTCCTACAGGAATGGTTTTTGGTTTGTTTTTTGTCTTGCCATGGATGATCAAAGATCCAGAATGTTAATTTTGCCAACAGACCCTTTCTAGCTTATTAAGCCTCAAACTATTGATGACTGTTAAAGCTGGTCTATGAAGATTTGGAAAATACACCTGTTGATTCTTACCTCCCATAGGGTTTCTTGTTTTTTTAACCATTTTGAAGCTCTTGAAACACAATGCAACTGCATAACTGTGCAGGAAAAGAGACTAATTGGTTACTTAATGACAGTCAGCAGTGGGATGTGCATTGGAAAATTGGTGTATAGTAGTGTGCTGATTTTAAAGAAATTTGTGCTGTAAGGAAAGGAAAAGCCTTTTACAGATATCTGATATTTAACCTGTGTCACTTAATGTCAACACAAATGACATACTAATTTTGTAGGGTTTTTTTGCAATGCCTCTCAGATATGTGTGCATTTACATGACTTTTAAAGTGAAATTATCCTTCTAAAATTTAAATGACCGTCTGGCACCTGTCTGGTTTTTAGAAAAAAAATAATGTATAGGTTTACTACCTTGTCAGAAAGCTAACACCTTTGACTAAAAACTAGGTAATATTTTGAATTGAAGAGCAAGTGTTTTCATTACAGAGTCTGTAATTTAAGAATTTCTTTTTTCTTTTCCCTTCATAATTAGAAATTTAAAAACTATAATAATCTCCCTGTGGAAAAAACGGAAAAAAAAAAAAAGCTAAATGCACTGCACTATTGTAGATTGTTTGACCTAATTTAGGGAACTAAGGACTTCAGCATTTTGGATAAAAATCGATCAGAATTTGACATCTCCCAAGCAGTGTGCCAATCGTTATCAGTAAATATGAAACACTTATGAGCTAGAGTGAAGTCATTGAAGAGAAACCAAAGAATTATAGGTGCACTTCACTGCCAATTAAAACATGATTTGAATTTTACAGTAAATCTCCTGACATTAGCAATTGCCAGGGCTTTTCAGAGTCAGGAGGCAGAAATCACTGTTGTGTGCTTTCATGTTGTAAATGACGAGATTCACACATTTGTGGCACAGTCTAGCTGAGAGAAAAACAAAGCTGAGACCATCTGAAATGAAATCATGTTGTGATTTGTGCCAGATGGGTGCCTGAAGTAATTACAATGTCAGTGCTTCCTAAGCAGGGTAACGATATGGACCTAATTCTGGTCAGTCTGGAGAAATCTGTTTTGATGAACTTTCAACTCTATTTAGCTCAGACATATGTTGAAGGATAACCTAATGGGATGTTACTGCAATCTGCTTGTACTTACCCAGGCTTTAGAATACACTGCTGCCATAATTGTACCAATGATGGTTTGTACAAGTATTGAGGCAAATGGGCTAAGGCCTATTATTTTTATACTTGGTGTGAAATCTAGAGAAATAATCTCTGTTCTTTGGTATTATTGTGGCTTGTTAGGAGCAAAATAGTAGTGACCTGGGAACCTTTGTTGAATTTAATTTTTTATCTGTTAGGAAAAAACGTCTGATTGTGGATTTGGGTATTGAAAGGGAAGCAAAAAGGAAGAATATAAACAATTAAAAGAGTCAGGTGCTTTCCTTCCCCTTCCCTGGGCTCAGCTTAACCCAAACACCTATTCTAATCCCTCCCTAGTCTTGACTTCACTTGTTTTCACTTTAGATTGGGTTCAGTGTTCCCCACTGCCTTTGGGGAGCTGAAGAGAAGTGCAGGAGGTGGGGTCCTGTGCCATAGATATATATTTTTGCTCCTCTTCATTTTACTATTTTTCTCACTGTTCTCTTTCTTCATGTCCTGCTCTAGAGAGGGATCCACATGCCAAAATGTCCTAGGGGATGCAGCTACCCTGGCATGGGTTCTCCACAGCTGCAGTCCATGCCTCAGCATGGGTCACCCCTGCTGCAGTCCCTCCTGCCCAGAGGTATTCCCAGCCACATTTCCAGTGCTGTGTGTCCTGCCTCTTGTGCCTGGCACTTTGAAATCTGTTTTAAACCTGCCTGAGGTTTTTGGAGCTGGTGAGCTGTTTGTGCTGGTTTCAGAGGCACCTGGAATGAGCTGTGGCCATCTCAGGGCTGCCTGCCACACAGGGCACCTCTGCAACCAGCTGTTGATGCACAATATGCAGCTGTAGAGCAGATTTTCCCAACCTTGTTTTCAAATTTTAATCTGCAAGACATGCACAGAAGGCTTGAACCTGCAGCCCTGCATTTTGTAAGTATTTGGAGGAAATGGTTAACTTCAAGGAAGGGCTGTTTGATGAATAGCAGATAAATAAACAGGTCTTGGTAAAGAATCATTTCTTAAATCCTGCTTGTGTGTCATAGTCCTTGTGTTTCATTGACATCAGAGTCATCTTTCACCCTTTAATAATGAGACAGCTGTATTTCCTCATGGACTCCTTTAAGATGGCTTCTGACAGGTGAGCAGACTGCTCGTTTATCTTAAACCTCAGCATGCTTCATGCCCTTCTTCTTTTGCTGCATTTTAATATATTGTTTGCTGAAACAGCCTTAGCTCACTGGGATGAAATAACTTTTCAGTGGGCTGAGGCAACAGAAAGTTTGGACACCTGGGAGTGGGTTCTCTCTTGTGTGTGCTCTCACACCCCTGGCACCTGTAACCTGGGATTTCAGCAAGGGTTTGTGTCCACTTTGCTGACACAGGATACACAGCTCATTCTTTGTTTCCCACCTAAATCTCTGCAGAAGTGTCACAGCCATATCATCTAAAGAGGTTAAGACTCTAGCTGATGCTGGGCTTTTTAATGTCTCAGTGTGAAACTCAGTTATGTTGGTTCTGAAGCTGCTGTCTGAAGGCTCAGGAGTGCAGTGCCCTCTTGGTTGACACTTCCTATGGGTTTGAAATGCTTTTCAAGTTTGTTTTCTAATTGGTCATCATCTAAAACTTATCTTCACTTTAAAGAGGAAAACTGGGATTTAAATGTCTGTTTGGATCTGACATACCAAGTCAAATGCTTCTAGATGGCAGGTCTTGTGACCAATATATCCTATTCATTTGAGCAGAGCAGTCTATTTTAGAAATTGTCCAAGGCCTATTTTATTCAAAATGATCTATCATGCTGGCTTTACATAAGCTGAAGAAAATATCTTTTGCAAAGCTGACTGAAAGTCAGTAGACCAATTTGTGTAAAAAGAGTTCGGTATTTCAATTTAAAACTATATTGAGGATGGAGGAGAAAAGGAGAGACCTTTATGTGCTGAAAGTTAAGATGAGGACAAAAATAATTCTAGCATAATGGTCTCACCCTGGAAAATGGGGGTTTCATTAAAATCAGCCTTCAGCTGAGTCTATCAGAACTGTCAGTCACAAAAAGAGGTTGTCAGGCATATAATTCCGTGGAAAGGTTGTAGTTGTACAGCCTGTCTGTTTATATCTTCCATGAAATAAATACCTCCATGTTTTTTGATTTGAGAAATATGAGAATAGTTTATTTAGTCAGAAATGCCAAAATGTTGAATTTCTGAATTAAGATTCATGTAGAGAGGAATTACCTTATTCTGAATTCTGTGAAGAGTTTATATTATCTGTTAGTTTATATTGTTTTCTGCCTTGCAACTCATCTCTAGTGTTTTGATTTCAGAGGTGACACATATGTGTGATGTTGAACATTGCTTAGTATTCAAGTGTTTTGGAGAATCTGTGACTTTGGCAAGACTTTTGCTCTGATGAGGCTAGGAGGTTAGCTGCACATGTAATCCCAAGAGTTCCTCAGATTGGCAGAGAAAAACCTTTTGAAATTCAACAAAGGCAAGTGCAGAGTTCTGCATCTGGGGAAGAATAACCCCATGCACCAGTAAAAGCTGGGACCTGACCTGCTGGAAAGCAGATCTCAGAGAGGGACCTGGGGGTTCTGGAGGACAACAAACTGCCCATGAGCCAGCATGGTGCCCTGGGTGCCAGGAAGGCCAAGGGAATCCTGGGGTGCATTAGAAGAGCATGGCCAGAAGGTTGAGGGAGGTGATCCTGCCCCTCTGCTCAACTAGTGAGTCTTAGTGGGGCCAAATCTGGAGTGCTGTGCCCAGTTCTGGGCTACTCAGTATAGCAGAGATCTGGAGTTCCTGGGGCAAGGGGCTGTGATGTGTAAGGGACTGGAGCCCTTGGAAAAAGGCTTTCTTGGGAAAGTCTGAGCTGGGCCTGTTTAGCCTGGAGAAGACTGAGAGAAGCCTCATCAGTGTGTGTATCTGAAGGGAGAGTGCCAAGAGGATGAGCCAGGATCTTCTCAGTGGTGCCAAGCCATAGGAGAAGAGGGAACAGGCAGAAACTGAGGCACAGAAAGTTCCACCTGAACATGAGGAGGAACTTTATTATGAGAGTGATGGAGCACTGGAACAGATTTTCCAGTGAGTTTTCTTCACTGGAGATACTCAGCAACAATCCGGACACATTCCTGTGCAATGTACTGTAGACTGACCCTGCTTGAGGAGGGAGGTTGGACCAGATGACCCTCTGTGGTTCTTTCCAATCTTACCCATTCTATGATTCTGTGGTCTTCATTAAATTAATAATTAATAACTGCCAAAACACTCATATCTATTATTGACGTTGTATATATCCTAAGATGATATTTTAAAAAGATAAGTATCTCATATTTGTAAATTATTCTGCAGTAATTGAATCAAAGGACTTTATGGAACTAATTGAAAATGGGAGAGATCTTAATTATAGTATTAAAATAATATATCCTAAGTCTTTTTGTTTTGCTACTCTTTCTAAATTGCTGGCTATGGTAATAATATCTTTGAGTGAAGTGTTAATGAAATTGTGATTCCTATGTAGAGGGAGATAAATTACAAGCTCAGAATGTTTTTGTTCTGTGTGAGGGATACTTGACATCCTTGATATATAGGAATAGATGGCAATTGCCACTTAGCCACTTGATTTTATGTGACATGCTATCAAGCTTGTTCTGGCTGTATGTAGCATAATTTCCACAGAAAGTGGTGATACATTTTGGTTTTAGCTTTAAGGGCTTAGGGATTAGATTTATTTCCTGATTTATTTTAGTCCACATATTCAAGCCATTAGAAAGCTAAAGCTCTCAAATTTATCTCTGTGTGATCTGAGGAGACACAGCATCTCCCCAGTCAAAGGATGGCTCTCAAAAACAAAGGCACTTTATTTAAAAGAGTAACATGACCAGTACATGTACTCTGGTTTCAAGAAACCAGCCTTTGTGGGTAGTTGTTTTTGGTTTGTTTATTTATATTCTTGCCCAAGATATGGGGATCTAGATGATATTTAAGGTCCCTTTCAACCCAAAACTTTCTTTGACTCTATGATATGGCTGTATGCTGTGCTGCACACACAATATATCATATATAATAATAATATATATCATAGGCTACTTGGTCTTCAAATTAGACAGATAATTTCTTCAAAGAAGTTTCCCAACTCTTCCCTAACATCTGTAGAAGCTGTTAGTTTCCTGGCTGTTTCTCCTGCTCCCAAACATCTGCAAACTCATCCTAAGGTGAAAATGTTCTTTGGATTTTTTTTGGACTAAGAACTGTAAGATGTCTCTCCATTTGCAGTGTTGCAAGGACTCTTGACAAATTTCAACGTGTAGTGTGCTTTATTCAGTGCATTGAGTGCTGATGGAGTGGGAAAAATCTATACATACCAGACTGAACTTACCTAGGCAATGAGTAATGGACAAAATAACTCGGAAAAGGAGCATTTTCCTTAAGAAAAAAAGCTTCTAATAGTCTTGTCTTTCAAGGAAAGTGCAAAAAATCCTTTTAAAAACTAACATCCATGCTAAAAGAAAATTCTCATTGGATACTAAGTGTAATGGAGGCACGGGTGTTATGGCAGAATATTGTTTTCCCTATCACCTCTTAGCTCTCAGCTGTTCTCTAGGTGCCAGATATTTATTCCTCATGCTTGGGAAACATGTTATGAGTTACTGCTTCTACTGCCAAAAGCTTTTTCTGCTCTACAGATGTCTAGCTCCCCTTTTTAAAAATTTGTCTAATTGTTCTGGAACAAAGCCAATTACATAAACCCAGTGTTTTCGATTTGGTACTTAGATTCATGTTTTCTGTAGCTTTTCAAGTCCAATAAAGGTTTTGAGTGTCAAAAAGCTTTTATTTCCTCCAATATCTCTTAATCTGCTGATATAAGAAAAAAGATACTGTCTCTGCAAATGCTGCTTCGGCTGTTCTTAACACACTCTTGTCCTTGTCTCACCTGGTCAGTAGTTGGAGGTTGTAAAGGTTTTTGAAGATTGTAAAGGCAGATGAGTTAGGGAGAGATTAATTTCATCTCCTCTTGATGCAGCTAAAGCTTCAGCCTGTAGGTCACAGTAGCCAAGAAACAGGCACAAGCAAAGGAAAATGACATTTATTACTTAATCTGTTGTAGGAAAGCAGGGCCAATGTGGGGGAAAACCCTAAGACTTTAACCTTGCTAGAATCCACCTAGTTTCTGTTCCACCTTTTCCCTTCTAAAATTCTGCAGCAGGGTTTATGCTCAGGTTTCCAGAATATAGTCAGGACCTGATGGCTTTCCTCAACCCAAGCAGGGAGAAAGCCCATTCCTCTCTAAGATATGGCTCAGATGAGTAAATTTAAGTGTATGAGAGAGGAGGCAGGGAAACTAATTACTCTCAGGGATTTAGTATTAGGATGCTGGTATTTGGTAATCAGAACAAAATGCCATTAAAATAGCAATTTTACTGTCTGAATTAGCTGCCTTTTGCATCTTACTTTTCAATACTCTGTTGCAGTAGACTTTACATACCAATATGTTTGCATTATGTGGCTGGCATACTATTTTTAATGAAAAATGCTGCACTTAACCTCCCCTTATTAATCTTTTGAGACTTTTTTTTTTTTTTTTTTTTTTTTCCAAAAATGAATTACCCTTGAATTTCTGTACTGGACTGTTTTAATTTATTTCATCTTGGTCTGACTTCTAAATGTGGTAGTTCTCATTTTTTATCTCTCTTATTAAAAAAAAAAAAAAATCCAAATTTTCATACTAATATTAAAATGAAGTTCAGAGAACCTTTAAACATCTTGTAATATATTATTGTTGCAGACAAATTTTATTTTAGAAATACAGTACTCCAGGCTATCTCTAGATTCTTAAAGCTGAATTAAACTCTGTTTTAATAGATTTCAGAGACTTATTCACTTTTCCCTGCATATGCTGTTTTTACCTGGAGCCTCAAGGACACACCTGAGGAGATTAAAATTTCTATAAACTAATTTTAAAAGGGAAAGACTCTACTAAAATTATGTGTTTTAATGTACTAACGGTTGTTGACATTTCTGTACTGTTTATGAACATCACTTTGCAAATTCTGTGCTTTTAAGCTGTAATTTGTTCTGAAAAAAAAAGTGCCCCTTTTCCTGGTTATTGTTGGAATGTGCTTCATTGTAATACAAAGCAAAAAGTAAAGATAGGTAGGTAAGTACCACCACAAAAGGAGAGAAAGATAGGCAAGCACTTAATCAAACCAAAGATGATGTACTTTTGGAAATGCCACAAAGATTTGAGATTTTAATTCTAAATTATTCAGTTTCTAGGCTTGCTTTCTTACTAATGCAAGCTCATCCATAGAGTGGATTGTAAGTATTCAATTAAAAGTACTTTTAACAAGTAAGTGTTAGAAGCTCTGAGTGCCATAAAACTGTTGTATCTTTTCTAAACATTATAGCTGAGAGACATATCATTCTGAAATAGTTCTGAATACATTTAAGTTCATACAGTTTTCAAATAAAGAAATTTTAAATGTTTTGGCCTCCATATGCACATTCAATCTATGTATGTCCTGTGCCATTTTTTACATAGTATTGACCTTATTAATGGTATGATTTGAGCTGCAAATTTAGTCCCAAACAGAAATCTGTGCAGTTTGTAGATAAAGTTGCAAATTTTCTTGTATCCTTGGTAAGAAGTAGGAAAAAATTAACTGATGAATTTGTGTATATACTTAGCTGATCACCTTTTAAGAACTTCTGAGATTTTATTTGGCCAGAATTATTGTATTTGGAAATTGACAGAATACAAGATCAAATATTCTATTTCCTGTGACTCTAACATTTAATATAGGATTATTATGTAGTCTGTGTTCAGCATATTTATTTCTCTGATTTACAGTAACATGTTATTTTGTTTTTGCATATTTCTTTAGAGAAACTGTTGGGTTTTTTGTTTCATATTTGATTTGACTTAGGAAAAAAATGCTTGTTGATCCACTTTTCTTATTTGCTGGTGTAAGAGATGTTACAGTTTAACTTGTGCAAGTTCTTGTGAGGGAGGGATTTAAATCTTATGGCCTTTCATTGAAATAAAAGGTGAATGTTTTAGATTGTCTATTACTAGTGTTAACATTTAGAGTAAATAAACTAGAAAACGATCATGCTAGAGAAACCATGTCCATAGGTAATAGAGCATGTGACTCTTTAAAATTGTGCATCTGTTTGTGTTTGTTTTTTATTCACATCCCTCAGGAAAGTCAAGCAAGTCAGGTTTACTGACTTGGAGTCAGTAAATGCACTGGAAAGGGTGCCTCTCACAGTGCCTCTCAGTTCAACATAACTGGGCTTAAATTTATTGTTATTTCACATCCTGCCTAAAAGCATTTCATGATAACTGGGAAGCTGACCATGGATTTGTTTTGGAATTGTTGATTCTGCACTCAAAGATCCACAGCCAATATTTTGTTATATATTAGCTTTAGAATATATATAGCTTATATATTCTTTGGCAAACTGTTGGCAAAGTGATGGTAGCATTGTCCATTGAGACAACATCAAGCCCTGTGAAGATTTGGGTTAAAGGCCAAGGCATTTTTTGGGCTGCACAAGTTGTTGCTTTCTTTGAGAGCAAGGGTTTTGTTCATTGCATTTGTAGATGAGTATTGTCTCCCCTCCCTTATTATTATAAAAATAATAATTGCAAATAGCTGTGTAGTGATAGGTTATTTATAAATAGAGAAATTTATCGAAGATGACCTCTTGCCACTCAAGTCACAGAAGTCAGATGGTTTCTTAAGTCCTTTGAACATTGAAAGGTAACCAGACCTAAAGATCACTGAAGTCCAGAGGAAGAACAGACTTTGGATAATGGGCTTTGGATGAATGCTAAAGAGAGAAACCTGGTTGTAGTACAGAACTTGCTCATTTTAAAGTATTTTCCAGGTCAATTAGCAGAACAGATTGTGCTGCCTAAGATTCCAACTTCTTGTGATGTCATTTGTACTCTATTTTGCTTTTCTCTTTTGTTCCTTTTCCAACCTTTGTGGAAACCACAAAAATAAGTGCTTACATTTTGGGTAAGCACTCCACTCTATTGTCACAGTTTAGATTAATTGCACTCAGTTATACAGTGTGACCTGGAATTAATAGCCAGGCTTACTTGGGCTATTACATCAGAGGTTTTCTCACAGAACGCTTGCAAGTGTTGAAGTATTTTTTCCCAAATGATATGCAAGCTGGATGATTAATTAAGCTTGCTGATGTTCTTGTGGCAATCCTGTGGGTGAGAGAAAACTGCATATGTGCCAGATTTGTGGTGTAGGTAATTGTGGGCCAAATGTTTATGTACACACACACTCAGTGTTGGCTCTCTGTGGCACATGACCCCCTGCTAGTGTGTGACATAAACACCTCCTGCTGCTTATTTTTTCTTGGCACAGCACTACTGTGATATCACCACATCCCATGGTATTTCAAAGGGAGCAAAAGGTTTGCCTGGTGTTGTTTGAGTTATCAAAACTTATAATTTATTATTATTATTAGTACTATGACATTTCTTCATTTTCTCTTGGAGCAGCGAATATTTTTTTCCAATTTTCTTTTTATACACAAGGAGTTCAGATTCTGTTCTCCTTTCTTTTCTGTGGCTTTCTTTTCTGTCTCTCCTCTCAGACTGACTTCACTGCCAGCCTGCTGCAGGACAGTGAGGCTGCACTGAGAGCTTCCAGCAGATGTTAGCTGAAATCTCTGCAGAGCTGCAGCTCTCTGGGGCTGCCACAGTTATTCATGCTGCTGTGGCTTGTAGTCTCTTCTGGGTGAGATCCCTGTGTGTGCTGCTGCCAGTGGGCACATGGGCATCTCCTGTGCCATTAGTGTCTGAGAGGTGACTCCACCAGAAGGTTTTGGTCCTGCTGTCACTTGTCAGATTAATTTAATCTGTCCATGCCATTGGGGCATGGCAGTTACTGGGGAAAGAAGAAAATAGTAACATCTTTCCTTCTTTACTTTTTGAAATTTATAGTATCTTAGTGAACTTTGTTTTATCCATTATGGAAACATCTAAGCAAATTTAAGTATCACTTAGTTAAACAGATAAACAATAAATGCAAACCATTTTCCTGGGTAAAACAAGGTGAGACCTTCACTCTTCAATTCAAACTTCAGTCTCTGTAAACAAATCTGCCCTTGCAATCATGTCTAGGTGGCCTGGGAATATTTTATTTACCCAAGAACTGCAGATTTTGGCAATCTTCAGAAAACATGATGAAAAATAGATTTTAAGTAAATATTAAATATTGCAGAACTTGGGTATAGTCAAAATTTTCATAATGCACAGCAGTTCCAGGTTCCTTGAATGGGCAGACTGATATCTACTGTACCTTTATTTTAGCAAGTGGGTTTTTTTTGTTTTTTTGGGGGGAAGTGTTTGCTTTTTTTTTTTTTAGTTTAAATCAGTTTATTACAACAGAAAGGACTATGGGTTCTTCATTATATATTTTCAGGTGATACAGTTAATTTTGTTTTGTGCCCAATTTGATGTTTGCATTTTCTCTTTGTATTGTTGAATCCCATTAATAAATGGCCATATTCAAACCTGAAATAAGTGGAACAAGGGATAGCTGGTGCCTGTTCTCCCACTGAAATCACTTAAGCCTTTCCTCTTCCTGTCTTTTCTCTCAGTCCAGTGGGCTTTGGGATTAATTGTTTCACTGGGTGGCAGTCAGAGATAATCACATGAAGAGACTATTTGAGATTTCTCTGTCACGAAAATTGTAGTTTTGAGCTGAAACTTAAATTATAATTTGAAGGTTTTTTTCAGTGGCAGAAAATAGAAGGTTCATATATATTTGAAATTATGCTGGTGGTAAACAGGGATATGTGGGCAAAAGGAAGTGCTACTGTAACTTCTGTTGGCAGGCTTAGCAGATAGACCCTTGCACAGATTTTGAGAATGTGGAAATAGTAATGAAATCTTAATTAGGTGTGGAGTGTGTTACTCCAGTAAACACATAAATAAAGCCATATTTCTACTCTTTAGTGTAGCTGAGAGGATAACATATGGACTCCAAGCTTCTAGGATTTTTTTTCTGGAAACATTTATGCATCATTAATACTTAGCCCTTCTGGTAGGGAATAAAACAGCATTTACAAGCATTCCCTTTTCTTTCTGTCTCAGCACAAAGCATATTGTTTGTTGAGGTGGGATGAAAATAAAGAGCTATTTAGAACATCTGTTTCAAATACTGGACATCCAGTCTCTTATGCATTTTTCCTTAAATAAAGTGTCACTTTCATTAAGGGATTTTTATGATTTTCTGATACAGCAAATGTATGAGTTTGCAAATTACCAAGACTTTTTGCAGCAGTCTTGATGTGCAAATGTGATTGCTTGATATCAAATAGGATTTGCAGTTTGGAATTCTGATAGGTCTGAGCACATATGTATCTCTGCCTAAAGAAAAAGGTACTTTGTAGATGCATGCAAGTTAAGTGCTAATACCTGAATGAGGTAAATTTTATGCCTTGCACTTGCAAGTAGTGTGCTTTGGAAGAAATATTTTTCCTTGTAAACCCTTTGCTTCCACAGATAATTACAAGTGAAAAAGGTGTTTCCTAATTATTATTATTTTTTGTCTAAACAATGGCTTCTTTAATATTTTATTTCATGGCTGCAGGAACTGTGGATGACCTTACATTTGTACTCAGACATCCTTTTGTATTTGAGAGCTTCATTTGCTAGGCTTATCTTCATGCTGGGGAAGGAGTTTGTTGGGGATAGGTGAGCTCCTTGCTGAGACTCTTCAGAGCAGTTGCTGCCCGTGCAGTCACACCAGTAAGAGCAGACAGTAGATTACACCAGTCTGCAACCTTTCATTCAGCCCAGGAGCTCAGTTAGATCTCTCTCTTCTACCCAGGTATTAATTTCCTTGTTAAACTCTACTGAAATCAAGCAAATGTTTGTTTTGATAATTTGATATTTCAGTTCTCTTGGTGTAGCTGAAATTTGATGAAGGTGAGCAATCCAGGTCTAAGCTATGTGGCAAAATTTGGTTAGGCAGCATACTGTTAATTCAAACTCTGTTGTAGCAGCTAAATTTTTGTGATTTTTCTTTTTTTCCTCCCTTCTTTTTTTTGTTTTTTTCTTTTAATTAAATAGGCAAAATAAGATTAGAGGCTGGCATTAATGACATTACCTATTTCAATATTGAATCCTATTTTGCCTTCCCCATTAGGCTTTGAGTTGTTGAAAATTTTTCTTTTGACAATACCTGAGGACCTAATACTAACAACAGTAAACTCAGACCATTTGGAAGAAAACAGTAAGGGTATCTGGCATATATAAAATTTTGGAAACAGTTTGGGGGTGTTAAAATAAACACTGGCCATTTCTGCAGAAATGATGGACTACTAAAAGGTGTTGACATTTGCATTGTTATCTCTAGGTGTGAGTCTTTATAAGATACTAAAAAAACTGCAGCAATTTCTGCCAAGTTGCAGGCTGTTCCAAGTCTATGTTGCCCTGTGTCATGCTGGTTTTGCTTCTGTGGATGGGGGTCTTTCTTGGAAGTATGTAACTAAATAAACAAAAAGGCAGCAAAGCCTTTTAGGACTGACTAGCCAAATACAGGTTTCAAGGAGTGACAGGAGAATGATTATGGGGATGGCACCTGCTTGTGTTTCTCCGGGTGAAGTTCAGAAAGAAGGTTTTGTGAAGAGTTAATGATGGTTTAATCAATGGTAATGATGATTTAGTGTTTTATTTTTTCCTTCTTTTTTTTTTTTTTTTTTTTTTTTTTTTGCCTTTGTGTCATCTGCACAACTCCATTAAATATTTAGAAAGATGATTTGAGGTACTCTGTGGCTTGTAGGGATTCATCATGTAAGTTCCAGCAGGAGCTTACAGTCCAGTCTGCCTGTAACTGCTGTAAGTTTACAAATTATATTTATTAAAGGAGAAAAATGGGGCAGTAGGAGGATGAATTTTCTCTTCACAGGTGTGTTGTCCTAACCATTTGATAGGAGGGAGTAGGGGGAAAATTGTACCTTCCTTTAGAAAGGTGGTATTCAAAACTACCAGGCAGAAGCTCCACAAAGTTCAAATTGCTGTCTGGAGGCATGCTAATTGTCTTCTGTTCTCCTACTGAAATGTACTTACAGTGGCTTAAAATAAAATAAACCAAGAAAGACTGAAAGGTGTAGTGGTAATTGTTTGAACTCCAAAAAACCAGGGGAGAGTACAGCAAAAGCCTTTTTATGGCACAGCTGGATACCAAGACTTTGCTCTTAGAAGCCTGTCTCGTCTTTCAGTTTGGTCAGGGAGTTAAGGTACTTGCACAGCTGTGAAATAATTTCAAAGTGTGTGTATTTAAAAATCTTCTCTAAGGAGTAGCCTCAGAGGTGTGAAATTTGTTTTCTTGAGAAACCCAATGGGATACCAGTGCTCCTTGAGCATTCTTCATCTCAACACAGTGCAGGCTGTATAATACACTGAGGTCTGTTCTGCAGCAAAAATGACACAGTTTTGAATGAGGACCACAGTTGGGCTACTTTACACAGCAGGGGCAGCTGCTTTAAGGATGCTGAAGTTCACTGTTTTTAACAGAACACTTGGAAGGCACTGCATCACAGCCAGGCCAGGTACATTAGGTGTTTGGGGATGTAGCAGTAAGTGCCTAACCTGCTGTGGGCTCTCTAGGCAAGTGCATCGTGTTTTCTGCTCTGCAGCACTAAGTGTGGGTGTCCTTGTGTTTTATGAATGCACATACTGAAACTCTATTTGGCTGCTGTGTAATAGCACAAGATAGTAGAGAAATTTCATGTTTGCTGCTTTCCATGAACTGTTTTAATGTGTTCAGTCAGTTTGAGTTGCAGCATCTCACCAACTGTTCCAGTTTGCTTCAAAATGTTACATGCAGCCCTCCCACAGCAGTTTTCTTTAGGAATGAAACTATTCCAGGCAAGTTTCAGAAGGCAAAGATGAAGAAGCTGCTACAGCTTTGTTAAATACCACAACAGAGCTTGAAGAATTCTGGATTTGTGTCTCTGTGTAACAGTATATTTCTATGAAAAATGCATTAATTATATTTGTACATTCTTGTTCTTCACCAGTGGACAGTAAGCCATTTATTCTGTCCTGGTTGTAAAGACTTCTGTATTTTGGTACTCAGAATTGTGATTTATTTCCCTTTAGTCACTGCTCAGGCTGTGTGTAGTTCACAGTGTATTTTGGTATGTATATGTGATAAAAACTAATAGACATCATTTGGATGGTACTGCATCCTATTTGTTTTTTTATTTTTATTTTTATTTTTTTTATTCCTTTTCTTTTTTCTTTTTTTTAATACCTTTTGCTTTCAAAAACAAAATGTAATAATTTGATGCCTGGAGGAAACACCAAAGGAATATGTGGATGTTTGCTGTTCTGATAATTTAATAGTGATTTTGACTAAAATTGTTCATCTTCCTCATGTATAAAATTGTGTATGAAACACAATTCCCAACCCTGTATATTATATAACTTGCAAGTCAATAGGTTTGTGTTCAATTATTCATGTTTTTGTCACTGCTGAATACAAATGTGGTGATTTTTGTTATGGTAATAGGCAAACACTTCCTAGTATTCCTGGTATTTTTATTTGAGATGGAAAGGATTGAAGCACTCAATTTAGTAGAGTCTACTCAAGATATATTTTATAAAGATTCTCACAACAATGCTTTGGGCCATTCAGAAACAAATGCACTTCTGACAGTAGAGGAAAATTGATGAGTGATCACATTTTAATGGGTGCAAGTTTTCCTAGCATAAGGAGAAAAGAAAGAAGAGAGGAAAAAAACAGGGAAGAAAATGTTCTAGTGGCCCAGATTTTAATACTGATGGCAACTGAAGGCAAGTTTGAGGACTAACATTTGTTTTCTTTGATAATTCAGCTCATTAAGTGGGACCTAAATGAAATCCTTTGGCTCTCTTGGGCAGGCAAGATACAGCAATTGAGCAATAGCTAATGTATTTTATCCAATAGCTGATATAGAGGATGATAAATCTAGTTGAAATATATTTGCTGGCTGTAGGCAGAGAAGAATTAATTGAGATTTTTAATTCTCATCTGAGAAAGAATTTATACCTCTGAATTTATAACATGGTAAAAGTTAACTACAATTTTCTTTGGAAAAAAACCCTATGACAAGCAGGAAACTACTAAAGCATGGTTACTTGTAAGCATTTAAGAAACAAAAAGCCAAATTCCTCGTTTATAGTTATCATAACATTGATAGAATAAAAATCCCTCAGAGGTAAAAAGATCTAATGTAGAGAGATACTGATTACTCAAGTTTAAATTAAAAAACCCCAACAAAACAAAGTCCAAAATCAAAACAATTAAGCACTGCCAACCTAGCTCTGCATTGGGATCAATCTGGGTAGAATATTTAAAGTTTGTTATTGATAAATCTAACTTGAAAACTAGCTTGAAGCAAGACCCATGAAGGCACAGCTGATCAGCTGAAAGCTGTCCTCTTGCTGAGTTCTGCCAGGAAATTTTCTTGACCCCAACAGATAATTTTTCCTTTTCCTCATGTTTTCAGCCACCTTATGAATGGCTTTCTATCATCTGTGGAACACACTCAGTTTTTGTACAACATCATGAGTTATTTGTTTGTGCCAGTATTAGTAAAGCACTCAGCTACTGAGGGAATAGAAGTTTGTAGTGGTAGGTCATCTTACAAAAGTGGATATTGGCTACTGGAGGAGGACTGAGGGAAAAGTCTTTATTGAGCAAAAATGTATCAGGCCTGCTTTGTTCAATACAGCATATATTTTCAGAGAATTATTGTATAATTACCTTGATTGGATGAGGAAAAAGTGTCTAGAACTAATCAAAGAGCCACAATTCATTGGTTTTAATAATCATTATTTGCCCCCTTCTGAATTGCAGGTGCTTGGTTTGAGTGTAAGGATGGTGGTGCTTATCTTCATGATTAATATCTAATTCTTTGCATCATGGAAGGAGCTAATCAGATATTCAATTTGCTAATCAGCTTCTCAATTTGATTAGTAATATACTAATCACTTAAGAAAATCAAATGTGACATATGTTTTCAGTTTTTGACTTAAAGCTACAACCATCTTTGAGGGTGAGGACATGGGAGGATCTGCTTAATACTGCCAGTTTGATGCAGGGTTAAGTATGAGGCAGCTGCAGCCTCTCCAGGAGTACCAGGGAGAGAAGAAAGCTCAGGAGCAGATGCTGCAGTACTTGCTGTTAGGGGCTGCACTTGAACTGGTGTCCCTGGTGCCTGCTGCTTTACCTAGTCAAGAGTGAAAGTGAGAAAGCAATGTCCTGACTCCTCAGCTGATTATTTCTGCTTGCAGTCTTGGGACTTCCCTTGGGGTGTCCCTTTTCTCGGATTTTTTTTTGTCTTTTTTGACATGTCCTGACAGTGTAGAAACACTATTTTTAGTATTTAGTGTTGTTTGAGGATAAGTGTCTCTGAGAACATGCTGACATGTGTTGTTGCCAGTGGTGTGGGGCTTTTTCTTTGCACTGACAGGCACTGCTGCTCAGAGCAGTGGGACTTCCCTTGTCTTCACAGGAGAAGCCTTTTCTAGCTATTTTGTGCTTCCTTTTTCTTTTGATTGTAAAATTGTGTCTCCTGGTGAGAAGTGGACAGTGCTATGCCACTTATTTTGCTGTACTACTTTTGCTTCATTTATATTTGCTCATTTATGATGTTCTGGCTGCATTGCTGAGCCCAGACTATATTAAAAAGAGGAAGTGGTTCTTGTAAACCTATTAGAAGTTAGAGTTATTTGCTTATGTGAAGGTTTATTAATTAATAATGCTTTCTCTGTGTTACAAATCTGTAGGGATATCTCTGCTCTGTGTTCAAATACATTTAGGTAAATAAACCAAGATGCAAGGAATGCTTT
Source organism: Oenanthe melanoleuca (assembly GCF_029582105.1). Taxonomy (NCBI): domain Eukaryota; kingdom Metazoa; phylum Chordata; class Aves; order Passeriformes; family Muscicapidae; genus Oenanthe; species Oenanthe melanoleuca. The sequence goes on from NC_079335.1 coordinate 111,998,251, forward strand.
CTATCTGCTTCCCATTTACTATGTTGTATGCATTACTGGAACCAAAATCAAATGAAGCATCTACTGAGGACATGAGACCAAACTGTCCTTTTGTCAGAGAACTTGTTTAAATAGAGAATTTAATGGACATTATTGCATTAATTGGTGTTTGGTTCACCTTTAAAAGCATAAAGTAGCATTTTAATTATTGTTTAATCAATATTTAATTTCCAGTTGAAAAATGTTGTGCCTTCAGGTCTTAGATGGCTCCATCTCTTCACTTGTCTGTTGCTTGGCAGTATTTAAAATGGTGATTGGCTGAATAGCAGTCCAAATAAAGTATTTGTAGTTGGAGCCTGAAATTGGGGTGGTAATGATACCAAAATGTGAATGTGTTCCCTTTGTTTATCTAATGAGTAGGGAAGAGGATGTATCCCCATCTGCTTCAAGTAGGTTTAATATCAGCTGTAGCAAAATGTGTGTTTGAATCTGTATTTGACTAAAAACCAACACATACTGACCATGTATTTGTCAAAATAATAAAAAACCTGGGAGCTGAATGATAAATATTGTGATTATTGCTTTTTCTGTGTCACCTTCTAAAAGCAAGTCTTTGGCCTGTGGAAGATGGAAAACCGTAATTTTAAAAGGCAGGAACTTCAGTTCTGGAGTAGTGGTACCCTTCACTTGCCTCTGCCTGAGGTAATTCAGATTTAAATATTATACTGATTGCAGCCTTCTCTAGGAAATGAACATGCAGAATACAAGGACACATTTCAATATTGGATGGTATTGAACAGCCCTAATTTTTTCCCTACTTTTTGGTAGTATCTGTCTAGATAGAATGGTGAGCCTAAGTTAAATCTTTAACTCGGATTCAAAACATCTGTGAGTATTTGTATTTTGCTCTTTATTTTAGAGTCAGGTGGCCCTCCTATGTTGAGTAGGACAGAGAAAGGCATGACAAAGCTGTCAGTGAAATTTCAGAAGGAAACTGATCTTGTTCTGTGCTCTGACTGAGGAAGCCTTTTCTAAAGACTGTGTTCAGATTCATGAACTTTGATTGCTTTTTGCCTCAGTTGTCCATAAAAGATTGCATTTAGAGCAAAGTTTGGATGCTTTTTTTTTTTTTATGATAGTGTTAGGCCAAATGGTTTTTGTGTTCAGCCTGTGTCAGGATAAACCTTGAAAACAAGGAGAGAGTGGAGAGAGTGACTGCTGCAAACCCAGGGCTGAGCCAGGGGCAGGCTGAGCACTATTTTGCTTGCAGAAAAAGTATATTGCCAGGCACTGAAACAAATCTCCCTTTGCTATGAATCCATAAGAGGATATTTCTGTAGGAGTATTTGTTTGACTTCATGAATATTTAGTTTGCAATGTGTTTTGAATGCATTGTTACAATATTTCCATCATAAATATGGCCACAAAAGGACACAAAAAAGAGGATGGCATTGGTTAAGACAGAGGCAGGGGAGCGTGTGTCTTTATACATGCTCAATTAAGCCTTAGAAACTAGTAATTTATGGCCACATTGTGACACTTATGCTGACAGATGGAGCAGGATATTATGGAAAGATTCTGCCCAAATGGCTGAGGCTGCAAGCATTTCCCCATGGAAGGAAAGACACAGAGAGGATATTCTCAGTGTGATTCAGTAGTGCCTGCAAGTGTGGCAGGTCCTGGACCTTTTCACTCATGGTCAGTGTCATGGCCATGAAAAACAAACAATCCTGTGGTTCAGCCCTCTTATTTCTTCAGCCTATTCTTCCTGTCAGTGGGATTTGTACAGTGCTGATGCTTTTGGGATCATTCCAAAGAGCAGAACAGCTGGGATTCAGACTTGTGCAGTGTCTTGTTACTCACTCTCATTGGTATTTCTGGAAAAAAAAAAAAGGGAATTAAAACCCCCACAACCCTTAACACCAGATCTGGGCATCTGTCACATGGCTCTTTGGCAAACACTCAAAAGTGTATTCTGCTTTCTGGCATTTCCCTTGCAGTAAATATGTGCAGTTGCCTACTGGTGCTCAAATGGTATGTGATAATGAATTTTCCCACAGAGATGGGAATGTCATAGCAACCTTCCTAATAAAAGGATAGCTTTAAATAATATTAATATACTCCTGGCAATTTAGAATAAGAAGGATATTTTCTATGGTGTCATGCTCAAAGAAATGTGAGACACTCACTAGGTTGTAAATAAATCTGCCTGCTCCTTCCTAAGAGCCAGAGACTGCGATAATGGCATTCAAAATGATGCTGACATCAGCCCAGTAGTTCTTGCCACGAGTGAAAGAGCAAATAGTTGCCATTTAATTCTAATGCACCGAGATAGCCTGCAGCTAAATAATACATTTTTGTTAGTAATTATTTAGCACAATCCCAAGCTGCAAAATAAATTTGCATATGACTCGTCCCGTGAGGATTATCTTGCTTAGAGGGTAAATGGGAGCACAGGAAGGCAAAGGACTCCAAGCTGATGGTTTGTTTGCATTGTTTCAACTGTCAAAATTATCAGAAGCCTTTAAATAAAAATGAAATCTAAATAAGTTACTGGCTTTAAACATTAAGGACTCTTGCATGCAATATTTAACAATATTCCATCAAAGATATTACCTTTTTATGTGAAAAGGAATGTATGAATACAAAAGCACTTTCCTGTGTCCTTAGGTATGGAACCCCTGTGGTTGTTTTGATTAATGTTCAAATAATTGAACACATACAGTAGAGGCCATGTGAAATTCCTCCTCCTCTCATTCAGTAAATGGAAAACAATCAATTGGTACTTACAAATATTTGTGGATCAATTTTGACAGAGCTTTAAAATGCAGCAATGGTTGTGTTGATTCTGAGATTAGCTCAGTTGGTTAGAGCATAGCACTAATAACAGCAATGTTGTGGGTTTGATCCCTGCTCTGGCCATTTATTGGAGTTGGACTAAATGGTCCTGGTGATCCCTTCCAACTCAGAATGTTCTGTGTTTGTTCACAGGCAGTGATGTGAATCTGTGTTTCTGTGCTTAGCTGTGGTCTTTGAAGCTCTGTGCCTCTGAGTGAGCTGGATGTGACCAGTGGGGCTCCTAAGGGCTGGAATTAGGAGCTCCCATCTCTATTGGAACATCCTCCCTCCTTATCTGTCCCTTGCTGTGCTGTTGAGAGTGCTGCCCTCACCTCAATATCCAAATGGAAACATGCAGGAGAGCAGTATGCAATGTGGCTCTGGCAAATCCTGGCAATGACTGTACTGATGAGTAAAGAATAACATTTATTCCCAACAACCTCCCTCACTGGAAAATGTTGTTCCAAATTGACACCATTTTGCTCTTATTTTATTTTTACATTTCTGTGGTTTGATTGCTCCAAGGCAGCACTGGTTGCAGTAGAAGTGCAGAGCTTCTCCTGTTATCCAAGTATCACAGATTGCCAAACATTGATGCCACAGTATGTATTTATCAGGATGGTAAAAGGTCATTTTTTTTGGGCTCTCTTCTCAAATGTGAGACATTTTCCTGTCTATCAAGCATCTCTCCTATGAGGACAGGCTAGGAAAACTGGGACTGTTCAGCCTAGAGAAGAGAAAGTTCAGGCCAGTGAATATAAATAGCAGAGGATGTCAGGGTGAAGCCAGGCTCTTTCCAGATGTGCCCAGTGACTGGAGGAGAGGCAGAGGGCACAAACTGATACACTGAAGGTTCTATGTCTGGATATCAGGAATCACTTCTTCACTGCAAAGGTGATGGAGCATCAGAGGTAGCCCAGGGAGGTTGTGGATTCTCCATCTTTGAATATATTAAAAAGTCATCTCAACAGCGTCCTGGGTAACTCATTGTAGGCAGCCCTGCTTGAGAGGGCACTTGAACTGGATGATCCAGAGATGCCTTCCAACCTCAGCCATTCTGAGATTTTGTGCAATCCTTGATCTGGTGTGTTAGGGTCAGTAATTTTCATTTGTATGGGACTTTCAGGCAAAAAAAAAAGAAGAGAAAAACCAGCATTAAAACAAACATAGCAGGTCTTGTTTAAACAGATGGACTGCAAAGGAGGGAAACACAGTCCTTTGGGTTAGCTGTGCTGTAGATCTTACTCCTCTGAGGGTAGTGAAGAAGTCAAATCTGGGGATGCCAAATAAGCTCATGTCCTAGTTTGTTTGGTCTAGGAATACCCAATATCTAGGGATAGTGGTTGCTGTTGGCATTGGGGAGGCTGCACAGGGACCTTGTACTGGGAATACACACTGCCTGATCACAGCTGAGAGCTGCTGAAACTGCTGCAGTCACTTGCAGCCCTTCCTCAGCACACAGGCTGACTGTAGATAAATGAAAAATAAATCTAATTATGCTTTTTTAAAAGCAAGAACAGAGTTAAAAACAAAAAGCTGAGAAGGTGCATCAGTGAAAAAAGATGAATGTGGAAAAATCTGCCCCTCTCATTCTGATACTTCAGGTTTCAGTGATTACAGGTTAGGATAGAAGCAGCAGGATGCTGTGTGCTCAGATAGTCCCTCTCAAACTAATAGATAGGTAGGTATTATTGCCTATTATTAGCTAATAGATAGGGGCTATTATTGATTTGTAAAGTACATCTTGACAGAGCTGCTGGAAAGTCTGGGATTTTATTACCCACCCCTGTCTAAAGCTGCAGGAGTTTGTGCCTGAAGCTGCTGCCAGTGATAATTTCCCTCCAGATCAACTATCTTATATTTAAACAGGAATCAGACTGATAGTGGCTCCTCAGAGTTGAATTGACACAACCTTTATGGAAGTGTAATGTAGATTTTGCTATGTCTGCTCAGGGCACAGGCTGTGGGTGCCACCATCTCCTTCCACTTGCAGCATGCCTGCCTGTTGCAGCTGAGTTCTTGAATCTGAAGCAAGGACTTTGTTTTGCAGGCTGCTTAGCTCTAATGTACATGAGATTTTTTTTTTTTTAAGAGACCTTTTTTGCTCTTGCCTATCTTAATATGCAGACTTGGTGGCTGCATTTTTGCATTGAGAGGAGTGATGAGGATGCCTTTATCTTGCTGAGGCAACCTAATGTAAAACGGATGAGAAGAATGGCAGCAGCTACCAGGTTCCTTTGATAAGCATTATTTTTATTGGTGGTGTTTAAAATTTACAAGTGTAATAATGTTTCTGTGACTTAGATGTTAAGACTTTTAAAGCTGAGTTTCATTAATAGGAATTTTTTTTATCTGGGAGAAGAGCTTTTAATATGAGTTTGCTAATTTCTCATGAACTTCACTGTGGCATTCAAATATATTTTGTTTACAGTGAGAAGTGAGTGCAAATGAGGTTGTAAAGGTTACCAATCTGAATGTTTTGTTTTTCAGTATTAACTTGGAGTGGCTCATTCTGAGGGAAGGGCATATAAGGGAGATGTTAGAATTTGAATCTAGCCCTGAATTGTGATTCACAGTAATTAGATTATTAACATTTGCTATAAAAATATGTATGATTGCACTCAGCTGTGTTCATCCTGAAGATGGCCCATTAGCAAGCAGACTGACCTCAGAAAACTCCTCAGGGGTTCAGGAAAGGGATGGCATTTTATTGTAGCACAGAGGAAGGTGGAAGCACAGCACAGTTCAGACACCTGTGTCATTATGGCAATGGAAGGTTTCTTATAATTGGCCAGCCTGGGTTTGAGGTGCTTTTCAAGAGTCACATTTGGGCAATAAGGAAGCTGGATTGCCCTCAGATTGTTGCACTCAGGTTTTGACCCTCAGCATAGGGCGTTGGAGCTGTTCCCCATGTAATGGGGACAAGGCAGGCATGTAGAGAAAATCTGGGAGGATTTGAGACCTGGAAATCCTAGACAACCTAATCTTCCCACAGAATAAGGATGAGAAAAAAATCACTCTGGTTTGGTCCTCTGTAGGGAGGCTGTATGTTATCACTGACGTGGAAGTGTTGATTTGTTCATGTTGTGCAATCACAGGACTGAAATAATTTGGCATCATCTTCAGCCAAAGCCAGGAAGATCTGAAAGTGGTTGCTCTTTATGATGGATAAATTATACATTGATTAATATTTTCTTGCACAAAATACTTGGGACTTATTGCTTTAGATATTTTGCCTTCCTGAGTTGTAACTCTTCAACACCTGTGTTTTTTTTTCTGAGAGATGCTATAATTCATGGACTAAACTTTTTTTTTAAATGGCATGGTAGTGGGTTGTCATCTAAGGCATGCTTCCTAAGTGCATTATTTATTGAGAAGTATGTTGTTTCTAATCGATTACATGCCTTTGTACATGCTAATAATGACCCCATAATTAGAGCAAAGTGCATTAAATTTCACCGTGTAGTGAATAGTTCTGTATCATTACTGTTGACTTGCACCAAAGGTGTTAAATGTCTCTAAGAAGTGGAAAAAATTACTGAGATCTTGAGTGACATCCAGTAACCTGAGAAACTAAATTCTGAAAATAGATCCAAGTGACAAATCTAATTATGAATTTTACCCATGATATTCTGCCAAAAGTCAAGGAGCTATCACAAAAAGACTTTTTTTTAATAGTGGCCTTCTTTCAAACATTTTCTTTCAGTAGCTCTGGTGAGTTCTCTGCCTCTAGGCAGAGACCAGCTGCATTGGAAGCCCTTAGTGGCCAACAGCTGCCCCTGGAGGTACAGAAGGGTGGCATCATTTATCACAGGCTGCACCATGGGCCATGGTTATATTGCACAAAGTGGTGACCCATTGCCTTCTCTGGCTGAAGGGTGTAATTCCTCAAGTGCCCCTGTGTGGCATACTGCATGGGGCTATGGTCACCAAGCTGGGTGCAGTTGGATTTATTATTCTGGGTCTTGACTGCTAGGAAAAAAATTGAAGCACTGGAGTTGAGTTAAATGGCAAAAAGGAGATGTTATTGCAAATATTATAAATGAAATGGTTTATTTTATAGATGCTGCCAAATAGTAGAAACATGTGAAAATAGAAATGTGAGTTTTAATGCCTCTTGCATGCTTCTGCTAGTCTGCATTTCTCTGCTGCTGTTACTTGAAGGCTTCTGCCAAAAGATGAGGGGAATAAAATTACTTCTCAGGCTGATTTTTAAAAAAAACCTTTTTTTAACCCTACCAAATCTACCCAGATTTAGCTATTGGCAACTGGAATCAAACAGCATTCTTAAACTGTATGACAAATCTCTCAACCAACCACATGAAGATGAACTCTTCAAACTTCTAGCTCCAGAACTTGGTTTCAGGTGGTGTCAGACTAATTGGGGATAGCTATATGAATTTGTATCACTGATAGACTCAGCAGAAAAATTTACAACGTATTTCTAAGTAACTACATTGGAAAATTGTGTTACCTCAGATATTTGCTCTTTTCTTGCTTGTGCCAATGTGAAAATATAATCATTGTTGCATGGCAAATTTAATGTTGTTTATTTAGTTCTAAATGGAGGGCAAAAAATGCATATAGGCCTGCCACAGTGCTTTTTCCCTGTGGAATATTATTTTCTGGCCATGCTGCTTGATCATTGTCCAGGGCAGCCCACAGGATGGTCTGGACAGTGCTGCAGCTGAGCTGGGTTCTCTCAGCTAAGTGACATCAGTGTCAGACTGGGTGGTTCCCTCTTCCAACCAAGGGAAGAACTTGGAAATACAGGAACAGAATACAATACAAGAATACAGTAACCTGTCCAGTTATGTCCACGTGGGGTGACTGAATGGCTCTTCTCTCTTCCTGGGCACTGCAGTGTGTCCTCTGGAGAGCCATACCAGCCTGTGGAGAGGATGCTGGGTGCTGTTGGAGGTTTGCAGGGAGCTGTCCCCTCTTCCATGGTCACCCAGCTCCCATGCACCCTCTCCTCCCTGCCTGCAGCCTATTGCTGCTTGTGCTCCACTGGGGCACTTTGGGGCAGAGGAGAATTTTAGAAGTCTGATGAAAACTGGAGACTGAAGATGGGAAGTGACAGATGACACGTACCAAAACACCCTCTCCAGTTGCTCCTTGTAAATGGAAGAGTTTTGCCCAAATGATGTGTTACTGTCTGTTCAAGGTCACCCAGAAAAAAACAAAGTGTGAGTGTTCTCGAGCTATGGTTTGAAGCAAGGTTATTGTAGTAAAGATTTACTCTCTCTTGATATTTCAGCTGTTTCCTGCTCCAACACCATCTCTGGGCAGCTGAGATTTCAGTCATTCTTAAATACATTTCATCTAGACGCCTTTGGGATTCTTTGTGAGATTTCTTGGTAATTTCATTAAATAACTGCCTTTAGTTATCCCCAAATTTCATTTTGATTGACTTTATTAAATAGGCTTTGACTTTCCTGACATTTGAGTAGGAAAAGCTTTTCCTGGTATTTGCAAATGTTCGGACATTGTTTGGTTTCCTTTTTTCTTTTTTTCTTTTTTTTTTTTTTTCTTCCCTTCTGTAATTAAATTTTCTGTGCTTCTATGTGAGTGCCTAGACTTGCTATCCCTGTTTCCCTTTTCATATCCATTATGTTCTTTTCTGTACTTAAAATTCTCAGTTTAGCTGTTTTAAGAGACTTTGGCAAAAGTGAATTATTTTTATAGGCATGTATAGATTCACATAATTAGATCTCTTCATCATGTATAACCTGTAGTGTTGTTCATGAACATCACTTCATAAATTTTGCCTTCTATTCTGATTTGGGGCTTTTAGACAAATAACTTAAATGTCAGATTACTAGTTGTAAATTTTATAAAGTTAAAAAAAAAAAAGAAATTTTATGTGCCTGATGAAGAACCTGATGTATTTGAACTCTGTGTTCTCAGCAAATCCCAAATTTAGTGAGCAACCATGATGAAAGTGACAAGCCATTGCTAATTAAGTTATCATGCTTTGGGCAAGCTGATTATGTGGGCTATTAAATGGATATTTGAAGGTGGATATGTATTTTATTTCCCTGGAAAAGTTTTGCAGTTAATAATAAAGCCTGAGGTGCCTAGATTTTTAAACCAAAAAATTAACTTATGTAGAAAGAAATGAAATGAAGGTAAGTAAATACAAGTTCATTAAAAAAACTATAAAGGAAAAAATGAGTGCAAAATATAATACGAAAAAAATTGGAGAACACTTGGTGGTGGAGAAAAACAATAATTTCTTTTATATAATAATATAATAATATAATAATTTCTTTTATAATAATTTTTTTCCCTTCAGTGCTAGATGGAATATCCTTATGCATCACAGTAGGAAGGGAAATTCATGTGGAGAAAAAAAAACATCTGACTACAATAAGAGATGATTCTGTCAAAATGAAGAGAAACTAAGAACTATGTCATTGCTGCAGTTAGAGTGAAGATAAGAATTGTAGGTTACATCTTTTTTTAATCAAATAAGATAAAGCAAATGATATGGTTTGTTTTTTTTTGTTTTTTTGTTTTTTTTTTTTTTTGTAATGTGTTTGGGGAAATATCCATTAATTCATGTTCAATGTTATGGAACAAAATGAAGGGGAAAACAGTGGCAGGCTTTCTGAAGCAGCAATTTGTAGTTAGAAATTCAGCCAATAGGCATCTATTGGAAGCAATAGGTGTGTCTTTGTTTTTAATAGTTAATCTGTGAAGAAAAATACTCTCACAGTAAAGAGGGATAAATGGGGAGAACTACAATTCTAGTTTATAGTAGCTTCAGACTCTTGGCTCATTCTGGAGAGTAAGGAGACTAAGATTAAAGTTTACATACCAGCAAAATGTGTTTAGCCATATAGATACTCTTGTGGTTGCTTGTCTTGTAAATTGTCTTCTCAATTGTTATTATTATTACTACTATTGCTATCTTATTGTAAAATTCCACACCTTGCTGTGTTTTGTAAATCCAGTCTTGCATATCTTCATACAGCACTTTTGAGGTTTCCTAGGTTTTTAGAAGAGAAACAGCTTCTATTTAGCTTTGACTTTGCATTTTTTCAGCTGTCCTGATTTTATTTTTGTAGAATAGTAGCTCCAAAACCAGATCCTCTTTGAAGCCTTGGCCTATGTACATAAGCAGTGATATCTTTTGACAGCAGTTCCAGATTTTTCTTATTTCTCTCTCATATCTAAAATATCTTCTGAAATTAATTAAGTACTTCTAAAATTTCTAAACATGATAAATACTTAAGAAGTCTATACCTAAAATTCAAGGTAGACTTTTAATGTTTTTTAACATTCTATCAAAGAGCAGAGAAATATTTTTGAAATTAATCAGATGGTTGCTATTCAGGCCTTTTCATCTCCAGACCTGCCCTTTGTTTGGGCAGCTAACAGCATGATATATCTATTTTTTTCCCCCCTCCTATTTAGGTATTACAATATAGCCTTTTCCCTTGTTTTTTTTTCAATATATTGTTCTTATCTTTTTCAGTGCTAAATTGAGGAAAAATATTAAATATTAAATTACGTGGAAAGTGAGACAGTATTTTCTCTTTGTGTTTATTTATTAAGTATAGATATTTTAATTCTATGAAGAAAAGCTAGAATTGAGAATAATGATGGAAATTTGAAGAAGGACAGGGGTGATGAGAATAGGTTGACAAGTCTAGTAATTAAATTCATTTTATGAAATATGTCATAGGGCTGAGTCTATAATGATTATAGGAACATGGCACTTTTGAATTCCTATGTGGCCTGGTACCATCTTGGAGTCCCTTGGTTGCTTACCCATTGTTTAGAAATGCTCCTCAAGTTAAAACCTTGCTCTGCTGTCATCCTTACTCCATTTTTCTGTTCTCCATCCTTCTCCTGAAAACATCCCACTATATAGTGCTAATTTAACAGTTGAGAATACACAGATACAGTAAACCAGTGCAATATTTTTAGTATTTCAGTAATATATTATTTATATATAGCTGACACAAGTAGTGCATGGAAATTCTTTACTGACAGCTACACAGCAGCACCCTTTTCAGTCTTCTTATATTCATGCTGCCAGGATATTACATATATAGTTAGTGCCATTGGGATGTGAGTCAGAAATACTTTATGCTGCAGTGCATTGTCCCTGTATATTTTAACTGTGTGCATTTTTTGAGTGCCTGACTCCCTCTAATTTTTGCAGAAAAATTTCTTCATTATCTCATGGAATCATTAGCCATTTTACTTGTCAAGAAAATGACTTTGGAATATTCTTGTATTATCTTTGTGTCTGTGTACAAAACCTGTTCGTTAGGGGCACTAACTGCATTGTTCCATGAAACTCTGCCAATAAAAAGCAATAACATATGTCTGGAGTATCAAGATTTACATTTATCAAATTAAATCAGGACTTTTCACATGAATGAAAAAAGGCAATATTTGAAATATTTGACCTGTGCTACTCCATAAGATAGTGACAAGGTGTTGAATTTCCCTCCAGAAGGTTCATTCTCTTGAGCTTATGAAATATCTTGTCATTTAGGAGCTGACTTGCCAGCACTGTTTCCTAGAAATTCCAATGCAAGGTTAGGAATTTTTAGGAAGAAGTGGAAAGCAGAGCATCATATCATGTATCACTGAATGATTCCCTTGTGAGTCTGTGTGTGTTCAGTATTCAATTCTGGTCTCCATCTCTCAAAAAACATGAAGTAGAGTTGGAGTGGACTCTGTAAAGAGCAGCAAGTGTGATCAAGGGCAAGAAATGACTTCTGTCCAAGGAGGGACTGAATTTGCTGGAACTCTTTATCCTGAAAAAGGGAGCTTATTTTAGAACTCTCTAAAATCTTAAGTGGCGTGGAGAAAATTAATAGGGAAGAAATGTTCACTGTCTCATCCAAGAAAAGAACAAGACTTCAGTGCATGAACTGAACTTGCTGCAGGAAGCTTCAAAAAAGGTTGATATGGATGTAAATTATGGCTGGAGAATTTAAAAGGAAAGAAATCTTTGAAGCACTATTTTAAAACAAAAGCAAATTTCACAACACTATCCCCCCAACAATGAAACAAACTAAAAAATAGTCTCCAAAGGAAATCTCAGTGCTCAGTCTTGAAAATCCACAAACTGTTGGAGACTGAGTATATTCTAGGCATTCATGTTATGTACTTGTTCCATTTTGAAACTCTTCCATCACACTGATTGACTTTTGTTCTTGTAGACATCCTCAGTGGACTTGGGTTATCTCTTGTACTCAGGGTCTACCAGTAGATTAGCAGGTGGAAGAAATATATTTTATTTTAAAATAATACTTGTTGAAGTATTTCTGTATATACATATCTAAAGATACCTAAAGGTTTTATTCACTGTAGTTCAGCTTAAAGTAGTATGTTGGAATTCCCAAATTCTGCACTTGTAACAGTGATAAAATTCTTGCTATTCATATGAAAAGATGTAGAAATCTGTTTTGAGCTTTATGGGATTTTTAAGGTTTTGTGGTTTAATTTTCAGTGTATATATATATTTGAAGTAAAACCTATAAATGTAATGGTGCAAAGCAAATACATATTAAAAGAATATCTATTTTTTTTAAGAGCACAAGTGGTTCCATATATTCCATTTGTATGATCCCTACTTTTAAGTAACACTTGGTGAAGGAGTTTAATAGTGCCATTTTTCTTTCCCTTTTTCTGGCATGCTCTGTCACTATATATAAAGAAATCTCTTCAATAGCACTTCTATTGTTACTGGGAAAAAGAAAGGTTTTGTTTCCTCCAGCAAAGTCATAGAGGCATTTAGCAAGGAGACCTAAAGATCTCAAGGAGGTTTTTAAGGGAGAGGTTCCAAAAATCATTTTGCCAATGTTGCTAATGTCCAGGTGTGAGAAACAAAACTCATGGCATTGTTGAAACCTCTTCGCAAAGCTCTGGTGCAAGGACTATTTGTTAAGAAGACAACCCAGCAGATTGTGCAAAAGACACAATCTCCTGGTCACCTTCCAGGGATAACAAAAGGACATAGAAATATTCTGTACTTTTCCCTTGAAAAAGTATTAGGATCCTCAGTGATTTATTGAGACAGTTTATCTACAAAAACAGCATTGCAAGTTTTTTAAAAAGAAAAGTATTTAGTTATATTTTAAGATAAAAAATTGACAGTGGGTCCTGTTTTGTGTTTTAGTTATTTATAGTTTCCTACTGAGTGCCTTGAGCTATGCATATAGAAATCATCTCTGCTATAAAAAGGACTGACTGGTTCCTTCCCAAGAGGCTTTTTTCATGGTACAAAGCAAAATAAAATATTGCTTATAGTGCACATCTGTGATATTGTGTAACTTTAATTTCTCCTGCTGCTTGACATTTATTTACCCAGAATGTAACTCAGAGAAAGGTTTGTCATTGTGGTGACTTTTTTTTCTTTAATGAACATGAGTTTGTTAAATTTGAATAACTACATTAATGTGACATTATTGCTGAAATTTACACACATAGAGTGAGTAAGTTTGGAATAATGATTCCCACAACACTCATAACTTGTCCCTTTTCCCTTGTGAGCTGTACTGTTTTCTGTTACCCTCAGTAAGCTCTTGTGCCTTGTAAAAGACAGAATATTGCTTTTCAGGTTGAATCACTGCCTTTCTTAGATAAGGATTTGGATTTTACTAAGTTTGTAATCATGTTATACTTTCCTCAGCAGTAATTTAATGTCAGTGAAATAAATACAGTGGGAAAGTTCAGAAATATCTCTTTCCTCAAACATGAATTTAGCTCAAATGAGGGCAGCATCAGGGACTGAAATTGTGCAGAAGTTCTGGCCAAGGGAAGGTCAGTCATCACTTTAATGCAGGCCAAGCAAAACTTAGTTTTTTTTATTGCCAGAGCATGTTTTGACTTGACATTATAAAATATCTCTGCTATGGGTATTTTGCAGCTCCACACACTGTTAGGCAGCTGCAACATGTAATGGGATTTTCTGCAGGCACAGTGCCATTATTTACTTAGGTGAGATCAATTAGCACAACATGCAAAAGCTCTAGATTTAATTTAGTTGAATCTAAATGAACAGTTATGCCAGATTATCTGTGTTGGCAGGAGGGGATGAACCTTTTCTTCTCTTGGAAATATTTTCAGCCAGAGGCAACTCTTTGGAATAAGAGTTTAGGTCTGTAGGTTGTTTAAGAGAAAAAAACAGTTTGGGGAAGATAGGTATTGACAGATCCAAAACTTATCCTCATAACAATGTGAACTCTTTGGAAATATAATTTAATCATAACAAAGCAAGTTGACTGTAGGAGGAGCAGCTTCTTCTGTTTGTGTGTAAGCATAATATGTGCTTTTACTTAAAAGAAGAAAAAAAATGCACTAAATTCAAGAAAGGTGGTTTATTATTACTCTTGGAAGCTTTACTTGCTTTATTTCATAAATAAGCATCCTTCTAATTGGCCAAGGACAGAGTGTGGCTCCATAATAAAAATGTTATCCTAAGGTCAGGCCCTACAAGACAAGACAAAAAAACCCTTTAGTGCTTCTTGTTACACAGTATGTATTTGGAGCTATCTGTGTGCATAGATACATGAAAAATAATCTAATGCATAGGTGAATAATGTATTTCACATATGTCAAAAAAAAGAAAAAGGTGCTTCATCAAGCATCCTCCAAGTAAATTAGTTCTTGAGCTAAAACATTTTATTCTAAGAGTAATTTTCTTTTAATAATTTACAGAAGAGACTAATTTGAAAGTTGTTTCACCTTAATGACTTCCCTTGGTGGCACAAAGCTCCAGTGTCATCAGCATTCTGCACCTAAACCTGCCATCTGCTGAGGAGCTGCCAGGTATATTAACTCTTACCAACTTAACAGAAATTTGTTTTAAGAGAAGCTGCCTTCTTCATAATAAGTTCAGATTGAGCCTGACACTTAATTTAAATACTGGAGCTACAGGGATTTTCCTGGAGGTAATTTTGAGTGATTATTGGTTGATTAAAGTAGTTCTCTGAGTTAGTTTCAATCATGGATTGGCCCTCTATGTGCCAGAGACAAGGGTTTGTCATGCTGATGGACACTGGTGTGCAAGTGAGTGTTTTTCACATAAATTGGAAAGAGCAATTGGGTAATCCCCTTTTGCAAGCTGTACCAAATCCCACAGATTAGCTCTGCAAACATGTCCATCTAATGCAGTGGCTCAAGGCAGTTACAAGTTAAATACCCTTTCCATCTCCTGGTTTCATAAGGCAAACTTCCATGTGTGTCAAATTTGTTGTGTATGACACAAGTTCATTTAAAAATTAATAGGCATTCTCAGGTAATGAAATTTTAAATATGTCAAAAATGTAATATGACTGAATAAGATATTAATCTTATTGACTGTAAACAGAAGAGCTGATTGTAGCAAATAATTATTTTGTTTCTTTTTTTTTTTTGTCCTGGAATCAGAATTATATATAATTTTTAAACCTATAATCACAGCAATAATGAGCTCTTATGCCATGTTCCAAGTACATTATGGTTAGACTTGTAGCAAAAGACAGGTCCAGCTATTATTTTCTGCCAGCTTTGCAAGAAGGTACGCAGTTCAGAGGTAAATAGAGTTTTTTTGTCCTCACTGTACCTTTGTAAAGTTAGCAAGATTATGATGAAATAACTAATTCAAATAAAAGAATAATCTCATTTGCAAATCATGTATGAAAATTGTTTTTAGATTGCAGGTTTAGCATAAAGTAGGAATTGTAGTTTCCAGGAGCTTCTCTTCAGGATTATTTTGTGATCAGTTGCTGTTAACTTGGAATACAGAAAAGTGACCATGTAGTAATCACATTTCCATCTGCATTAATTTCATCAAAACTCTTACCTGACAGCTCTTGTTTAGTTAGATTTGTTGAGAGTTGCATATAATTTGGTGTGGCTAATTTGGATAATTCATGAGTTTGCCTTCTTTTAATCTTGAGGAGCTGGTATTTGGAAAAACACACGTCAGAAAAGATTTCTTTAGGATATAATGGCACAGATCTACAGTATGCAAAAATCAGTAGCTGAGGAGGCTGCAGGGGCTGTCATGGCACTCAGAGGAGATCTGGCATAGGAAGGGGTCTCATCCATGAATCCCTGTGTGAGGAAAGAGCCCACAGGGCTGAGACCAACCATCTGCCACATGGACATTGGACTTGAGTGCATAGCCTGCCCCATGGTGTAGGGAATGAAGTTTATGGAAAACCAGTGCTGTCTGCTGCCTTCTTCTGGGATTTCCTGTTTTCTGGCTCAGTTGGGTTTGCAGTGTGTGTTTTCCTTTTCACAGATCTGCACAAGTTCTGATGGACATTGTACAGAACCAGGAAGGATAACCACCCGTCCTACTCATAACATCTTTCTTCAGGGAAACATTGACTTTGCATTATTCAAGTTATCTTTAAATAGATCAACATTAATGCAGTATTCCTAAGCCCATATTTACCCTAATGTTTTTGATTTTTATTTTTCTTCAAATTCTTGTTTGGCAATTTTTTTCCCAGGTGACATTAATTACTCCAGAGATACATAACTAAGATTCTGCTTATCATACAAGGGTGGGAAAAAAAAAAATTTTGCTCTTCCACTTTTCTTCATGACTAATGTAAAATTCATTTTTTTTTACATAGTATTCGAGGTCACATTATTTTTTTTTCTATCTCTCTTCTTTGTACATTGTGGTGTTTGTACTTACTGTGGCTCTGAAAGTTTTTTTACCCTGAAGTTGCTGTGGAAATGAGTAGCAGGAATATGATTTTTATGTTTGTGTCAGATAAATATTGGCTATTCAGTAAATTTTGTTTTTAAATTTTCATATTTTCTATTTAATGTAGTTATAAAAGAATTATTTTGGCCAGTTTTGATAGAGGGAGATAAAAGGCCAAAATGCCTCTGCTGAAAGTTTCAGAAGTAACATTCTTGTTTGTGTAATTGAACCTTTTTTGTGTTTCTGAGCTATTACCAAGTAGCAGCTGATATAGGGAGGGAGAGGCTTCAGTGGATGTAAAGCCTTTAATCAGAGGTTTTTAATTTTTGATAGATTTCTGTACATTGCTTAGTAAAAATTGACAAACCAGATTCATGGTATTTATGAAGGTTCTCAAAATTTATGTGCTGAATTGTCCTCCAGCTCATATTGTAGACCTTAATCTTCTACTGACTAAAACTTTCAAATTGGTACTGAGGAAGTAGATATTCATACAGTGAAGTTAAAAAGAAAAATTTCTTTAAAACAGATTTATCCTATCAGAAATGAAAGTAATACTAGCCTACCTTTAGAAAATTCCTTTGAACATTGCATGTCTTGGGCAACAGAAGGAAATTTAGGGCACAGAAACATTTTACAGGTTAAACCATAATTTTTTATGTATATAAACTCCTCTTCTTCACCTCCTATCTTCTGCATGATCCCTGCACTGCGTCCAAATGCAGCACTGTGAAGGAATAGTGTTGTGTAACTATGGGTTTTTTTAATAAATTTTTGTTGTTCTTTTAGTTAAAGAAATTGTTTATGAAGGAAGTGAGTATTCTTTTGCAAGAATTGGCCTTCTTTGTTGGCAAATGATGGAGACACAGACAGACATATTTTAAAGGGGACTGGTCCAGGGAGGTGCCTTTGAAGCTGCCGTGCTGGTTCTGCTTCATGCCAGCTTTGTGGTTGCTGACCACTGAAGGATGCCCTAGTCATTCTGAATCTTTGAGTTTATGATTATTTGAAATAAGATTAGGAAGGGGAAGGGCCAAATTGAAAACTGCATCAATTTATGTAGCTTTATTCTTAAAATAAGACAAATGAAGCATGAGGCTGTGTTCTGTGTGAGACTCATTTATCTGTTTCTCCTCCTCTGTTCTAGTGGTGTTGCTTTCCCCTCAGAATAGTAATTTGTGGCTGCTGCATGACCACACTTGGCAGGGTCAGGTGGAGAGGAGAATTGGATACAGCTTTCTGGTCAGGCATGAAGGGGATTTCAAAATTGCCTTGAAAATTCAACCAAATTGAGTAAGTGGTTTGTGTTGGTTAGACGAACAGCAGTGAAGCTGCTAGAATAAACCAGATTTCTTTTACCTTGCCCACATTCCTGTGACACCTTTTAGGACAGACAGTAAGTGCTTTTCAGTTGGTTGGAATGGTTGCAGTTGTGAGATAATAATACAGTTGGCTCTTCAGTTTGTTTTCCAATCAGTATTTTACTTGGAGATTTGCTTTACAGCTTGTATCGCTCAAGTGGCGTGCAAGCGAAGAGGGATGTAATTGATTTAGCAAGGATGCACTTTCAAATAAAGCTATATATTTTTCATTAACAATAAATAAAGGGAAAAAGAGATTACTTTTATTCTGCAATGCATCATTCTCTTTAGCATTATAAGCTTCCTTTCAGGTACTGTTCTGAAAGTGCAGATTTTTTCAGCAGAGCAGTCTACTGGGAGTTTACTCAATTCAAATAAATCTCTAGGCAGCAGGTTTTTGAGACTTTATTTAAAATAAAACTTTAATGATTTTTCCCCTATGATCTTAAAAGGTTTGATATGATTCACATTTATTCACTAGACTTATATTTAGATGTTTCCATTGATTGCATTCTGAGCTATAGTAGTTGATCATAAAAACATCTTGTTCTCAACACAAGAGAATCTTTTGAATGGCTCTCCTGACTTGCCAGTATGTATGTATTTTGAGAATATTTTCATACAGAATATCTCCTGGTATTTATATGTTTTAAGATAGAAATCCTGAGTTGTTGACCAGAGGAAGAGTGAATGTTTTGTTCTTGCAATCAGATGTTGTGACCACCTTGCTGTACTTCTCCTCACACCCACCCAGCTCTGAAGAAATGTGCAGCAATAATTACATAGATTAATCCTTCAAAGACCGAGCCTGGTTCTTGGATATATTAATTGCACCTTGTTACAATTTAGTTGGTTTATTTTTGCACTAACATAATATTAGAACAGTGCAACATGAATGTGGTATTGGGTGAATCTCTTGCATAGCTTGGGGCATTTGTCCACCAAACTGATGGGATTTGCTTTTTTCTTTTTTAATTAAAAAAACCCCAGAAACCTTCAGCTGATTCAAATTCGAAAGACAATGATTTTTTTTGTATCTTCATATATAATACTTAGACTTTTAGACCTCGTGGAATTCATAAGTAATTTGTCCTTTTTTCCTTTACTCATTCTTTCAGTTGAAGATACATAAAAGATACCATGGATACTACTTTTTTTGTTTTTAGGATAAGAGGAAATGGAACTCAGCAGTGCTGAGGCAGGTTCATGTTGCACAGTAGGAAAAAGCACTTCACTCAGAGAGTGATCAGTGACCACTGGAATGGAGTCCCCAGGGAAGTGGTCATTCCTTTAAACCTGTCAAGCATGTGGTGGTCATATGGTTTAGTTTTAGGTAGCCCTGTGAGGATCAAGGAGTTAGGCTTGATGATCTTGATGGGTCCCTTTCAACTTCAGATATTCTATGATTCCAGCTTGCATAGAAATGGAGAGTGACAGTGGTCATTAACATTCTTCTAGAAAATTGCAATACTTAACATAGTCTAATACAATGTAGCACTGGCAAACTGAGAACCTAAGTACATGTGAAGCATCATATATTTTTGATAATAAAAGGAAAAGTGTGCTGAAGGTTTGTTACAAAAAAGAAATTACAGATTTTGTGTAGTAATTTTATTTAGCTGCAAGCGAATGTTTTAGTCAACAAAAACTGTTTATATTAACTTTTCCATAAGAAGACAAGTATAAAGTACAAATGTAAAATAACTAAATGAAATATTTTCAATGAATGCTTCTTACTTTGTTCAGCTTATCTGCAGAGAATATTTTAGACACTTTAATTTAAACTGATCTAGCTGCTCAGAGAAATATTTTGACAGGAATTCTATTCATGGATGTTTATCATTTTCATTGTAGAACATCTGTCTGCCTTAAATCTACTGACTTTGTTGGTTAAAATGTCATTGTAAATGGATTATTGTAAATGACTGGGATACCTGTAATTACTCTATCCAGCTTTAATATAAATGCTTTGTGTATTCCTTGTTTCTTCTGCAAAATAATGTGATTTAGTGAGATGAACCTGTGTCTAAAAGCAGAATTCAAAGAACATTTTACTCCATTTCCAAAATATTTTATTCTGTAGTTGTCTTTAATGAGAGTCATTTCTCTGTGGTAAGTCCTTCATAAAACCAGCATAGAAGAAGAATCACAATTTTGAAGCACAGTATGGGTTTCAGTTATATAATTTTAGATTCTGACTATCAAACATACTGCTATATACCTGAAACATGTTGTGCAGCTCACAGGATATCTGGGGTTGCAAGTCTCCCTCAACCCCACCCCAGTCAGGTATTTATACAGATTGATGAGGTCTCTCTCTTCTCAATTTCCTTTGTTCATTTGTGGCCACTTTTCTTACAGTTAAATTTTGGTACCTGGTGATACCATGCCTTTGATATGTGGAGATTTCTAGGGATAGTTTTGAAAACTTTGTTATGGGATATATAATGGAAATTTAAATCCTGGATTGACAGATCTTGAGGTTCCTTTAAACATAGATCAATGTACAGTAACATGGATATGAAATTGTTCTAACTGAAAAAAGAAAAATTTGAAGGAGCTGTCTTGCTGTCAGAGGTTGAGCTTTAATCCTGTAAGTCACTTCAAGACCACCGTGGTTTTGTTTTATTTATATGAATGACATTGAATGAACCCTCTGATGCGCCCCCTTTCAAATTGCCAGATCAGTGGAAGATTTGTCCATTTCCCATTGAGGACCGTTGGATCACTCTCTATGCTAATTAGAAAGAGTTGAAGTGAAAAATTAGAATCAATGCCTAAGAGCAAGATTTCTTAACAGTTATTTTTGAAATGACCAGATGCAATTCATATTTGAACTACCTGTTCATCAGAAGCCCACTCTCCCAAACGTAGAACTCATCCATACAGGAAGCAAAAACAATAATGAAAAGAGTTTTTTATTTCTTCCCTGCAAAAGGATGTGTATCTGCCTACATTGCCAGGAGCACCAGGAATAGTTTCAAGGTCCTGCCTTTAAAAGTACTGGCAAATATTGGGGAGTGAAAGGGGGAAAAGAAAGTGCATATTGTTAAAAATTCCTTGAAAAAGGAATTGCAAGGGCTAAGTAGGAGCTCTGTAGTGCCTGAGAGATTTTATTCTTGCTTCTGTTTTGGATTCACTGGAGCTTCGTTGGAAGAGTCTTAAAACTTCAGATAGTGTGCTCAAGCAAGATGATGCCTCAGCCTTTTTGTAGGTGTTTAAATTAGTCCTGCAGAAATGTATGAATATAGTTTTTGTCTTAGAGATTCTGTCAGCAAGCAAAATTGTAATTATAACTGTGTACTGTAGCAAGTGTATTATAAATCTCCAGATAAAGCAAAATGCACTCTGGCTTGTATTTTAATTTTATGATCTTCTGTAGTACTGCTTCCTTGCACAGGTTGATAGGAGATGTAACCTGCCAATTGTAACAGATTTTTCAGTAGTCAGGCTTTAGGTTTGTTTGGTTTTTTTACTTTATTTTTGTTTGTTTGTCTTTGCAAATCAATTTTCACTCAGTCATTAGATCATTTTCCCCGGGATGTTTGTACATCACACGACTGGTTGGAGTTGTTGCTGTCCAGAAAAACTCCTGATCAAACACCTCTGAGATTTGGCTTTACATGACATCTAAATTGACTCTCAGTTGTTTTGGATTCACTGCCCTGGTGAGGAGTGGCTGATTTATTCATGTGCTGCAGTATATTTCTCTGTCAGATTTCCTCTTCACTCACTGTTCTGGTGGCACTTAAGACCAGTGTAGCTTCGGTTCTTGCTAATTGGTTTCTGTGAAAATGCATTTTATTTATTTCTTTCATAGCTCTCCTCAGATTCAGAATATGAAGCAATATTTTGAAATCTCAGAGAGCTTATGGATTGGAAAGAAATACCGTTGAAAAATAGGTTTTGAGTAATCAAAAACAAACTAATATTATTTTCCAAATTGTTTATCTTTGGTGTTAATTATGTTCACAACATTAAAATTTTGGGTGAGTATAGAGATAGTCACCAAAATATGACCCAGAAAATCTATAAGTAAGTACTAAAAAAAATATAAATTAAATAATAAACCTGTCACTCAGCTGTCAGTTTAAATTTAAACAAAATGCCTGTTTTTTACTATCACGTCCTTTTTTATTGTTCAAGCATGGTGCTCTTTGCACAGATTACTGTAACACACTGGAGAAATGGGAAGTCTCTGGGCATGGTGTGCAGTAGCCACATAACCTGTCACACTCATATCTTGTGAGTTTTTTGGGTTTTTTTTTTGTTTTTCTTTCTATTCTTTGGTTGGTTGTTCTTTTCTTCTTTACTTCATCCCATCCTAGGTGCTGGAGCTGTCATGCTGAGACTATATTTTCTAAAGCCTGTATCACTGTTGAATGCCTGTGTATGATTTTTGTACCCAGCTGTGGTAAAAGCATATCCTATTAAGATACAGAAGAAAGGCGAGACTTCCTTGCTGAGGCAAGCCCTTAAAAATCAGAAACATGATACAAAAGGAAATACCTTTTTGCAGTCATTAAAAACATTTTAAGTGGGTGGAGGGTTTTGGTGTTTTGTTTTTTTGTTGGAGTTCTTTGTGCTTTTTCTTTTAAATTTTATTCCATTGTTTTATTTGACCTTCATTGTTAAATTTATCTTGCTTCATGACTCTGTTTCAGTGTAACTGTCCTAAATTAAATATAACAGTTGGGAGAGGTTTAACTTCTGTACATTCAGTGAATGGGTTCTTGTTTTCCAAATTCTTTCTGTTTTCAGTGCAAGGCTAAATTCATTTGTCACGAAAACTTAACAAGGGAATCTGAAGGATTTTTTGATTGATGCTGTCTATTTTTTGAGTGACTGACTGCCAAAGAGAAAAAAGAGGTAAATCTATTTTGGAAATCTCGAGCATGAACACATAGCCTTAAGAATATGGTAGGAGGTGTTTATAAAACTAGATGTATTCAAGATATAACCCATAATACAATCCTGTTCTAGGGATCTCTGACAGAAGTTTGAAGCAAGGAGACTTAAGTGACCCTGAGCTGGAACAGAAATAGAAGGAAAAGAGCTTACACTGTGAGGAATTCCTACAAATATAGTCTCTGTCCTCAGAGAAGGGCAAAATACTCTTTCTTAGCAACTAAAAACAGAAAAAGTTTTCTTTCTTGGCTGTGGTTTATCCTTTCATCTTTGGCATTGTCTAAAATACTACCATTCTTTCATTTAGTGTGCTAATTACATGTTCAGCTTGGGAGCTATTCCAACATTTATAGTTTTGGCCCTAAAACTTCAACCTAACTTGTTTTTCCTCATCTTGTATTTGTATGGGTGGTGATTAATATTCCTGTCTAATGGGAATCTTCTAAACAGGACCTTTCTTCACTGTGTCAGTTTAATTTTGAATTTAATCTTTTCCTCTAATGTGTTTTCTGTCCCTTCATTCTTAATTAATCTGCCAGTTTATGCTGCATTCTACCATCCAATTGTTAATGAAACTAATGAAAAATATTGGACAGAGGACACATCCCAATACAGCTGTTAATACATATTTCTCATTTGGAGAAATCATTGACAGTTACAGCTTGGTCAGTTTTCTTATAACTTAAGCATTATTCTCATAAAAGTTTCACATAGAGTATTTTAAACAAAATTTGCATGGGAAAACTAATGGAAAATTGTATCAAATGGCTTTGAGAGTTAGTGTATGCTTTTCTTCTCTCCACAAGGCCCTTTAAATTGCCAAAAGAGGACTTGAGGTGTTTTTTACGTGACTGTTTTTGACACTGTCGTGTTGGGTCTTATTCATCTTTTTTGCTACATTTTAGCTCAATTATTTGGTATTTTTCCACAAATAGAAATTAAACTAGATTGCTAGTAACTTCATAATTTCCCATAGTTTTCTCAGTCCTAGCTTTTTTAGACAGACATTGTCAAATTCATCCTGGCTCCAATGTTTTTCCCCCATTGTTATTTATGGACATAATAGTGAAGAACTGAAATGAAACTGCAGACATTTGTAATACTTAGACAAACAAGTTATGGTGATAAGGAGAGCTAATGGAATATAAGCAAGTTTGTTTGGTGGAAAAGCTCAGCTTAACTGCTTTTCATAGTTTCTCAGCAAGTGAAGGAGCATTTTCTTGTGCTCTTCCTAAGGAGGAGCTCTCAGATTGTCACAGACATGGGATTGTTGTAGTTTTATGAATATTGCTCATTATATTTTCACTGTATAAATATTCTCTCTATAAAGACTGAGGCTGATTAAAACTTATTTGTGCCTCCTATGTGGTGGCAATGCAAATCACTGTGGAAAGCTTCCCTCAGGTTTATTTACTTATTTCCTTCCAAGCCTGCTTTTGCAGTTGGTGCAGGGATGTGCTAAAGATCCTCCAGGACCAAGGGGTGGCTTGGCTCAGATCCACAATCCTTTAAAAGTATTGAGGGCTCAGAGCAAGGGATATGAGAGTCATAAAGAGATGAGTACCAGTGTGTAAACTGCTCTAGCCTGGACTGTCTTTCTTAGCTGGAGAGAATTCCTTGCTTCAGACAACTGTTTATTTCAAAAATGCTGGTCTCATCACAGGCTTCAGAGTCTGCACTAAGTGCTTTGGGGACAAGCTCTTGTGTTTTCAAAGTCCTCATTTGAATGTCCCACTGTAAAAAGGACACACAAAATTCACGTTCCTTTCTCTCCTGTTGTTAATTTTTCCCATGTGAATTAGGTCAATTATTGAAGCAAATGAGCATAGTATTTATTTAACTGGGGAGATTAATTCAGATTCTGGTTCCCTAATAATTCACATTTTTCCTGGCTATTTCTCTTTTTCAAGACTGGCTTTCTTAGTTTTTGTAAAAAACAAGAGTATACATTTGTAGTTAATATTTAAATTTTTCCTTGCTGAGAGTTTGCAAGAAGCAGGTCTTTTTCTTGCAAGGTGAAGATGAGGTACTAGGGTGAGTCAAAACTGCATCACTGGAGCATTTTCTTATGTAAACTGCACAAATTGCATGAATAGAGGTAAGGTCTTGAAGAATGTGGGCAACTTCAGCAAGCATCTCAGTATTTTCTACTCCAAATACTAGCTGAATTTATGAATTTTCTGCTGAAACAGCTGCAGTATACTGCTCCCTAAACATGGTGACAGGTTGAGCTTTGTCTATGCTGAAAGTGCCCTTTGAACACCTTGTTTCTGTTCCAGAAAACATGTATTAGTGCAGAAGACTTGCAATTACTAAAAAAATCCTTCGTGAAGATCAGAAAAAAAAAAAAAAAAGCAATACATTAAAATGTGCCTTGTTAGAAGTTTTGTAAAAAGTCCTGCATTTTGATGTAGTTCCTTCAAATAAAACAATAGACATTGAAACCACCATTATTTATCCTAAATATCCACTTTCTTCTATTACATGTGATGTTGGTGATGCATTTCTTAATAGCAGAAAGCAGCAAACCCGAGTAATAACAAAACCTTGATTATGAACATGCCTTTCATTTTCTTGTGACAAGTAGCACCCATGAGAATGTGTGTACAAAAAAAAATTGTTTTGTGAAAATATGGCTGTTAATGGTCTTTCTCTTCATGTCTTAAACTTTGCTAAGGTCAAAAAAAGACTGAGATACTGCATGAGATTTGATTAATAATCTGATTTGATTATAATATGTTTTAAATTCTAGAAAGCTTACCAGCACCTAACTTTATTACAGGGAAGTCAGTATTTCCCATGGAACTTTTTCTTACAGTTCTGTTTAGAAAATTTCCACTTTCTTATTTGCATGTGTGTGTTCTCAGCTTTCCTTTCTACACCGTAATGGGTGTGAAAATTTCTCAGTGAGATGCTCTCCTTAGAACTATGACAGTGCTACATACTGCCCATTGAGAAACCCTCCTCCACAAATTAAAATGACAAAAACTAGGAAATTGTGGTAAATTATAATTACATTGTAATTAAGAATAGGGCTGAAAAAGGTTTTTTCTGATGTAGGACCAACTAAGTATTCCTCAGAGGTGCTAAGTTATTAACATGCTAATGATTTTTTTTTTTTTTTAATTCTGACTAAGTTGTAACCAGCATGAATATTGCCAGCATTGACATTCAAAAGTGTTTTTGAATTGCTAAGTGGAAAATTGAAGAGAAATTGATGTTTTACAGTAGAGTGGATTTTTGATTAAATGTTACATGTGATCACGAGTTTTCCCAAAAAGATGTGGGGTGTAGCACACTTCAGGAAATATTGTGCAACTACAAATTTTATATGATTGAGTTTTATGGGAACATGAGTAATATTGTACTCTGTGGATCACTATTCCCGCTCTAATATCACTTAATGTCCTCTCAAAAAGAGGAAGAACTCTGAATAATTTTAGGAAAGAGGAACAATGCAACCCAGACCTATGTCTCAAGTAACCATATTATTTTCAGTAAAATAGTAAAATGAAACAACCAAGCAAACTCTGTTGCAGGAGAACTCCTGTCCCATCTATAGCTCCAGGATTATACTGTGATATACAGTTACATATTCCCAAAGTTTAGTAGTTTTTCGTCTTTTTATAGCTTACTTTTGTCAGATTTAATATGATTTCATCTGAATTTATGATTTGAGAGAACTTTTCTTGCTCTTTTTGATTGGTTGGTAAATAATTACTGGAAATTCTAAAAGGGCAGAAAAGCGCTCTTGTAGTGATCCTTAAATCTACAATGCCAAGGCAGAGAATGAAATATTTGTCCATGAAACTTCCTGCTAGAATACTCTTTGTGATCATGAAGATGTATAAAATGGGTGTTCTGATGGCTTTTGTTGGCATAGAAGAATTGATGTTTACTAAGGTATGCTGGATGTCTTTAATTTCTGAACAATATGATTTAAATTTATTTTGTTTCCTTTTGGCACCCAGTAGTGTGGATTTAATATGTTTTAAATCAAATTGCTGGATTCAGAGCATGTTCATTAAGGACTTTGATAATGAAATATGAGAACAAGCGAATTACATTTCTACATGAATTAAGGCAAGCAAAAGTTTAACGAGGTTCGTGAACTGGACTGAATTTATTAGGCTTTCCTTCACTTCTCTTTTATGTTATTAATTGAAAGAATATGCAAATCAAATAGAAACCCTGAGGATGTGAACCCATAGAAATTAAAGATAAATACATGGTGGACCCTGAAGTCCTGAGTTTCAGTTTCTGAAGAGGGTTGATGTTCACCAGTTCTGGGCTTTTTTCCACATAACCTGGCTGGAGTTCTTCACATATCCAGTAAAATCTGGTTACTGGTTTTGAGGTGAAGAATTACATAAACTTTTGGAGACTGCAAGCTGTTGAAAAAGTGCCCTTTTCCCCTCAGTCCTTGTCTATGAGCTGTTTTTCTGTTATAAAAACCAAGAGTTAGGAAGCTGTCACGTCAGACTATCCTCTTGCTGCTGTAAATCCATGTCCCTCTCCTCTCACCCTTTCCCAGGAGATCTGGGCTTTATGCCTGTGCTGGGAAACCTGCATGCCATCCTCTTCTGTCTAGTAATAGTAGTTGAAACAGTCTCTCTAGAAGTGAGCAGAGATGCTATTTTTGGACAAGATCATGCTAAATTCAGTGGTGGTATTGATTTATGTGGAGTTCAGACAGCACACACTGGAAATACTGGGTACAAAACACAGTTAACATGAGCCTAATTCAACTTCTGTACTAGAGTACAAACAATAAACATTCATCTATAAAGGTAACTTTATTTCTATTGAAGGTCTAAAGTAGTTCAGAGTGGGGAAGCTCCTGATGGCATTGTTATTGCCAGGATATTCTCTGTTCCTGTGCAGGTCACTCAGGTTTTCTACATGCTCTGTGCTCGCCTAGATGAATAGTTGTCCCTTGGTTGGCTTGAGAAACATGGTAAAAATTCAGTCCATCCCAAACATGATACAACGTTTTCCTGGATTTAACCAGTGAAACAAAATCCAGGGAAAGAGTCTAGAAGAAATAAATAAACTAGTTTTTAAATTTTGAACCCTGATTCTCACAGAAAAACATTTCCTGCCAAGTACCTGTACTCAATCTTTACTGAAATGCAATTAAATTCTTACTTGTTGGGTGATTCTTAAATGTATGGAAAGATACATCTACATGCAGCCTGCAAAATCTGCATTCAGCTGTTTTGGAAAATATTACAAGTTCAAAGCATTAAACAAATATTGGCTAATTAATTGAATAATTTAAAGAGCATCAATGCAGAAGACTACTTAGCACATAATAGAGTAGCAATACATGGATTTCAAGTGTCTTTAGCAGATTTAGAAGATGCATTTTATTGTGTGAATGCATTTGGATAAATATCTTAATCTGATAATTTCACATTTATAATGACTAAACTTCATGCCACAAAACGGCCAACAGTGTCTTGATTTTTTTTTTTTAAAGTCCATGTGACTATTGAAAATATTTGCATGTTTCCTTATCTAATGATGTTTTTAGGGTGGAATAATACTTTAATTATTATACAGTGATTGCTTATTTTAGAAATTGCAGAAATACCGGTGTAACTAAGGTTAGAACAATCAAAAAAGTATACTAATTGCAAGCATTTTGTTTTTAGGCTCAGTTTGGGCATAATTTTGAAGATCTTATCCCTTCAGAAAAGATGGAAAAAAATACAACCATCATGTCAAAGCTTTATTAATGACCTGAAAAAATTCTCTTCAGCAGATATAGACACTGTACAGAATAATACTAGTCATAGCAGTTTTTCAGCAGTTCTTGGGAAAGACCACTGAAATTGAAAAGGAAATCACCTTTTCAGAAGTGTTACCTTTTGTGTCATACTTTCAATTTCTAAAATAGTCTATCCAAAATTCAAGCATTAGCCTTTATCTAAGCACTTGCCTTTTGCATTTGGGGCATTCCTGTGATTTTTTACTCTTATGGAAAGCACTAGATTACAATGATCATTCAATTATCTGCTATTTCTCTGGGCTATTTGTGGCATTTTTTCCTGCTGAATTCTCAAAGTGGCTGAAAATCGAATAGTCTTCTAATGTATTTCTGTTTAAATAGCAAACAAAAGGGAACAAGAGTCTATGAAAAATGCTGCTGAACCTCTCTTTATGCTAGACATAATATGATGTTGATAAATATCCCTCTGATATTCAAACAACAAAAGTTTTATTTTTCAGTTTTCTTTTAAACTACAATAACCTCTGAAAAAATTGTGTAGAAAAGGAAAAGAAGCAGAGAAGAGGTAGGATGGAAAGGAAGCAGAGAAATTGGCTGTTAGTGTTAGAGTCTGTGCTAAGCTGGGAGACCTGAAAGCATGAATTCAAGTTTCACTTGGCAACTGCATGACTGAATAAAATTTTTTTGTCCTGATGCAGACAGGAATTGTACAAGATTTACAGATGCAATAAAAGGCTTTCAACAAGGTTGCTGCTGTCAGCACTGAGTGTTTTTCTGTAATGTGTTTTTTTCAAGCTCCTACAGGTAATAAAATATTATAGTGCATGCATCTAATTTTCCCAACTTCACAACTATTTCCAATACTAAAATGTAGATGTTTTCTACATCTTGGTCATATAACTTAATTTAATTTAAAATATTTCTGCAATATTTTAAGTTCAGAAAGACTTGGTTTCTTTTGTGTCTCTCTAGGCAGTCTTTCCAACACATTTTCTTTTTTTGTATGATGCATATTTCCTTCAGTGTATTTTGAGAAAATAATACCTTCTACAATGGCAATGAAAGATTTTTGGGGGCTTCATAGTAATGCAATTTTAGCTGAATATCCTTTTTTTGCTGCTTCCTCTGTGCTGATACAAAATTTAAAGTTATGAATATCCCTTAATAAGACTGTTCATCTCTAAAGAAAGAACCTTTGTGATGAAGAGATTCTGTGGTGAAAAGTTCTGTGCAATGAATGTGCCTGGAGAAGGGGGATTATATCTCACAGTGTGGAAGCAGTTGGGGCTGTTGGGGTAATTGGAAGCATGATGGGACAGGACTGCTCTGCAGCTCAATGTAAATAATGTTCCTCCAAAAGAGAAACTGGGAGGAAGCATGAAGTGAGTTCTCCATGAACAAAGCTGTCTTTGCAGTACTTTATGGGGAAATTTATGTGAGTGATTAGCAGCACTGAGTTGGGACAGACAAATCACCCTCGTGTAAATGATGTCAAAGTAGAGTGAGGAACAAAAGTGCAAGTGAATGTGAAAACAAGTGTGAGAAACTAATGATGTTTGGTGTGTTCCAAAGCTAAGGACATTATTTTGTTAAAAATGTGGACTGGGTGTTGTAGTCAAGTTTAATTCAGAGCTGCTTAGAGAGAAGAAATCAGAATCAAAATTATTATCTGCAAGGAGACAGACCATGAATTTTGACTTCATGAGTTTCCTAAAGGTCAGTCTGATGATGCTCTCCTTTCTGTTTGCTCCTTGGCATAATACTGCAATGTGATTTAAAATTCTCAATGTCCAACAGTGTACTTAGTTACTTTTATTAAAATGGACACCAAAGTCCTTACCAAGCTAGCATCTATGATATCAAAGTGGATATCCTAGTATCATTATCATCATATCTCCCCCACTTTTAATTTTTTTTCCCCTCACTGATGAACTATTAGTAGAGTGGTTTCTTGTTCCATTTTGTGAAAACAGAAAGCTTTTGCATACATGTTCAGAAATGTGACTCTTCATGGAGGTAGGTAACATTAGCAACTGGCTTCCTTCAGGTAATCCTGCAAATTAGTGGAGCCCAAAAGTTCATATCTGAAGGATGAACTCTGTAAAGTCAGTATGAGAGGAAAGCTCTGGGTTGGAATAGCTTGATTTTGGTATATTGCTTTATGCCAGAATTTACCATCTTTGATGGTACATTTTGTCAAAGTTGCTGATTTTTATCTCTGTGGTGAGCAGAAGGCTCCTGCAGGCAGAATAAAAGGCTCTTGAAGCATCATTTGTCAGCTAATCCCACTGTTAAAAAAATGCTCTCTCAGGAGAAGAAAATCCTGTGCTGTTTTCACAGTTGTGAGAAAATATTGTGCCACCATGAATATTACTCATACCTTGGTGTTGGCTACCCTCTTTGATTTCATATTTCACCACTGGGACACTTGTCAGTGTGTTCTAGTCAGCCCTCAAAGGAGACCCATCCACCTTCTGGTATCTCTCTTGGTGGTTCAAGTGGTGACAGCAGGAAGAATGGAGAAGTTGCTTTGTTCCCTACCTAATACCTTAGGAGGTGATTGGGCTACTGGCTGTGATATTTGGCTGTAATCAGGCATGTACCAGGTGGCCATCACATGGCATTGAGGTGTCCAGCACATGGCAATCACCTGGCAAACCTGTCAGGCACATGCCTGGCACTTGTCATTCACACACCAATCATGGGACTGTCACAAGACCTTTGCAATTCCATCATCTGGCAATTATGAGCCTGGCACTTTTGTACAGAACAAAATTTGAAATATAGAGACTTAGTGTTGCTTGGGCTTTAGGGCTCAGAGGTTGTTGCTCATGTTTCTCATTAATATTTAAGTTTGTGCAAGAAGATTTGAAAAACTGTTATCACTTTGTTTGATAAGTTCTTAAATGAAGACCCCTGCAGAAATGCTTGATATAAGAAGTATCCAGTATAGATGATCACTGCTTTGGTTTGTGTATAAATTCTCCTTGTGATGAAAGCTTCAGAATTTGCTGAAGCAGCAAGAGATTGGTAATGTGGAATGAAGTTCAGTCAATGAAGAATGATAAGTGTAGTGATCAATAAGTGAGTGATTTGTGCAAAGCAGTTGATGACAGTGAGTGTGTGTTGGTTCCAAATGTGTTTGCTGTAGCAGCAAGGCATGCTGAAGTGGATAACACTGCTGTACTGCAAGGTAAGCCATTCCCATTTTCTTCCTGACAGCTAAAGTTGATTACAAATGGCATTATTTGGCTAGATTTAAATAGTGCTAAGTAAAATAATGATAATTTTGTCTAAACTAGGGTAATGAGGGAGAGGATGGAGTAGTCTCTTGTGTGTAGTGGCTTAGGGGAAAGTCACTTGTTCAGTTGTCTGGTTTTAGGCTGTGGTTTTGATGGCTTTGCTTACATTCAATGTTCTCTCTTCACATGCCTCTGTAACAAAATGAAAATGTGACAAGGATTTAAAGTGAATTGCCATTAAAAGTAAATGAATGTGTATTGAGAGATCAATTTTTTAAACTTGGTTGCCCTTAATTCAATAATGTTTCTTCTGTCATAGAAACTTTTTAGGGAAAAAATAATACAATTGAAGTAGTAATTTTACACTGTTTGGGTGTTATTACCTTATAGAGCTTCTCTGATTGATCACATATGCATTGACTATTAGTTTAATGAATTGAAGCTTTGTGAGGCATACACTCAACAAAGAAGTTTTAACTATTGTAATCTTTGTCCTTTGTAATCATTAAAGGTTTCCCATTCCTGATTTTTGTCATATAAATTCTTACTTATGCAGGTAATCCCATTAAAATTCACTGAGACTGCAAGTGTGAATTGTCTGGTTCTAAAATTAATAAAGGATTCTCATTTCTTCTAGAGTACAGGTATATAAAGCACTGAAAGTGTTTTGAGTGTTCTTTAACCCAAGCTGCAAAAGATACCATAAATTTAAAAAGTGACAGTTTCTATAATACATAGCAAGAACAGCAGAAGTTATGATGACTGCTGAGATGCTGAAATTACTGTGCATTTCCTTTAGTTAAAAGGAAAATGAGCATCTGATTCTGCTTTTCTTGCACTGTTTTTATGTCAGTGTAATGCCACTGACTGCAGTGGCTGTCAACCTTCTGTGCAGTATCTCTATACCATCTGTATCTATATTTCTACATATATCTATCTTGCAGCTACAGGAAAACTGATCCAGTTAGGTGTCTGGGTTTTTGGTGGGAAGAGCACCATGTTGTAAAACTCTCAATAGCTAAATGTCACCTACTACCATTGTATTTTACTTTGCTCTAGCTTCTCTAAAAAGTTCATTTAGATCAAAGTTATGTACATGTCCAGCAACCTGGAGTGTTTTAGATTATGAGGTGAATTGGAGAAGGTAATTCTGAGAAGAAAGCCTTGAAATATCAGGCAGTTTAATATTTTGTCCAGTATTCTAACCTTTTGCCATAAAATTATTTTTAAAAACGAGCTAATCTTGAAAATTTCATTTATATTTTATCAGTAGTCTTAAATGACTTTTCCTGCTAACAAATGTTTTAATGCAGAGTTGAAGTCATTCTGAAAAAGTAAGTAGCTGAGCAAATCCCAGGGATTTTTGTAAACTTGTTCTATGTATAATAGAATTTTTAAGCTGCTTCATCTAAATCAGCATGCCTGAAGGAAGAAACTTCATAGGTCTTCCAGGGCTTTGAATTCTACCATGCAAGACTTCTCAGGGCTTTTCTGCATTTTCATCCTGCCCAAAAGGTTGAGAGACTTTGCAGATGGCCAGCAGAGCTAGAAAGATTTTGCACACTCAGCAGCAGTGGTTTTTGCAGATCACAGTGGCTGAGCAAAGTGCTCAGGCTCCCAGAAAGCAACAGCTCAGGGTCTGAGCTATAAGCACTTAGAGCAGAAAAGAGCTGCTGTGAAGGTCTCTCAGAGAAAGTTGGAATGCATCAGCTATTTTATTTTCTGTGTGTGGTGTTATTCCAGTGCTTTCCATGATTCTTTTTCAGAAATACATCCAATCTTTGCAGGATGTTTCAGGAAGAACCATTGATGCTTTTTTAATTATTAGCTAAGCATGCTGTATGAAGCCCAGCAAAAATATAACATGGTGGTGGAATCCTGAAGGTGGTGGTCCAACACAACTTTGCAAAAGATGTATAAAAATGTGCAGATTTCTGCAAAACTGGGAAAAATCTCTCCTAATTTAGAAGCTTTTTTTTTGTATTTTAAGATTATTAAGGCACCATCATTGATTATCATGTTCAGTAAGCTGGGCCTCTCTGCTAGGCTTTAAGTTGTGGAAGATACTCAAGGACTATGCTGTGCAGTCAGTAGTTTCAAACAGGGGCTGGTTTTAGAAAGAAAGTGAAGCAGCAGTTCCTGCTTTGGAGGGGGAGGTATGGGCTTGTGTTCTCTAATCTGTCCATGTTTTTCTTGCATTTCCCTACTTTTATTGTGGAACTGTATACGTCCAAATTCCAAATAAATAATGTATTTCAGAGATCTTGCATCTATAAACACAGTCATAGTTTTAATCCCTTCTCTTACATTTAACTTAAAAGGTTTTTTTCATTTGCTTATAAAAATATAAGCAAATTCTCCCTAATATGCCCTGCCTTAATTCTCCACACAATTCAACAGAGGAATGAAGTATGCCAGTGGGAAAGTAATGCAAGGAAAATGCTAGTGCAATAAATATTTCATTGCTCAGGACATCCTTTTAGGTCCTGATATTTTATGATGCATTTTCCTGAATGTACACTGACACATACACTCACCCTGTGGGATTATAACAATCATGCCTTGAAAATATATTTACATCCACTAATAGTGAACCACCTGAATTTATCCCAAATAAAAAATAAATCATCCCACTTTCTGTATTCAGTAATTAGATTCCTTTTGCACATTTTTATTTTTGATGCATAAGCGATTCTATAAATGGATTACATCTGGGTACTGTGATGAAAAGGTTATTAGAAATGTGACACAGACAGATAGTCCTTGTGTTAAAATAATTCCCCAGTGGCATAAGAGAAGCTCTGCATTGGCCTTGTGTGACTGTAACAAAAGATTTTAGCTGCTGCTCTGGGACACTGTGTCATCCCAAGGAACATAAATAGGTCCAGGTCCCACAATTTGTCTTTCAGATTTTTTTTTTACCAATACATGTCCAGGATAGTCTGATTTGCTCAGTATTATTTTTAGGTACCTAATATTGATGAAGGCTTTCAGATAAATGTATAGTTGACATGCAGAAATATTATATCAGCTGTGGAGACAATAGCAAAGGCATTGTCTGTCAAGCCATGATAGAGAATATGTTTTTAAGTTCCACACAATATGTTTATACTTGCTAAAACTGTAGCAGCTACCCAAAAACCACATGGTGTAAACTAGCAGAAATTATATTTGTATTGCCAAGAATGCAGGGGTGAATGCAGTATTTAAAGAAAATGCAATCCAAAGGTTCAAGAGTAAGATAAACAACAATAACTTTCACAAGCACTTGCAAAAACATCTGCTAACCTTTCCAAACACAACAGACTTTCACTGTGATGTGTTTGCATTGCTTGGAAAATGATCTTCTCTCCATTAAATTCAACACTAAATGGCCCAGTGGGTGTAATGAAGCAATAACATAATAAAAAAAAAAAAATCCCTATACTTGTAAATGCTGCCAGAGCTATCTGAATGTTTTATAATGAGCAGATAATCTGAAAAAAAATGGTTCCTGCTGTGAAAGTATAAATGATAATACTCAAACACAAGACCTTGATCTCAAGGGGTTTTTTTAGCAGAGGTCTTTTTAGAAATGAATTTAGAGAAAGGCAGAAGAAGAACTTTTTGTTTGATTTAGGAAGATCTTCCAAAGGGCAACTGATTGAAGCACTAAAATTGCTCTCTTTTGCATTTCTGTGGTTCCTGTGTTTTCAGAGTCTTTTGTTAAAAAATACCCACAGAGCAATTCCCTAAAACAAAAATACAACAAAATGAAGGGGGAGATTATCTTTTGGTTATTTTCATATGTGGTAAATATTGCTATTTACTAGGACCATAGAAGTCTTGAAAATTCAAACCATAAAACTCTGAAAATCTTTGTGAATTATCTTTAAAATGGCTTTAAAATTGCTTAGATTAAAAAAAAAAAGAGGAAAAACCCACAAATTTCTGGCATTTCTCCTGAACTTATATTTAGTTATCTCTTGCTTGTAGCCTTTAATTTCCTTTTCCTCACTGTTACTACATTTATTGCCAGTTTATTTTATTTCATGTCTAATGGCTGCATTTTTTTAATGTATAATGAAGACTTTAGGGGTTGAATTTGCTTTCTAAAAATTATTATTCTTTATTCTGCACTGTTTGAGTTTTTTTGGGGAAAGTGGTAGTGGTTTATTTTTTTAAACAGAATTCCCGCAGTGCTTAATCATGTGGCTTGCCTTTTTAATTCTTATTGTTTCATTTTATGGATGTGTGTTCATCAGCATATTGTCAAAATACTTATTTCTGGAAAACTTAATCACAAAAGAAAGGAAAAAAAAGTGCTTGTATATCCAAAGAGACAACCTATCAGCAAACTTGTCACAAACACGAACTGAAACTTAATTTTAAAAATTGCCTACTTGGAAACAGCGGTAGTTAGTGATTGTATTGGAGTGTTAAAAATGGAACTTTCTCATCTGCAAAAATGAGTTGCTCGTTATGCCCAAACAGCTGTCCATGCTCTTGCTTTTTGCTGAGATAAAGTTTTGGTTGGATATTTAGGTACTGGGAAAACTAAAGATACTTAAAGTGGAAATGTACTTACAGGATATCTGAATGACAGGTTGTAGGCTGATTTCACATATGGGAGTTGAGGAAGGTGTAGCCAGGTGGGGATCAGTCCCTTCTCCCTGGTAACAAACAATAGAAGATGCCTTCAGGTTGTGCTAGCAGAGGTTTAGACTGGATATTTGGAAAAATTTTTTCAACAGAAGGATTATCAAGCACTTGAACAGGCTGCCCAGAAAACTGATGGAGCTGCCATTCCTGGGAGTATTTAAAAGACATGTGGATTGGCTCTTGGGGACGTGGTTTAGTGGTGGGCTTGGAAGTGCTGGGTTAACAGCTGGACTTGATGATCTCAAAGATATATATAAACCTAAAAGATTCTATGATTATAATTCCCTATTCTATTTTTCCCCTTCCCTTTAAATCCAATTCTGACTGCTTACCTTCTCAGGAATATTGCTAAACCCAATGTTTTGTGCAGCAGAGCCAGCCTGAATTGCAGCTGTTTCTGTCCCTTCCTTTTGAGCTCAGTCAACTCTGACTGCCGTTGACAGGAGTTCTGAGGCTGTGAGCACACTATCCATGTGTGGAAATCAAGAATATGGAAAAAATAATGTGCTTCAGGTGGCTTGACAGCAACAAATTTTCTTGGTAGGCAGAGCCCACATAGCTTTGCTAGCTCTACCATTTGTTGTGTTAATTATGGCCTCAGGTCTGTACCACACTATACTGCTGGTGGAGAGGGAAGTGACCAAACAAGATCTGCTTACTTTATCTCTATGGAAGAGCATCCCTCTGGACCTGGGTAACACACACATAGCTGAACCTGTATCTTTTTGTGGGCCTATTTTATGCAGAAATCTTTGTTTTCACAAGGACTGTTTCTGGAAACAGATTGAATAAAAAGCAAATGAGGGAGTTTTCAGGGCTTGCAAGTCATCACAGTAGTGCTTCTCAGATTTTAGAAGCTGATGTTTGCAAATTAATTACTTGGCCTTTAAATAGTTCCAAACCACCCAAAGTGCTCCATTATGTTAGCACAGGCTCGAGAAATAGATATGTATTACTAGCTAATTGAATAACATATGGTGTTGATTAGTGCTTACCTCTTTTTATAGAATTCAATTAAAAAACTGACTGCAGTATATTTTGAGACTATAAGATGTCTGTTGGTTGCTTCTGGCATGAGGAAACTGCTGAACCAAGAAACGATGAACTTTTTCTCTTTAGTCCATCTATAAGTTCCTTTAGGATCTCTTGGTGCACGTGGCTGGGATGGGAGATAGGCTGGGCTTTGTTCATTTGCTGCAGTATTGAAATGCAGCCTTTCCTGAAAGATTTAAGTGCTCTCCCGGCAAAGCAAAACAAAAGGCCAGGCTTTTATTTTCTGTGCTATTGCTTAAAGTATACAAATATACAATGAGCCCATTTCAAATGGGTAAGTATCTAATCTTACAGTGTTCAGTTTGAAGAGATGCATTTCTTGGGAGGAGCCCTAGGACAGAGACATAAAATTATAAGGCCCTCCAACCCCAAATAAAGTCAATCTCGTTTTGTCTCATTCCCCCTGAGCAATAAACATGTATGGAAAACCTGCCTTTATTT
Organism: Oenanthe melanoleuca; assembly: GCF_029582105.1. Classification (NCBI taxonomy): domain Eukaryota; kingdom Metazoa; phylum Chordata; class Aves; order Passeriformes; family Muscicapidae; genus Oenanthe; species Oenanthe melanoleuca. The sequence continues at coordinate 112,036,123 of NC_079335.1, forward strand.
CTTTTGCTTGATGCAGTTTTTGCTTAAGAGATTATTTTCCTCTTAGGCTTCACAAAAACACCTGAGATGATGATGATTATGATCTTATTATTCCCATGGATGATTGAAGTGGTGTAGCAGCTAACAGCAGTGCTCAGACAGGGAGGAGCTGGTAGGATACAGAGAAACAATAAACAAGAAAATAAGATGTTTCTCTCCCTGACTTTTCTTGCCCCCCCTGCTAAGATGCCTCTTTTACTCTATTTTGTGTGGAATTTTTAAAGAGAAAATTTGGTAAATATTGGCTTCAAATGTGATTTGGTCTGAGCTGTATTAGGCACATGACAAGAAGATACACTGAGTTTTATCTACAGTTTTGTCACTGACTAGTAATTTAGCTCTTGGGTGTACGACCTGACAAACTCTTCCTCGATTTTAGAAGAAAGTGATTATTCTTGCTATGAAAACTTATGGTAGAAAGGCCTTCCTACAGTGTAAAATTACTTAATGCATATATTTTCCAGATTTTCACATCAAAGTTTATTGCATTATGTGCTATTTGGAATTTAAATGTAATCTGAAAGGCTCAGAAAAAAAAAAAATTGATTGGTTTCTAAAAAGCATTTCAGATCTCAGTAGATTCCCATTCCACAGTAGCTCTTCCACTGAAATGTTCACTCCCTCATCCATCCATCCATCCATCCATCTAGAGAAAACAGATGAGTCCTGCAGCACATCCTGAAGGTCACTCAGGTCATTTGGGAGGGATCTGTGTTTCACAGCTGCAGTGCTTTCTCCGTGAGTGACCTTTCACCACTTTGCTGCTTAGCCCTTTTTGTTGTGTGTTTGTTCTGCCACAGCCCTGATGTGCAAAATGGGCTGTTCATGACCTAAATCTCTCTGGGCTCTAAACCAGGAGCAGGTGCAATTGTGACCAAAAGCAGAAAGCTGCAGTGTTGGGATCATCCAGTGATAATGAGGGGTGGAAGAAGCCAAGGGTGTTTTATTTTTGTATTCCTGATCCTTCCCCCAGGCTGCCCTGCCTCCACTGTCCATGTTTAAAATAGGTGGCAATATGATCATTTTAGGCTTCTCCCAGGAATACATTTCTAGAGCTACAGTTTCTTTCACTGAGCTCAATTAAAGGTTGCAAAGGCAAGTGAGCACTCATGGGCTTTTTGGTAAAGGCATCACAAGTACCCAATGCACAGGGAGCTTCAAGGAGCAGAACATAAATAGGAAAACCTCAGCACAGAGATACAAGTTTTGGGAAGGGTCCTGGCATAGTTTCACTTACAGTGTGAAGAAGATTTTTAAAAGCCTGATGCTACAGTGACTTGCTTCAGCTCTTGATGTCCTGTACCTGAAAAATATAGCAACAAATTTATGAAGTTTGAAAAGATAATAAGATTTCATTTATTGCCAGAGGTAATTTTGTGTAGCATGGTAGTTACATCCCCCAAATATGTGAAAACTGACAAGGTCACAATATTGATAAGTGATCAATCTCTCCCTTTTTTTTTTTTTTTTTTTTTTTTTTAATATTTTTCTTTCTTTTCTTTTTTAAACATTGCATTGACAACAGTTTCTTGAAAGCAGCTGATATCTCTCCATATTTGTTGTTATCTGTTGATATCTCAGAAAGTAAGTATTATTACCTGTGAAAGTTCAGTCCTTTTAATATTTGGAGAGACATTATCACAGGCCAAGCAAGATTCATTCCATCTAACTTGAGATCTACAGCATAGACATCTGCAAATGAAGAGGAATACTTTTTTCTGACAACAAAACTCCTAGTTTTGTTTATGAGTTTATGCTTTTGTCTGCTTCATAGTGAGATGACTCTTCATACACCTTCTTGGTGAAATTGAAAGTGTCTAGGAATAGAGTAGAGTTTGGGAATGAGTAACCAAGATGCAAACATCTGCATCTTTGGTGATTGCTGCTTTAATGTCTTTCACAGTTTTGAAAAGAAATATTAGAAATCCCTGAGTATTGTAATTAGTGGACTTTGTCATTAGTGTCCTGTCCATGTTTTCTATCCTTCAGCTATTACAGGAGTGTATTTATTGTAGCAACCTGTTGGGAAGTAGACAAGGAGATATGCTTTGAGGTATGGAATCATAGGATGGTTTGGGTTGGAAGGAATCTTAAAGATCACCTATTTCCAATTATCCTGCCATAGGAAGGCAGCCTTCCACTAGGGCAAATTATGCAAAGGTCCATCCAACTTGGACTTGAACCCATCCAGGGATGGGGAGTCCACTACTTCTCTGTTCCAGTGCCTCACCACATTTGTAATGAGGAACTTTTTCCCCTAATATATAATCTAAACACATCCCCTTCTACCTTGAGGCCATTCCTCCTTGTCCTGTCACTACAGGCCCTAGTGAAAAGTCCCTCTTCAACCTTCTTGTAAACCTTTTCAGGTACTGGAATGTCCTTCTAAGGTCACCCTGAAGCCTCCTTTTCTCCAGGCTGAGCTGGTTCATTCATCAGTGGCAAGTCTGCACTAAACACAACAGACTTAGGTGCACACTGGTCTCTGGGATTCATGTACCCAACAGGTTTGAGTATTATGACAGAGCCAAAGTCACAGTGGTTGATACAGTTCTGTGCTGATAAGGTGGGCTGGAAACAGAACAATTAGTTGTAGTACAAACAAGTAAAATTTCCTTTCAATTTTCTTGAATAGAAAGTATGCCACTGGCTTGCAGCTAAGAAGATAAAGATTGTTTCAGGGAAGGATGAGATTTCTAATCCTTTTCAAGCACGTTTAAGAAGAGAAATCCCCAGGAAGTATCTACATTATCTAAGCCAGCAAATACCACAAATTGTAGTTATGCTGGCTTCCCATATGGGACAATTTTCTACTTCACAAGCTATAATGTCATGTAAAGTTCATTTTACTGGTAAGCATCAGTGAGCCAAAATTGAGTTCAGAGACCCAGGAAAAATAAATGTAGGCATTTATCCAGAGTGTTAGTTAAATTGGCATGAAGTTTTGGGATCTTGGTTGCCTAGTTCACTCATTTCTAGTGCTCTGCAGGCTTCATTAGGGCCCCTAAAATTGAGAAGCTAGCTTTCTTTTATAGGGAAAAAATAATTCTCTGCAAAACTGATGACTTTAAAAGATATGTAACCAGTGCAGTCGACATCAACTCTATAATATGATAGCAGTGAAAGAGGGTTTTCATTTAAACCCTATCCACATATTATCAAGCCAATAAGACACTGATAACAATTAAAAATGGCTTTTAAAGTTAAGTTTTTCTGACTGTATTCCATGTAATTTTCCAATAGGATGAACTAAGCATTCTTTTCCTTATCAATCAAAACTGCTGCCTAAACATTTTTACTCCAGGAAATAGAAGTATGCAATAATGCATGCATGAGCTAAAGGCCTGCTGCTTTCATGAGTTAGACTGCATGTGTGTTGGTTTAAACACTGGTGGATCTCTACAAGATCTTAAGAAATAGATTTTTTTTTTCCTGTTTCTTTCAAAATACTATTTGGAGTGGTAAATTGTATTTTAAAAGTATGTTAGCAAATTATACTAAAATATCTCCCTCTTCTTCATCACTTGCTATCTTTATTTACTTGTACATTAAAAAATATTGAATAAGAATGACTCAGAATGTTTTAATCAGAAAGTGTTTCTGTTTTTTAAAGAAAATTTCTTCACATTTTCAATTTTTTCTTAAATGGGTAATATTTTGTAATACCATGTAATGCTGGCTTTACAGAAAGTGATTTTCACAGGTTTGTAGTATGTCACTTTTTAGCAGTGCCATTATATATTCATTATATATTATGTATTATATATTCAGTATATATTATCTGTAAAGCAAATGCTGATGAAATGTAGTGTAAAATATATTTCTGAAAGTTCTGTTTTCCCAGTTGTTACCTAAACTCCAGTTAAAAATTTCCCCCTTCCTCTAGATTTGAGAGTGACATGGACATACACAAAAATGTATTGCAGTTATAACAATGCCACATTCTTTTCTAAGGAAAGCACATGGTAGATGTACAAATCACTTATTTCCAAGGTGGAATTTCCCTTATTATTTTATTGTGCCATTATTCAGTGTGCATTTTGTGATTTTGTTTTCTGGAATGAGATTATAATGCAAGAGAGATTCTATATGCCAAAAATAAGACTTTCATGGATTAGACTGTTTTGACTGGAATATTAGAAGGATGTAATAATATGCTAATACATTTTATTAGGCTGCCAGCTTATGTGTGTAAATGTTTCAAAAAGAATGAGACATGCATACACATAGCATGCAATGTTTAATTTACTAGATTACATTTGCTTGCAAATTTTACATCTTGGTTGAAAAATCTGCTTTGTTATAGTGATCTTATGCCTATATGGCTAGCACTATAGGGCTAGAGATGTATTGTTCCTGTAATTTTAAATTCATACTGCTCTCTAGTGGGGAATGCTTTCAATGCAATAGATTATATATATATATATATTAACGTACAACATGTGTATAAACCAGGATTACTGAACCGTTAGTGGCATCTAGACCAAAGCAGTATTACTAGTTCTATTGTGATAGCATTTTAATCCTTAGAGTGCTTTGATTAAAGACTTAATTTACTAATTTAAAAATATTTTAGACAGATGGATTTTTGGAGTGAGAAGTATCTCCAAGAAACTCCAGAAGGGCTGAGAGGTCCATATATTTATGCTTCTTCCTCAGGAGAAAACTCCTCCTTCCATTAGGAGAAATCTGCTATAGGAGTGCTGTTGAAAAATGTCAGGTTTTCTTCTAAGCTTCTACAGTCTCACAATGTCTTTTGCTTTAGAATGAATTGTTTTGGCTGCTTTCTCATCTCCTGCTTTCCACAGCTACAATCCTAGATAAGAGTTGACTGTACACAGAAGCTGAAAGATCTAGTTGAGTGAGATTTAAATCTACAGCAAGTGCAGAGGTCCTCTCAGACTTGAGTCTGTACTTCCTTAAATGAAATGGGGTTCAGTTAGCATAAAAGAGCACCATCTGATTTGAGTATTGATAGACTTTAAATTTGCTTCTTTAGATAAATTTGTCTTTGTGGTTTGATTTGAAGGCAATAATTGTCTTTAAATTCTTGGGAGATCTGGCAAAAAAGTTAAGCCAGTGACATTTAAGACATTTGAAGCGAACTGAAGAATGATTTTCAGCATTTTGTTGCAATCAGACCCAAATCTGGAGACTTGTTTAGACTTATCTTAGACACTGAAACTTTTCTGGATCTGGCATTAAAGACCCATTTTCTTGTGTGGCTGCAATAATATATATATTTTTTTGTCATTATTGATTTGTCAATTAGAGACCAAGTAGTTTCATCGTATTTAAGGCTGCAGTAATTTTGTCACTCAAAGTATAGATTTGGTTCTTTTGGACCTTCATTTATTCACTAAGTCTGGCTGAACAAGCACTTTAAAGATTTATATGGTATAAAAAGTTCTCATCAAAATGCTAAGTTGGTATAACATTTTGCATTCCTTGAATAGCAAATTAGGTTTCCAATGCTCAGAGAACTTCTTCACCTGTGCCATTTCTGCTCGCTTTTAGTCGTGGAAGCTCATGGTTACATTGGTTTCACTTGAAGTTCTGCAGATGGGATTATCTTGATTATCTTCTCATTTCTGTGGTTGTTGCTATCTGGTATTAGCTGAATCTAAGATAACTATCCTCCAATTATAATCCTGGGTGGTTAAGATAAGAGACTAATAGCATGTTTATTTGTCTTTGAACTTCTCTCAATGAGAAAGTTATGAAGTTTAGACTTAGGCTTGAAAACAATCACAGGAAGTGGGGAGAGGGTGACTGGGGTTGCTAATGATTTAATAAACTCAAGGATGAGGTGTGTGCATTTTAGCTTATTGAGCTAATAGATAAAGGGGGGAGATTCTTCTGCTAGTTATACTTTCTCACCCTTTTTTTCCATTGACTGAAGGGCTCTTTTGTCTCACATTTTTTTCTCAGCTCCTGAAGTGTTTTTACCCTTTTTTTAGATAAGTTATCACAGGAGGTGTCACATCCACATCTGTTGGGATCAGCTTTGGGCACCTGGCTGTGAAGTTAGTCAAGTTACATAGAAGAACTGGAAAACTTGAACAGAAAGCAAAATATATGAATGGAAATATAATGTTAGAATAAAATGCAAACAATTTTTTTCTGCTTTTTAGTGATTGGCAGATGTCACTATATTGTCTATATTATTCTGTGTTCTCATCAATTTTCTCTCATGTGTTTTTTTACTTCTCAGAAAATATGAAGAAGCCCTGGAGCCCTGATTTACCAGTCGATAACCAGTCATACAATTCAGATTTCACATCTCTCCCAGACCGGGAAGGTGAGAAAGAATTAGCACCTGATGGCACTGAAGAAAAGAAGGAGAGGGAAAAGAAACACACCAATTTCACTTTGTGTAATGTCTGTAACATTCAGCTCAACTCTGCTGCTCAGGCACAAATCCACTACAACGGCAAATCCCATCAGAAGAGGTTGAAACAGCTCAGCAATGGAAATCTCAAAAGTGATAGTGGTAAGCATTATAATATATGGTTCTTTGCCATGTTTTGATCTGAGAATTGCAGCAATGTGTACTGTGTTGATGTATATGAAAATAAACTTTGTTTTATTCAGACAACAAATACTTTGAAGTTAAAGCAAAGGTTTTTGGTGACTTCACGGTGCTGGAGATCATCCCTAGCATGAGCATCTGGCAAATAGCTAAACATATACCATCTGTGTTATTACATGAGTTTTCACTTTATATTTTGTTTACATAGTGATGTTGATTCAGATTCTTTCTTATTTCATTTGCATTTTGATGGTTTTCAGCATAATCAGTGGTATTCCATATTTCACAGTTGCTAGAAAGTTTATCCTTGTTAGGGGCGTGCTTGCTTTTAATAAATGTAAGGTGGTTGTGAAATATGTTGAAACAAGTACATTACACAGAAATACATTCCCAGACTCCTTTAGCTTTAGCTTGCTAATTCTGGGTTCAACCCACAGCTAGCATAAGTTTGTTTAAAGATCCTGTCTGAAGTGAAAGAGAGATGGAACAAAACTTATTTTGACTTTAACTGATTTCATCAATAGCTTTGGGCAATGTGTTTTGTAGTAGGTGGCATACTCTTCAATCATCAGAGTGAATTGCAATCCCCAAAGAAAAACACTCTTGGGGCTTTTTGTACTGAGGCAGATTAGATAATAGAGGCAAATGATGACAAGAAAAAATAAATTACCATGTTGCAATTTTCTCAATTTAATAACAGGTAGTACTCAGCTTTGCTGTACCATGTATAGACTTATACTGCATTTTCTATCTGCTACTGTGTACCATGTCAGAGAAATAATTGTCTTAATATGTTGTACTTAGGACTTTCAGGCTTTCTTTCTCCATATCATACGTGTTGCTTTTTATTCTATGCCTTGAGTTGCTTTCTGCTCCACCTGCAGAAGGATATGCAAAGTAACAATCCTTAGATAAACCTTCATATTAGTATTTTAATAGTCTCTGCTTTGTTCCCACTTTAAGAGTGGGTAATAACATCGATGTTTTGCCTAAGTGTGTTGGGTGTGAGTGTTTTTCTGTGTCTGAGGTGTTGCTCATTTCTGTAAAACACAACAATAAAACCCATAACACCCCCATAATATTCAACAATACACTTAACTTTGTCTTTAAGTGGCAAGAGAACTGCAGCATTTGACAATGTTCAGAGTTCAGGCTTAGAAAGAAATGCTACAACCATTAGTTGGAGCTGTGGAAATGCATAAAGAAAAATTGATTTCATAATTGATTAAAGGTGCAATGTGGTTATCCACAAATGCATTCTCTATAAAACCAAATAAACACAGTGTAATTTATTGCTATCTTTGGTTAAGGAGGAATTGTTATTTTTATCAGCCTAACAATTTTGCTAAATAGTAATATTTTTTTCTGCAATTCATTTTTCCACTCTAATCCATGATAATGAAAGAATTAGTAATTAAGCTATGCTGAAATTAGTATCAGAGAGCTTCAATCTTGGTTCAACATTTATATCCTGGAGAGGCTCAAGCTAGCAGTATAGCAGCACGTTTTCCTATTTCCTCCTTAAAAATGTCCATGTTGTATGTAGCTGCATCCATTTGTAGCCAGAAAATAGCTGATTGACTATCTAGCTCTTTCTTTCAGAGTGCAATTATTTTGGAGGTTTATGTGAAACTTAAGGATTTTCAACTATGGCAGATCCTTGAATATTGTCAAAAGTAACACTCCACTGAGAAAATAATGTAGGGTAGAGTATAAGGAAGGGATTTTTCATGAGTCACCAAGTTCAGTTCTCCCCAACTGAGTGTTATGAATTAGAGAGATCAGTATAAAATATTTTTTGCTAGAACTGAATCAGAACTGAATATTTGAGTTTGAATAGGGACTTTGAATAGAGTCTGTTTGAGATGCCTTTTCTAAGATGAGTAGAAATCAGAACAGGAGAGTCCTTTAACCATAATAGCTTTTGTTGTAACTTGTATATCTGAGAAATGGGGAGTGTTTTTCTGATAAATGATTGTTTTACTGATGAGACCCCAGCAAGCTCAAGAGACATATGATCATGAATAAACAAATTATGACTTGGCCATTGCAGTTTATCATGTACATGCATTTTTGAAGGTCATTGATGTAACTGTAGCACATGCACATTGTTTTCTCAATATATGCCAGAAGGATACTTTATTTAAGAGAATGATTTTTCTTGTGTGGAAGTCTGGTTGTCATGAAAGACAGCTATAATGCTTGATGTCCACATTAGAGACATAATAATTCTGGAGAGTAAATTCTGCTGTGAATTAAAAGTATGTGAATATTCTGCTTTATGCATTATCTTCTAAGGTTTTGTCATTATAGTTACTCATTATGTCTTGACATATGAGTGAAGTATCTGTACTATGCACAAGGAAACTTAATTTCTAAATACAGTGTTTCATGAACTGTATTCTGTTCAACAGGCCTTTCCAATGCTGGATGCTCACTTGGAACTAACATACATGGAAAGTCTGGGAAAAATGTTGGAGTTGTGATTTCTGATTTTGTTTCATCTCCAAATTATTCCCTCAAAGCAGGATAGGTTTGTGTGTTCTGTATCACGAGGGGATAATAGAAAGGGAGGATTGATTAATATCAAACAAAAGCCCATGTCTTGTTCCAAAATAATTTGCAATGGACTGCTGAACAGAGGAAGGGTTCAGCTGTATTAGCATTTGGCTGTGTAATTAGAATTGTCATGCTACAGTCATCAACTTCTAGCTATGTGAAGTAGCTTTTGTCTGTTGGATGCGAATAACAGAACATTTACTATACTTGAATTTCTCTGCCTAATTTCATAAGGTAAATTGCTTATGCACAAGGCCTGTTAACATCTGCAAATCTATGACCAGTAAAGAATGTGCATTGTGGGGTTAAAAGTTTATTTTGCTACTCTGTTGGTATCTGGACTGTATTTGAATAACCAGATATACTCTGAAGAGTTTTGTTAGTTGCTTATGTGTCTGTTTGGCAGCTCTGCTGTACGAGACCCTTGTGGTTCCTTCCTGGGGCAGAGCAGCCTCAGAAGAGCACACTGTGCAGCCACAAAAAGGGATATGCACCCAATGTTTCTTGTGTCATTACTTGGTACAGTGGTTTGTGATGACTTAACAGGACATAGTGAGACATCAGCACTTCTGTTAGTGAACTGTATGTGCTTGGGAGCAGCACAATTTTCTGTTTGCCTTCCTCCTCATAATTGCCTTTTATGTCTCTTAAAATGACTTCTCACACTTTGCTCATTACACTCTAGAAAATATTCTTTTCACTGGTGATTTTTTTGCCTTTCTGCTCTCATGCATGCAGTGGAAAGATGACAAGAAAGTCAGTGGAGATTTTGAGTATGTTTTGGTATTAAAAGAGGGCAAGATGCAGTTCCTATTTGGTCTGCTGACATTGCACCACTTCTCAAAAAACCCACCTGGACACTGGGAAGAGGTGACCCCTTGTGGGAAATTGTTTATTTTAACTGGCAGGAGCACAACTCACATTCCTCCTGACAGAATGGAAAAATAACTGTGGATGCAAATGCATAGCAGCACCAGAGAGAAAGCTGATGTTTCTAAAATTTTATGAAAACCAGAATTTTTTCTGTGCATTCTGTAAATTGCTGAATCATTGGGAGTGAATGAGGCATGGTTAGGACAAAACCTAAAATTGCTTTCCTCTGCAAAACTTCCAAAAATACATTAGAGAACAAGTGAGAAAATAATAAAGGAGGTGAGCAATGTCACAAAACTGATAGAATTCCTTACATTTAAAAACTGATTTCTGAGCCATTATTCTTTTGAAACATAGGAGACAGTGAGGCATTTGCTGGTAGTTTTTTTATCTAGCTCTCTAAATTCATGACCCAGACCAAAGACTATCCAATTTAGCATGCGTTATTTACTATCTTTTAAACTAAACCCGACTGCAACTTTTTTTCACTAAAATTTCATTAAAGCAAAATTTTATTGTAATGCCAACAAGGTCACCGAATACATGGACAAAAAAGAAGGAAAAAAGTATCAGAATTGAGTATATATTTTCACCCTTTCTAATTTCAAAAAGCAAATCCCTTAATTCAATACATAATAATACTTTAGAATGAATAAAAATTTGATTGGTATGGTAATGAGTATTATGAAATATGCACTAGAAAGGAATGTTTATTTCCCATGTTTTATTCTTTTGTCAGTAGCTGGATGTAGTTTCCTACAACAACTCTTGAGATGGCAGTTTCCTAAATCTACACAGTAAATTTTTTGTACGCTGGTCAGAGAAAATGCTTAATCTTTTACAACTTTTCTCTTGCATCTAAATCTTTACTTTTTATTAATCTGCAGGTAGGAAATCCAGATGATTTATCCAAAATTCTTGCAGAGTTTCTGTCCTTGCACTTTTTTGTTGCTGTTTATTGTCTGTCTCCTTGGTGCCGTTGCATTTTACAGCTCTGCTGTCGTGTTTTGTGATCCTGAAAATTAATGGCTTTGGGGTTGACAGATTCTTACTTTTTGGTGGTAAACCACCAAGTTAAGGCTTTCAATGAAATGGTATCATTTGCTCTTTTTATTGTGTTAGCACTCCTTTCAGAGGAATAGGATTGGACAGGGCATTGAGAAAAGGGGAAGTCTTCAGGCAAAGTATATTTTCCTTCAGACCAGGTGATTTTCCATTGATTTTCTGGCAAGTAAGAATGTGAGATCAGCTTGAGATGTCCCTGGAAGTCACATATCTAGCAAACTTTTTTTTTGGTCCTCTTCTGATGCAGAGCTTCATGGCCATTTAACAGTAAATCCAATATGTGTTTTTCCTCTGGTTTTAAGCTTCTTGTTTGTGGGTCATAGATGCCATTATCTTGTAAAGTGTCACAGCAGGTTCCTTCTGGGTATTTGTAATATCTCCCAAATGTCAAAGCTGGAGATTTCTGAACAAGTAGGTCTGGCTAAGGGCAGTGTGTTGTCACTTCCATTGCTTTCAAATGTAAATCTTCCTCCTTATTTCAAAGCACTTGTCTGTTTTCATCATATTCCTATTTCAGTTAGTGAACTATTAACAGTTTCTGCTTTCAAGAGCACTTTTGCAAGTAAGGCATGCTTTTAAACCACCACTTGTATTTGCAGAATCTTTTTTATTTTATTCAGGAAGGTAATATCACCATATGGGGTGTCATAGTTCACCACAAAGTTTTATCACATGGTGAATGAAAGAATCTTAAGAGCCAGCTCACACTAGCCACATGCATGATGTTGATATTTTCTCTAATAAGCATCATAGGATCTACTTGGCTTTGTGAGGATACAAAAAGGATGAATGGATGGTAAAAGTGGACAAACTCTTTACATGTGTGCAAATATCCATGTGGACTTGCTGTACTTAGCTGTCTGCTACTACAAATTAATGCAAATGGACGTTGCTAAATTTTAATGCAGATCAATCACAGGTAAAGTTGGCACTGTAGCAAGTTGTGGGGAGGCTGTGGGGAAAGTTGGAGTGCACCTGGAATAACTTCAGTACTGGCATGCAGTCACATAGATAAAATATATTTTAGCAATTCCCAAAACATTCTTTTGGATTTGGGGGGAAAAATCCACAGGATTTACATAATTTTGCCTGTGGCATATCTGGCAATTGGTCCACTGAATAGCATGATGAAATTTTAAAAATAGTATTGAAGCCTATATAACTGTGATTTTTAATTATAGCTGATTCTTCAGAAGCTGGGGGATAAGTAGAAATTTATATCTAAATACACTTAAAGTATTTTTGTAGTTCTTTATTGTTCATCAAGTGCCCTTAAGGATGTCCTTATTTTTTGTTGAAATATATTTCTGGTGTCAGCTAGCAAATTCCTTTCATTTCTACTGTCTTAAGTGACAAATGAGTAAAATGTGCTGTAGCAGCTTATTATCAATCAATCTGTTTAAGGAGTGTGGAGAATCTCAACCATAAAGGACATCTGCCCAAGGTCTAAATGAGCCTCTAACTGCAAATTCAAAAAGTTACAAAGAATTCAGTTTTCTACCTCAATATAGGACTGCACAGATTCCCTTTTACACCCTGCTGTGTAGAGTGCCCTCCTTTTCACCATCTTGATGCACCATGCTTAGTAAATTGCCTTCAGCTGAAGGATGTGGATGTTTGTCCAAGAGAAATTCAACAGTGGCAGCTGAAACAAGTTTAGAATTGGGTCCTTCTCTGCTGCCTTTTAGCACACATGGAGAGGGTTTTTGAGAGCTGTGTGAAGTCATGGAGGATGGAGTACTTAGAGGTGTTAACAGCACACAAAGACTGCTGTTATGTGCAGTTTAGAGGGTGAAAATCTTCATCCACCGTGTGCCTGCTTGCTACATTTGATCTTCTATACTCACAGATCTTACTCTGCATATTCCAAATATTGTTCTGCCAAGTTTGCTTGTCCTTCTTAGACATTTATAGCCTCATATTTTCAGGTCTTTATCTTGCTCCTAAGTGTGCACACTTTCTTCCATATTGAAAAATAACTGCCCTTTATGTCCTCAAATTTTCATTTAAAATACACTTGAAAAAAATAGGGCATCTTGATTTTTGAACTTCTACTTGGCATCAACACAGCCTCTGCAAAGTACTTTTTTTTTAGGTTAAGATCTGCCATACTACCTATTTATCTGAACCAGTTTTTCTCCCGACTTAAAGGTTAATACTGTTTTAGGCAAGTGGTATCTTCATGTTGTAACTGTAGCAGGAATATTGATAATCAATGCTAAATTAGCTGGATAAATCTCAGTTATTCTGAGAGCAGTGTATGCCCATCTGTGTTGTTTCTGCACTGTGTGAGGTGGTGTGCCATTCTTTGCTTCTCCCTGAGTGTGGCACCATTCTCATTTCTGAGAGCGTTTGGTCTTGTACGCACAGATAACAAACTGTCAAAACCTGTTTTGCAGGCTCTCCATTTAGTTCTGCTGATATCACTAGGTCCAATATAGATTATGATGACCATGGCTTCCATCCAGACCTTCTCAGTAACTTGTCTTCTTTTAATATGATGGGGTTTTTTTTTTCCCCCTGCACTGGCATCTGCCAGGATCTTCCATGCGTCATGACAACGCACAAAGTTTATCAACACCTCCCGGTATTAATTTCCTAAGAGCTGGCTTTTCCCATATTCAGTTGCTTTCTTTCTTCAAATCTAGGTCTGTGATCTTCAAAGAAGCTATAAAATGATAATTTTGTATATCTCGTGTAGCATTAATTTTTAATTTTTTTAGGATATCGCAGCATTCGTGCAAAATTTTTGAGCTATATCTGAGTAGAAGAAAAAAAAAAACAAATATCAGATGTGAGACAAATTTGAGTAGTGCTGACTTAATTATTCATGACTTTTTTTCCTCTGATTCAAAATTCACTGTCTTCCTGATAGTCATGAAATGTTTAGTTAACCTCTTATCCTCTGACACATTTCGCAGTAGGGGAAATATATCTCAAGATGGGAGATTTTAGACCAGTGCCAGTGAAATTAACTCCAAAACCTGTTGATTTCAAGAGAAGGAGGCAAGTTCCTTGCTCTACTCAGGAAATTAATTAATGATAGCTATGGTGGCTGAGTACAAATCATCCAGGAAACACTAATTCTAATCTACAGTTCTGCTGCTGTGGGAGTGACTTAATCTGTGTGATGTGTTTCCTTTGTTTCTCACATTAATGCCTGTAGGTTCCAGCTGGAGTCCTCATACAGACAGAATTATGAGTATATAGACATAATCAAGATTTCCCCCCAGTTTTTCCATAAATATGAAATCAGAGAGCAGGAAAGATGCATTAATTGCAAGCAAAGCAGCTCACTTAATGTTTGGTAATACTTTGTGATACTGTTTAGTAATACCCTGTTCTGTAATAAAAATTCAGATTTTTAAGATACTCCTCTAGAAACTTTGTCAGGATAATATGTTTTTAAATGCAATCCCTCCCTGGTTGGGATGATATATAATTTATTATACAGAATGTAACAACTTTTTTGATTATAAAATAAGTATTGAATGTTTCTTTTTTTTTATAGGCTTTAGCAGCATTATGACTATTAGATTAGAACCAAAATTGAGACAGAGTCTCTCTCTGTGCTGAATTCTAAAATGTTGTAGAAGAAAAAAGAAAGTTAATGAAGAATAATTTTGTGATCATACATTATATGATCTTTAAGCAATATCATTCCTTGTGAAACAGTGAAAGGAAAACTACAAATGTAAAAATAATTCACTTTGGTATTTTTGACTCCGGTTGGTTAATAATTTTATTAAAGATTATTCAGAAATTGAGTTTTCTTCTGTTGAACCTGTCTCATTTGAGAACACTTACTGACTCATCTGTCCCTTTATGGCCAGAAGAACTCCATTCCTGCCTTTGATTAATTCTCATTGCATCCCAAAAGAAGTAAAAATATTGCCTAATAGTGAGTAAAAATTTCCTCCTTCCACTTTCATTCTTGTTCTCAAACTCAGCAGAAGTTTGAACCTTGACAAATTGCATTGTGAATGGATGTTTTTTCCACTTGGCAAGCGCAATAGAATTTTGGTTTTTTCTTGGTCCATTCTGATAATGTCCTAGTTTTTTTGTAGGATATTATTTTGATTTGCATCTTATTTTAAAATTATTATTACGGTGTGGTTGTTTGTTTTTTAAAACAAAAATTTTTATTTATTTATTCATTTTATTTTTTAATTTGGTCATCAAATTGAAGAAAACCAATTTACATGATAATAGTTCTGACTCTACTTAGCTCTGTTTTCCCCAAGTTTGATACAGCAGCTTTGTGAAAAAAAGGCTTGGGTGTCCTTGTGGACAAAAAGTCAAATGGGATTCATGAACAACAGACTGGGACAGTACTGTGCCCAGTTTTGGGCCCCCAGAGCAAGAGGGACATCATTGTAAGGGAGTGGGTGTGGAAGAGCATCACCAGGATGATCAGGTTACCTGTGCATGGACTCACAAAGAGAGGTTGGCAAGGCTGGTTTTATTTGCTGTGAAGAAAAGAAGGGATCGTGGGGGATCCTTTTGCAGTCTTCAACTTCTTTGAGGAATTTTTAGGTAGAAGATGGATGTATATGAAAGGGCAAGAGAGGAGCATCACAAATTGCAGCAAGGAAAATTCTGGTTAGATATATGGATGCAATAATTCAGAACTTTGGTGTAGAAGTGGGTCAGCACAGGAATAAATAGACCAAAGAGGGTGTGGAAATTCTTCTCTGCAGATTTTAAGAACTCAGCCTGATCTAACCTTGAAATTATTTCTGCTTTGAGTAAGAGGTTAAGTAAATTCCAGAGATACCTTTCACCTGAATTTTTCTAAGGTTCTGTAGAAAATAATGGGAAAACTTCAATTTTAAAGGTTCAGAGGTCTACTTGCTTGATTTACATGAGGCAGGACCAAGATATATTTATATATATTTATATATAGCAAAAGGCTTAGATTTGTATTCCTAGCTGTGTGTTTGAAAAGGAAAAAATAACCAAGAAAATTCCACTCAGAATGTCAGGGTGCTGATAGTGCTTGACAGAAGCGAAACAAATACAGTAAATTCTGTATTCTTTGAAAGGCTCTGAGATGCAAAAGGAGCTGTTGAAGCCTTTTTTCCTACCTTTGTTCCTTCATCAAATTGCCTGTAGCATACACTCAGAACTGAACTGCTATTGATTCATGTTGCAGTCTGCCTAGTTAGACATTATAAAATAAAATTCTTGTCCTCTAAAGGAGGAAATCTAGGAACAAAGCTACTAACATACATGGATCTTGTTTTTAGACCTTTACTTTTGTCTTTAGTGGTGACAGAAGAAAGAATAGATGCTGCAGGATTTACTAAAGAACATCAGATACCATCTTGTTCAATGATATGATCTTCATAGCAGGCCAGCATAAATAACCTTTCAAACTTTCCTTTTCTTATAATAAATTAGCTTTTAACATAAACCATTGAAGATTTCAACAGGGCTGTCATGTAAACACTGGAGTGACCTAACAGCTCCTTAGAAAAATTATCCAGTAATTGATATTTAATTTGTTTATTGGATTATTTTTTTTGTTTTGTATGGTGTTTTATTTTCTGACCAATTACATCTCATTATGAAATTAAATACTTTTTAATTGAGAACTAATTTTTGCATGTTAAGGAAAACACAGTTTTCTATTTATACATCAGTAAAAGTGTATTCCTAGTGTTTTAAAATCTTGAACTATTTAAGAAAAGCGCACTGCCACAGTAATTCACTGTATTGATTTTGATTTTATTACTGACTCTTTTGATGCCAGCAACCCCTGTCAAAACCAGAGGAAATATGCTTTAGAAAGCCAAAGAAAAGATCCTGAAACTGTCAGGTTTTAAGAAATTTATATTATTCAGAAGTGCAGTGTTGTCATTTAAAGACTTTTTACTGTGAAATAAATTCTTTCAAGAACAGTGGCAAGCCTCTCTGCTCTTAGGAGCACTCCAAATTAAAGGATTGAGGAAACAAATAATGTTATAGCTAAACAAAGAGCAACTAAATTAGCTCATAGAAGTTTCAGTGCTATTCCAATGCTTCACCAATGCTTTGATTTCCTTGCAGAAGAGTTTATTTCAACAGATTGACTCCTAATTTTATCTCTGTGGAGCTGTATGTATGTTATAAATTTCTTTTTCTCTTGGAACAGGCTAAATTTTGTAGTGTAGGTTAGTTTAATCTGTTATATGCCTGCAAAATTTGTTGTAAGGAAAACAATCTGCTTTTTTTTGTTTTTCCTTTGATATTGCAGACAGGCCATCCTACAAAACCCATTGACCACGTTAATGAGTGTACTGGAGGGTCTGACTAATTTTGAATATGTGTGTTTCTGAGTACAGGGACTATATATTCATGCACACACATGTACATCCACAAATCCCACTTTATTCTTAGTCTGCATAGGAATTTGTTAGCAAATCTTGGCTAGTTTGGCAGAAAATTCCAGTGCTATGCTTTATAGGGAGTGCATTTGTGCACCATCTGCTGATTAGCCCAGAGTTCTGTATGGTAGGCAGCAGTTAGTTCTTAATCTTTGAAAAGTGTAATCATTGATTGTTTTTTTTTTTTGTTTGGTTGATTGTTTTGTGGGGCTTTTTTCTATTATTGATTTTTAATTTTTTTTTCTGAAGGGTTGCAGTAATTTATTATTTAAAGGAATTTCCCAAATGGTATGTGTTTGTTTTGTCAAATCAGAAAACATATTCATGATGATTTCAAGTGAACCTCAGCAGGAATAGAATTTTTCAAATGGTCCAGAAAGGTGACTTATGTTTCTTTTAACTCAGTTTTCATTTTTATTCATATGCAAATTTTATAGTCCAGAAAACCTGCTCTTTCCAGTGTGATGTAAGGTTTTTTGTTTCTTAAATGTTTGTTTTTCTATTCAGTAAAGTCAAGAAAGCTCCTCACTTTTAGTATTCATATTATGATACAGCTGATATAAATCAACACTTAGTGAGGATAGGCATTACTTCAGACAGATCTCTAGAATTATATTAGTTGTTGATTTCATTAACCTTAATGAAACATCCTATCTAGATGCAAGACTTTTTTTTCCTCATGGAGTATGGAATGGCATAGTTACTATGCAGTGCTATTAAGATAACCCTGCTATATTGTTCATAAAAATTTGTATTCCTTTTTAAAAAGCGCAAGTCACTCTTTTTAAATTTCTTTGGAGAATGATCTTTATAATATTGCTTTGTTCTTTTAATAACTAACTGTGGATATTTTATGAAGTGTCGTCATGGAAAGCTTGAGTATTCAACCTTATCTGGTCCCCAAAGTTACTGAGAAAGAGACTTGTCACCCTGACTTACTGTTTGTGGATATCCAGAGGATTTCTGGTTAATGTGTTCTGACAGAGCTCTCCATGCTCCACAGTTCACCTGCTATAAATGTTATGTTCAAATGTGCTGGCTGAAGCATCATATGCAAACACAAAATGGCAGAGCTGGTGAGTTAATAGAACAGTTTCTTCAGAAAGACAAGGAGAGGATGAAAACAAATGATATCTGCTTCGTCTTTTATATTCCTTTGATAATAAAGCATTTCACAACATTTTTGAAATCAATGCAGACAGAAATATATACGCAAAGCACAGCAGGATTTTGAAATGTGCTCAGTTTGTTTATTTTGTGCAAAAATGAGCCTAAGTCTCCTTTTCTCTTTGTACTGTGTAAGGTTGAAAACCACCCACTGTGACCCAAAACCACCCACTGTGACCCAAAGAGCCCTATGGGAAAGGCAGCACTTTACCCACACCCAGGACACTAATCTGGCCAGCAGCAGCTTCCTACGAGAACATTTTGCTGTGACAATGTATGAGGTTAGGCTCATACTGTTTAATCTCACAGAAAACTTTGGAAGGCCTTGGCTCCTGTGGAGAAGTGCTCTCTTTGGTAGTAAAATGCCCTTCACAGCCCCCTGTGAACAGTGGCATGAACCCCTGAACAAACTTACAGAATGGAAAGGAATCAGAGCTGCGAAACGAGGAGACTGGCTAATGAGGGAACAGCAGGATTTGCATGGGGCTGGCCAGTGCTCTTTCCTGATTCAATGAGAAAATCAGTAATGAAAATTCATTTTATAGGATAGGATTAACTAGCAGAGTTGAAAACAAATATAGGAAATTATTACCATGAGTAAATGAACAGCCATGGGGATGACTACGGAATAGGGGAGGAAACTGTTTGTCTTGCATGTTGAAGTAATTGACAACCTGACAAAACATAGAATACATTTTGTTTCCTGACCATCTTGAAGCCATTAAGGAAATTAGCATAAATTTCCATAGAATTTGTATGTCACATTAATTTGAGTGCCTGGTGCATGCATTTCCTACTCAGATGGTGGGCTCCTCCTGCCAGACACTGGCAGGTTGGTGTAAATTACCCAGCAGAAGTTGTAATGCTCTTTCATTGTAAGCAAAAGACATATGCACAGACCCAATCCTCTCCCCAGATCTGTTGCTCTCTCATTTCTTCCTCCTTCTTCAAGGAACCCCGGGAAAAAAAATTCATAGTCCTTATCTGAGGAAATCTTCAGTGAAATGTTTATTGAGCAGATTAAAGAATTCCAAGTTCAACCATGGCATTTCTCAACTTTCTGGATTCAATGACACTTTATTTTTCTGCCTTTTTTTTTTTTTTTTTTAATCCGTACTTAAAGATGATTCTTCCATGCTACACAAGTTAAAAAAAATTCTAAGTAACTGGAACTATGTTTCAAAAGACATTTCTGCATTTTCTGTATTTTTGACTCCATATAAATAGTAGCAAGACAACACAATGAAAAACCAACCTCCCAACTGACTCAGCACAAGAAAGATTTATCCCAATTGAATATATTTTTTTAACACTTAAGCACTGAGCAATGAATCACACATTTCCTGTAAAGAATCCAGATCTTGCACAGAAAGCCTTGGGTGAGCCTTGCAATTTTTCTCAGAGAAACATAAAGCATACCTCAGTCTTTGTACTTTACTAGAAGAAAAAATATCTTAGAGTATAAAAAGACTCATAGCATATTTGTTGTGTTGCAGTATCATCAGTTGTTCTTCTATCACTAGTTTAATTAGATCATGATGTGTATGGAATTTTTTAATACCATATGGTAATATTATATTTGCTATGTTGGCAGTCCTGGGGATGGGGATTCTGTTGCCTTATCACTATGTAAGGCAGAAGGAATGTGAAAACCCTAGAATAATACTATGAATAGAACAAAATACCAGTAGCATTGAAAATTAAAATTAAGGCTTATTGCTTTGAGGTTTTTTTTGTTTTTTTTTTCTAAATTCACCTTGAAATATGTAGCCATTTTCCCTCTGCTTTTCTTTGTTGATGAACCTTGGCATTCAGATATAACTTTCTATCAGATTAGATTGCAAAGAAATAATTCCCTCAGAAGCTTCCTTTCAGCTTCATTATAAACGCCTTGTATGAATACTGAACATGTTGGCAGCTGTATTTTCATGATGTTTGTAGAATTGCTCAGAAGTTTACAGCATTTTTTTAATGCCTTTTCTTCTTTGTGGAGATCAAAGTAACAGGTTTGTAGTGTTCAGCCTTTGTTAGCATATGAGACCTAATATTCCCACAGGTATAGTAGGTTCTAACATCCTTGGCTTTTTGCAATTAGTAAAAATAAAGCCCTGGTGGGTATTTAATTTACCTGGCAGTGTTTGAAGCTGCTGCTGGCAAATTCTGGAAGGGTTTCTGAGTAAATGCTTAGGGGCTTGATCTGTGATTTTTTAAATGCCTTTGGGAGGTGAGATCAGATGCGTAAGAATGTGATTGTGTTTATTTTTTACATGAAACCCACTGCTAGAATCCTTAGGGATTTGCTGTATCAAAGATATTTATGAGAATATTGCCCTTGGCTACAGTTTGAAAGGGAGCAATGTAGGGCAGGGACAGATGAAGGGTAGGCAGGCTGGTGACTCTGGTCATAGGGAATGTTGAGAGCCTCCTAGATCTGGATACCCTTTCTGATGCATAGCACTAAAGCAAAACAGGAGAGTGAGCAATATTCAGCAGTCACATCTCCACTTCAGGGGTTTGTGTATTACAGCTCCTGAATGTTCATAGTTTCAGAAACAGCAAAGCATGACACCAGGATTAATCATTCACTGTGTGGATTCAGTGCATGCTGTTGTCCATGCATGGCCTCATCTTTTTTGGAGGGCAGGATCTTCAGGCACGTGACTATTATATTTAACCTTCGGTGTGAAGCAAATCTTTGTTATCTGGACACTTGAACTTCTGTGTTCTTTGAATTTTCCTGCTTTAAAGGGAAGAATAGGGCAAGGGAATAGCAATAACATGTGGCAGGTTTGTCATAGCAGTTCCTCAGCATGTCTACATTTAGGTTTCCCATGAGTAAAAGGTAATAAAAATGATCAAGCAAGCATAAAGAGGAGAGAATTGTAAAACCAAATTGCAGCTGATTTTTTTTACTGAGGATGTATTGTTCTAGTAATTAGAATAAATTATTTGCCTTCAGTTCAGCCAGAGATCTTGATCAATTACAGAGAATTGTTGGACTCAATGATCCCAAAGGTCTTTACCAGCTGAAATGATTTTAAGAACTAGCCTAAGTGCTGTTTAAAGAAATAAAGAAATCTAACATTTATATTAATGTTGCTCACCAGAATAGTCCCATAATCTGTTAGTAATATACATCCACTGATTTATAAAAGTATGTGTATGCATGCACATGTGCACACACACAGAGGGTTTTAATTAGTTGCTGAGATAATGTATAAATCTCTGCCCCTTTAAATTTGCTGATTGAAAAATGAAGAATTCCTGCCCTTTAAATGTTCAGCTTTCACAGAGGTTACAGTAAATCTCTTAATCTCCCAAGCACTTATTCTCCTCTGTGTTTTTCACAGACATTTATCCACAGGACATTCATTTCCAATCTGTATTTAAATCCAGGAATAACTATGTGGGCTTTGAGCTATCTGCTTTCATGCACTGCTAATGGGCTCTGCCACAGGAACTCTGGATGAGCTGGGGGGAGAAAAAAAAGAGACTCAAGCCATGTTCAGCTTCTATTTCAGCTTAAGCTGAGTCTCTATTTATTTTTGGTGAAGAGAGCATTAAAGAAAGCAATTATTTGGGGGCAAAGGAAGGGCAGGAAAGATCCACAATAAAGGATTTATTTATTCTGGCTCTATGGAGAAGGCCAATGTATCAGATTTTCAGGCTTATAATGGAACATAGTTGAATTTATCTGCTGAATGGGGTGTAAGGATTTGAAACATATCCTGGATTTTTGTCAAATACTCTCAGCACTTTTTTTCATGTTCCTTACAGAGTTTGTAGCCCAGAATCTTGGATGTAAAGGGTCATAGATTCTCACTGTTTTGTAAATACACAGGAAATCAGAGCAGCATGTTTTCCCATTACTCAATAGATGCTTTTCAGTCACTATGCTGAATGGCCCATTTCTGAAAGAGAAATGTAGTATTAAATTAATATTATGTTGTAAAAGAAAACACAGAAATATAGTGTTCTTTGAAGTACTTAGAATGAAGCTGCCTCTTGACCTTTTGGCATTTTCTCTCCTGCACATCAAAGATTTTGCTTTGGTTTTATTCAGACCGTGCTTAGGGAGGCAAAGTACTTAGGGAGGGAGATTGAAAGAAAATGTGCTGAGGAGACCTTTAATTCTGCTTTTCCAGCCTATGCAAATTAGCCCAAATTTGAATATTATGCTAAGATATATCCAGAAAAATATGTGATATTACCCTTGAACATAAATTCTTTTAACAATGTTTTTTTTTCTTCTTCTTCTGTTGTTTTCTTCCCATCTACTTTCTAGCTTTTGGTTAATAACAGCTAGATGCATTTCTTCTTTCCTGCTTATAATATTAGGCATCATTCCCATATTATTAGTATAAAGATTTGGAGGAATGATCATTATTTTCTGGTAAATGTGCTAAACTTTTGAAATGTTGCCCTTGAAAATATTCTCATTAGAGAGTGATGATGAATCATTTGGTAGAAGATTTTTGTGTATCTTTTTTAATTATGTGTTTTGGTCTCATGTGGAGCTATAAGTGAAAACAAATAGGGTAATTAAACTCTAATGCTTTTTAAAATTCTTGCCAAATTTGGTTAGACCCTCTTTCCTGGAGCTGCAAAAGTCTAACTCAAATCAGCATTCATAGCACAAGTAAACTCCTGGGTAGATGGAGATTTGGAAAACATTTTGGGTCAGATCTTGTGAGATGCTGCTTACCTCTTTCAGTTCAGATTAAAGAGCTCAGATCAAAGAGTACAGTGAAAGGAAACAAAGGACTTTCACTGGTATCTTGGCCTCTCACAAGAGCACAAACAGGGCACTGGAAAGGACTGCTGACTTGTACCAGTTTGAGGTTGGACTTGTTAATTTACCTAAAGAACAGATGATACAACATGGTCTAATTAAGTGTTATCCCACTACTTAATAAATGATTGAGCAAATTTATTTAAAACACTCTGGTGCCAGGAAGAGGATAGCAATGGGTCTGAAACTAGTTTTTTATTTATGTGTTTATTTTCTCTTCTTGAGGTACCAAATCTCTGTCCAACAATTCGAAATATGTCTCTGCCTCAGTAAATTTATATACTGTGGGCTCTCTAACTCTGTTTTCCTAATGAGTTAAGAGAATAAACAGTGGTTTTTGTAACCAAGAAAGTATTGCTTAAAATCACTATGCTTTTTAGGTTATTTAAACATGGAGCTGACCAATTAGCCTGCACAACGACCTGTCCTTACACTGCAGGTTCCTAGCTAAAGCTGAAAAAAAACAAACAAAAAATTATTCAAGCTGGAATAAAGATAAAACCTGAAAAAAAAAGGTGATTTAAAATCAGGATAACTTTGAAGTAGGAGTTTTCTAAATCTGGAAATCTGCTCTTTCATAAAGTGTTAAATGGCCTCTTTTCAAACACAGTAAGTTTTCAATCACATCAAGTTCTTGATTGCTGTAGAATGCTTCATGTTGCTGTTGAATGTCTGCTTCTTAGCAATAACTTTCTTAATAGAATTGACCATAGCAATAAATAGAAATTGTCTGTGAAAGAAACCTGTTTAAACTAGCATTTAACATGCAAGTCATAGAGGTTTATACTGATGAATGGCCCATTTAAAAATCATGTGCACTAGAGCCCAGATAATTCTCCTTCACAACTTAGTGAATTTAATCTTAATATCTTAGGACTCTGGATGTTACAGCCATTTCTTTATTATTTTTCCAAAGTAAATTCAAGGAAGCAAGATAAAGCCATGCTCTTTAGGAATTGAAACCTTCACAAAACCTTATTTCTGTCTCTTATTGCAAAGCTTACAGACGGAAACCCAAATTTCTGTTTCTAGATTAAAGACTTAGGTCTTAATATTTTGCATTTAAGCTTAATTAATTTTCCCAACATTTAATAACTTCATTTAAATTAGCCTGGTTTTTATGGCTAATTATCATGAACTTATGGCTGCCTTGACATTTCTAATGCGCCAGTGATTACAGTGAAATCACTTAAACTTTAGTACATTTTAAGTTGTTTACTTATGAACTGTTTATTCACCTGCTTTATGGGAGTGCACTGTGGCAGTAGGGGCTGCAGGTACTCAGTGCTCTGCTATAAAAAATAGCTTATATCAGCCTCTGATCTGCCAAATTGTCCAGTAGTCCAGCAGGAATTTTCACCTACTTGTAATACCAGTAGGGAAATCAGTAACTAAATAAAATTTCTCAGCCAGCCCAAATGCAGGTGTGGAATATGGAATATTCACGTGTCCTGACTCCCTCAAAATCCTGCAATGAGTTTCTGGCAACCAGGACTTGAAAGTATATGATTCAGGTGTCAGTTGTCATGGCTTGCCTCTCTGACATTTACACTCTAAATTCGACAGGTAATTCACTTTTTTGTTTTCAGCAGTCAAAGTATTTTTGTCAAAAAATGTGGTAGTTCTCTTTCTTTATCCACAGCTCCCTAATGAGAATCAATTATAGATTTAATTAAGTCTTTTGAAAAGATGTTGTGTAAAACATGGTTTTGTTCGGGGACTTTTATCCTTCAAAAAGTTTCATCTGGTAATAATTTCTGACTGTTTGGCTTGTAATATATATTAAACTTTGTCTTCTTGGCAGATCTTCTGTCATAAAATTCTGAAGACAACCATGGTTATGTTGATATGCTTCTAGGATTGAAAATGGAATAGTCAGCTATGTTTCTTTTCCCAAACCTTGACACAGGCATGGTTTGTTGGAATACATGCATGTCTGCTTAAACTAATTTTTCTGTGAATTTTAATTTGAGGATCTTCTTATTCTTAATGAAAAAACCAACAACAGCAACAACAGCAAAAACCCAAACAAAGAAAACCAAATCACAACCAACAAAACGAACCCATATATCTCTTCCAACCCCAAACTGGACAAACCCTAAACTATAGTTAAGGATTTATTTTTTTTTAATGTAGTAAAATTTAAACATTTTACTCTTAGGACATTAGAATAACTTACAGCATAAATGTTAATTTATTCTATGTACATTGTGATAAGGATAATAACATAAAATTACAAGTAATTCCACAGAGAACAAGAATGGAAATTTGTAGCTGCATCACTTCTTATAATGCTCAATTTATGAGATGTAAAGATAGGGTTATGAACTGGAAGCTGCACAAGGTTTCAATACCTCCCATATTCATAAATTATTTTACTCTGAAATGTCTTTGAACTCATCTGAGGTTGATGCCAAAGAATCATGGTCAAATACTCAGGCTCATGCCAAGGAGCTGTGGTTCCAGTCACGTCCATCAGCCATTCAGAGCTTTGCTCTCTGAAGATCTGCTGCTGCACAGAGCAGCACTGTCACTGTACTGACTTCTTGCAGTTTGTTGTTATTGTCACTTTTACATAGCCCATTTAGCTGTAATGGATGGATGGATTTTAAAACCATCTGCAGCTGCTATTAATATAATTTTTCAATGTGTGTATTTCCACAAGCTTTTGGTAACAGCTGTTTGAGCAGAACTCTTTCTGATTTATTTCCTTTCTATTTAATTTTGCAGTAACATTTCATTTTTGCTTCTTTTAGGTAATATTTTACTATCAGAAAACGTCAGTCATAAATTTAAAGACAGTGCTTTGCAAATGTCCAGTGAAGTATTTGAATTTTAAAAGAAAGTACAAAGTGTGCATTCTGCATCAGCAATTTAAAATCAACACAGCTTATTTTAGTGGTATTTCTGTCAAGAGTTTACCAGAACTTTGAGAGTTACTATAAAAGCTCCCTATTTTTACTTTAATTATATGTGTGTGTGTTCTTCTGGCAAATAAAAGAAATTATTTGCTGCAAAAGTTGTACTCAGTCTATATTTATTGGGAGATTTAAAAATACTCTTGCATTTTAACAACTTCCTCAACAGTCACATAGTGTGCTTTCTCCTTGATTACTGCTTGATGTATGATGTGTAAATCTGGGTAATAGAAATACTTTCTAATTAATTAAAAGATTATACAAACTTAAGAGGTATATAGGTTTTAATGGTTAGAGATTACTGCTGCATTTACACATCCATGGAGAATTATTTTGCCTGATGTGCATTTCTCTTCTGTTCTGCAGGAAATACCTTCAGTTAATGTTCTTAAAATTTGAGATATGCAGGAAAAAATCGGTGACCACTTTAAAAACAGATGGCTGAAAATACTGGTTCTACATATGTTTGGAACAATAGAGCATATTTTCTCATTTTTGCATTCTAGAATGACTTTTCAGAGTTTTCTTTGATGTGATTACTTTTCTAGACATTTGTGGTACAGTGTTGTCAATTTTAACTCTTTTAACTAGAGGCAGGTGTCCCCAAGAGAAAAAAATAGATTTCCTTGTAGTCTTCATAATGACAGTATATAAGGAAAGGAGAAGTCTGGAAGTTTCTTTTCAGCAGCAACTTTTCTTCACAAGAGTCATTCCTCTTGGACTGAAATAGGATTCCCATGCTCTAGTAGATGTACAGGTGCTTGGTTAACATTCATAGCAAGTGACAAAGATGTTTTTTATTCTTTTTTTCATCTAATACTTTTAGGTAGTTTAATCAATCCAGTTCCCATTTATATGGTGAGGAATAGTATAACATTTTCAATTAAAAACCTTCATCATTTAGTGATGATTATGCCAGTTAAATTAGTTCTTGATGTTACAAGCTAAATAGATTCTAATTAAAGCACTTAGTAATAGGAAATAAATTGAAATCCATAATTTCTCATCTCAGTAAGGTGGTTTGGCATTTCTACCAATAGAGTTATATTGATCCTTCTTCCTTTGTGTCTCACCACTTTGTCAGGCTATTGTTTCCATATTATTTGATGTCCTAGCATTTTTCTTTTGGCATTAGGAATTTCTAAATAGTTCACTGCTTTGAAAATTCTTCTTCTGGAAAGGCAGGAAGTGTGGGAAGATCAGTTCACAAACAGGCTTTACATCTTATGTGTTTGAGCAGGACTGTGTGTCTTCTAGACTGTGATCTAAGGAAAATATTAGAAGTTTATTGGAGACAAACTCTCTTTAGAGCATGTGATGCTTTAAATGGAGATTCTGTTTTGAGACAAGAATATAAGGTTTTTCTAATTATAAGTCAGTTTTAGGGATGTGGCTTTACAAATACCAAAAACCAGGACATTTCTGTGATGTCTCTGAGTTCCAAAATTAATCCTCTGACTGTGCATTCTAGTTAAGCAGCTGGTTTAAATGGCAGCACTACAGAGTATGGGGAAGAAGAAAATGCTGTTTTATAGCCCAGCTTTTTAGGTTACAACCATGATGACCCTGATAGGCATTGTACTGCTTCAGCTGAGGAAACTCCCCTGTTTCCTTTCTCAATACTACTGGTATAAAGCTTCTGGATTTAGTACTTTTTATTTTATTTTCGCTGCTAGCCAAAAGACAA
The DNA here is from genome assembly GCF_029582105.1 of Oenanthe melanoleuca. Taxonomy (NCBI): domain Eukaryota; kingdom Metazoa; phylum Chordata; class Aves; order Passeriformes; family Muscicapidae; genus Oenanthe; species Oenanthe melanoleuca. Next base: position 112,064,123 of record NC_079335.1, read on the forward strand.
AAGAATGCAAATTCTTCCTTTCAAGTCATATTGTCTGTTTTCACCACAGGAGATCTTGAATCTCTCTGAAAGCCAAACAACAAGTATTGTGGCAGGATATCTTGTTGAATATACCATCAGATGTTGCCACTTTTCTTACCTTAATATTCCCAGCTGCAGCTAGGGAACGTGAACGCTGAAGCAAGGGTTGGTTGTTTTTCCTAAATGTGACTTTGCAGCATTGCTTGTAATAGATGCTAACTTGTAGTGCTTCTTCTAGCCTGACCTGAATTGCTTGGGGATTTACAGATAGATTATATTAAGGTACCAGCCAGACTACATTAAATTATTTTTGATAGGTGGAGTGCTTAATAGTTCTTTCTAGTCCTTTTGTTCGAAAGGATCAAAAGAAGCTTGATAGTCTAAAACTTAGCACTATGTTGCTTTGAGGAAAAAGCTCTCTGTTTTCACATCATCTAAAGCCAAATAATCCATGACAAAACCAGAGAGAATAAGACTTCCTTGCTGAAACATTATTTGAAAGGCTAATAGTAGAACAGGAGAAGCATTTCTGGAGTAAAAGATAACAGCTTGAAAATGCTGTCTTGGCTGGCTTTGGCTTATGTAGCAAAAATGTTAATCCTCTCCAAAGACAACCTTTGATGACCCATATGCTAATACTTCCTGGTCAGCATTACTCCTGATTACAGAGGAATCTAATAACCTTCCCTGGCAGAGATTGCCATCTTCTCCTGCCACCAGTGATCTCTAACAGCAGCACTGAGTGGGTGGGTTCATGGGGGTCCTGCACATTTTTGCAGTATTCCACAAAGATTGCCCTATGTGGCTTCATTCAAAGTGTGTTTTTTTTGGAATATGGCATTAATATTTGCCTCTCTGACTTTAAAAGATTATGTAAGAGTAACTATTACAGTTTAGGAGATTTATTTTGCTCGCTAACAGAGACGTCTGTTCTAGGAGTTTTAGAAATGGATGCATAGATACATAAGATGATTTCTGTCTTGAACCATACTTTAATCTTGTGACAGGATCCATTCACATTTTATAGTTTGTTATTCCTGCTAAATTCCTATGCTCTCTTGTTAATATTCTTTTATGCTTATATTTTTGCTAAGCTGTTATACATTTGGAAACAACATGAAAGAGTAAAGAATGTTTTACAGGCCAAGGAGATATTAATTCTGCTCTTTAAGTATCTTCCACTTGCAGCATTCACTCAGAGGTGGCACTTAGAGAAAGATCAGATTTCATGTTGTACATTTGGAAACTACCCTCTCAAAAGTATGCATTTAAGAACTACTTTTTGGTGTGTAGCTAACAGAATTGTGAATGTCAAAATTCCCAGAGACAGCACTTAGTTTAAAAAATAAACACTCCCAAAACCCCCACCCAAACAACCAAAAAAACCCCGACATTCAAACCCCCTTAATTTGTGGAATTTAAACTAGCAACATTTCCAGAATATTTCTTCATTTACCACAGTGATTCTTATAAGATACACCACAGAAATGGGTGAATTGATCTCTGCTTCAGATTTTGAAAGGTAAGAGGAACTCCATGCTGAACTGCCTTGCCTGGTTTGTTTTTCAGAACATCCTCAATGTGAGGAGCATGTGAAGGCTAGGTCATGGTTTATGAGAAGTCACTTGATACTGTCTTTCCGTGGAATACTTGAGAGGTTTTGCTGGAGTATCACTTGCTCTGTATACTTGAAGGTGTTTTCAAAGTTATTTCTTATGCCACAGCATAACGTTTACCTTGAATGCTTCCAGTGGGGAAGAAAATGTTCATCTAGTGAGAATATGTTATTCTGAGAAATACAGTTTTAATTATCATCAAGGGGACATTAGGGGAACCTGTTAAATCTGAAGAGTCTTACAAAATGTTTTCAGTCTCCTGATGAGTCTACTGCATATAATTTTTCATGACCTAAAATCCAAGTCCATTTCTCTTTCTCAACTAAGTTTCACACTTAATAAGTGCAAACTGACCAGCATTTGACATAAATGTTGCTGTTCTCTTTAACTTCAAATCCAAATTTAATTGGATGCAGATGCTAGAGTAATATCTTTAGTGCTCTATTCCTGCACGATGAACCCCCATGTCACTTATATTTGATGTCTGATGTGGTTTCCTGTCTGCTTGTGGGAAATGTTTTCCTTAGGAATTAATGTCTTATGGAGAACCAGATGAGCTCCAGTATGTGCCACAGGTTTCAATCTGTTGTCCTCTGCTAGAAATCTGATATTTCTGTAAGTGCCACCTCTGAGTGAATGCTGTAAGTGGAAGATACTTAAAGAGCAGAATTAATATCTCCTTGGAGTGTAAATCATTCTTTACTCTTTCTCTTTTACAATTTTCTAGCTGTTTCCCCATAATCTGTAATCTATCAAATCTAATAAATTTCCTCTTGCAATTCATTGGGATTTTCTTAAAGTGGCTTGAAGAATCTCAGATCAAAAGAATGAAAGCTCTCATAGGTACTGCATGTTTAGGTTTTAGGTTTTATGCATGTTTTATGCATTAGTTAGACCTACAGTACTTTCCATAATTTCATATGAACATTTTATACTTTTGATAGATGAAAAGGAGAACTGCTTAGTGTTTTGTCTTTCAAGTATGTGTATGGCAGAGAATTGTCTTAATATTTTTTCCAGTTAATTGGATATATTTCTACTCAACTTGGCTACTCTAAGTGTACTTTTCTTATCTGAAGTTTTGCCACCTTCCCCGAGTCTGTTTTCAAGAATAGTTCATTTCCATGCAAAGGAGAAAGAGATCTTTTAATTGCAATTAGTGAATCTGGTTTTTGCTCCTGAATATACAATTAAATTAAAATCTTCATTTTATCTTCTTTACTGCATTTTACTTATTTTTATAATTAACACCTGCTGTAGATGTTTTGCATTTTAATGTAGAAAATGGAATAAGTGCATAAAAAGAAAATAATGTTGCCAGAGCATTAGATGCAATTTTCCCACACTGAGACAGTAAATTTTTTACTAGAATTAAAATTCTTTTCTCCAAAATATTAGTGCTTCAAATTGTCCCACTTTTTAATATAAACTTTTCACTAGAAAGTCATAGTTCAGTTTCTCTGTGTGTGATTAGTTTGCAAAATATATGTTGAAAGGAAACAAAATCAGTGTAAATAAATAATCAAGTTTAAAGGTGAGATTTACTTGCCCTGTGTTTGATTGAGTCTGGAAGGGAAGACAAGTGACTTTCTGGCTCAAACTGGGAGTATTACCATATTTTACACATTATATGCATGTGTACACACACATGCACACATATAGGTATAAATGGAATATGTGTTGTTCTATGCTGTATGCCAAAACACAAAATTAAAATTAGCACATATTAAAACTGTACCTGAATTTGCATGTGCTACTCCCAAGAGTAGCCTAAGCTGTGACAAAATATCCTGTACCTTTGCAGCTGCTTGTACTTTTACAGCCTGCTCACATGGCTTAAATTTAGTCAGCCAAGTCCCAGATGCTCTCTTTAACCAGTAGAGTAATTAGACATATTTCTGTTATCAGAAACTTTCTGTTAGTTCTGAATATAATGAGAAGTGTTTTAAATGTACTGCATTGAAAATATGATCTAAATAATTAACTTGCTCTCTTGCTGTCGATCACCTTTTTTCCACCTGCAGGGCTGCCCAGTTGTTCATGTTTTTATAACAGTGCAGATCACAGGAGAAACTATGAATTACAGAAAATTGCTTTATCATTTGCACTTCTATTGAGAGTTTATTACTTATCTCAAAAACTATAAGTAAAATATTCAGTTTGATTTTCAGTGTACAATTATGTTAGTGCTCTGCCATTGTTTTTTTAAGTGCTTTGATACCTTTAAACTTTTTGTAACTAAATTTGGGGTTTTTTTGTTGAAAATTATTACTTTCAAATTCTGAACCCCTAAACAACAGTTATTGCATTATTGCCAAACTGGAATGAAACACTTTAATGTTTATAAAAGGTGACCCTGTTCTGTTGATATCCTGTTGGTTCGTGACAGGTGCAATATTTGCAGTTTAGGGAAAAGATCAAACCAGTGCTTGTCTGCTACTTTAAGTTTGCAACTTTTTATGAAACTGTAACTTCATTATGTTCAAGGCTTACTATTAAACTTTAAATTTTCTTTAAAGGCATTAGCCTAACTGAAGTTTCAGAGAGGAAGCTTTGGCCATGAATCACTACCCCAGAACAGTTGTGAAACACTGCCTTTACCTAAAATTCTGTGATTTCAGTAATGACTGTGGATAGGAAGTTGAACATTTACACTAATGAGTGATGTCAGGTCAGCTGCCTGTATGAGATCTGCCTTTGCAGTGGCTTTCTGTCTGACCTGATGGGTCTTGGGTGCAATGATGTGCTCTCCCAGGTCTGGGTGCTTTCACTCCTTCCCCTGTTAGCTGTTTTGTGTCCATGTGAGGGCACTGCAGCTTGTGGCACAGATGTGGAGCAGAGCTGCAGGAGAGCCTGAGTTACAGACAGATAAATCTACTAAGTATCCTGTGTTATTAAATTCCCAAACCAAGAAAAGTGAATTTTATTTCTTGTGAAATACCAAAAGGTGAAAGTATGTGGAGACTTCACAGTAATATTATGCTGAGACTCATTTTGCAGAAATTAAAACCAGAAGATTATACAGGTTTATTATTGCCTTTTTTTGTATTGCTGGGCACTGAAAATATTTAGGAACATATATATAAATAATTTATCTTACCATGTCAAATTTGGAGTGGTGTACATTTATGGGAGTGAAAGTGAAATGAAACACTAAATGCTCCCCATCCACCACAGTTTTTTTTTTTCATTATTTCATTTACAGGCAGAATAAAATAGTGATTTGCACTCTTCCTTATTCTGAATCAAAGCAGTCTTAAAATCAAAAGCTGAAATTCAGACACTGTAAGTTTGAATTATAGCAGCACCTGTAGAACTACATGAGCAAATTAAACATATCATGTCCCCAGAGCAGCACAATCAGTTTCCATATTGTGGGTCATTAAAAATTTCTGGTGGAGTGAAAATGAAGCCAATACCCAGATTTTTTTTTTTCCAGGTGATTTCCTATATTATCTCTCCAGAGAATATATGCTGAAGCTTAAAGGGCTTCCATGTTTTCAAGAGCAGGAAGGATATCTAACATCAGTGTGTTATTTACACACCAACCCAACTGTTTCAATAACCAGTTTATCACTGGGGAGCAGAAATGGATTTTTAAAATTTTAAGATAGATTGGCACTCTTACTGTCTGAAAGAAAATTCATGCTTCCATTATGGAGGTGGTGCAGATACTGAATGGTTACAGGATTTACCCCTGCTGTTTTGGGTGGTAGCTTTTATTAATATGATTTCATGAATTCTATTAGAGTGGTAATACTACCTATTCTGCTGTACTCTGTAGTATGGAACAGATCTGTGTAAAAATACTGGAAATTGTATTATTACTCCTATTAGCTTAATTTAATAAAATTGACTGATACCTACCCTCAGACTGCCAGTCCTTTGGCAGACTTAGTAAACTGCCACAAAAGCCCAAAAATCTCATTATTGTCTCTCAAGAGGTGAACCAATGTCTGTGTTTGTTGTGTATAGTGCCACTCTTGCTTGGTTCCAGCCAGTTAATTTTCCTCAAGTATTTATATTAATTTGGGCACAGCAGGAAGTATTTAAGGTAATTGTCTGCAAAATCTGAAATATTATGTTACTGCCTATCATTGTAATGGGATACTATTTTGGTATTTCTTCTGGTAAAATAGCCAATTTGTATTAACTGCAAGAAGGAAATGTGTTCTTCTAAAACTGCTTTTCTTACCCCAAGAACTAGGAATTCTCAGCCTCTTTCAAAGGCATCCAAAATATGAGGAGCTTCATGCACTCAGAGGAGTTTCATGCTCTGTTTTGAAACAGAAATTTTATAAGCCCATATGGAGTGATTCAGGGCAAGACAGCTGCATTTGAAAGCAGCACAGTGTGTGTCTCACAGCTGCAACCAGAAGGGTATGAGGCTGCTTCCAGCCTTCCCTCACACAGGTTCAGTCACCTTCTTGTAGATTTGAACTTCTTTCTTTTTCTTCCTCCTTAGTTCCAGGTATTGATTAGTGAGGCTTGGAGAGGTGGGTTTTCTCTTATTTTGTGGTTTGTTTGTAGGTTATTTTTGTTTTGTTCCTGCCAAATAGATTCCCCATGTCCATTTTTCTTTTGATTTCTGTGGACTGTTATTACATTGGGAATATGGAGGAACAGCTGACCGTGACTGTCTTGCTGTAAGAGCTGGATTTCTGTATAACCTGTCATATAGTCCAATTGAGGAGGGATACCCTAGAGGTGTTTTTTTAGTGCTGCTGCAGGGCTTTTTAAATTATAATACAGTGTTCTCTAGAATGCTGATGAGTTTCAGTGACAATTTCAGTAATTAGACAAGACATTTTCAGCTGTTCTTCTAAATTTGATGCCTTACTCTTTCTGGGATTTGGGCATACAAAGGACTCTTTTAGAAGGAAAGAAGTGGCTGCAGTTCCACAATTCACAGCTTAAAAAATAAAAATTGAAGGCTTTGTATCACTGCTTAACACATTTTAGTAAAGTAGATTAGAATGGTATAAGCAGCTGTCAGTTCCAGCATGTCAGTAATTATGGAAAGAGAAGTAGGGTGAGCTCTTCAATGTGTCTCTAACACTTACCATGGATTGCTTTGTTGTCTGTGCCATCCAGAGTGTCATCTGCAGAGCAGCCTGTTGACAGTGGTGCAGAGCCATGTGGCTAAGGAGTAGTTGCCATAGAGGAAAAAATAAAAGGGGAAGTATATTTTGTGTTTATTTTCACTTTAAATGTGAAAGGATTTAATGTCATAACTGCTTCATTCTGGTTAAAAGAAAACAGAGTGAGTGTCCCTAATGGGACATGGGTATTTATGGCATGGTGTTGAAACCAAGATCGTGACAAGCAGCATTTCACACTATGTCTGTGGAAGCAGTTATGTTTTCAAAAAGGATGTTATGCAGAAGGTCACATCTTTGCCTCCCATCAAGATACTTCTACAATCCAGAATGCAATTTGTATTTTTTAAATTACTATCAAATGCTGACAGTCCGTAGAGTGGTATGACTGCTATAAAAATCAGTTATTCCGTTTCTGTTTTAGAAACATTTTTTTCCCCAGTTGCAAAGTCCCTGAAGGATGCTGCTCAGGTATTGAGGAGTTTATGCTTATACTTCCAGCTGCTTAAAATGGAAATATTTCTTATTACTATACAACAGCTTTATCTCACTCAAATGATCCTGTCATGGTCTATTTTACACCCTCATTGCAATCTACCTACAGTTATGAGTTGGTGGTAAAATAATTTCTGGATTCAGTTATCACATCAAATCAGTTATTCTACATCATGAAATCATTAATTTCGCCCAGCTAAATGGCCACACACACTGGTGGCCTGGGGTGGCAAACACCAGCACTCCAAATGTGCCCCCACTTCCTCCTTCTTGGCCCCTCTTTTCAGACTGAGCATGATGCTGTAAGGTCAGAAATATCCCTTTGGTCAGTTGGGATCACCTGTCCCAGCTGTTTCCCCTTATAAGTTCAGTCCCAGTCTCCTTCCCAGCATGGCAGTACAAAAAGAAGAAATGGCCTTGGCTTTGCATGAACCCTGCTCAACCATGAAGAAAATTAACCCTATCCCAGCCAAAACCAGCACAATGGAGTCATAGCAGTTTTGATGAAAGTGAAAACAAGACAAACAATACCCTAGGGATGCAATCATGTCTCTGTTAAGCAAAATTTCACTTTAGTTATTCACATTTGAGTTCCTACACTCATGTCTAGACTGGATAAGTATGTTATTTTACATATTACAATCCCTTTCCTGCCATTGGATTTTGAGGTAGATATATGAATTCTTTGCATCTTTGAAAAATAGTCTAATTTGATTTCTTGACCTTCAGTATTAACACCAGATTCTGACCACTTTTGAGCATCTGACAAAGAGGCTTTGATTAAGTGGGTAAGTTTCTTTCTGTCACAAGGCTGTTGAGATCTTTCAGTTCCCAAGTCTGAATTCAGAAGATATTTTTCTAGTGTAATATAATTTAGACCTTATACCACTGATTGTGACTATATGATGGACTCTATATTACTGGAAAATTAAATTAGCGTGCGATAATTCTTTAACTTATTTGCTCTTTCCTGTCCAATATGACACTCTTAATTTCTGTTTTAATATTCTGAAATATATTTATGTGTAGTAACAGCTCCATTTCTATGTTAAACATGTAGATTCTGTATTTAGAAAAGTCTTTAAGGGTGCTTGGTGCACATCTACAGTTTACATATAATATTAGAGCTTATCTGAGTTAACCATTTAATTAAGCTTAGGGATTTCTTAGTACAACTGACAGATTTGTGGAACTTTCCTTTCCTTTGTTTTCTAGTAAAATGATGGAGATAATATTATCCCACAAAAATACTGCAAAAAAGTTTGGCATGGGTTTTGCCATTCTCTGCCTGTTAAATGGCTTGATTTCTTAAATTCAAGGAGTAATTGCGTGCTTATGTTAAAAAACCCTTTATACTCAAGAGAAATAACTGCATTTCTCTTCTGCTAAAAGGGAATGGAAGTCTTCAGTGGTCACAAGGCACTCTGAGTTTACTTGTAGCCCTATATTATGATTTATGTTATTACATCTTTATTCATCATGATTGTGGAATGCTGCAGGTCCCTCTTGAATTTGTCTGTTCCTATATGTGGCAAGAGTTTCATTTATTGTTTGGCCCAGTTCCAGTCTATTTGGTATCATTAGATCTCTAGTTCAAAATTTTGTTAGTTATCTGTAGTCTGCTTTTTTGCTCTGCCACTGATTTTACTCTGTACCCATTGCAGCAGTACTGCTGTGCTCCTGCTCCTTTTCTTCTGTGGTGCTTGAAGTGCTGGGATGCTTATCTGAGATCACTCTTAGGTATTAGCTTTGGGACAACAAACACTACTCTTGTCTCTAAAAAAGCCCAAAACCCAGGAACACATTTGGGACAATTTTTCTTAAGTGTTCCCAGGCTCCTCATTAGTGTAGATACTTCTGCAAAGCCCTGGGATTTCATGGCAACAGCAAGTTGAAACTGCTTTATGTGCTGGCAGAAATAAAGCCATGAGATTGCCAGTGAAGTGCAATGTGCTGTGAGTTCAGAGGTCCTGCCATCACCCAGTGGTGAGTCCTAGTGATAAAGAGGAAAAAAGCATTGCATCTTGCTGTGAGAGGATAGTAGAATTGATTTAGGTATGTCCCCAGCAGTTCATTCTTTCAAGAACACTCCAGAGAATGAACATAACAACCCCCAGATCTCAAGCTAACCTGGATACAGGAGAAGAGTTTGTTATTTATTGCAATTTTTTTTCTTTTTTTTCTTAGATGATGAAACTGAAATATTACTTGGCTATTTTTCATGTATAGAGTTGCTGGTGCATTTTTTATTATACTTTGTTCTTTCTGATTTGAGTCTATTTCATGGTCTTTGCATTAACTTTTGCCAAGTAGAATATGTCTAGAAAGAACAGTTGTAACCAAATACTTGATATATGAAAATCATTTAGAGTGGAACAAATCCCTCTGTTTTTGTCTATAGACAGAAACTCTTCATCTCCTTTAGTCTTATTGATAGGGTAATCTACTCTTAAATGGATAGCCTAATACCCTAAAAGAAGGTATCTCTAGGTTTGCTTCTCATATTGACTTAAATGAATTATGAATTTATATGGATTGTTTTCTATTTGACTCTTAGACATAGGATTTTTAATTTCAAGCTGCTTTCATTGCTTATAATGACATGTCAGAGTGTAGCTGAATCTCCACTTAACTGTAATACCAGAAATAATGTTCAGTTTAAGTCTGACATAAATTCTGCAGAGTCTAGTTTTTTGTTTGGTTCTAGTGTTCCTTTTTAACTCCATGTGTGCCTGTCCATGAACACATTCAGTTTACTAATGGTATAAAAATTTTGGAGTCAATCAGTAAACACAGAGTTAATCCATACAAAATTATGGCAATTGAGCTTTTCTAAATATATATATATATATATTACATATATATACCTCAATTTGCATGAGTTTTGGGTTTTTTTTAGAAGGGGAGGCTGCTAGTAATAAAGGAGAAAACATTGTAACTTAGAACCAGTGCTATGACAATAGTAATAGCTCACTTTTACAACACTTTTGGGTATAAAAAAGTACACAGATTTAATTTAAAAAAATCCCAAATGCAAGTGCATGCATGACTTGTAAGAAGTAAGTCAATTCAGCCATTTGATGTGCAGTAAAAATGTATATTTCTAATAAGTATGAGCTCCTAGGTCAACCTTAAAAGTTCATAAAACCCAGCTGTTGACAGCCTGTAAATTGTGCCTCATTGAAATGAATTTTCTGATACTAACTCTTAATGTCACAAGCCTGTATTTTGTCCTGTTTTTTTTCACAGGGTCTTTGCCTCTTTCAGAGTAGCAGGATAAGCAGTGCTTATATTTAGAAAAGAACTAAACTTTCTCTGTTTTTCCCATTTGACATTATAGTATTTTAAATTAACATGCTTAGCAACATAGTTCAGACATTTTTAAATTCCCAACTTGATGACAATACCAAGATCAAATCACATCAGGTTCTTAACTTTAACTGCTTTGAACATGTATCTTAGTTGCTATATTTTGTTGTGTCTGTGAGCTAACAGTAGAAATGAAATTTATGATGTATGGGCTCAATTCGTTGCGTTGGCTTCTGAGAAACAAATTACATTTCACTGTGGTCAAATTGTGGTGTAAATATATTAAGTGGGTTGTTGATGCCAAGGGTTTCCAGCTGTTATGACAACAAAAGAAATTAAAGATGCCATGGGGAAGATATAATGGGCTTCACTGGGCACCAGATACCCTTCTGCTGACTTCTGTAATTTTTGTTGCAATTTCTGCTTTCAGTTGATCAGGTGGGGGTGATTTACAACTGATTTTAGTTGAGGAGCAGGTGGAAGGTACCAGTAGTAATCAGAAGGGGTTGAGCAGGGAACATTTCCATGTTCATAACACCTTGTGCTGCATTTCTGTGTGTCTGTAGAAGTGGTCAAAGTCCTGGGTGCTTTAATATTCCCTCCCACATGTTTATGGTGAAGAAACCACAGGAAATTGTTGGCAGCTGCTGCTCTTCCATGGGGAGATGGGTACAGCTGAGGAGGCTCCAAGCACACCAGTGTTCATCATTGGTCTCTACTGATTTCCTGCTTTGGATGCTTTTGGTCTTCATTACTTCATTGACTAGCTTCTATCACCCATGCTATTAATATGATGTCAGTCTCTGTTAGTAAACTTCAATAATCTTAAAAAAGGGAGGCATAATATTCTAGAGCTGTTAACCTCTTTCATTTTTCTTTCTCAATGTCCTTCTCTGTCTTACATGCCTGCATTTTCTCAAAGCATGACACTTCTGCTTTTTGATGTAGCAATGAGAAACAGCAAGGAAGGGGATAAAAATGCTAAGATCCAATGCAAAATAATTGAGGAGTCAAAAAAAAAATCTAAAGAATTTTGAAAGGAAATTAATGTTTAAGTTATTTCCCATGGGTAACATTTTCCACTTGGCAAGAAAAATAAATGTAATTTGTAGAATTGGACTGGCAGTATGGCATGCAACACTGTACTTCAGACCTGATTATTCATGTGTCTCTATGGCTGGTCTCATTTGGAGTTTAAGGGTTAAAATTGTAGTTATATAACCAGTTATCTTATAACAGCTTCACATGTGAACCACAGGAGCCAAAAATATGGATGATTGATTTAGTACCTTATTGCATTACATTTGTTACAACTGTCCTAAGAAATAAACTCAATGCTGGCAAGAGGTGCCGGATTGACAGCTCTGGAATCTTATTTATCCATCAAAAGCGAATGTTTCTGACAGCAGGAGTTTGAAATCTCTCTTACCTCCTCAGAACTCAGCCTAGCAGGACTCAGTGCAGAATATAAGGAAGCAATTTTGTCCTCAAACCATTTAAGCCTTGTTTCTCTGCAGAGGCTGGCAAGTATTTGTGCTGCACAGGGAAGGCACAGCTGCGTGAAAGGTGCTGAGGTTGTGAGAAAGAAGAGCACGGGGTTATTACTGTGCATGTGGCTGCTGACTGTGGAGCACAGTGAGAGGTGTCCAGAGCTCCCTGCATCCCAACCCATGGAGCCTTCCACAGTCCTTGCAGGGAGTGGATTGTTCACCTGCAAAGGGACTCCCCTTGCAATGCCATCAGGCTTTGGGGAGGGTGAGGGAGAGCAGTAGGGGAGCAGAATAAAGGTGAGGGGACTCCTCTTATTTTCCTGTGTATGCTGATGCTCTTGTGCTCTTAGTACTGTAGAGAAGAGGGCAAAACCCTTCTGCATATAGCTCACAGCAGCCAAGCTGGACTGGTCTCGATTTTAAGAATAAGCATTTGTATACTTCCCCTTCCTTAAGCTAGTATATTTCTAACATCATAGTTTCTTTAATGGCAGAAAAATATTACCAATTTTGGCCTAGAATCTTGCTTTTATGTATTCTAGTGATTTACTTCAGGGCTTCTTTTTCTGTTCAGACTCTTCTGCTTCAGTTTTGCATGCACCTTTTTCGCAGTACTTTCATCCTCTGTGAATAGGAATTGCAGCAGTGCAGTCTTTGATACAGATGCCTCCCAATCAATCAGCATTCTTGTAAAATGAAAACTGTTTCCAAAAAGTGTTGAGAGATTATCTTGACTCTGTCAGTGTCTGTGGAGCATGCAGGAGTTGTGCTTGGAGTATTCTGTGTCTCTGCATAGCCTGCTGCTGGACTTGTGGAACAGACCCCTGGCTTTGAGTTTTGTACCCTGTCCAAGCAGAATAATGCAGAAAAGTGAAGGAAGGAAATAAAATTCCATCAATGATATTATCTGAGCAGATAAAGTTTGAAAAAAAAGTTCAGAAGAGCCTTTTAGATTACATTTTCAAACATGAATGATTGAGATGTGCAGATAACATGGACTTCAGATAAAGCTTAGATGGGCTGAAATGTATTTAGTTCTGTGATAGTACTAGAGGAAATTGATGGAAAATATTTAGATTAAATAAGGATTAGATAAAACGGCAAAACACATTAAGGCACAAATCTTAAATTGGCAGAATGGAATAGATGACTGCTGTTGATAAGTTATTCTTTATTGGATCTACACATCAAAAATGTGCAGGGAATTTTATAAAATTTAATTTTACATTTTTTCAGCAGGATTTTAAGTGAGTGTTCATTTCTTCTGGAGTAGAGTCTCATCCAGTACATCCCAGAATCCTTGACATTTCAACCTGAGTTTTACTAGCACTGCAGTAGTGCCCAGGGCTGTCCATAATAAAAATTTGGTCTTTGAGGTACTGGAGAATAACCAGAAAATTTAAATCAGGAATTTCTTCTGTAATTTGGCTCCAGTCAAGATTTTTTTTTTTTTTTCTGAAATGCTGTCTTTTCCATAAAGTCTGTCTGTCTCTCCCAGAGCTGTAGTAACTTCAAAGGGTTTGTTATCATTAGCAAAGCTTGGATAGAAACAGCCACCAGGATGTGGAATGTTTGCTCAGCCTCTCTAATTCCACAAGGGACTAAACACATTTTATATTGAAATACCAGACATGATTATAGAAGATGAAAAGAGAGGAGAACACAAAATATATTCCTCACATGTTTTTCACTAAATATGTCAAAGCATTGCTAGTCATAATTGAATATAAGTGCAAGACTGAATTCAAGATTATTGGTTAAATTCAAAGTTGAATGGAAGCCAATTAGACTGATTTTTTTTCAACTTCTATTTGTAGTTTTTTTAGCTTTCTTTTCATTAAAATGCAGCATGCTGTATTGTTGTAATATAATACAGAGATTGTTAAAGATGAGTATTGCTTGTAATATACATAAATTTCAGGTTCAAATTTCTTTTGTTCACTGTTCTCCTGAGGAAGGATTTTTGAACAATTTTAGGAACAAACCAGTAGAAAAAAAAAAGACTGCTGAGACTTTAATTGCTCAGTGGTAAGAGTGTCTGTGAGGAGTAAAGTAAATTTTTTCGGAGAAAATTCCCTTGCTGAGAAGGAGCAATCTGAAGGGACTCAATGAATAGTTTTTTCATCATATTCCACTGTTTAATTGGGACAATTATCCCTCAGAGATAAAATGGTGCAGTTCTCAGTGCAGCACTAACTTTTGCAGTTTCACTTTGTTACATATAAGAATAATGGCAATGGAAAGTGTCTTTAACTACCAGTGTAATCTTTAGAGTTATTTTGGAGTGGCACTTGATTGCCTGCTCACTTTTCTACGTTTGTGCCAAGGGATTATCTGCTAGTTTGAGTCTATTTGAAGAGGAACTCACTGCTCCAGGTAAAGAAAACTGTGGACATCTCTAGATACTCAGGCTGTTGGCATCTTGGAAGGCTGGTGGGCTGGAGAAACCAGATATTACTCTTTTGCTTGGACCAGAAAATCCAGGCTCCACCGGAACATGAAACACTAATAAGCAAAATAGGTGCCAGAAAACTTATTTTTCTCTCTCTCAGAGAGAGCTGAAGAAAATTTAGTCTGTATAACATGGGATCAAGAGTAAGATAATTCAATGTGTGAAGAAAACCAAAGCAATGTAGCCTTAGAAAATTATTGCCTTTTTAAAATTCGTTCCAGGATTTTCAAGGGGATGCCTTGACTGTGCTAAAAATCTGTCATTTGTGCCAAGTGAATGCTTGAGTGCTTAGTCATTTTGATTCTGGAGTGTTAAGATACTGTTCAGTTATACTTTTGTGGTTTGTTTGGGATTTCTCCCTGATCACGATTCCTCTGAGTATGTTTCAAGTTTTTATGCATGTGAAACTAGAGATATCTGGTTCAGTACATTCACTTTCTTTGTTGGGATTATCAGCTGTAGTGCATCTGCACTGTTTGCAATTCCATAAATACTCAAATTGCAACATGTGAGTCAGGTAGGAAAGGGGTATTTCCTCTTTTTTACAGGTAAGGGAATGAGGCACAAAGAAATTGAGAACTCACTGTTAAGGAAACTTCTGATTCTGCCCATTCTCTGGCAGTCCCACTCCCAGCTCAGAGATTTTCACTGCTGGGACTGAGGTCCCTTCCCTGTGGGTGGCTCCAGTGACCCCACAGGTGCCCACCTGACTCCCTGCACATCCCACACTCACACACTCACACCAGGTTTCCCCACCTGATCCACCCCAGCTTTCCCAGAGCAGAGCCTCAGATGGCTCTTTCCATAAAGCCATTTATTTATTATGGAGCAACAACACAGAAACAGCCCCAGCTGGTGCCCCCAGGCAGGACCCTCAGCAAAGAAACCCAAAGATTTGATACCCTCACTGTTTCTCTGAATGGATCTTCATTCCCTTTGTTATTCCAAAGGATTGGCAGCTCATGGCCTCCTGTCTCAGGCTCCTAGCCAGAGCTCAATCTGCATCCCAGTCTGCAGTTTGAGAGCCCAGCTACCTGCACCAGGTGTATCCTCAACATAGCTCTTCAAAGAGATCCTACTACCTGAATCCCTGTTGATTTCTCAGAGAGATAGATCCTTAAATATCCTTCTGGAAATGGCCATCTGATGGGAAGAACTCACAAGAGGTCCATGGTAGACTACTCAGTTAACCTTAGTCTTCTAAATCTTGCCCTATTCTCCTGACTACTGCCTCACCTTTCTTCTAAGGATGTTTTAATGTTTTTTCTTTTATCTCATATTTCTCAAAGACAAGGACAAAAGAAAGGTGTCTCTGGCAGAAATAGTTGGGGATAGGGAGTGAGGTGGGGGAAGCAGGGAGAAAGAAATTCTTTCATATTCCTCTTTTAAGTTTATTTTAATTCTGACACACTAATCAAACTGGTAGTCTGCAGGAGTGTATGCCTGAACACTTCTGTCTTTGTCAGAGTTCATTTGGCTTAAGTGATAGGGCAATGCTTTGCTTTACTTAGTATTTCTGTGACCATGAAGCAACCTTCTATAAATATGTTACAGCAGTTGTACGTGGCTGTCTGAAGAACTCTGTCTATGAAGATTTATTTGCAAATGTCCTTTCACCCTTTTCTTAACAAGCAGCTTTCAAAGTCTGTTTATATTTTTGGCAGAGCTGTGAGCTTTCTCTCAGGGCTGCTCACATTTCAGAGAACAGGTGACTTGCATACTTTTTCTCTATAAATTATGAGTAAATTACATTGTGGATCCAATATAGAGCAATCATAGTTAACCATGCTATTAAACATGCTTTGAATTTCTGGTTGCTGTTTATGAGTCGGGTTTTTTTGTAATTTGTATTTTTTTTGTTTTTGGTTGGGTTTTTTTGAGGATTTGGGTTTTATTGTTTGTTTTGTTAGTTGGGTTTGTTTTTATTTTCACTTGGAGTCCTCAAGAGTGATTTTAGCATGTTTAAAATGATATTTTCAAGCAGAGCTTCTCTCTTCATCTCTTTTGTTGTATTTCATATGTATGTTCTGAAGGGGATAATTCTCCTTTTTTTTTACTTAAAATAATGTTCAGTAATTATTCCTTGTTATTAAAGGAGAACACACCATGTTTGTTCATAAATGATACATGCAGGAACACACAGGAAATCGAAGCGTCTTATCAGTCAAAGAAAATGAACTGCTCATTTCTCAACTGATTAAACACTGTAGAACTGATTATTTTTGGGATGGTTTTTGGTTTGCATTAAGTCCTGAATTATTTGGATAGAACCTTGTGGGAGGAATGTTAACAATCTGCCCTGTTTTGTGGCTCAGTGATGGAAAGTATTTGCCTTGTGGTGCCCATGGTTAATTCCCTGTTGGAATCATCTGCTTGACTTTGTTGAAATTATGCCAGTGGATAATTTGGACCCATGATATTCCAGGAAAAAGAAAAGTGGCTGCTAAACCCTACTAATATCACTGGACTTTAACCAAATATCTCTTAATGTGGGAGTGGGGAATGATTGTATTTTTTAAAGGAGTGATGTGTCTAACTCCAAGGTTAGTGTCATTTTGTGTTTGTGTACCAGTCAAAACTTATTTCCTAAAAGGATTAAGGCACTGTGTCATTTCTATAACAGTAAGTATTAGAAATCAGAAGGCTGAACAACACAATTAAATAGAAATAAAAGAGCTGGTGCTAGCATTGGAACAAATTTGAAATACGACACTTTGTCACAGTCACCCAAGAATTCAGATACTTGCTGTGGGCTCCTCCAGCTCCAGAACTTTTGCATTTTCTTTTCATTCCCCAGACTTAATGTTTTTTCTTCCTTGCTCACCCTCTGACCTCTCTCAGAAGGTATTCTCTCCTTTCCACACTGTGATTAACTGCACTGCTTCTGGTTGCACACATTCTACCCAGGAAATGTGGCAGTGTCTGTGGGAAAAGTGGTGTCTGTGCAGGGCATGAGTGTCCAGGAGAAAGCCCTTGACAGTCCTTTCTGTCCAGTTTTTGGGATCCTCAGGCCTGGTGTGATGGGATTCCTTGTCTCCCTTACTCTTTATTGTGACAGTAGCAGCAGAAGCCAAAATAGGCAGGAGGCAGTCCAGCAGGCCAGCAGTTTGCTCTCTAGAGGGCAGTGATCCTTCTCAGCAGATCCCTCTGCCTGAGAGGTTTCAGTCAACTCCCAAGCCTGTTTTACAGCTCTTCTCCCTTTCTGCAGTTTCAGAGGGTGAGAGGCTGTGAGAACACAAACTGCATCTGAAAGTGTCAGAGGGTGCTCAGGCCATGTAACAGCATTTAAAATTATAATCTTGAATCTTAAAGCAGGAACACACATTGGTTCTGTGTATGCCAGCACTGGCATAGTCATGAGAGATCAGTATCACAGAGATCCCCAGAGTAGCAGTTTGCACAGAATTGCTTTTGTTTCCTCTTCAGAGCTAGACTTCCTTATAGCATGAAGATAATAGCTGTTATCCTGCTATTTATACCATAGCTCAGATACCAATGCTTAATGGAAAGCAGCATGGTGGCAGCACTCAGATTTTAAGATGACCCTAATGGAAGTTATCAGTCTTCAGAAACTTGGAAGGGAAAACTCAGAATTATTTCTACAAAGAAAACTTTTCATTTGTAGACTATAAAAATGATCAAAATAGCATCAACATTTTCAGTATTCAGGTTTAGACTATGTATAGCAAAAGTATTAATGTCTGTTAGTAATACATAAAAAGTCCCTAAGCAGCCACTGACAGCGTACATCAAGCAGTTTTGGGCATTTAATAATGACATATCTTGATAGGACACAAACACATATCTTAGAAAGGAGTGTCTCTCAAGGTCTTCATGCACAGAAGCATAAATAAGTTGAGTTTTTAAAAGTGTGCAAATAGCGTACGGCCTGAAAATAAAAAAAAAATAATTTTCAAATATCTCCGGGCACAGTCTGCTCACTATAAATAAATAAATACATTAAGCTGGTTAATGGGTACCAAATCCTAGTGCTGGAAGGCAAATCCAGGTGTCACCAAATTCTGTTTCAGACTTTGTTTTTACGTGTGTGTTGGAGACTTGCTCATTAACAGCTTCATGAAGAGGTTTAGAGCAAATCAGTGAGATTAAAATATGGGCTCATATGTGCCTGGTTCCTTCTGTGAATTAACCTTGCAATATACTGCCCAAGACCATGTGCCAATTGAATCCAATACTTGATTGGTAAGCAAGAGAAAACATCTCTTCTTGACATCATGAGCAAATCTTGTATTCCTTACATCCATGTACAGTGACAGAACTGTAGGACCTCTCATATTGTCTTGAACCTCTAACATAGCTCATAATTTTTTCCTGCTGTTTGTCACATGTTTGCCTATCTTTTTGGTCAGCCATTTAGACTGTCACTTCCTTTAAGTGTCCACCACCATATTTTGTTGAATGTGCATATATTTTTGATTCAAAGGCACCTTGATCCAACTGGATCTAAGTAGCTATTATGCAAATTTTAGCCTTTAATATCTTTGAATAATTGCTTTTTACTATTATTGATTGGCAACAGTTTTCTGTGGCATAGTAGGTTTATATCCCATGAAAAGGAGGGAAGTAATATTTGAGATAAATCTTTGAAAACACCCTTTTATTTTCTGGAATACCTACAAGCAGCAAATCCAACATGGTTTTGCTGAAATGCAGCAAAAACCCTACACAGGTTCTTTGAATAATTTGCAGTCCCTGCCCTGCTGTTTGCTTGGCCAGGGCTCCCAAATTTGTATGATTAATATTGTAGGCCTTATTTTCACCTGCAGTGTACTTCTAAGTTAAATGGAAGGAAAATTTTGTTTAAGTTTTGGCAGAGATTTCAAAATCTAGAGGAAAGGATCTGAATTTAACTGGAGCTTAAATATCTTCTAATTTACTCCATGCACATCAAATCCTATAAAAGTATGCTTTTCCCAGGTGCCTGCCTGGGTCATCTTTCCCTGGCTTGTGCTGAGCTCTGTTACAATGCTGTGGAGCTTTACTGTTCAATTTTTATTTCAAAGCTTATGTGCTATATGACTGAGCTGTTCAAAAGAACATTTCTGTTGAACAGAAATGTTTTGAAACTGTTCAGGAGGTGAGTCCAGACTGTGCCTCCTTCTTAATTCAGCACAGTGTTTAACACAGCCTGCAAGAGTTCCCCTGAGCCTCAAATCAGCATCAAACTGAAAAGCAGCATGGGCAGGGTAACATACTATGTTTCCTGCAGCTTCTGAACACTTATTTTCTTTTCAGCTTGTCCTCCAAACAACTGAGTCTCTAAATTGGCATCATGCTAGGTGAGATGCTTAGGAGGGTACATCACTAATAGCATTAAATTGCTGATTTCTCTTAAAGGATATACAAAATAAAAAGGGACTAGACAAAAATTCAAAAGCTGCCTGAGGTTATTGGAGCCTACAGATGAGAAATGTGGAAATAACTGCTTGTACCATCATCATTAGCTTTGGCTCTCTTTCACCTACCATGGAAGCAGCTAGAGCTTGTGATTTCTTGAGAAGTTTTTTATTTCTTGTGGAAGGAAAAGGATTGAAATGGTCTGGGTGAAAATCCTTCAATGCATTAATTGTATGTGTCCAATTTGATTTTCATTGTCCAGTAGTTTAAGATTAGGATGTGATACTTCCTTATTCCCTGACCTGAAACCCATATTTTTACCTCAAGGTCTCATTTCCCAGTTCTCTTTGCCTTTCTTGTCTTCCCATAGGAAATAAATGGAGGGTAGGTTTCAGCTCCACTTCAGGTATAACAAGGATAATCAGGCACTGAAAGCTGAAATGAAGTCTTCTTCTATGAGAATTTTGTAATCAAAGTATTGGAAGAGGAATTGTAGCCCACTGGAGATGGACTAAACTTGCTTGAGATAGTGCTCTTTAAAAGGAATTTTTTTTCTGGAAGAGGGAATACAATAAAATTTTGTTTAAATAACAGAAAAAATGGTGACTTAGCAATGGTTAAATAAATCTTTCTGAAATGGTTTTTTCCCTGTGAGTTTTAGTGGGCTGTGGAAAAATATCCATATGGATTAGGACCTCAGAAATTCTGAGTTCTCCTACACATTTGTACCTCGTACCTCTGAATCTTAACTCTTAAGAATAGTCCTACTAAGCCAGACATAAAATATTTTTCTATGTGGTCATTGTGCATGTCTGTATTATTTTTGTAGTTTTGTTCATGCTTACCCATATCTTACTGAGGACTAGAGAACTAGAAGCCTGTCTGTTTACCCTCCCATTGTTCTCCTCTATTATATGTATGCACTTTTCAATACAGTCAAATATTCCCCAGTTATATTTTGCTATTTTACCAACGTGACTATTTCCACTCGTCACCACACTCATACTAAAGTTTTGGTTTATGTCCCTAGAGTTTTTATATACATGTAGAATTCATGGGGAAGTAGCAAAATATGAGTAGCAGCTTCATAGAGGAGTTCCATAAGGACTAAAGTAATTCTATCTGATATTTGCAAGCTGAAAATTTATGACTTTTATACTTATGTATGTGTATCTGAATCATTAAATTAAAATTAAAGCTATCAAAATTAATAATCTAAATTATGTTTTAGTATCCTTTCCTTGATTTCAGTGGGGATTTTTCAGTTTTGTCTTTCATGGCTTTGAAAAATGATGGCACAAAGGGGTTTGTAATGGTATGGGTAGTTATGATTCTGCATGATTTTCCTAATGCTCCTTTTTATTTTCCCTCTAATATTCCTTTTTTTGTCAGTTGCTTTGCTTATTATGCTGCCACAATAAAGTTACTCTACTCCTTGTGTTTTGAGACACAACAGAAGATGCTCTGCATGTGGACAGCTGCTTGTACTTTTGTGAACTCAATTGCAAGCATTTCACACTGTTTTTTCCTGCTGTGTCCATTGCTGGCAATGAATTCAGTGCTGAGATAATCCAACTTCAATTGCCAAAGTGCCTAATTTTATCTTGTATCCTAATTTTAGTGTGCTTATTGCAACCCTGCCAAGAAGTGGAAGTGGCAGCACTTGGGTTTGTCCAAATAATAAAAAGTGTCCATAAGTGGTTTTATTTGGCACATTGGAGTAGAACTTTAAAATGGAAGTAGAATTGGCCCAGGCAGAAAAGATTCTTGATTCATGTTATTTTATCATAAATCATGTTAATGATTCTGTGCAGATGTATAGGGGTTGGTACTGTACATGGGTCTGTAGTATTTGACTGAATGAAAAGAAGAAATGCATTGCAAAACACAGCAAGTGCACAGAACTTTCATCCTCTGACACTTTGCATCTCAGGGAATGTCACAGCCAGAGTTGTTTTCTGTGGTGTATTGCACCTTTCTGAGGATTTTCACCTTTCTTTTTGGTCTTTTTAGCCCCTCTTTGAACCTCTGAAATCCTTAAACATCCACAACACTTCTGAGCCAAGAATTTTGACTGCTTATCTCTGTGTTGTACGAGAAGACATTATCTTCCATTCAATCTTACTGCTTGCTTCCTTTGAAAGGTCTTAGTATTTGTGTTGGAAGATACAGTTAAACTTCTAGCACAGTTTTAAGAAGGACAAGTTTTCTTAATTGTGTTCATATTGTACCTGGATACCTGGGATAGGAAGAGAGATAAATAATCCTTTATCAATACTGATGCCCTTGTAGCATCTCTATGAATTAGGGTTTTATTAAGTAGAAGCAGAGAAAGGTTGTGTCACAGCTTTTTAAGATGCCTAGAGACCCAGATAATAATAATTATAATTATAATAATAATGATTAAAATAATGATAATATGTCAATGCACTTTCCATAAGCACACAATTATCTAATTCTCTCATCTTCTCATTTTGGTCCTTCTACTGGTCTAATTTTTAAAAACACTTTTAAAATATCCAGGTATCTGACCAGTTTCTGAGGTAATCTGATCACTAAATATGATATGCTTGAAGACCATTTTTCTAAGTTGATAAGGACTTAGATTCCTAAATTACTTGTGGCATAGACAATTTAATCCTACATTCAGCTTTTGTTATTGAAAATCAAGTTTTAGTAGAAGTAGCAGTAACTGCTGTTGTTAACATTGTAAGAGTTTTAGTTGGTTTACAGCTGTAGTTATTTCTTCTCCTTTCAGCATGTACAACTCTGAGTTTTGTTTCTGAAGAGACATAAATAGGTGGTTTTAAAAAATCCTTGCACAGCTACACAAGTTCTAGAAGAAGCTGTATATTTTTGACATAAAAAGTTGTTATGAGATTAAAATAAGAGCTTATTGAGAACATTGTGTTATAGTGGCCTTGCCTGAATATTGACTGCTGTATAAATGTTTGGAAAATAGTGTTATACTAAAGAAATTGCACATGTAGGAGTTACAAAAAAATGTTGTTTGCAGTTATGTAAGTAGATGACTGCTCAAGGTAGAAAGAATGCAGGCTTAACTTGCTTATGTATGCAGGGACATTTGTGACATGAAAAGAAGAAGGTACAT
This sequence comes from Oenanthe melanoleuca, assembly GCF_029582105.1. Classification (NCBI taxonomy): domain Eukaryota; kingdom Metazoa; phylum Chordata; class Aves; order Passeriformes; family Muscicapidae; genus Oenanthe; species Oenanthe melanoleuca. The sequence continues at coordinate 112,087,075 of NC_079335.1, forward strand.
TAAGTATGCACAAGGAAAGAATAATTAAGAAATTATTAAGTAGGGATAGTGGGTTATATATCAGGCCTAAAATTAATATATTTTAAATTTTTCTACCTTAGTTAAATGCTAAATTATATCTTTTGGTCAGGTGCTAGCTGCAAATGGATTGATTCAGACTATCCTATCCAACAGAATAGAAACTAAGAGAGAGATTTCACGGGCTAGTATAGAGAGAAATGCTTACAAAGTTCACAGTGTTCCTAAGCAGTAGAGGCCAGAGAAAGACAGTCAACTCATACCCAAGATTAAGAAAGGAGCTTTTATTTTCTGTTCTAGTCAACATTCTGCAGAATTTGTTAAATGGCACAATGAGGGTTGTACTGGATTAAGGAGCAGTTCTAGAAGGGATGGCTGGAAGAAAGAATAATGACAGACTTAAAGAAGGAATAGTATTTATGCCTGTTACAAGAGTAGGTTCATCTAAATGTTTCATTGATAAAAACATAAAAATTTTCTATAGATCTACCATTATTTTATCAGTATCATTTTTAAATGGTACAGAAGTAGCAGAAGTTTGTTCTGTGTTTCTGTGCCACTGCTGGCCATGGATGCCTTAAGAAAAACTGCAAATACATTTCCATTTCAGTCTGTCATGAAAGGACACTGCAGTCTACTTAGCCCAGGTCTCAAAGTAAAGGAATTTGATTCTTTATCTCCCAAAGGCTGACATTGTAGTTTTGAGGATTGCTGAAGAGCATGAATTTTCTAAGATTAGAAAAAACAAATCTGAGAGATTAGAGGAAGAATATAGTAACCAGTCCTGCAGCTACAGACCACTGCAATTTAAATCTGTAGAACAAGCACTTCCTCATGCATATAAGGATACTCATAGGAAATGAAAAGGTTCATGAAATATTCCAGAAAAGGGAATAATTAGAAAAGAGTCTGACTTAGTACCTTGTACACTTTTTTTTTTTTTTTTTTTTTTTTTTTTGTGAAGAGAGCAATCTCAGTTTCTAACAAAAGCTAGATCAATCAGTGATACACTTTTGAAAAGGATTTTATTTCTCAAAATTTTCCTTGTGTGTGGGTAGTAATTAGATATTTGATCATGTCCTTGATCTTGGGCAGACTAAAGCCTTAAAAATCAGAAGATATTTTCCTCTAACAATTTTACCATGAGTGCTTTTCTTCTCTCCCTCCAAGGCATTTCAGCTCCAGTGGCTGGTCCTTCAAACTCAGTTTCTGTAATTTTTCAGAGTATGCTGCTGAAAGGGAATGTCAACCACATTCTCTGTTGAGGTTCATGACTGTCATATAATATTAATTTTTCAACAGTACATAAGGACACTACAGTTGAATTTAAAGGATAATCATTTTGATATAACATCCTTCTGTCATAGCTAAGGGCCATTAATGTATAGAAGGTCTTTTATCTTTTTATGAGAAAAAGAAAGGCTTGGGCTTTCTCCAATGAGCCACCACATGAATGCAGCATTGCCATGGGGCACTATATTGTCATTTAAAAGCAAATTTTGCTTTTCATAGAATCATGTAAGTTGGAAAAGACCTCTGAGATAATTGAGTCTGATCAGACATCCAATACTGTGAAGTCCACCACTCAGCCATGTTCCTAAGGGCCACATTCCATTAGGTTTGTGTGACCAGGTTTTGGTGGTGGGGGCTACAGGGGTGCCTTCCAGGAGGATTTGCTGGAAGCTTCCCTGTATCTGACAGAACCATTTGTTATATTTTCTCTCCCCTGTCCAGCTCAGTAGGGGAATGATAGAGAAGCTTTGGTGAGAGCCTGGCACCCAGATAAGGTTAACTCACCATGCACATCTACATTATTTCAAAATGAATTTGTAACATTAGCAGTGCATTTCATGCTAGTTTTTAGAAAATATTTACAGAGCCAAGCTTTAAACTTCACTCAGCTATCTAAAGAGTTTCCTATCAAAAGTATTGATCAAGCTGTACTGGAATATTTAATTTAATTTCATTTTAGCTGCTTATTTGAAATATTGTAAAAACTTGTCTTTAGTTCAAAAGAGAATCTTAAAAATAATTTGAAACTCTGTGGGTTTTTCTAATCTTACATTAATATTTTCCTTGATCAGAGAACAATCCTGTAGCCTGTTGGTGAGGTTGCTTGCTCCCATCTTTCAGTCACTAAATGTCAAAACCATTTTCATGAGCTCATTCTATGGTCTGTGCTGAAAGGAATGCCTGTCTCACAATGGAATAGAGGTAGTTCAGTGGCTGTAGAACCAGCAGTCTTGACAACCCAACATCAGGATTTCTCTGAACTAATGATTCTGACATCCCCAAGGACTGCCCTAAGTGTTTTGGAGATATGTCTGAGCACCAGCTGTCAGGTATGGGCATTATTTCTGTTGTCCTATATGTGGTCTTTTCCAGCTAAGCCTTGGAAGCCATTGCCAAAACCTGGGAATGCCATGTTTCTGATACAGTGTAAGGAATCTTGCACTTCAGATATTAATTTTTACCTTTGTAAAATCAGAATTATTTAGCAAATTTTATTTTGATGTAAATTGTTCATTATAGAAAAATCATGTGGCTGTGAAACTGTGTGCCACAACTTTTCTAAAGCCTGTTTTCTTTCTAGATGCTGTATGCAGAGATCTTAGAAACTGAGGTACCCAAATCACTAATGGGTCTTGAAAATTGTTTCTTGTTTTTTTAGCATATCCTGGAATTCTTCATGGTATTGACAGTGAATTAACAGTTCTTTATGTGTGCAGAAATATGTGACACATTACTTTGAGGTTAAATCCTTTAGTTTATTCCTTGAATAAGTCATAAATGAGAGCTTTCAGCAGATTTGCTGAAGTTCTATTCACCTGATTTTTTCCCCCATTTCTAAGATTCAGCAAGTTTCCAGAGAGGACTACAGAATGTAGTGCAGTGTTGGCTCTTCAGGGAAAATATTTCACCTGTGAAACCTGTAATGTGTTGTTTCCACTTTCAAATTCCCTAGTAAACATCTGATTGTACCTAATTCATGGCATAGTAAAGGCTCAGGCAATTTGTGACATCCACTGAGCTGCTCTTCAGCCTATCAAAACTGGTTTTGAAGGATATTTTACCTTGCCCATGTAATACAACTTGTGTATTCAGCCAAGTCATTATGAATCTTAGTTGCACAAAGATGTTGTTGCTGGGAAATATGTTAATTATCTATAATTACCCTGTCTTTGCTAATAAGTCTTCTGGCTGTGAGATGCTTAAGCCCTGTGATTTTTCTCATTTTCCTATGCATAGCACAAGCATGCAATGTTATAGAATTATTAAATCATTTAGGCTGAGGATTAGGAAAAGACCTATAAGATCCTTGAGTCCAGCTGTCAGCCCGCCACCAAACCACATCCCTAAGTACCACACCCATGTACTTTTTAAATGCCTTCAAGGATTGGGACTCACTTCCCTGGGCAGCCTGCTCCAATGCTTGGCAACACCTGTGAAGAAATTTTTCCTAATATCCATTCTAAACTTTCCCTGGTGCAACATGAGGTTTTTTCCTCTTTTTTTTTTTTTTTTTTTTTTTTTTTTTTTTTTTTTGCTTATTACTTGGGAGAAGAGACCAACTCCCACCTTGCTCCAGCCTTCTTTCAGGCAGTTGAGGAGAGCAATGAAGTCCTCCTCAGACTCCTTTTCTCCAGGCTAAACAGTCCCAGCTCCCACAGCCATTCCTCATATGATATACTTTTGGGGCATGCTCCAGTGCCTCAAAGTCTTTCTTGCAGTGAGGGGCCAAAATCTGAACACAGGATTTGATTTTAACAGTGCTGAGTAGAGAGGGATGATCACTGCCCTGATCCTGCTGGCCATGTTATTTCTGATAAAAACCAAGATGCCACCTGGGCACACCACTGGCTCATGTTCAGCCAGCTGTTGACCAACACCCCCAGAGAGAGTCTATAAAGGTTGAAAAAATGAAATGCAACTCTGTGGTGAAGTCTGATTTTTAATTTAAAACCAATTTCTAAATCTGTAGTGCTTGCTTGAGCTTTATAAATGGTTAAAAGAAGAAGGAAAATGCGGTTTTCTCATGTGAAGTCTTAGAGGAAGATACTAAAACCAATTTATAGTGTTACATATTCTAAAACTATGACTAAGGATACAGAGAATGGTATTAGCTGTGCCATGTTCCTGCTTAGGTGTGCTAAAATAAACTGTCATATTTTGTGACCTATCAGTGGTATTAAGCATTTTATCTCCTTTCTATCCACTTGAGTTCTAGACCTTTATTAAAGATTGTTTACAGATGTTATTGAGTACTACTGGGTTTATTTGTAAAGCTCTGACAGGATGGCATTAATGCCCCTAAACATAAAAGAAAAGAAAGAGATAAATTTTAAAATCATGATCTAAATGCAGGAGGAAGTAAGATAGATATAAAAAAACTCATACATTCTTCCTTGCCAAGAATCTTTCTATATGCCAACATGTTTGCCATTACTTTAACAGCTTCTATCAGAGTAAATTGGAAAGGAAAAACATAAAAAGAGTAACTCAATGCACAAAATGCTTCTTAAGTCACATTAGGCACTGCCTCTGTATATGATCTTTGCTTTTATAACGTGTTTAGTGCTTTGATTTATATTAAGGTTATAAGGATGCTAAATGGGGGTGGAACATTTTTGATCATGGGCATCATTGCTCTTGATGAAACACTGTAGGTTTGACTTAGGTATAATAGTGTGGCAAATATTTGTGATTTTCTGCATTTATAGCTCCTTTTGTCTTTTTCTTTCCTACCAATCTGCTCTTAATATGAAGGTGGTAACTTTGCATGAGCTTGTTCTGTCTCCTGAAACCTTTTTTATGAATAGATTTTGAATAGTATGTATAAATCAGAAGTAGCCTTAATAAGCAGGAAAGGTCAGGAACACTGAACTATGTTTCATCTTTTTAATAATCATTGAAAATTCATGCACCTTGAAAGAAGTACTTGTATTCATGGCCAGTGTGTAATTTAGGATCAGCAATATCTGTTTCGATCAGGCAAAATGAAATTAAGAGTATATCCTGGTTACTGACTGTTTGTGGCTTTGTAAAAGAATTTGAGATTACCCATTTGAAAATAGCTTGCATTAGATCGGTCAATTTGTAGCACCATTCCTTGGTCAATATGGGTAAATACTGATTTTGGAACACATTTTTAGAGGAGCTGGTTTTGAAAGTTTCTTTTATCCATTTCAAAAAGATCCAGGTAAAAACTACGTCGTCCAAACTACAAATCATCCATAGTCTGCTTCACCTCAGATAAATTACTGACTACAACTAGAGTAATACAATAATAGTTTTTCTTAAATATGAATTCTCTTACTATTATTTTTAGCAACATATTTTAGACTGTATCTAAACTGGAAAGTTTGGGGTTTTTTGCAGTTTTTTTTTTTTTTTTTTTTTGTCCATAAAGGCTTCCTTGAAATTTAGTTTACTACTCAGTCATTGACTTTCTCCAAACCATGACAAATGAAGATATTTTTGTGTGACTTGGTGAAGACTCTTTTAGTCTGCCTGCTTCACAGCTGCTATGAAAACACTTGCTTAATCAAAAGATTTCTGTGCCCTTGGGTGCAATATGTCATGAGTTGTGTTTCATTACTGATTCACACAGTTTCTGGGGCTGGAACATCTGCTCCATATTTGGAGAGGTGTAGAAAAATTCACTATCCAGTAATTGGATAATAAAGCTTCTGAGCTTGAGATAATTGCTTGTGCTAAACTCTAAATTTCTTTTGCTGCAGGCTAAATCCTCATTCAAATCTTTGACCCATCTTTCTGATTAATTAAATCACTTTGATTTTTACCAGTACTGTATTACATGTTAGTAACTCTTGCTTTTATTTTAATAATATAATAACAGCTGCTGATTTGTGCTACCTTATTTATTGCTATTGTTTGCTACTTAAAGGTAAATCTAACTACACTTAAGTTTGTTACAAATAGCCAGTACTCATACACTCTCTCAGTGCATAGTTCTGTTCTCTAGCAATTTTCCCCCATGTATTTTAAACAGATGCCAATTCTCCCAAATTATATTTATTTTTCATTAAAATTTCAGTAAACTTTTCAGGACAAAGAATATAAGATTAGCTTTGTTTTTTTTGGTTTTTTTTTTTGCAAAATACACATGAGTCAAAATTATTTTATTGGTCTTATGGCAGCTGAAATGCTTTTGGAATAACAAACTATTTAGAATCAGTGATAAAATTGGTGGTAATTAATGGACTTCCTAGATATTTTCAGAAATACCAAGCAGCCTTATTGTCACTGAAGAATATCATGAAACCATGTAGAGCAAATTCAGTTTAACAGACTGATCTTGGAGTAGGATTTGTTAATTTTTCGCTAAATGGTCTGTGCTAGCAGTGAATATTGTAGTAATATAAAGTTTGCAGTATCAAAGTTTTTTTTTAAATAGACTTCAGTGTTGTTACCTGCAGGGCTTCTGAAAAGGCTTCTGAGAAAAGGAGAAAATGAGAGCAGAGAAATCCTGTGGGGAAGAATAAATGTTCATTAGAAAAAAGTAGACTTGGTTAGAAAAAGACTCTGTGCTGAAGTCCACAGCAATATTATAAAAATTGCTTTGTTCACTGGAATATTGAGTTGTTCTGAGCATTTTTGTCTCCATTTCTTCCTTGGGGTGTCCTAACTGATGTTTCTGATTTCATCAGGATTGTCCATCCTTATATACTGTAAGACTTTCTTTAGCCAGTGGTAACTCACTGACCCTCTCATTGATTTCCCTGCTTTCTCTACCAAGGCTGATAATTGTTTTAGTAACAGATGGCAGCTCAGTAATATTTAGTCATAAGGTGTCCTCCCTCATTGTTTTTCTTCCCAAGGGGCAACTCTTCTAAAAACTGTCACTGTTGTCACCTGGGGCTCAAGGGCATGCAAATTCTTTCAGATCACAGTTATCTTTCCTGCTATCTTCCTTGATTAAAAGTATGAAGTTTATGAAGTGTATGAAGTTTATTAAGTATATGAAGTTTATAGAAGCAGCTGGCAAAAATGAGTGGCAGTCTACTTTGAATCTGTCTTGTTGTCCCACTTGCAAGAGGCAGTCAGGAAAATGGAGTGAGAGTTTTAATTACATGTACATTTCAATATTATATTAGTAAGTGTTGTTGCTTTCCTTATGGTAAGGAACATGCTGCCAGAACTACTCACTTTTTTTTTCATCTCTCAGTGGGAGGCTTTCCAACCAAGCCCAGGAGCTCTGGCATGTAGACGGTATCCCCAGTGGATGGTTATTGCTGTCACAGCCACCAGGGACAGGAATAGCTGTGGACTACATAAGTCCTCGCTTCAAGAAATGTGTACAGAAGTGATGAAGTCACCTTAGAGAAGCTCATTGTTAATTAAAATCTCAAAAGATGCAGGGAAAAGTTTAGACTTCTCCAGGTCTGCAGATTCACTTCTTGAGAAAACCAAATGGGCTGTGTCTCAGCCATCACTCAGGCTCATGCATTCTGCTCAGCTGAACCTGGCAGAGACCCCTGGTACACAACATGGCCAATTGCAGTGGCTTATGAGGGGGACATTGGCTGACATGTTTAATTAGTTAGTATGCTTATATTTGAATGGAAAAAAAATAAATTTGAAAACACAGAACTTTATTCTCTGGTGTATAGCAGCTCTCCTAAAATATTAGTGTCAGTAGCAGCAGTATTGATTCTGGATTTAGATAATGGTTGTAATGCAGTGGAGTAGATCCCAAAAATAATGATATTGGACAGCAGGCAAGAAACTGTTGTGACTCTGAAATGGCAAATTCCCAGGCAATTTTGGTAGTACCAAATCATTGCAGAGGGTTGGACTAGAAGACATATAAAAGTCCTTTCCAACCCAAAGTATTCTGAGATTCTAAGAAAAAACTATTGGAAGATGAATAGGAATATTATCATTGCCATCTGTAGTCTGCATGTCTTAAACTGCTAGTTTTGTCTGTAGTAATTTTAAGATTTTGGTAACATTTTGTAGGGTTCCTTTAGTGTGAGAAAAATGGATGCTTGTGAAAAATATCTGAAATACTACTTCAGGGCAAAACATTAAACCTATGCCTACTAAGAAGGGGCTCACTGCTGGAAACTGTTCTTTTAATAAGCTATGCAATTAATAATGTTAAGCTGTTGATTAAAAAGCTGTGTGGACCATCTTTGGAAATGGAAGGGACCCATGGTAACAGCTGAGTCCATATATTTTAGTTGTCTAAAGTTAGTGAAACTTGTACCAAAATAATAATGAAAAAAATTATATTCTATATTGCCATTTATAAAGGGGGAAGTAGGAAGTTAAGTAGGAATCTACAGAGATCCACCTTGCCTATTTTGTCTCAGACTTTTTAATTTTTAGTTTTGTGGTATCAGAATAACCTCTTTTACTTGAGGGCATTTAAAAAAAACCCAAAAATTCTGTTGTCAGAAGTAATGAGTGACAGAAGAATTGAGTGTTAGACCCCAGCTGGCCAAGGTAGTTGAGTTTTAGCTGACCTGGGCTTCCTATAAATAAAGGCATGAAAGTTCATCCAGTTTGGAAGAACAAAACTGCTTCCTCCAGGCTTGACATGGAGCTTGTGTGAGTGCCTGTTCCATATGAACAAGTTTGGCTCCCTGTGTTTGGATTTGTAAGATGTGGGAAAAGCTTCTCTGGAAACATATCTATTAATTTTTTTGTTTGTTTGTTTTTGTTTTGTTATTGTTATAGTACTGAAGAGCATGAACTTGAGGCTGCTTGATTAGCTCTCAATAATGAAAATGCTTTATTGTGAGCAAAACTAACTTGTGTCTGTATGATTTTGCCATTGCAGAGAATCCTTCATATTCCTGATTTTCTTTGACTACAGTTCTCAGTCTCACTGTCATCCACCTTTATCCTGCTGTTATAATGTGTTTTTCAGGTTGAGGTCTCTCACATATTTGCCTTTTTATGCACAGCTTTACCATCATCTCTGATTATTTTTAAAGGTCTCTAAATATATGACTTTGTTGTTGTAATATCTTTTTCCCAAGCAAAATATCTTTAGATTTTGAATCTCTTTAGGCATTAAGCTTGTACATCCTCAGAAAAGTGACCATGAAAGAAACATGAAAGAAACATTTTTCATGTTACAATGGAATATATAATAACACATTATTTATATTTTTAGCAGTGCAAGCCAGAAACCACAAATGGTGTTTTTTGTTTTTTTTTTTTAAATGATGCATTAATCTTCTCCCCAGAGGTGTCCCTCCTGCTAGGTGATGAAAAATGTTTCACTTTCATTATTGGATCTGAATCTCTACTCCTCTGCTTAAGGGAAAGGATCTATATTGTCCTTCAATCAGTGTATTTCACACATGTTGTTTTATGAAATCTAGAGAAATTACCATAAGTCCCCTAGGACCTTAGCAGGAAGCTATTCTGTAGGAATAAAGGGAACAACACTTGAAGGTAATGTTCCTGTAAGATACATTTAAGGGTCAGCTTGTGGCTCAGCACACAAGTTGACCAAATACTTTCTGTTTTAGGTATTAAAGGAGAGTTCAAGAAGTAATTTGAAAGTTGAGCATACCAGGGTGACAAAGGTGCATGTCTCTAGTTAAAAGCAGTGGATGGAGGAAAAAAACATCACTTGTGATGGGAAACAGGCATTTTTCCTTCATCATTAAATAGGAAGTGATAATATAAGAATAACCATAAATGTATTAAAAAAGGAAAAAAGAAAGGAGAAAAAGTTAGCATTTAATCTGATAGCAGAAAGAGAAAGGGATTAAAAAAAGGCATAAAATGTGTCTCTAATGATCAGAAATCAGACTTGGATCTGTGTTTTATCATTTTAAAAGGTAAAAGCAAGGCTGCTGGAGGAAACACTGATGAACCAATCAATAGCACCAATACTCGGGCTGACTATATAATTTCTTAAACAAAATATTTAGTTGTCCTAAGATATTATTTCAGGTTCACTAAATAAGTTTCTGAATTTGTGTAGAATTTGCCATATACCTCTGGCTAAAAAACAATGAGCTGTTTTGTCTTGTGATTTTAAATAGGGTTATCAAAGCTATAAGGGGGAAATATATAATCAGGAAAATAAAGTTTTCCCCCAGCATCTACATTTAGTTACCTGAATGAAACAAAACAAAACAAAAAACCAAACCAACCAAACAAAAAGTTTGAGTGTTTTGATTTTGAATCAGATGAAGCATTTAATATAACCTGAAACCATTTTATATTAACTCGTAATTTCATCCCAAAAAAATTGCCTGTTGTACACTGATGTAATGCAAGTGTTTTTTCTCCTCAGTTTTCAGCTCAGTTGACAGTGATAGGGGACTTTGAAGAGAAGATTTTTGCTATAAGACTGAAAAGTATGTCTTACAGAGAAGATACTTCATATTTAAATTATTTGATATTCCTTTTTTGAGATGATTGTGACAGAAAGAAATGCTCAAACTGGTAGCTGGTTTTCAGTCCTAAATTGGAAAAGTAATCCCAACATTGTTCAGAAGCTCATGAGAGCAAAAAGATTTTTCTCAACTCTCTGAAAATATGTTCACTACCTTCCTCAATCTGGGCCTTAAATTTGTATTCTTTCCCTGGAAGAATGCTAGAATGCATTTGAGTTTGAGACATCCCATGTCCCAGTGAAGCAGTGCTTGTGTTTGGTTTTTGTGTAAATGCATGCATATGCTTTTTCTTCTGTCTACCACATAATGAGCATATTACATTGTAAGTCTTTTAAAAGGAGTCTTCAAATGCTGCTTTTCTTGCTAACAGATTGTTACTAAGTTGAAACAGATTCAGAGTAAATTAAAACAGTAAATTTTACTTCTGTTTGAGGTCTCAAGCATAACTTTCAGATGTTTTTTATAAAAATAAAGTTATTAAATATGTTCATAAAATAATTAGTTAAGATAATTAATAATTATTGTAATTATTTAAGGCTATTAAAAATTAAAATCCAAAACTAGAAAAATGTATTATTGGACATCAGCCAGTGAAACTGCACAAGGTCATGAACTGGATATCTTTACCTTACTCCAGCATCTGCACAGCCATTTTCTGCACAGATCTTTGTCTTTCAGGAATAGTTTTATGTAATGCAGTGCAGAATTGGATATTGGCAGACAAGTCAGACTTTGAACAGTCCATACAGTTTTCAACTGTTTTCTAACCAGGAAAATGCTTATTTCTCTCAGTCTTTAGGCTGAATTTGACAGACATTAGAAAGAATAAAGACAAATACTCTTAGCTTCTGTATGATGGTAGGAGCTTTATGTATGAAAATGTCTGACCAGCATATAAGCATTAGAATATAAACTTAATTGATATCTGCATTATAGTAAGATATTGGAAAATGAAGATACGAATGCAATTTTATGTATTTTATATAATAATACACATTCATATAAATGAATATATGAATTCATATTCACATGCACATAGAAATGTATGTATTTCCCAGGGTTGAATTCTAGGGCCAGTTCTGTTTAATGCATTTATTAAAAATCTGGATGAAATATTGAAAGCACCGCTAGCAATTTTCTGATGACACCAGATAATGAGGTTCTATTTAGTCTCTCAAGGGACAAAATGCCTTGCAGAGGAGCATAGATTGGAGCACTGGACTGTCTTGGACAGTCTTCCTGGAGAGGTGGTCAATGCCCCAAGCTGGTACAGTCCTGTCCTCTTCTATTCATGCTGGTTCTCATGCCTTTTTATTAATTTATTTATTTTTTAAAAAATCATATTAGGTCCAGAAGCACAGTGTTCCACAGCAGATATCTCTACAAGTTAGACCTTCAGGATTGAAATGAGTGGTTGTCAGGATTTTAGTTTCTTGGCTGAGTAATATGTTAGATGTCAATTTATATGTCACTTTATTGAATTTCCCAGCAGAGAAATAAATCAGCAAGGTTTTTATAGCATTTGCAATGATTGAACTTGAGTGGCTTTCAGCAGAAGAAAGTAGCCAGCAGATTGTAGATGTACCAGGATAACCTGAAATGTTTTGATTGGACTGTTTGTAATGCAATACTGTTGGGACTCAACTATCTACTGTACAGAAAACATGTTGGATTTAAACTTTGGATGTAGTTGGGTCAACTAAATAAATATTTTCTCAGTATATAAACTTTATTTTGTATATATTGCAAAATTAAACAAACTCTTGTTTGTTTCACTGTGGATTTTATAGAAGATTAGATGAAAGATGTATATATATAATGAGAGTATTCCTCCAAGTCTAAAACCATGAGGAAGATGACTACTTTGAAGTACTCTGCTTGATGATGGAATTCAAAGCTTTTTGTGATCATAAGAGTCCATTGGTTTGTTTTATAAAACACTTGAAGGTTCATATATTTGGAAAGATGAATCATGCCAGCAGTGTGAATAAATAAATTTTGGTTTTGTCAGCTCTTTGGAAATATGGTTGCTATAGTGCATGATTTTATTTCAGTCCTTCTAGAGTATTGAATATAATGTCTTTGGAATTATAATCTATGTATTGCTTTTACAAACTATACTTTGTGCCATCTTCATCATGCAATTTACCAGTAACTTGATTGGAAAATGACTCAAAGTTGAGTCACAGACATGAATATACATAATTACTTGCAATTCTCTTTCTTAACAAGTTTTTTTAATCATTCTACTTAAAAACTAATTGGAATGAACGTTCCTATTGTCCTTCTCTCCCCAGCTAGGAGCTGGTGAAAAATACTTACAAAACTATATGCATGCTAATTTTCAAAGAATATGCCACAAGTCCTCTGAGACACTTAAAAATCAATAAGTGTTTTTGCTGTAGCATGAGAAAAGCCAACTAAAACAGGGGTGTGTGATTCTGTTATGGCTCCACACTGAGGAAGGATAAAATGTGATATACAATGCTGTTCTGTTTTTCTTCTGTGGTTTCATAGATCACACTTCCAATCAAGGCAGAACAGCTTATGGTTAAAGCTGAAAGTTAAGAAATTGAGAGCAACCTGCCTTATATCTTTTGATAGAGGGAGAGGATATGGTCTCTCATTCTTCTAGCTGTAATGTGAATTTATTCCTCTATTTCCTCTGCTCTTAGTACAGCTGTCGAGTATGAAATGTTACATTTCAGGTCAAATAAGTAATCTGGTCTGAAATGCTTTTTTTCACTGAAATAAAAGTTGGAAGGACTTTTGTTTTAGATTGATGTGAACTGAAGTTTTCTTATTTTAGAAAACTTAAAAAGCCCCATGTGTTCTGGTCAAGTCTTTATGTACCAACAAACATCATTAAGGGTGGGGTTTTTTTCTTATTTAGATAAATTCTTGGAGTAAGATAGTATTATCATATAATACTATTTTATAATAATATATAAGATAGTGTTATATGATAGCACTATCTTAGTATGCTTTATTTAAAGAATGCTGAACAAAGACAAGCAGACCACTTGACTCTAATTGGCCATTCCTTCCTCTCTTGTTCTGGTATTTTCTTTTTCCTGGAGCACCATATCCGTTTGGAGAGTTATTAAATGAGTCTTTTCCCTCATCCTTCACTTTTTTGATTTTCTTTTCTCTTGTTATTGGTGTTGTGCTTGACTTCCTCCCTTTTTTATGCCACAGATTTCTGTCAAAAGATAGAAAAGAAAGCCAAAAAGGCTTTGATTGAGAAATCACTCAAGGCTATCCAACCATGATATTTCTTGGTCTGAGTTCAAACGCATTGTTGTAGAATTATAATTAATGTTTCTGAAATGTTTGCTCCAAATAAGTTTTACAAATGGAAGGGATACATTGAATCTTGCTTTTTTGTTGTTCCACCACCACCCTTCCCCTTCACTTATTGTTTCTAAAATAGAAATACTGATGTGTTCTAGATAACTTTTCTGTGTAGGACTTCTGAAGATAGTCTTTGTAAAATTCCTACTAATACATTACTTATAACCTCTTGGGTGAGAACAGGAGAAAGTTGACAATGCTGAAAATGTTGTGAGCTTGCAAGTCCATTTGCTAGAGGTGCTATTTTATTTTCAGTGTAATAAATCATAGCTGAATTAAAAAGTGTAATTAAAATTCTAAAAGCAAATTGAAAAAAACAAACAAGGTGGGTACAATAAAAATAATTATGATAATTTTAGTACGGGTTAATGAATTTGAAGGACACACATAGGACACAACACTGTCACTGATCAAGTGATACAGTTTCTACAGAAAATAAATTCTAAATACTGTGAAACAGACAGAAATACAAAGTTCAACTTGCCATCTAAATGCACTTTCAAAAAATAGTTCTTTATGTTCTAATTTTTTATTTATAATCAGAATCAGTGTCTTTGTTTACAAGGTACTTTCTAACAAATGAAAAAAGAAAAAAAAGACAAAAAGGAAAGAGGTGGTAGTTAAAAACTGTGTATTTCATACAGCTAATAGTTTCTTGCAGTGGGGTCTCTAAACCCAGGCTTTATTATCACTACTTGATCATACAGTGCTTGTTGTACTCTGCCAGGTACTCTGGGAAAGTTTGTGTCAGGATGAATAGCTGAATATTCAAAATATTTTCCTCTCTCATCTCTTAGACAAATGTTTTAAATTATTATTTCTTTTTTTTTAGTAAGAGAGGTCTTCTGTGTATATATGAAGCACATATCTATGCTTAATATATGTGTGTCTATCTAAATACTTATATACATGTATGTACAATGAGAACCATACCATATTTACAAAAGCTAGGAAAGCCTTACCCAGTATTTATGTGTTTTTACAAATTGAAACCCATGCAAGGAATTTGCTGTTTCATATATGTTTTTGTCTTATGGAGATTAAGATAGTTGTTGTCTCTTTTCTGCAGAATGCCAGAAAATCTTGTTTTAAAACTCAGTGATTCTTTCCTGAATGCATTTTTCACATCTATTAGTCAAGTGAATGTTGTTGTCAGAAAATATTTTAATTTATTCCAGTGAAATTGAGGAAGGATGCAAAAAAATTGCCATCTCCATGTATGAACTGGAGCTGAGATCTATACCTGTGTGCCAGCTGGAAATTCTGATCTCATCTTTATCCTCTTGAAAATCAAAGAACATTTATTTGCCTCAAAAAAAATTGACCTCATAGGACTAACTGCTTTCCTTGTGGGAGTGGTCTATGGGCCATTTTTGATCCACAGGAAAACAATGGAAAAACAGTCCTTAAGCCACTGAAGACAGAGTAGATCTCCCTCTGTCTGCTGAAATCTGAATTTTACAAGAGAAATGATGGCAGAAAGAAGCTAAATCAAGTCCAAAATGATTCAAACATTAAATCATGGACTTGTATACCAGATGATTTCCCTTTTCTGAGTGTCCTTTTTCTTTCTTGTCTGTGTTTTGAGATCATAATTTCATAATGATTCAGGACACAAAGAAGTGCCAAAGCTTGGTCATAACTTTTCTTGATTTCTTGCTTTCTGGATTGCTGAGAAGTGTAACTGATGCCCATGAAAGAAAGTGCAGAAAAATTTCTTTCATCCCTTGGAGTTTCTTTTCTTACCCTGGGGGAAGGTGTCTGTGTTTTTTTTGGTGTAAGGGATGGCTGCTTCTCTTCCTGCTCCTTTGGCATTGGAGAAGTAGCCAGCTGTTTTTAGTTACTTAGTGTTGGACATTGTGCTACCTGCAGTTTTGGATGGGGACATTCTTCCTGCCTAGACAAATCAACTTGTGCACTTGGATTTGTTACTCACCTTTTCTCTGCAGCCAACAGACCTGGGGGACAGATTATGTTCCTCTGCCAGTTTTCTTCCATATCTGGGGCTCCTTCCAAGGCCTTGTTCAGTAGGCTGTTTAGTACCCTGGTAAGTCAGAAACAAAAGGTGGCATTTCCTGGAGGATATCAGAAAGAATTTGTAATGTAAGTAACTCTTTCATCCTTTGGTCATTAGCCAGGAAAAAACACTGTGCTCACAGGTTTGGAACAGGTATTTGTCTAAATTCTGTGTTAACCCCAGGTTAACCTTGTTGGGCTCAATGATCTAGAGGTTTTTTGCCACATAAGCAATACATGATTCTGATTATTAGCTTTGTGTTGGCACATGGAATGGACAGAGACAGATGTTGATGCTAACCTGTGGTGTAGTGTAGCATGCCAACTACACTGCCAGGTCCTATGGATTGCAAAAGGAGGGTGAGCTGTATGGGGTGAATTGCTGTCAGAAATCTTCCATTTCAGTCTTTGATGGAGGTGTGCTCCCCTGTGTGCAAGTCAAACAAATCACTTGAGTACATGACATGTGGTGTTGAGGTAGAGGCTTAATGCACGTTTGCATTGGCAGAATGAAGACAATCCATGTGGACCTTAATAATGGTCATTCTTTCATCTGAAGCTTTCTCTTACTTTCTGGATTTCCCATCTCCCTATGCATCTGCCTTGTTTAAAGAAAATTCTTTACTTATCTTCTTTTGGTAATAACTGCATTAAAGACCTCTTGTTCTAGCTCATGTTGGTCGACAAATTCAGTGTGTATGAACTCCTTTTGCTGTGGAGGTGTTTTACTGATGTCTCATATGAAGGAATTTGGGCTTTCAAGTTTAAGGACATTTCTACTGTCTGGTGTTACTAGACCATGTGACAGTAAGACAAAAATGAGGACTGGAATAGTAACTGCAATACATATATTTTTCTCTTTCTTTTGATATTCTTTCATCCTTCACAAAGTTTAGCCATTATAAAGTAACTGTCTTTTCCAAGTAGTTTTCCCACTGTGATGTTCTGTCTTGTTGGATGTTTTTTGCTTACATGAGCTTGTTTTATAGCATGGATAGACAAAATGGAATCTATCATAAATTATAGCAGTAACCAGTGAGAATAAATCAAAACTTGAAAAATATTTAGTGTGCTCCTGGGAACAATTAGGATGTGATTCACTGTCGAAACCTGTGGAAAACAAAGTATCATGACTGCACTGATGACTAAACCTTTCTTTGTACAATTTTGAAACAGAAATATTCTATTTAACATTTCTATCCACTTTTACCTTTTATCAAGGGACAAATACTTTCCTTTTAAAAAGAAAGACAAAAAACCAAATTCTGACTCACTGGAAATAGATGTCATATGTTAAAACCCAAGTTATTCATCTGTGGATGACTACCTTGTTTGCATTGTGTCCTGGGAACACATTTTTAACTTGGTCTTTTCCCTCCTGTGCTTGGCTGTTACTCTCACTTGGACTAGAATGTCTTATAATCTTAAAGTCTTAATACATTTTCTAAATCCTGAAGGCAAAAGGTGAGATTTGGGCTGGTGTTTTCAATCTACCTCTCTAGGGATCAGTGGAAATAAAACAGTTTGCAATTGTGCAGAATTTGGTATAAAGGGTATGACACATGCAGTGCTGAGGTTGTAAAACAAAACAATCTCAGGACTAGGATTATGACTGAATTAAAAATCTTGGATGCTACAGAAACGGTATTGGAATTCTTGCTCTATAAGGGATGTGCTTAAATATGGTCCTGAATACAAAAACTTTTATTGAATTGTGAGCTTCATATTCTTTTTTCTTTTTTGAGTTAGACATGAGGAGAACATCACAAGCTGCAATTTAGCATGGTGCATATATGTGTTCTTAGTGCTGGAGCAGACATTCTCAGGAAACAAATGAAATGAGCTCGAATATAGAATATGCTTATATGCCACTGACATATAAAAAACAGGAAAAAAAGCCAGAGGAGGAAACAGATATGAGATTTATTTTTTTTTCTCCAAACTGTTAATTAGCATTCATAACGGTACTTTGGGATTCATATTTTCAGCATTGTGTCTGCCTCAGTCAGGGCTTGTACTGAATTATCCTTAGGTACAAATTTATTTCAACTGGGTTTTTAATATAGTTCCATGATTTTTCTCTAAAAGTCTAAAGTAAAACTAAACAAGTATTCAAATCTTTAAAAATATTAATACTCTAGAACAATTACTATATTGTAGAAGCTTAATTTCCTACTTTGCTGATAGTGGCTCATAGAAACTTCCACAATCAGTGGTGCAGAAATGATTGTAAATGCCCAGTTTAAACATACAATTTTGAAAGAGTAGTTCTTTCTTTAGGAGTCCCAGTGTTTTCCTGGCTCATATGGCTAAATTAATTTAAGATGTTGTCATAGTAACTGCTGTATGTAATCTGTATATTTGCTAAAATCTTTTTATGCACTGGTGGGGTGAATGTACATGTGGTGTGAATGTCAATGCTTTGTTTAAAGTCTATGTGGTAGGATGTATTTATCATACATGTATGCCATATTTGTGGTATAAGCATGTGTCATAACCTTTACACACATGCACACATCCCATATTTTATGTAAATATTTAGTAATGAAAAACATGAACCTTTTTCCTGTAACATGTAATAACAACTATCGTGATTGCATTTCCAAGTTAAAAAAAAAATTTACATGCACTGGTTACTGCGTGTATAGTTTTAAATAAGGACAAAACACATAAAATTGTAGGATATGATTGAAATTTTAACAAAAATATAATGCTTTGAATAAAGAATTCTTTGCATTATAATGACATGTCAAAATTATATGTAGTTGTCACAGAGGAACCATGAGAGACTGATAAGCATAATGAGAGTCTTGCTTTCAAGAAGTCAGGCAGGTCACAAGGAAAAGACCAGCAGGTTGTTTGGTGAAGATGAATGGGCACCACAGCTCTCTGGGGTCTAGTGTGGTTTGTGGGAGAAGAGACAAAAAATTCAAGTGGTCCTGTCCCAAATCTTCCTGCTGTTTAACCGAACTCAGTTTTCTCTCTAGATCTTGGAAAGAATTGGCAATGACAGTTTTCACAGATGCTTACTGACAAAAGAGCCATGAAATGTATTAAAATATTTGTTTTTAAAGCCATGACTGATCCATGTTTAAGCAGAGTGCAGAGCATTGCTTAGAAATCAGTGTATTTTTCATTGAGTTGAGAGTGAGACACCTTTGGAATGTTTTTTAGCCATTTAGAAACATTAGAGGAATTTCCAAAAGGTACAGAGCAGTGGATGGAGTTGGGTTTATGACTCAATAATCCAGGATAGCTCACATTAACCAAACTGATTTCTTTTTGGCAAAATTGCTGGTGTGTAACAATATGATCACAGATATGGGGAAAATAATTTCCTTTGTAGCTGCTGAGGTCACTGTTAGGCTTCCTTGTAAGTTCTATCTCACCTTTAAGCATACATTAAGTGAAAATACAAAATACATTAGAAGGACTTTCAGGAGAAGTCATTGAATATATATTTGAAAGTGCACTCCTTGGAGACCAATAGGAGATGACCAAAAATAAATTCTTGCAGCAGGTAGACTGTAATTTTATCCATAGCGAGAAGTGATCTGAGCAGCCATGTTAGCATTTTGCAAAAGTCTTGTCCATCTCTTCATCTTGGTTTTTGAGGTGTGTGCAGTGGCAAATCTTTTGATATCAACTGAACTAAAGGGCAGGACTTCTGCTTATGGCTAGAGAATGACATTTAAGATGAGGTGCTTTCCCAGAAGAACTCGGCGTTCTGTTTGCCCAAATTATTTTCTGAAGTCACATTACTCTTAATAATCAGGAGTACTACACTTCCACCATAAATTAAAGCTAATTTATTTTCTTTCTTTTATGTTTGAAAATGCTTTAAATGAGATTATTTTTATTATAACCCACACCATATAAATGATTTTTCCTTGTCAAATTGCTATACATTTACTGTAACTGTACTGATTGGGAAGTGGAACACATGCCATTTGCTTTTTTGAGGTGTGTAACTGAAAAAAACCCATCCCCTCAACTAGCTGATAGAAGGGGAAAAAGAATTGATAGAGTGAATCAAATGCCTTATTTATTTTTAGGAAGAGTTTGAAATTTCTAATTTCTCACTATTTTTTCTTAAAACTCTGAAAAATGTTTAATATTTCTTTAAGCTAGTGTACTTTTTGGCTGCTTTATGGAGAATATCACTTCTTTATTTTCCCATGGTTCTTAATTTAAAAAGTAGTGTTTTCTTAATTTAAAAAATGGTGTTAAATTATTACTAAAATTTATGGCACAGGTTTAGAAAATAAGGAGGCAGTGTAAAAGGAAAATGGAATAAGAAGAAAAATACAGATGAGAAATCCTTGACAATTTCTTGTTCAGAGAAGGCTTTAGACATGACATGATTATCTGGCAAGGTTGAGATAATTTATTCAGCTTTGAAATATTCTAGCTACTGATATACAAAACTTAAAGTAAGGTTTTCTTGTAATCATTTCAGCTGTAATATCTCAGAATTGCAAATTATTTTGCATACAATTATTTTGAGAGAAAACTTAATAATACAAATGTGTTTCTGGTAAACAAGCCAGATCAGAAATCACAATCAGCATAGTTAGGAAAATATGCCAGGACAAAAAAAAACCCCCAAAAAATCAAAAACTCACAGATGTGGAAAATCTTCAGATTAGATTGCATCAAAAAAAAGGTGCTTAAACCACTTAGTGACAAGGCCTAATATTTCACTTGTGAATGCTGATAGCTTCAGAATTTGTGGCAGTATCATATTATGATGGTCATGCTGATAATTGTATCATAAATTGAATTATAAATTGTATTATAAATTGTATTTTCACTAAAAATATCACAGTTCTTTTTAGTGTTGTTTTGTGGTGGGTGAAAAATTATATTTATTGTAACTAAAATGACAGATGTAATCCTATACAAAAATCAATATTTAATATATATAGCAGTTTATGTCTTTCAAATGGTGTGAAATAATTTCCTTCAAAAAATGATTTGCAGCCTTCTTTGAAATATTTTTAAAGATTATATCGATGTTGAAGCTCACACAACCTCAAATCATGCAGTCCATTTGAGTACTGAAAGGCAAAGGAGGTCCCTTTGTGCAACCATAAAAAAGAAATGAGTAGTGTAATTCATTAAAAAAAAAAAAGAGTACAAAACTGCTGATAATTTAAACCCTTAGTAAGCCCATACTGGGAAATGAACTAGAATATCTGGCACTTTTGAAAAAGAGGAAGATTTTCTTTTTTGTCAGATGAACTGCATCCTAATGCAAAAGGAAAAGTCGTATGATATATTTCCTCAGCAGAACTTCACAAATTTTCCTCTTTAAACTGCTTGCTTTCTTTAGGTCTCCTGGTGTAATTTACTTGGCTTTTCTCTGTAATATTATACTAGACATATTTCCTTATCTCTTTTATTCTTACGCTTTGTGGAGAAAAAAAAAAATGGTACTTTTGAAAGAAGAATTTGTTTTGCTGTTGTGAAAAATTAGTCTTTTCAAATGGGCCATATAGTTGTTAAAATTTTTCTTTCAAAGAAAATTTATTATAATTTAAGCATTAGCTAAACTGTTTCAGCTGCAGAACTAAGTGTTCCATGAACATCTCTGTTCTTCTGTCCACCACCTTCAATGAATGAGGGAACAGTGCAAAACAGCCCATTAGGATGATATTATTTATAGCACAGTAATTGTGAATCTATGTATAAATTCTCTTTTGCAATTAATTGAGTCATCCTTACAGCTGCAAGTAAGTACAACTGTGCCAACAGCCCACTCAAAGACAAGAAAGCATTTTTCAAAATTTAACCTCCTTTTTTAAACAGTTTGTGCTGAGGCTGGTAGTTGAAACTGAAAAGGAGGCACCTGACATTTATAAACCAATAAATTTTTTTAAAATAATCAGAGGTTAGATACATAAATATCTCCTGTGATATAAATGAAACTGGAGAATTTAATTTTAACCACAATAGTAAAAATTACGGGTGGTTAAGTTGCAACAAAACCACATGGAGCATTTTATTGTTGCATTTATTGTGCTTTTGATATACTTAGAGGTACTTGCCATTGTCCTTGCCTAAACTCAATGCTGTCACTTACAGAAATTTGGAATCCTACATTCTAAAATGTTTCATGATTTTTTACAACTACATGAACTCTAATAGATGGGCCACTATTTCTTTCTAAACTTTGATTTGATGTTTGTCTATATCTACCCTGGACACCTGTTCATAAGGCACTAAAGAAGAAAAAAGTGAATCTTCATAAAATAAATCATAATATTTGCATTTTCTTATGCAAGCTTGTTTGGCACTGAATGTTTTACATTTTTAATTGAAAGCTGTAATAATATGACAATATTCATGTTTTAATAATTTTTATCTATATTATACTTTGTGATCATCAAGTCTTCCACACTATACATACTGGCCTTGATAGGGTAATTAATATACTAAATTCAGCCTACAAAGTTAAACTATTTTTTAGTTGATTTCTTGTTATTTGGTGTGACACAATGTTCTGGGAAGAAGGATCAGAGGCTTGTCTTTTCATTCTTTAAGTAAGTAGGTTTTTTTTTTGTGGTAGAGTTGATAAATCTCAGCTTGCTTCCTATGCTTAAGTCATAAATATTTGTTAAATATAAGCATACACACACAGACAGATCCAATTTAAATCCAAAAAGTAGGGCTGCAGTGAGATAGATAATAATTGTACTAAAAGTTACAAAGTTCCTGTTGAAAGAAAAAATCAGAATAACCAGCAAATGCATGGAATATTATTGTTTGTGTATGGTAGAATCCACAGTGGTCTAGCATGGTACAGTATAAAAACATATTCAGCTTATTACAAAGACTCTGCACATGAAAAAGGGGATGCAGAAGATAAAGACTTTATGCCCTCAGCTCCAGGGCTTTTATTGTCTCCTGAGACATTGAAGTTATGCTTGATCCATCAAGTGGGATCAGGAGGAAGGGAGTTTGGAGAGACTTGGAGACAAGCACTTTTACAATAAGTATCCTGGGACAAATTAAGAGTCCTGCACTAAATACATTGCATCCTAAGCTCGTTTAAATAAAGAAACACTGTCACATTTCAGGCACAAATTAAATAAGATGTTATGGCATAGATTCATTTAAGATATATTGTAATTTTGTCCTTCTCTACTCCTCTACATTGATTTGAGCCTAAATCATCTCTCCAACAGAGCTGCACAATGAGAATGTGCATGCTGCTTGGAATTTTTTTTCTCTTCCCTAAATATTCACTCTACTTGCATGCTTACTATGTATACTTTAAGACTGTTCAACTATCTGGTTTCTGACTCTAAAGATTCTAAATTCTGGCCTTTATTTCTGTCCCTACATGCATTCCTTTTTATCTTTTAATTTATTATTGTAACCATTTCATTTTCATTTACAGTTACAAAAATTAATGCCTCATCCTTCAGCTGCTGCATGTCTTTCTCTACTTTCATCAAGAACCTGATTTCCTGGTCTAATTTCTGTTCCTGCTCTTCATCTTCATTATGGAGGGTTTTTAACAATTAGATATGCTTATTGTGTATCTGTTCTTGTCTGTCATTTGCCTACTCATTTGCATAAGTTCTACTCACCTTGGATGCCTCCATCCCTTTTAGATTTACATCTGCATCTAATTGCAAAAGGTGCTTCATCTTGAAGTGTAATCTCAGAGTTACAACATTTACTCTGATCCTCCTCCATCTTTTTCCTTGACACCCTCTGGAATTCTGAAATAAGTTGACTACCAGGGAGATGTCTAAATTTTACAGCTTTTTGGAGATAGGCTTGTTTATAAGTTTTTTTTTCAAATAACAGTTGAACATTCAAACAGTTGCAAGCCATCAAAATGAACACATATCTCTGTTACTATTCTGTACAGTCACAGTGCTGTACTGTCATGCTTCCCTCTGTCCCTGTCTTGTTGATGCTTTGCCTCAAATTAGATAATTTGTCTTTGTTCAGGACAGAGACTTTATTTACAGATTCACTCCCAAGAGACTAGCAGCCTTGATTAAAGACACTGAAAATATAAATACTAATTGCAATTAAAGTGAAGGTCCAGAAACAGCTTCTTAGAGGAAAGAATCTGCTCCATAGCCATTCTCTTGTACTTTTTCTTTCTGCCACATTACAGATTCAGTCCTGTAAGGATTTCAGCTTTCTGCAGCTATTGAACTCGTGACTGGATCTGGCAGAGTTCCTCATGACATCAGAGAGGCACCTTGTTTTTATTTTTATTTTCAGATAAACTTGCAAGGCCTGAAAAATCACATTCTAGTAGACTTGTCACATTGCAGTTTTTGCACAGGAAGTGCTAGAATATTTGTAGCACTGATGCAGGAGAGAAGGAGAATAATGGTCACATTTGAAAAAAAAAAAAATCCAAGGGAGTAATTTTAAGATGGCATATTGGCAGAGAAAATTGCAGCATAGTGCAGAGTGATAGATTACAGTGCATCTTGTTAATGCTTCAGTACTTAACCTCTGCGAATCATTTTGAATTTGAAATGGAAATGAAAAGGCAAAAATTTGAAGATAATTTCATCAGATACCTGAAAGGTTGTTTGTGATGTTCTAACTAAACTAGGAAATGCTTTTTCTGGTATCAATGGCAGCAAAAACACGTTCCTGTTTGAGGAGTTTGACAGATTTCATCACAAGAAGTGACGAGAGATGAGCCAGAAAAGGGAGAAACATTCATTATTATTTTAGCACTAACAGTGAAGGCAATGTAGCATAGCTAAAAGAAAGAAAGCACTTTAATTTACAATAAATTTGCAATGCTGACTTGATGTCATGTTTTTCCAACTTGGCAGAGAATATTAGACTCATATGAAGGAAAAAAATGGTAAAGATGGTTGTTTCTTAAATTTTCTTTGGGATGGCATAGTTTTAAAATTGAGCAACATTGTTTTGACACAGTAGCAGGATTTTCAATTTTTCTAAATAGGATTTGCATAATCATAGCAACATAAAAAGAGAGAAAATATAAAATTGCACCTTTTATAAATAAGCACATCTGGTGGAGGAGATAAAAATACAAGATAGCCTAATGTTTACTTTAGTTTATCAAGTGCTAGAATGCTGCTAGTGTTGCTGGCAAGATTTGTACTTTATGTTTATTGATCAAGTCCTAAGAGTAACTCTTCTCCAGAATATGCACACTTTTCCACTTACATTGAAAACATAAAAGTGAATTTTACACTCTGTCAACTCAAGTTCAGACTGAATCTGGCTGGAGGATGCAATGGGATGAATTAGAAAGGCTGCCATTAACCTTGTGGACCAGATGAGGGAGGTTATGAAACAGTACAGATGACTACAAATAATAGAATAGAAAAGAACTCTGATGTTATTTTATGTGTTGTCATTGCCAGAACATGAGGTCACCTCCTCTACCATATCCCTCTGCCTTAAAATAAATTTATTTCAGCTGTTTACTAAGGGAAAAGAAGAATTTTCCTTATGCTATTTGGTGGGGTCTTTTTGCATTTGGTCTAGATATTATTTGTGTTCTTGTATTATTTGCTATCGTATTTTCTCCCTTTTATATTTATATTAATCACCTGCAGTGATTAAAAGAAAAGTCTTTCATGCTCTCAGAGATGTAAATAAAGGTATCACTGGCAAAGCCTCTGTGTACTGTGTTTTGTAAACAGCACAAAGAATATAATTTTTCATGAGTATCAGAAAAGCTCATAAAAGTAATTGACTAATCTAAATGTTTTTCCTATGTGCAGTAAAAGCACTGAGGTTCAATTCACATGCTAGTGCTGCCTTACTTCCATGTAATCAGAATCCTTGAAGCTCTAAAACTCCTCTAAGACCATCAAGTCCAGCCATCACCCCAGCACTGCCAAGTCCACCTAGTGAGGGACTGAACCACATCCCTGAGTGCCACATGGTGTTTTTTGAACTTCCAGGGATGGTGACTCAACCACTTCCCAGGGCACCCTGTTCCAATGCTTGACGACCTGTTCAGTGAAGGAATTTTTCCTAATATCCAATCTACCTATCAGCCTTTATAAAACTTATGCTCCACACCCTTCATTGATCCATTGCTCTTCTTTGGACACACTTCAGCACCTCAAAGTCTCTCTTGTACCAAGGGGCCCAAAACTGAACACAAATTTTCTCTCCTTTTGTGTGGTTACCATGGCAAGTAGTTAAGATTTTGCTGCAAAAGATTTCAAGACTGTGAGTTTTTCTCCATTCTCCTTCAAAGTGTTAGTAATTACAATCTTGGCAAATAGGTTTTATCTTGTCTAAGGGTTTTTGACTGTGCCAGCATTAATATCCTAAACTATTTTGACTGTTATGTTAGTCAGCCTCTGGCCATATATGCCAAGTAGAGGCTAAGCAAATATATATTCTTCTTTTTCTGACTAATAAAGCAAAATTGTTACTGAGAGCCTATTCCTTATTTACCATGATGTGCAAGATATCTAGCTAAAACCTGTTTGAAAAATTTGAAACAAGTTTTCTTCTATTTCCATGCAATGTCAGACAGTCTTACTGAATCACAATTTCCCTAGAAAACTTGATGAAGCTTAAGACATAGACAAAAGTGTGTAAAGGCTGTACTGAATCTTGCAAACACTCTGTAAAAGTGGTGTTTTAAGCATACATAGCTAGCATGATGAGTAGTTCCTTTTTTGAGAAAGTTAAGATATGACAAATTATCACCACAACTGGTGTGAGCAAAGCTGTTAAATTGATTTCATGAAAGAAAAAAATGGTAAAAACATCTTTTTTTTTTTTTTTTTTTTTTTTCATTTTAAACTTCAATAAATAGCTGACTATTTCAGTGAGTTAAAGATGTAAGTATTTAAATAACATAACTGGCAGTTTAACTTGACTTTAAGACACTTGACTCTTCCATAATGAACAGCATTATTCTGGACAGTCCCTAAGGCAAGCAAAACCATGTGAGACCTGTATGAAAAACACAAATTCTATTTCATAGAAAAAATCAGAATGTAAATGTAGGATTACAGATTAGAATGAAATTAGAGTCTAAAATACATTCCATAGAAAATTGAGTATTCCAACTCTGCTTTAGCCATAATGTTTCAGCTCGAGAAGAAATTAACACAAATAATTTTGAAATTTTCTAGCATTTGATTCTGCTCTATGTAGGTAGACAAAATGTAGACAAAACCTTCTGTCGTCATTTTCAGTGTCTGGCAATGTATGGGATGGTTATTAAATATTAGCTTTCAAATTAAGACATTTCTATCAACCTATCTTTGTACTGATCTGTTATAAAATCTGATGGGTCCATCTTTCTTTTTTTCTAAGATGACATGTATTTAGGTTGAACTGCAATTTCTAGCTTTAAATAAATAGAAAACTTTGAATTTAATCTCAGACATTTTCTCTTCACCCTTTGAGGGTTCTTGTTGGTATTTCATCTGGACTGAGTGCTCACCATGAATGTAAGAAGACATTTTTTTTGCTGCTAGGGTGGATGTATCTGTTTGTTGTGATATTAAGCTCCAAAGTTCTTCCACATTTGTCAGTGTTTGTGGCTCTGAGGTGTAATAGATTGTGCTTGTTCTTAGTTCTGAAAGCAGAATATATCATAAAACAAGGAATATGCTTTGCATTGTTTTTATCTTAAAAGTAGTATGATATATAACACTCTTCCAGCTTGGATGTTCTCCCCATGAAATGGCATGGTTACCACTCATTTGGGAACAGTTACTACAGTACTACAGGTTGTCATGGTGTTTCCTGTAAACAGTGCTCAAAATGTTTATGACTGGATATCAAAATGCTCATGCTCACATATTTCCAAGAGTTAATGTTGTTTGTTACTGTATATACCAGGAACCAGTTGTAAATTCCCCAGGAGACCTGGAGTTATTATTACATATGTGTTATCAGCTTGTTCCCTTGCAGGTGTCAACCCTGGCATTAATAATCAGGGTTTCCTATCTACTTCTTCCATCATTTGGTCAAACCACCTGTCTAGTACTTTCAGTATAAGTTTAGGATAATGTCAAATTAAGCATGCTATAAAAACATGTGATGTTATGTATGCTTCAGTAAAATATTTGCACCCAAGAGAGCATGAGATTTTTGTCAAATTTATACAACTGCCCAATACCAAAATAATATTGCTTTAAGTTCTGGTCAGTACCCATGGTCATGACAAAAACTGGCAACAGCTGACAGAATGGTATTAGAGATATTCTTTCTACTAGATAAAAATAACATTAGTTTCACATAGTTTCATATATTCTAAAAATTCAGTAAGTCAACGTAGTTGGACAGTTGTTTTGGGCCAGCTAGGTAGCTGATGTGTAGGGTAAAGAAAATGAAGGAAAAGCAATAACAATCTTTCTCTTTAAGGTATTGGCAAAGTCTACATACCCTTTGGACCTAACAGAGACCTCAGATGTTTCAAAAATATGTTTCTCTATAAACTGTTTTAATTTTTCTTTTGCTTTTGATGTTAAGAGAATCAGCATTAGGAGGGATTGTGTTCTGTTCTTTCATGTGCACTAGTGATTATTTTGCAGGCACCATGGTGGTTATGTGGTGGGCATCCTTTGAGAGCCTGAACCTAGAGTTCTTCTAATGGAGTCTTCTCATGTATGAGCATGGAAGTCCTTTTTTTATGTTTTGTTTTGGTTTGTTTCCAGTTATTTTTCTCTTTTTTGCATATTCTAAAGCATTTAGAATTTTGAGGAATAAGAAAGTTTGTACAGAATAAGAACATGGATAAGAACTTTAAAATTCTGAACCACAGGTCCAATCAGAGCCTTGGGAATATGTTTGTGAAATTTGCATAGTGGAGGAAAATTACATATTCACAGAGCAGTTACTGAAAAATAACCCAGAGTGATTGTGCAGATCTTTGCTCTTTGATTGGCTAATGATAGGTTTTAGGCAATCACAGTAAAGGGAATAGCACATTATGCAGTTATTTAAAAATTAGCTTGTGCAAATCAGACGTGTACAGTCAATCAGAATGCAAGGAAGTAGATACAGTTTGAGGAAAGAAATAGTCAAATTACTTCAGTAAACTAACAACCCTTGTGATTGGTAGTGATTGATGTGTCTTTTCTGAAACTTTTTTTAAAAATCATCTTACAAGAATGAAAGAGCATCAAGAATATCAGAATAAATGATAGGCCAAAATATGCATATGAGTTTTTGGGATTTAGTAAAAACTATGCAATCTTTACCAGCTCCATCTACTTGTCCACTTTGCCAGAAAAAAAGTTTTAGCTTTGCTGTTGATTTAGAGTGTAATAAGTAAAGTGAAAGGCATGGAAACTACATTTTGTGATGGGATGTTCTTATGGTGAAGAAACCACTTTCCTTTGTCTCTCTTAGCCCTTGAATTTATTTTTCCTAAAATTGTAACTGGGGCAAAAAAGTCCCAATAACAACTTGAGTTGGACAATATTCATGTATTTTAATGATTAATTTGATGTTGCTTATTCTGTTCACTTGTCTTGTGTGTGTGTGTAAGATCAAAGAAATGGCATGTCCATTAGTTGCTCTGCAATAGTTTTAAGTTGCTAAAAACTGTGAGGACTTGATTAATTATCTAGTTTATTGCTAGAAAGTAGGCTGGTTTTCTTGAGAGTCTTATAGATGAAAATGCATTTACTAGTAAGAGCTTTCCAATAAATGTATAGCAAATATGTGATCTGAAGGTCAACACTTACATAGGAATTGACTCAAAATTGGTTTTATTCATATTTTTCCCATGAGAGGTGATTTAAAATTGCAAAAGGATGTAATTTGTTATTTCCTTTAAATCTTCATTAGAGAACCAACATTGATTTTTGTCCAGACCTTTCTCTCTCATTTTATTATTCAGACTCTTCCTCAGTTCTGATAAATACATACTGAATATAAAATGTTGACTATTCAGTGCAGAGAAAAGCATTTATTTTATCCATCCCTTATGAGAAACATCTTGGAAAAACAGTCTTCTATCTCTGACTGCTGGTAAATTATTTGCCTTTTTGAAACAGGAGAGGCTTGCTTTTTAAGTCCCATTAACTTCCTATTTAGTGGTGCTGGCTGTGAAGGGATATTTTTGTTACTTTGGATAAATATGTTCAAAGACAATAGCAGCTTTACTGATTTAATACTCCCCACCTATTTTAATCAGTTGAACATCTGGCCCTGTATGGATTTCCATTTGATAATTGTGTTTAACTTTTTGGTTTTGGGATACAGCTTGTACTAGAAAATTTAGCCCATCTCTGAATATATAAGTGATGGGTGAATAATGGAATCTATTGGTATGTAGACTAGAGACAGTGAATCTCACTGTGTGAGATTAAATGCATTATTCCAAGCATGGTTTGCACATTTTAGAATGCAGCTGCTGGACTGAATATCATTTCAGAGTTTTGTGTGGGACAAGGCTTCTTTAATGATTAGATTCCTGAGATCTGATTCTAGTTTTAGATATAATGCTAAAGGGTAGTTGTATTCCTCCTTAGTGGCACAGAGAATCTATGCTAACTGCATTACTGATCTAAAAGTTCAAAGATCTGAAAAGTAAATCTAAGCATGTGGTATTACTTGCTGACAAGAATAATGAATTTCTCATATATGGATTTAAGCCAAGTAAGTTCTGTGCGTCTATACTAAAATAAGATTCATAGATGTGCAAACAAAACTTACACACAGTGGCAAATTTCCCTTGAGCCATTACCTTTACTGTACTACAAACACCTTGCTAAATGTGGTGGTTTAACCCCAGGGGGCAACTAAGCACTTCACAGCTGCTGGAGAGGATCGGAACACTATCAGTGAGAAGACTCATGGGTTGAGATAAAGACTGTTTTATAGGTAAAGCAAAAGCTGCACACATAAGCAAAGCAAAGAAAAACCAGGAATTTCAATGGCTACTTGGAAGACAAAAGCAATTACTCTGAATATCCCTCCTGTCCTCCTTCTTCCCCAGCTTATATACACTGAGCAGGAAGCTGTATGGCATGGAATGTTCCTTGGGTCAGCTGGGGACAGCTGTCCCTGCTCTGTCCCCTCCTGGTTTCCTGCACAGCCCCAGCCCAGTGGCTGTGGGGTGTTGTGAGGAGCAGAAAAGGCCTTGATGCCAACCGTGCAAGCCCTGCTCACAATAATGCATCTAATAATAATGAAAAGCACTTAAACTATTTGCTAACATTTTTTGTTCCCATCCTTTCTTTTTTTCTTGCCCCAAGGGTCCTTATGGGTTTTTTCCCAAGCAGCAGAACAGTCGGAGTTTTGCATAATGGTCACAGAAGGATCTAAATCTTCCTACTGCAAAGACTGGGGGAATTAGTTCAGCCATGGAGCTTTAGGTTTACAAGAATGAGTCCTTCTTGGAGTGTCACTCTGCTACTTTTGGGAAACTAGCAGCCAGAATGAATTAGCTACAGGAAGACTGAACAAAAAAGCCATATGGATTAGTCTATTGTTTCATCAGGCTCTCTTCAGTACTGGGTTAAGAGACAAATATTTAATATTGGATTTATTTAAGTCCTAGTAAAAACATCCCCTTATATTTCTTTCAAGCCCTATTCTATCAGGTGGAATAGTGTTAGAAGGACTCCCACACTCCTACTCATATATCCCATATTGTTGTTATTTACACTAAGAAAGAATAAGGTCTAAAATATTCTTCATTTCCAAACTAAAATTGCATCCAAATTAAGTCAAGTTCAGTGGCGTGAATTGATGACAGAATTTGGATTTTTACATATTCTTTACCTGCAATTTAGGTTGCTGTTTTTCTCAGTTCAAGACATTTGTGGTACAATATGTTGTTTGTTTAATTATATTTAACACAACAGAATAGCATGATTGACTTATTTTCTATATTCCCTTCAATGTTTTTATTACCTGATATCACCAGATAGATTGTCATCACAAGGAGTTATGTAGAAAGTATCAGAAAGGGAATTGTGCTGTTCTAGCACCCAGGAGATATGGTCACAAGTGATCTGCTTTAAATGGCTTAAGTGACCAGTATGGCTCAGAGTAAATTTCTATTTTAACAGTGCAAACGTGCTGGAATCTGCTTCCCAGCACGTTCTGCTGTAGTGCAGCATAGTTCAACTTCCTTTGCAGTAAGCTCTGCCACTCATGAAGACATTAAATAATGACTGAAACTTAATTGCTATTTGACAGGCACTCAATTGGCTGTGATTTATGATGGAAGGTTTTCCTATTTGTAGTCCATCACTTGTCATCGTAAAATATTCCTGCACTAATTGACATTTTGACCAATATTTGGGTTAGTATTAATGCTGTTTCTTGCTATAGTGTTTGTGTGGGCCAGACTGGTGGTCCTCTTCTTCATCTTGGCTAGCAACTAACTAATTCTGTTGGCCTTGTGTACTGGAGAAACTCATTCCTCTCTGTTTCTCTGTTTTGTCTTATGTAGCATAATTGACTAAAAATCAAAGATTCAGGAATGACACCAAAAATATGCAAGATGAGACCTATTGTAAAGAATCTACAGAGAGACCTGTGGTAAATTTAAAAAAATATCCCTACATGACCCAGTTTCTGCTCCTGCTCTTTCTCTAAATATTCATGAAACCATGGTAAGGTGTGGTTTTGTGATAAGACAGTGGGACAGGTAAAGGCACAGTCTTGTTCTACAGACATGTCAAAGAAGGAACAGAAATGGGAATTGTGAATAGTGCAATGATTATTTGCACAGACAAATTCAGTTAGTATCAAGAGAAAGTATTACATGAATAGCTGAGAGCATGCACAGGAAGTGTATAGTCTAACACAAAGAAGCATTTTCAGTGTTTTTTATGATAAGCTGGGAGGAAAATATGGTCTGTTCTGGTTAGTATCATCTTTGTTTCAAATACCTTCATGTTAGACTACAATCAAAATATATGTACCTTTGAGGAGAAAAAATGAAAATTTATTACTAGAGTAAAACTCATTATTAACAAGTTAAGACTTGTTAATAACACATAGGGTGTATTGTATTAATTTTCGTAGTTATTAGTACATTGTTTTTGAGTAAACAAAGCCTTTATTTCAAAAAATAGAGTCCTGTTATAAAGGAAAGTCTGAAGCATTGCCAATAAATGTTTAAGCTTTTATAAAAATTTATTGTATAGTTAAAAAAAATAAGATGCTCAATATTTCTATGCAGTAAATTGTCAAATGCTAATTCTATATACCGTTTTTTTCATCAGCTATCAACAGTGAGAACAAGGTTATGGAAAAAATAATGAAAGAAATATGGATTTACCATCATTCTTCTTGATTATTTCCCAAAGTAGTCATTAAAATCCGGTGTTGCCTACTTATTGTCAAGTTCTCCCTCTACTGTTTGTGATGGTTTTAGAAGAAAATCCTCTATATTTTCTCATTTAAAACTCCTTTATATGTAAGTTTACCTACAGCAAAGGCAAGCAGAGTAGTTTTATTCAAATGTGCCATATAAGATGTCATTTGCAGATCATAATAAAGCTTGAGAAAAAGATCCCACCATTTACCACGTGGTTTCTAGATGCTAAATATTCATTTTAATGTGAAAGGGAAGAGAAGAGTCTCTCCTGTTCTTCAGAGACACCAAACCCAGGGGCTCCAGTCTGCAGCAGCCAAACACCTCAAATGCAACATGAAAAGCTTTGGATTAACTGTGTATAGATGCACTGGTTTGATGTAACAGCAGCTTGCTTGAATTAATGTCCTGTGACAAGCCCTCCCTTGCAAACCTTGAGAAGCAAACTGTTTCTTTGTCTACATTTTAAGCTTGGCTACAGCCTCTGGTAGATTCTGCATTGTTTCTCACACACTGTTTTTTGGTCCTTCATCTATGAAGGACCAGCTACCCAAAGGGTTTAAACCCAATTGCTGGTGGCTTGTTCAGCTTTGACACCTCTCAGTGTGATCCTTACTGCCTTTTGTAAAACAAGCAGACAACGGAAAGGCTCCAGAGACTTTCTTCTGTTCATTCTGTAATAGTTTCCTTGCCACGGGAGGCTTAAGAAGATTTGTACTGCCTGCTTTCTTTTCATTAGCAGTGAGTGCAATGCTGTTGGGTAAGTTAATGTATGAGACTATAAAAGATAAAGCTCAGGAATTTGGAAAAAGGGTGGGTTTTCTTCATTAATACATTTTTAATGTTATTTTTCTTGATTTATTCTGTATGGGGTGCAGTGAAAAATAAAGTAATGTATGACATTTGAGATATTTTCTGTTGTTCTCAGCCAAATAGAGAATTAGAATCTAGCTGTTTCTTGAATGCAATACTATGCTTCACTGATTTTTGGCAGCAGCATGTTAAAATTCTTGTTATTAGACTGACAAAGAAACCTGATTGAATTTTCAACACAATCATACTTCCTGTCATGAAATGTAATAATATTTAATGATACCCTTGTAAATCTGTGTGGTACAAAATGCATCAATTTGGGAGCTTTACTTTGACCACTATATTGCAGTAACCTTCTATGATCAAATTGCCATTAAATAATTTACTCAGTACTTCATTCTGAACACTTACTTTAAAGAAAATTGAGCATGTTTGTTGGGAAAACCCCAAGTTTAGCAAATGGATTTATATTTCTTTAGTATACACTAGCTGTTTGCATCAGATAAAAATTGACTCTCAGCACTTTGATAGTTTTTTGTTGTGAGAGTTAATGGCTAAATATTATTATGGATACATACATAGAATAGCATTTTTAAAAGAATAAGACTATACAATCCTTACTGTTATAGTTTTTCAGAAAACTCTGGGCTCATAATATTTGCTGTAAACACTGAAGAATAAATAGTAAATATAAATTAACCTTAGAGATAACCTTTTTGAAGTTGCAATTTGTATCTGGTGGATTGATGGATAGTAACTCATGCATGACATATTTATTTTTCATATATGAAGATGAAAAGTATTACAAATAATAACAGTCATTAAAGGATTGCTGTGTGCTAGATCTCTGAACTTTCTAATTATTGCTCATCATCATCAAATGTAGTCTACTTCAAATTTTTTATTGTCTTATCTATTATGCACATTTCTGGTCTTTTCCTTTGTTCCCAAACACATACTTCTCTTCTGGGATATAAGGAATACAATAGTAACTTAGGGAAATGCTGGTATCTCAGCTGGAAGAGTCCTGTAAGAATTCTCTTTTATTTATATATATATTTTTTTTAATTTTAAGGGGTAGGCACAATAGTTCTCTGCCTGCTAGACCATTAGTTCAAGATTTCTAAAGCAATTCTTAGTGAAATATACACAGATAGTGAGTGATTTTTCCCAATGACAAGTTTTATTGGTTTTTTTTTACTGACAGTGACTAGTATACTCTGACATTCTGAAATATTCAAGCAGAGATAACTGTTGATAGATGTAACTCAGCACTATTTCATATTTATAGAATCACATTAACTCCAGCCACACTTGTCAACAACTCTGCTCTTTTGATTCCCGGGAACCGTAGCTTGAAGCATTATCAGTATGTGATATAATTAATCAAGAAAATATTTATCCTCTGTTTTATTTTTATTTGCATGCTCATTACTACATATCACTGGACACAGTTGTTCAGCCCTCAGATAACTGCAGTCACAGGTTGATGGTTTAATTGTGTTCTATTTCTGTAGCTTTTTTAAGACAGAGGAGGCTAGCATAGATCATAGGCTAAAAATGGCCTTTACTCAATGGAAGTTGTACAGTTTAATCACAGAGTATGTCTCTTCCCATAGTTGATCATGCTGGTATTTTTGTTTTTTGTCTACAATAGCTTGGTGATTTCAAAAGGAGAGCTTCTTGCCAAATCTGAAAGTCTAATTGTGGTGGTACTCACAGAGGATCAAATTCTACCAGATATCTCCAAGACCTTGTTCCCTGGCATAACAATCAGAACATCTCTGTATGGCATATGTGAGCAAACATACATACAAGCAACACATGACCACATTTTGAAAAGTTTAAAGTGATTAATTTGTTGCCCTCCTTATGGAACAGGCATTAAGGCTCTCAGAGCTGTTGACTTTCTTATTCCACTTTCTTGCCTTGTGTGCACAGGTCTATCTTCATTGGAATTTTTATCCTATGGTAAGCATGAGATAAAATTCTCACATCACTGAAGTCAGTATTGACATTTAGCTCTTGAACAGAGTCAATTTATCACAGTATGAACTTCATGTAATGCAGCACCTACAGTGAGGAAATCAGAGGAAGAAGGGAAAAATTTCTCCAGTGATCCAAGCTTGATGCTTTGAAGTCATACCCTGCAGTAGTGGGCAATAACATAGAGGTGCTTATAAACAAAAGGAATTCATCATGATCCTGATTCACTTCACCTCACTCTACATTTCAAATATTTTGAAAAGTATTTATCTTAAAAAAATGCAATGAGGTAGCTTGAGAATGCCATTTGTAAACTAATAAATATGATAGGTGTATTTCTGCTGCTGCAAGGAATAATGTGGGCCTTTCTTTTTTTCCTTTTAAAGGTCTTTGCTGCATAATGTTTTTTCAGAAAACATTTTATATTAGTAGAAAAACAATCTTTGGCGTGGCCTTTCAGCAGAGTATAACTTGTAATTATTTTTTTGTGGAGACCATTTTAACTGTCTGCAAGGATTCTGATCAGCATTCTTCACTCAAACACCCATTGAGTTCAATAGGCTTTTTCATGATTAAAAGAACCAGTAAGGAATGTTGAATAGAGACAGCTTATTCAAATGCAAGCAAATCTTTTATATTTTCATAAGGGAATTAACAACCTAGATATTACACACAGAAGACAACTAAGCTTTTAACTGGTATCTGGGTGCCAAGAAGATGGCATCTACAATTTTAGAGCTATTTGTTATTTTGTCAGTGTGGCTCCAGGCTACATAGCACTGGATAAAACGTTTATTTTACATAACAAATAATGAAATATTGCTGCTTCACTGTCTCTCTTCATATGATTAAAAGAGATTAAATTTGGTTAACATCACTTTACATTAATTTCTGATTCTACACATGCTGTTGAATCCTACTCTTGATTTTTGAAATATGTGTATAGGATTTTTCTTCTGCTTATAACACAGTCCTCAGTTGCACAATGAACTAAGAACTACTCATCAAATAGTTCCACATCTTTGAAGGCACAGAATAATCAAGAAATTGACAAGTAGTTTAAGAGAGTTCCTAATATTCAATTATAGTTTTCCACTACAACATGAACATGTCAATATTCAGATTTTAAACTTGCTTCTATCAAGATCTCTCTGCCCATCTGTTGGATATTCTAGCAAGACTGCATTTTATGACTTGGACAGCTCAGAGAACTGTTTTGTAAGGAAGAGAAGGTGATAAATTGCTTTGTTAATGAAGAGTCTCTGTGGGTTGCTGAAAGGTAGGTAGGGTGCTGAGAAGGAATGCTAGTTAAGAGTACCATAGATCTCCATTTTTCAATGCCATAAAATTTCCCAGGTTAAGAAAAATTGAAAAATAGATTTTAATGATTGTGATATTATTCATTGCCTTTGGAGGTAGTGGAAATACCAAATACATGGAAGAAACTTGCTGTATAAAGAAAGATTTCATGGCAGAATAAATTTTCCAGACCATGTGAGAGAGATTTAGTGGAAATCTCTACAATTAAAGGCATTACATCTGTGGTACTTGTTGAGTAGTACAGTATTGAATTGAAGAGAAAGAGCTGTTTCATATGTATTCATTTACTTTGGGACATTCTGCCCCTTTGTGATTAGAAGAGAATACTGCAAAAAGCAAAATTGCTCCAGCATATTATTGGGATGCTAACTTGACCTTTGAAAATAAGAGACTTCTTTATACAACTTCTTTTTGTGTAGTCTCATGTCGCCTCAATAATGGCATGATCAGCTCCTGATCTGCACTGAGGTTTCTGTTTCAGAGCTCCTCCTGGCCTACTCTTAGAGTCTGAGGTAGAGGATGTTTATTGCCTTTATGAGCAGGTCTCTGCTTTCTGTAGAGAATGTTTATTGCCTTTATGAACAGGCCTCTACTTTCCAGGATTTGTTTTTAACTCCAGCTGGAGACTACTCTTTCTGCATATATTCTGCTTACCTTTTTCTCCATCCTTATTCCTTGATGCTTCCTCCAGCATTTATTCTCCAGCCAGCTGTTCCTGTCTCCCTGTCACTCCTCTGGTGCTGCATATTAGAGCAGTTGCTCATTCTCCTCTGCACTGCCATGCACTGTGGGTAGCATAAATAACTCAGAGACATAGTTTATAGCCTTAACATTTGCAATCAGGCTCCTCTCTTATTTACTTTACCACATGGCAGAAACAGTGCAAATACAAATGGGAATGCAAAGGAGTAATGTGTGTTTCAAACAAAAGGAAATGCTAATCAGCACCAAAATCAAAACTGCAATGTGTCTCTCATGAACTTGAGTCCTTTACAGGAGATGAAAATAACAATTGTGTGTGTGTGTGTGTGTGTATTCTATCTATCTATCTATCTATCTATCTATCTATCTATCTATCTATCTATCACCTATCTATCTAATCTATCTCATGTACAGAACATATGTGTCTCTTAGGTTTTAGATACATACAATTGCTCTTTAAGAGCAACTGTTCTCACATGAATAAAGTTCTGTAGAGAACTTCACTTTGTAGAAAACCATTACAGTTAGATCTGACAGGTCTTGATAGTTGGTTTCTTGGGGCCTGTTGAGAACTTTAATTCGAAGCACTATTATGTTGAGCTGCATTACAGCTCTAGTTGCATTCCCATATCAACAGACAGTTCTCTCACAGGCTTACTTGAAACATTTTAGCAAGGTGTTTATCTGTGATAAGTCATTATTGCTTCTGATATGGGAGGTCCTTGGTGACCAGCCAGAGAATCTTTATCTCAGCCATTTGTCCTATTCAAGAGTCTTTCACAACAGCTCTGTTGGATTCAGCAGATTTATATTGTTCAGGCTTGATAAGTAGTTCATTGATCAGTTTTCTTTCTGTGAGGAGAGAATGCAGGAGACAGGTATAATCTATGGTACTTTTACTTGTGCTGACTGAGAGTAATGCAATATGATATGCCCATTTTCTTGTTGAGTGTCCATAGGCTGGACCTGAATGGGTGCATTTTACAGTCCATTTGGCATCCTCCATATATCTGTTCATACTAAAACTGATATTCTTTTTATCAAGGTCCGTCTTTTATGTCACTGTGTAGAGTTTTATTTTATGGTTTTTCCAAAGCAGAGAACTGGAATGATACCCATTAACACAAAAGACCCTTCAGTGTCCCTGTCATTAGACTGGCTTGGTTCAGCACCTCTTGCATGATACAGCTGTATAAATCTTTAACCTGTATAGAAGTACCCTTTAAATCAATAATAGTAATTGAAAAAGGATTGATGTGCTGGAATCACTTGAGAATGCTTCTGTTCACAGGGTTGGCAAGTGTCTATGAATAGTCAAGCAATTTGTAGCCATCTGTGTTAATTCATGTCTTTAATAAACATTTACCTGGTTTTAAAAGTCTCTCTTCATTGACTTTTCAACACAAAAAATATTAACTATTTCATCTGCTTCATAAGATAGCACAAATTTTTTGTATTATATTATTGTTAGTTGACCTTTTAAAAGCCAGGTAACTCATCTAAAGAAGTCAATAAGATGTGGGAGATATAAAAATTGCTAGCATTGCTTTGGCTCAACTCAGTTACTGCTGGGCTTTAGTAAAAGCTGGTGTGTATATACTCAACTGTATGTGTGTATGTACCCAAACTGTACACTAAAATTTAACATCTTAAATAACATTCTTAAAATTGGGAAAGGTTGTTTTTTTTTTATTTTCTCAATCTACCTTTTAAAGCACCTGTCTTCCTATACAGAAAAATAGATTTGTAGTAGTTAGATTTGGAATTCCAGGTCAGTGCCAAGGAACTGAATCCTCTTACATTTTACTTACTGGCTTTAAATGTGATCTTTGCTAGGAAAGAATTACTTGGTTTCTATCAATTTCACTGCCCAAGGTCCTTGGTGCTACAGAGGATAAGGCTGGTAGATTGAAGGGAAGTTCTGAGATAGATAAATTTCAAAAATATCTTGCAGCTGTAACAAAGGAGAAGAATTTCTCTGCATGTTCTGAAACTTCTTCCAAGCATTACATTGAAGTATAAATTAGTCTCCTGAAAAAAATTATATGAGAGCTTTCTTGTGTGGCAGAAGAGAAGGATGACCTTTATATGTACATATGAACAAGTGGTAGGCTTACTTGGGGTGGGAATGAATGGCAGCTAGAGAATGTGCTCTGAAGGAAACTAAGACTGCAACTAGCTTGCCATCAGGACAAGTTTCTGGCACTGTTACAAGTCTTGAATGAATCTAGTTTTATTTACTGTTAGGTATATTAATTAGCATTCATTTTTAATTTAATCAAGCCATTTTATTCTTGATATATCAGAGATACTTTTACTGCATAGACATCTTGTTGTTACAGTCTCCTAGCAACAGAAACTTTTCTTAAGCTGAAATTTACAATCTCAAGAGTTCTGTGTCCAAATTACTTTGAATAGCCTTAATTTTCAACAGAGTTTCTAAAATTTAATCAATCTCTTCTTTTGTTAGTTTTATTTTCTAAGAAAGGCATTTGATTAAGTTATTTTCTGAGCCTTGATTAGAGTATCATCCCAAATGTATTTCAGATCATGTCACAAAAAAAAAAAATCTCAACTATCCTGCCTACATCTTGAATTGGATACATTACTAAGATATATTGTTTCTCAAGCATCCTCAAAATCAGCAATCTTGAAGAGAACTTCACTTATTCTTTTAACTCACACTGAGCCTCTGCAGTTATTGTTAATCAAAGCCATTGATCATTGTTAACAGAATTTGTACCAGGTGGTCTCACTGCCCTGACATTTGCAAGTGGC
This sequence comes from Oenanthe melanoleuca, assembly GCF_029582105.1. Taxonomy (NCBI): domain Eukaryota; kingdom Metazoa; phylum Chordata; class Aves; order Passeriformes; family Muscicapidae; genus Oenanthe; species Oenanthe melanoleuca. Next base: position 112,127,731 of record NC_079335.1, read on the forward strand.
AATGGAAGGAAAGCAGAAATATCTGTTTGCAAACTTCTGAATACTTTCTGTGGTCATAAGGGTGCTCTGTAACACCTGTAAATAGAGAAATTACGGGGAAAAAATTGTGACCAGAAAAGAAAAGACACAAATTATTTCTTTATGCAAACGCAGTGCATGTCAGTGGAGAATGGTGACAGAAATGGATCCATCACCTTGCTCTGCTGTGCTCTCTGTTCCATCTCCCATTTGTTTTCCCCCCCACACACAGTGCATCAAAGGGTCCTGGCCCTGTCTGTGTTTTACATTACCAAGGAGTTTATACTTCCAAAATGCAGATCCATTAGTTACTATCTATCAATTTATACACACATATATAAACTAGTATTTAACATAGTACTGAATATGGAGGGGTTACACTGCAAATAGATACAAATGCATTTTGATTACTATGGTGTAGACAGAAGTGAAGTTTTTCCCCCCATCCCTTGTAAATTTTCTCACTGGTCATAAAAGAAAAGAAGATTAAATTCCTAATACTTCAAAATTTTATCAGAATTGTATCAAAATTTTATTTTGCTGGCAGTAAATGATGTGTTTTCTCCTTATGGATTTGTAAAAATCATGCAGGTATTTTTAGGACAGTGGATGTAATGTGTGAAGCAATACAACAGTATTAGTTGGTTTTTTTTTCTGGACATTCTGCATGCTTGGTCTCTGGGTTTTCCTTATTTTTTAATTCAAGTGCCATATGGTCTGCTGCTTCCCTGGGATTCTGACACCACTTTTGCACTGCCTTGTCCTGGTAATAATCTGTGCAGCTCAGTTTATTTTAAGACATGCTACAATCACAGTAACAGGCTATTTCTTAGTTCTGTGCATTGCATAAATATAAATAACATCATTTATGTATGAAGATGCATTATGTTCTCTATGTGATAGGAGTCTGGTAATGATCTGTGGCTCTGTGGAATCAAAAGGTTTTAATGTAAATTATGAGCCAGTTTCCTGTGAAGATGTGAACTTGGGAGAGGGCTGGTTCTGGGAGACTCATCAATCACTAGTGTGGAGAGGTTCCTCACAAGCCTTGCATAGGTCACTATGGAAGCATGGAAAGAAATTAAGTAGTTCCATAAGAAATCAGATGGATTTCCAATGAATGTTGTAGCTCATTTTTAGGCTTTTTTTTTTTTTTTTTTTTTTTTTTTTTTTTTTTTTTTTTTGTGAAATAATTTCACTTTAACAAATTTTAATTTACTGATAGTGAAAGATTTCTATTTTGCATCCTTTCTATTTTGGCATCCCTTGCCTTGGCCACTCATTATCTTTGTAAAGGCTAATATCTTCTGCTGGTGTCTGTTTGGGATAGGTCTGGGATGAAATGCATTTACTGACGTCTGTGTGCTTAAGTCCTGCATTTTATTACCTTCTTGGAGGAAAAGGAGTAGGAATATGTTGGTGCAGACCATATTTCTCCATGGGTAGGTGTAAGAAGGAACAAAAGTGACTGAAGTTCACATTCTTGTAGAGATCAGAAGCTCCAAGTTCTTGGCACATTCTTCTGTAGTTCTGAAGTTCTGTGATGCTGAAACCAGAAAGCCCTGTTTAATAAATGTGTTCAATAAGGAAATGGCTGCTACAGATTGAAATAGATAAAATATTACAGCAGATTGATCCACAAAGCAACTCCCTCAGGCCTGCTCCTGGCTCACAGCTGTTCATCCCTCATGATTTCCTGCAGCACCTCATCTCTTGGCAGCCTCTTTCTCTCTGACCAGAGGAATACTTCACTGCATTAGGTTCCATCCCTGTACTTAAACAGGTCTTCACCGGATAAACTGAATCCCTGATAAGTATTTCAAATGTGGGTAGGAGACTTACAGATCATACCTATAATGCTTGGGAGACAACCCCATGCTTCTGAGGTCAGTGTCCTTGCCTATCCTCTCTGTGCTACCTTTATATTTTTAAACCATGTGGCAGTGTTGTAAAGACATTCCCAGCTATCATCAGACCTCAACTTGACATTTGCCTCTTCAAAAAGTCCTTGGCATAAGCAGGAGGCACGTATGCTAACACAAAACTTTGCTCTGTAATTGCCCAGATGCTTCTAACATTTAGAATTTGTTAAATCATCATCTCTGGGATTGATAGGTTTCTTTTCTTGTGTTAATGACAGAGAATCTTGCAATCCCAAGCTGGCCATTTTTCATATGGAAAAATGATCTGTGTGATAAAAAGCTTTAGGGTCCATGCCTGTAGAAGTATGAAAAAAGATACCAGTGATTCTTATATAAATTCAGAAAAAAATAGTACCTTAATACCTAGATATTAAGGCTTTCATTTAAATACATATCATTCCATTTTGCTGTAGAAAATAAATTAGATATTGGTTTCTGATCTTGATGAGTGTTTTCCTTTGTTCTTTCTTTTCAAAAGTACACTGTGTATATTGGGAGTTGACCTAAGACTAGGAATTCACAGAGGACTCTCACATTATCATCTGTGTAAAGAATAATAATGCAGTCCTGCAATGCTTAGTAATTAACTTATTGAAAGATAACCTTTTTCATGGAAATGAACCACTGACAAATTTGTCTGACAAAATCAACTCTCAGTTCTTGAAATACGTGGTTATCTCCTTATGCTGACTTCTGGTTTTGCCATGATACTTATAAACCTTATAAAACAAGAAAAATATCCCCACCCTAATTTGTTATTTTTTGAGAAGCCTTTTTTTCTTATGAGTCTTTAAAATATATCTTTCTGTCTCTTTTTGAACCTGCATAGTGATACTACAGCTTAGCAGCTTAGGTGTTATTTTGGGCACAAGTATCTATCTTCCTGTTGCTCAGTTCCAAGCAGAACACTGTGCTCCATGTCCCTGACCTGTTATTTACATCAGAAACTGGCTGTGAGATGGAGCTGGCAACCTGAGCTTGCCTTTAGAAGTTGTGGGATTCAGTCAAATATCCATGATTAGCAACTGACTTTCTTTTTAAGTACTTGCTCTAATTGCTCTTTACAGGTGATATAGATTACAGATAACAATGAACTCTTAGATCATTATTTAATTATTGTTGATCTTTGTGCTGGTGATGTACCACACAAAAAAAAAAGGATTTAAGGCAGGAAAGTTTAATACTACCAATACCAGCTACAATCATAATTTCAGCTAATTTAAAAGAGACTTGACTTTATGATGTCACTTTTTATATCAAAATTTGTTAAAACTAATTTTGCATGATGTGTTTAGTTTTAAGAACTCTAGCTTAAACCACTTCTCCTAAAGACTGAATGCTAGAGTTTTAAGAGGTTAAAGTTTAAAATCATGACTCCTCCACCACCTGTACTTAAAATATAAGTGTAGGTGCAGCACCTTGCCATTTCTTGTTTGTCCAAATCCCTCTGGATGTCATTCCATCCTTCAGGTGTCCCAATGACACCACTTGTATTGGTGTCATCTGGAGATTTGTTGAGGGTGCACTTGATCCCTGTATCTCTGTCATTATTGAAGATATTAAATAAGACTGTTCACAATGCTTGTTGCTGGTGTCCACTGGGGCTCTGGGCTGTTGACCACTGCCCTAAGGATGTGACTGTGCAACCAGCTCCTTGTCCATCTAACAGTCCACTCATTGAATCCATCTCTTTCCAATTTACAGAGAAGGATGTTGTGAGAGACTATGTCAAAGACTTACTTAAGCTATTAGAAGACTTTTTACTTGGGCTGAAATGAGTTGATGGGTTCAGTAAGTCAGACTGTGGTATTGGCATACACTCCTCACAGTGTGCTTGAAAGGCTTATTTTTATCCCTTAAGAACTAGATGTCCACCCAAATAGCAGAGTGTGACAAGTTTAGATTTATCCAGGTGTGGTGAACTCAGAGAGGTTGTAAAATATTCTATGAAATATTCCTCCTTCATCATGGAATCATTGACTGCATTCTGAAAACTATCTAACTGTGCAAAGTAGTGATGTATTTTATTCATTGAGAATGTGGCATTAGAAGGCATTGATGGAACATGATATCCCAAATATTCTCATTTTCACAATACTGTAATTAATTATCAATGTGCCAAAATGCTGGCAAGGTTGCCCTGAATGCATAAAATGTCATTATCTTCTGAAGAAAATATTTTAAAATTAAGAACCCCTTTAAGGACTTGCAAGTAACTGCTGATTTTTTAATTTTTTTTTTTTTTTTTTTTTTTTTTTTTTAATTTCAGTGACTGATTCTTGCTTTACTTTTTGGCTTGATTTACTTGTGTTACCCTTTATATTAAGATCATGCCTTTCTGCTTGTGGAGATTATCCTATTGCTCAATTCAAGGGAAAAAAAATATAGCAAACTAGAAAACAATACCAAAGAATAGTCATAATTAAAGTTATGGAAGTTTAGGAAAATTCTCCCAAGAAACAGTGAGATTTGTGGGTTTTTTTTAAATTCTTTTTCCTTTAAAATCTGTACTTTCTTGTCTTGCCTAGAAAAGGGCTGCTCAAGCTGACTGTAAAGGGAGCAATCCTATCAAGTCTTCAATTTCTCTGGAACATGACATGAAGTGTGGAAATTTCCCTGTATCTTTTTATAAATAAATGTCAAATCAATCACTTTGTCATTTCCTCTAGTATAAAAACATTCTTATAATTTATAATTTATAATTTATAATTTATAATTTATAATTTATAATTTATAATTTATAATTTATAATTGGTAGGTGTGTGATAGACCTGTGCTTGTACAGTTCTTGTATCTCTGAATTTCTCATATTAAAAAAAAATTAACATAAAACTTTCAGTCAAATATATGGAACTATGAATTTTTGTGGAAACAAACAAAAGTTTTTTAATTCAGAGGAGGTTTTGATTGAAAAAAATAGATTCTCAAAATGAAATTTCTTTATTAAGATCTGCAAAATAGGATATTATTGGTGTCTTATCACACCTAGTACTTACCACTGTAAAAATATTCTTCATCACAAAAAAGGCTAATTTATGTACAAGAACATTGTCTGTCTTTTCATAGGAGGAAAATGCCTTGTGTTTGCATATTTTTTTATTTCATATTTAAAATACAAGGTTAACATTTCTGTTGTTGATAATGGCAAGTATATACTTTGCCAATGAAATAAAAGCATTCTGTTTACTCCTGTGACAATATCAAAGACCTAAATAGCATTTCAAATTTGAAGACATGTGATTTGCCCTGAATTTTTTATTCTGCTGATTAAGCAGCAGACCTACAATTATCTGACAGAAGCTGCCTTCTTGACATTTTCCAGCTTATTTTTTACCCTCAAGTAGAGCTGTGTATTTTGCATAAGATTTAGTTAATCATGTAAGCTAGTTGCATCACTGGAGTATTTTTATTTCAAATTCAAATATATTGCATACAAGAGCTTAAAATAAATTTTTCAAATATCATCTAATGTCTATCTTCACCTGATTTAAATTGTTTTTGGATCTCCTTCCCTCACCTTCCCTATTAAGAAAAAATCGATTTAAATTTAAATATACAAAAATATGTGAGCCATTTATAATATATCTGCAGAAATTTAGGTATTGATATATAGGGTATGATGGCTAATCCATACTTTTTTTCCTTCCCTTTAACATAAGTACTGCATTCTCACTCCTACGTTATGTTCAGCACTAGGCAGAAATATTTGGAAAAGCTCTGCTAGGGCAAAGTATTGACTTTTCCAAACAGTTAATTATTTGTACAAGTGTTGGAAGGTTTGTTGCCCTTGTTGGCTAGAGTTTCTGGTACAGTTTTCCCTGAAAATGCCAAGTATACTCTATAATTACTTATTGTCCTTCATAAGGGTTAATGTTAGCTGCTAGTGAATGAACCTTTTTCTTAAATTCTGGTGCAGGATCTTAGAAACTGCTCTCAGTTTTCTTAAAAGGCCAAAATACAGATTTGCTGAACTGTCAGGTACCATAAATACTAGCTGTATATCATTCTTAATTTGGCTCAGGCCAAAGCATTTGATATATAATATAGTGCCACAGGTTGTGCAAGCACAGGAACTGCACAGACAAGTATTTGTCTCTATTCTTCAGCTGCCAGCCCAGATACATTATCATATATCATTTCCACTTCCAGCAATGGCATTGAAACATCCTGAGCAGCAGTATACCTATGTGCATTCCCAGCAGAGAGTTTCAAAGGTATAGACACCTCATTTAAGGCTCAAAATAATTGTTAATTCTTTCTTACATCATGAGGAAGCAAAGTTTTTGCTGGTGCTAAACATGCACTCTCCTTGTTGAGAGAATACAAAGGTGTGCTCATACTTCACTGAGAGGAAAAAATACCCTTTGCCTGTAATATCCTTTCAAAAAGGCTGTGCTAAATTAGCAACAGAGGAGATGTACCCAGGGCATTTGAATTCTCAGATTATGACCACTTCATATCTTTAAACCTGTAGAAATGAAAAGTATTTTCCAAACTGCTCACTTCTTAATTTTCTGAAAGAGTGGCAGACTTTGGTACTTTGCCAGATTTTGAAAGTCATTTAGATGCTCAAAGATCCACCTTTGAGGTAGGAAGGACACCCAGCTGCTTTGAAAAATACAAAAGGAGCTGCTTTTCAATTTATACCAAACTTATCTCCTTTTGTTAATTATGCAAAACATTTATCTGTATTTTGGAGCACCTATTAAAATGTATTTTAAAAATTTTTGCTTTGAATCTCCTCCTATGAAACTATTGTGTGACCTGCTAAAGGGTTTGAAAATCTGTTGCCTCTTAGAGTCCCTGGGCTGTCAGGAAAATTGTATTCCATTTGCTGGAGACTCTTAAATGTACTCTAGCACACTCCAGTTTAATGTTCTCTGCACTTGAGCTCGTTGTGCATATGGAGTTTTGATTGAATTTCACGATTTTCAAAATGATCAGTGCTAATTGTTGATACTCCAGGACAGAGAATTTTGTAGAGCAGGTAAAGATGTCACTGCAGGTATGAACTATTCAGTGTCCATTGGTAATTGTTCCCAGGTGCAGAGAGTTGTGGAATTCAGTTTAGAGATAATTTTGTTGCTTGTCCAACAGATATCCAAATTAAAGCATTTCCTATGAATAACTGAGCAATTGTTAAGTAGTAAAGAATTTGCAGTGGTCACAGTTTGTCCAACAGACTGCTGAAATGGTAATTTTAAGAAAATTATATGTAAAAATTTAATAATTAAAAATGCATTTGTGTTAATTGTAGCTCTTCAAATATTTATGAATAGCTGTAATCTTAATTTCTATTTTTTCCATATATAAAATAAAATGAGTTTTAATCTTTAAACATTTTAGAAACCAGAAGTTTTATAATTTCTAGAAAAAGGTGTGCTTATTTTTCCATATATAAATGTGCCCCTTTTTATCCATATAAAGGACTCTAATAACAAGATGAGCTGGAAAGAATGAAAAGAGAATCTCATTGGACTAAAATATAGGTCCTTAGGCATTTTCTTCATCTTTGTGTTTGTTCAGTCAAAGAATAAAGATTGGTATACCAGTAAATTAGCTTTTCAAGTATAGTTGGAAGTAAAAGCATAAAGATGGTAAAGAAGAAATATTTGACTTTTAAGATAGTATAGAAATTACATATGTGTCTACATGTAAGTACAGTAACTCTTAAAATACTGTTTATTAAAATTCCTATTCCAGAAGGTTTTTTCAAACCTTTAATTGACCCACTGAAAATTCAGAAGGATGAAATCTTTTTACTACTATGATGGCAAATTTTCACAGCTGCATTAAATGATAGAAAGTAATTGTGTAAGCTCAGAAAAAAAGAAAAAGCCAATGCTTTCTATTGTTCTTCCTAAAATTATTTTTCTGATATTCTAATGCTCCGACTGACACACTGGTATAAAACCTGTTCCTAATCTGTCCATGTTCCTGGGGGACAGCATACCACATCTTTCCAAACAAAAGAGGGAAAATAAAAACTTTACAGAACTAAAAGAAATGAAAAGCACCAGAATGCATATTAAGCTGGAGATTTAGATATCTAATTTGTTTTGACAATTGAAAATTCATTAAATTGCCTTAGACACCGAGCAAAGTGTGAAAATTTAAGACAAAAATACTTTTTTGTATGGAGACTTGAAACAGAATCACTCAAAAGAAAGAGCAAAGAAATTACTGAAGCAATTTTTAAAGGTAACATTTATTTTTTAATTAGTTTCTCTTCCCATAAATCTATTTCAGATCCAAGGAAGGTGGAAAGGAAAATTAATATAAGTTTTGAAAAAGGAAGCTGAACTTCCTGCTCAAGATGAAAGATGAAAGCTCCATCTTTTCATTAAAACAATTTCAAATCCAAGCTCTGCAAAGACAAAGATCAGTTAGGATTAGGTGTCAACTCAAGCAGGCATTGAGAACACTCACTTATAAAATGAAAGCAGTTAATCAGCTCTTGTTAATCAGTTAATCAGATCTCTGCTGTTAGTTGACTATTGATCTACAAATTTGATTGAAATAAATTGATTAAAATAGATAATTTTAATTATAAATCCAAATATGAATCATCTAAAGTTTTTTTGTAGAAGACACTGCCCTTGGAAGAGGGATATGTTTTCTGTATTATTTAACAGATATAAAGGCCAGAGATTAAAGTCCAGCTGAAGGACGTCCATGCATCCATTTCTGAAAATAAACTCATAAATAACAATCTAGTACAAACAATATCCAGCTGATCTCAGAATGCTAAGTAATACTGCAAAGCAGCTGTAATGCAAGAAAATAAATCAAGTGTAGGAGGGGAATTTTTCTTTACTTTTCTGTGAGTATTCTTGCTTATGGGATGTATGCCTGACCTTAAAGTTATTTTGGAAGAGCTACCTTGTACTTCACTGAATCCTAATGCTTAAAGATGGAAAGTGTACTTATTTTAATCTGTGAGAATTTCAGGACAGATGGATGAACAGAGATCATCACTTACTTGCATTCTTTGCATACCATCTGCTTAGCAAATACTAGCAGGACAGAAGTAGCATATGTTGTTTGGCTGGCCCTGTGTCCAGGAAACACTGCAGACTGGCATGGTCCAGGGATGGCTACATTCAGTGTTTCAGAGACAGTGAGGATCTTCACAGGTGTAAGAAATGCTCACTGATAGTGGAGCAGCTACAGGAATATTTAACAGTCCCAAGCAGATGTTATCTTTGAAGCCCATATATATGGGACATGCAGAGTACCACTTCTGAATTCATCTTGCTAACACAGTGCATCCAGGTTATTGTTCAACTAAGTAAAAGTCACCTGTTTTTCTAGTTTGTATTTGAAAATGGGAATAAGACTGTGAATTGGTAGAAGAAAAAACATGGGTTAGACTGTTAAAGGAAAGCTTTGTTCTGGGTTACTGTGGCTCTCAACATCAGTCTGGTTTCCATACAAACTAGAGTTGAAAATATAAACAAAGACAGCCCCAGTGGGAAAGAGACAGATAAAGTTGGTTCATTTCTGCTTTTTCCTCATCCTCTTAAACCTTTTTCCAGGGGTCAGATCAGCACAGACATGTTGTAGCCCAGCAGCACAGTCATGGCTCGCTGCCCTTGCCCAGTGGCACAGAGGGGAGTGAAGTCTCTCTCTCTCTCACTCTCTGCTAAATTCATACCCAAAGGTGAGCAAGTCTGAGCAAGGATGCAGAACAAGTACACACATCTTAAGAGCCTCACTAACCAATGAGAGACTGACATCAACCTTTGCTAGGCACATTGGATTACAGAGGAAAATGTGTGAGGTCAGCTCAAGCCAGCTATTTCATAAGAGTGAGATTTGATTAAGGCCGGGGCGTGACCCAGCTAGATGGGGCCAGAGATGGTCTGGACAGTTTTGCCATTAATTTAAGTGGGAGCACAGTCTTTTGCCAGCCTATAATCTTTATCACTTATAGTTTGTGATTTCATTATTAAAGAAAGCTGTTTGCTGAAGATCAGAGGCAGAATTTTTATCAATTATTATAAAGCTGGTTCTTTATCTTGGCTTCTTGTATAAATATAAGCTTGTTTATTAGCTGTCAAGCAGCCATGCACTCAAGTATATAAATAGCATTAGGAAAAAATGCATTTAACTTTTAAAAATCTAAATTCACTTCCTATGTAAAAATAAATTTGCTTTGAAAATTGTTAGTGTTCAGCAGATTAATCTGCTTCATTTTTGTTGGGCTTTCACTTTACTACTTTTTTAACAAGATAAAACATCTATTGAAAGTACAATCATAATGAAATGGCACAATATAAATAGATGACTTTCATCATAATGCACTGTTTTTAGAAATGTTCATAATTTAAACAATTATGTTTCTTGACTTCTTGCCAATTAAGTTTAGTCATCTAGGGGTTGTGAATTTAAATGAGAAAGCTGAATGGTCTTTTGCAGATAAAATCTGTTGGCAGGAACACAATCACAAGGAAAGGCATAATCCTTTCTTTTTCCCTTATTTCTCTAAGTTTCATAAGAAAGATAAGAGGAAAAAAATTAAGTGGCAGGAGAAACAAAACAACTGTGCAAAAAGCGCTTTATCACTTTTACATAGATTGAATATACTTTAAAAAATCTTTGCTTACTACCCCTTGAAATCAGCATGATAGATTTAAAAGATGTAAGAGATGTTAAACATACCCATGAGAAAATTAAAATGAGAAGCAAACCTTAGCCAATAGCTTATTCAGACAGCTCTAATGAACCTCTTCAGAAAAAATTTGAATCCAAAATCATAAAGAAAAAATTAAATAGGAGTGACAGTTTTAGATATTTTAGATGGTAAACTGTGGTCCATGCATCTAACTTTCCATGGACTCACCAGAATCCCCTGGGGATTAGAATTAGATTAGCTAAATGCCTAACAGCTGTCTCACAGGCATGAGACTAGATAAAGCAACCAAGCTGTAAATCTGTGCAAACTGCATGAAAGGCTACATAATGCAAATTGATTAGTTTAGGACTTGCATTAATGTGGTTGTGAATAAAAATAACCCACCAACAAATCCTCTCCTAATTTTAACATCTACTGAAGAGAAAAACTCAACAGACAGATCATTATGAGGTATAAGTCTACAATGAATTTACATTGTGATCAAAGAAAAAAACAGAATTACTAATCCCCATGAAGAAAGAGTTCTAATCTCTGTGCAGAAAGGCAAATATTTGAGGTTTTAACTTGGATTAATAGGTGGCTTTCATGGAATACCAATACCCTTTACATTTTTTAAAAAATGAAAACTATGAACACCTATTGATTTGCATTCAAGGATGTAACATGTGATGTGGTACATCTCAGTTAAATAGATCAGACACTTTTGAAATGTAACTTACACTATTAGTTAGTTAGTGATTCTTTATCTATAGTTTTATATAGCTTGCATTTGCAAGTAAGAATGGTAGGAATATTGACTTAACTTCCTAAACCTAAAGAATCTGTTTCATAATATTTTTGGTCTACTCAAAACTTTGCATCTTTTATTCAGTTTAATTTTATCACAGAAAAATAAATGCCATTAAATGAGCCCTTTATTTGTAAGACATTTGTAAAATTTTATGTCTTAAGCAGTCAAGAGATAATAACCATTAGATGATTAAAATACAGTGAGATCAGTGACCTATATTTTCTCATTGAATGCTCTCCCTTCATATCTTCTCTTTATATATGGACTGTTACATTAATATTGATATAGATTTTTTCAGTTCAATATGCTGAAAGAAAGAGAAGTTTCATCAGATTTTTGGGCTCTGGGTTTCAGTGAGACTAGAAGCAACCTTCTTGTATGAAGCAGTGTTCTCAAAGCTTTGGGAGCCAAGTAGTTTGCCTCTGTGATGTTTTTGAATGCAAATAGATAGAAAGTTGTTCTACTTATTTTTAGAGTCAAACAGAAGTCACAGCCATAGTTTGCATAGAAGTAAAGCCCAAGGTAATAAGGGAGATGTACTGGATCAGGTGCTGATGGGGCAACTTAGCTTTTGGCTAGATAGAGAGAGCGCATGCAGAATAAATTCATGTACAGGGTTTCTCTACACTGTGCCCTAAGTGCTCACAGCCAGAGCATGCAGTGACCTCTCTTGCCTACATGCACTGAGAATTCACCATCTAAGAGTTTCTCTGCTCCTACGCCTGAGAGATCTGAGAGTATAATATCTTTAATGCCTTTTTAATACAGGGCACTGTTGCAATAAAGCACCTGTAATTCCAATTCTAAAGCCAATCTGCTATGCATATAATACTTAAATGCTCATTTGACTCAAATCAGATTTCCCTCACTGATAACTGTAATCACTACAGAGAGTGCTTGTCTCTCTGTTCCAGCAGCACTGTATTAATACAATATCTCAGTTCCTTTGTGAAGAAAGAAGTGCAAACTTGTATTTTTACTTTCAAAATTTGTATCAGTACTTCTGTGATGTAGGAAGAAGTTGGTAATTTACGATTCTAATTAATGAATGAAAAAAGGTGCATCCTTAGTAATCTTTATTGAAGATGACATGTTTACATGACTGCACACCAAATCTTATTCTAACTTGTTTATTTGATTATTTGTGTACTGTACTGATTCTGAGGAAAAAATGTAGTTTTCTGCTTCTTAGAGAAGTTCTTAAACCATCAAAATGGGTATTTGAGTTCTTGTTCATTGTATTTTGGAAAGCAAATCAAGAATTCAGTATAAATTAATGAAGGTCGTACATGGAGGTAAAACTGAATTCTGGTACGAAGTTCGTGCAGTTTAGCTTTTTCATTGCAAAAAAAAAAGGGAAACAACCCTCCCACCAAAGCATCCTAACTGCACTTAAAACACTATATCAAACAAAGAGCCTCAAAGAAGAAAAAAACATAATAGAAAATGTATGAAAATTAAATAATGTGTTTTGTTCTGAAGCATAGATTGTTCATTTGTTACTTCAGCACACAGAACAAATAACATTAAAGGCCATAAAGTGCTGTGGCCTTTTGCAATTTTATATTACTTGACCCACTGATTTTCTGTGAGTTACACAGGTAGATATATCTCATAGACTATTCTTTTCCTGTTATTCCTATGAGCCAGTGGTTTTATTTTCTGGTCACAGAAGCTTGGTGTGTATCATCACTGCTTTTTTCCTGATTGAGTCTTCCAATCAAGCTATAGGAAAGTAGTAGGGAGCTGCAGGAAACATAATCCAATTGCAGCACTCCGTGTCCTGAGTCCATAAAGCATGGAGCACTCAGGCCATGTCACAAAGAAATTGAAAGTGGACTTACAGGAAGTTATTTCCTAAATAAAAAGCCTCCTAACACCAGTCCTTTCAAGGGCATGTTAATGGAGTCCCAGCAGCAGACTGAGATATGTAAGTGATGGGTTGTATCTCACCCCTAGCAAAGGAAACTAAAGGAAAAAAGGAAAAGACTCATGCTACCTCCAACTATTTCACAAGTGAATGAATGCATTTGTGCTCTTATTAAATCTCTTGCTGTGCTGAAATTTAAAGTGACTTGGTGTTGGGAAACCAATCAAAATGGGAAGACAGGAGCAAAATATAGATATGTATATTCACCTATGTTTATAGTTCTCATTTGATTAGTCCAATACTATACAAAAAGGGTGTTTTAATGATGAGCATTGTCCTGCTGTGAAAAAACGTGCTAAATGGCAAATGAAAAAGTGGAGATTGTCCTCTGCTGACAGTGAGGAAAGACATTCACAAATAAGGTAAAGTATGGTGTTTCTTTACTGGGGGGTGTGTTTGAAGCCATTCATTCCTTTCTGTTCTTTCTTTCTTTTTATTCTTTTTACAGTCTTATACCTTCTTGTTATATTCATGCCATTTAAGGTATTTTGCATATGTCATATACAAATTTTTTGTTCTCTCTGTGCTGTCCTAAAACCAGTTTTAGTCAGATGTCAAGCTTTGATTTTTCAGTGATCCATTTGTGATTTGTGGTTTGAGAGCTTCTGTATCATCCTGTGCTTTTATTCTCTAAGTTTCTGCCTTGTGCTTGTTGTCTGGAGGATTTTCCTACTTTTTAAGACTGGAAGAGAAACCCAACTGTGTCTCTGCAGTTAGCTCCTGGTAAAATTTCTTTTTCTCCCCTCTTGCAGAAGCTTCCACATGCTTATTTTTCTAAAGAAAGGTGGAAAACAACTTACACTCCTCACAAAGTTTCTGAGTACCTTCATTTTTCTGCTTGATTGCGCATCACCCAGCTGGTAACTTGGAGCCCTCCACTGAAATAATTTTGAAATCTAACTGGGTGTGGGACAGGATTATTCAGGCATTATATTGCTGCTGGTGCTCTGTGGCATTGGGTCTGCCATTGTGGCAAAGTTTGGGAGAATGCCAAATGCCAGCTCTCATATCTGTCTCCTGTCAGGGATATCTGAGCACTGACTTCAAAGGCTGAGGAGGGACTTACTGGACACACCCTGCAAGAAGGAGTCTTAGGGAAAGAGGGCAACATAAAAGGGCTTCCTGCTGGTTTCCTGATACATTCATTCTGTATGGTTTGACATTTTGTTCCCTTCCCTTCCCCCTTAGCAAATAGCTTAATTGTTTGGAACAATTATTGGTGACATTATTCTGCAAGGAATGGTGGAATTCTTGAATTTATGATTCTTGAGATTTTAGACAGATTAGCTCTACTTGTATCTTGCTTTACTTGCCTGTATTTAGTTTATTCTTTTATACAGATATTGCATCATGCCAATATGCCCTTGATTTTTTTTCCCCCCCCAGAATTTTACTTCATGGTAGCCAAAGAACAGACTATAAGATTAAAGGAAGTTGTGTCCTCAAGCTTCTCATTTTCTTGTGTGAAAAGTAACACTTCAGATTGAGGTTCTCTTGCAGAAGAGAACTCCATGGAAAGACAACCTGATAGTGACAGTCTATCATTAATTTTCATGACTTAATGACTTCACTTACATGGGAGTCTTACAATGACTTCTAATGAAGATCTGTTCCAGTCTTTTATATTTATGATCATAGAACACTTTTGGTTAAAAGGATCCCTTCAAATTCATCTAGTCCATCCCTCAGTTATGAGGTTAAAAATCTAGTAGTTCTGAGCTGAGGTTGTCCTCAAGTAAGAATATTTAAAACTGGGGATACATATAAGTGATTTACTCCCTACTGGCTTAACTCCTCTGTGGTTCCAAGCAGCCAGACATTCACCAAGTTGGCTTATTTCAATCACTGTCTTTGCTAGGGATGTGACATTGGAAAAATGGAAAGCAAAATGTAGCTGTGATTCAGCAAAGCACGTAAATAGAAGTATTTAACAGTGAGCAAATCAGGTAAGTGTAGCCAAAGGTAGCAGCTTTACTGTAATCTGCTTTGTCTCTGGAATTAAAGCCAACAACACTCATGTAAATTAAACACAGTATCTTGAATTGATACTGCTCTAAGAGTGAAAGTGTGTTGTGCGTTCTGGGATGGGCAGGAACAGAGCAAATCTGAGCCAAAAATGGAAGATGTGTCTCCCTCTTCCCTAAAGAATTTATCAGTTTATAATACACCTTTCTGAGATGCTAATCATATCCTTTGTAATATGACACTATGTAGATTTTTTTTTGAAAATGCAAATGGTAAAATATAAGGGTCATAAATTTCCCAAATTCCCAAAAGGTCTAGCCTGACTAAACAGCTAAGTTTTGCAGAGGGAGTAGTTTGTTTTGAAACTAAAATGTTGAAAAGGTTTGTTTAGAACATGTAGATTTTGTATCTACAGAGATTTGGTATCTTTGTAGGCATTGAATATAGAGATTAAAAATGCTGTCTATATCTGACACTATTGGAAAGAAAAAAAGTGTAAATAAATCCCTCTGTCCTAAAAAGGCTTTGAACTCTCAGCCTGCAATGTGTGTGACTGTTATTTTGTTTATTAGGCTATACAATTAAACATATAAACAAGTGTCAAGATATTTGAATGCTAATTTTGCCACTGGAGGGAGCCCATATTCCATAGATACTGTAGAAAAAAAAAAAGATTATAATTTTAAAATGAAGAAAAAGATGCTTCTACATTAGAATACATTTTTCCTGGTTTTGACTTAGCATGTATGCAGAATTTCTGTTATATTTACTCTACTTTTCTTTTTTATTACTTCCATGTAACATGAAAATTAAAACTCAAAAGTCAGAAAAGCAGTTGCCTGCTTGAATATAACTTATTCCAAAAAAGAGACAGTTTGGAATTACTGCCTTAGTTTTAACACTGGGGTAAGGAAATGCACAACCAGACACAGCATCAATGTAGCTCCAGAGCTGGCAGAGCCTTCAAGTCTTTGAGTCAAGAGCCTTGAAGTCTTTGAATATCATTAAGTTTCATTTTTCATAACAGCAATTATCTTCTAATCTGAGTGGACTTGCTAGTATGATCTTTATCTTTTGAGACCTCTGACTTTTAAAATATGATCTTGAGTTAATCTGTTCTAAAGCATGGTTCAGAAGTCTGGGGAAGTTACCAGTGTAGTGCTGTTTGTCATCATCTTATAATAACCGGTTGACAGGCAAGAAGCTATTAAAGCTTTCCGCTCCCTTGAGGGTTGTTTGATTTGTCATTCTCCGTTTTTGCAGGCTGTGTACTCAAACCAATTTGTGATAACATGACCAGAAACCTAAATTCAGTAAAGGGCTCATGCTGACATTGTTATTCCACACCAGAGGCCCAGCAGGGAGAGATAGTGCTATAATTCAGATAACATGATGAAATGAGATCTGGTATCACAAAGACTTTGGTGGATGAAGAAATATAAGCATTTCCTCTTTTTAAAAGATAAACATTTTCTCTATTTATTTAAATTAGAAGAAGATGTGGGGCATACTGAAGTTGCTTTTGCTGTTTTTGTTTAACATTTTTAAAGAAAATTCAGCTGATCTGAAGCTCAGGGAGATGGTTGAATTAAAAGATCTTCTCTCAACATATATTTTAAGAATTTAAATTTACTTTGCCAGGTAGCTTTTATTTCAAATATTTGAAGTAGGTCAGAAGAAAAACATGCAACGAGCTATATTTATCACAGGACATACTTTAAAAGTAAATTGCATAAGCCTAAAAGAGCTTTATGTTCCCATAATTAAATTGATATTGATTTGCTGAATATTTTAAAGAATCATTTTTTGAAAACATTGGACAGGTCAGAATGTCCTTGCCTTTAGCAGTGAGATCATAAACACTAGCAAGAGTTTATAGCAGAAAAGTTAATTTCCTACCTATTTTGCAGTATCTTGTTAAAAAATTTTGCATTTTTAATTAATTATGTACCATTTCTCATCTTGATATTTGAAATTGAATATCTCTTCTTATTTTTTCTTATTTTTATTTATTATTTTTTTCTAGTTTGTCCTTTTTGTATGTAAATGCAATGTAGTCTTGCTAGAATTGGGGTCTGTGGCTTTGCCACATGTGTATTCCACGATGGCAACTGAATTTAGCTTCAGGATTAAACTTTTCTGAATGTGTTTCAAGAAAAGTTGTATTAACACGAAAGAAAATATACCAAAGCAAATGCAATAAAATGAAAGTATTGAAGTGTATCAAAGATTGATGAATTATTATCTTGTCAAACCCTATTATACTGAGGTCATAGATATGTTTTAGATACTATCATTCTGTAGTGTCAAATCTGAGATTTTTCTTGAAAAGTTTGTTCTGACAAGTCATAAGCTAATAATTTCGTTCATTCTTAATAGTTTGTTTCAGAAAACATGCACTGGGATGAACTGCAAATTTTCATGTAGAAATCTGGAAAATAGGAGATAAAGAAAAAAATCCTTTATCTTAATTAAAACCAAATGAAGTTAGTACAAGTATTGCCATGGAGAGTTTCTGAATGTTCCATTGTATTCAAGGTAAACAATGACTTTAGACTGTTCCTTTTCTGTTTGTACAGTTTGAAGTTTTGCTGCTTAGAATGTGCTCTTAAACTCAAAGGAATTCCATTTTCAAACAGCTTTCCAACCTCTTCTTTCTATCAGGAATATTCATCCTCAGAAGAGCTCTTCAATGAAATTTAAAGTGAAGTAAATGGAGTGTTTGGCTTCTGTAGAGTTTTTTTGATGTAGGCATTTCAAGCAGTTCAACCAAAGAGGTTTTTTTGTTTCTTTGTTGGATTTTTTTCATTAGGACCAGGTAGAGAAACCGAGTTATAGAACTGAAGAAGGCCCAAATTAAAAATATTATTTCCAGAACCCTGATTCAGCTTAATTCTTTAGCCTACATGTGTTGGTACCAACTCTGCATCCTAATATATTGTGGAAAATCACAAGATAAATTTGCTTAAGGCTGCTAGGTCTTTATATCTCTAAAATCTGATTTATTTTGTTAAAGTAAATCATGTTACTCCATCTCAGTAGTGCTTTTGGTCTTCTTTCCTTAGTGGATGTGTGGAAAATCAGTACTGGCAGTGTTTTCTCTATTGTTTATATCCTTGCTGCAAAAGTGTTTTATCATAACATCAGTTCCAAATTGAAAAAGGAGATGAGATCTGAAAAAGCAGACGGTGTACAAGGAATGGTAATTTATCAGACAGGAGATACAGGAGAGGCCTCTGTGACCTTGACCCCAAACTAGATATTCCAGGAGATGTTTTTGGTTGAGCTAATGACCTTTTTTTTTCCCTCCAGAAATGTGATGTAAAAAAATTTTTCTCTATTTTCTAGAAAAACTCTGTGTAGAGCAAGGAAAAGGATTACCCATGCCAATTCAAACAAAAGTTCATATCAAAGCTCTGTTTCTAATGAATGCAGTGCTTAAAAAATTAAATCCTTGCTCAACTCCTCATGTGGTGCCAAATTGGGCTTTCATCTTCAGAGGAGAAAAAAGAGAAAAGCTGAAAGAAAAAAAAAAAAGATTGAAGAAACTTTTCATTGAAGGAGAACAGGAAAGGGGAGTACTGTAGGGACTATATATCATAAAGTCCATGATCTCACAGTAAATACATATTAATTAGTTGAGTCACCTGAACAAAAATATTCTGTCCAGGCTTATGTCCTATTCCCCAAAAAATCTACTTTCATATTTCTTTTTACAGTTGATACATCCTTGTGAAATTGTGATCATCTTGCAAAAGACTGAGAATTTTTATCATATATTTATTTACCAACTTTTAGTGCTTTCTTCTAGGCCCAGACTTTCTTTGCTAGTCCCAAACCTTATTTGAAGATAAAGATATCCATCCCCTGTGCTTATGACAGATCTGTGGGTTGTTTTTGTTTTTTCTTTTTTCCTGTTGTTTCTAGGTGGCAAGTATGGTTATAGCACTAAAATAACCCACAAATTCCAGACATTTATAATTTGAAAGATGGGATTTACAGTTTTTTGTAGTTCCAAAGTTGTTAAATAGGTTAGCTTTTTAAGAAAATTATAAAGGCACCCATATTTTATTATTAAACTAAGAATCTATGCATGTCTCATAACAATCCATTCATTTACACTTCAGCACATCAGATTAAATAAGGTTGAGCTTGGCTGCACAAGAGAAGAGGGAGGAATTTCAAAATTTCATTTTCAAAATTCCCTCACTATTTTTTGCTGAAGGGACTTTATGAGCCCTATACTTCTGCAAGGTCTAAGTGTCTCCATTGCCAAGGTATGAGATGTTTCATTTTTGTTTCTCAGAAGATGTTGTGCCTGACCCAAGATAACTAGTGCACTTGAAAGACTTTGATGCCTTGTGAATTGCAACACTTTGCACATGATCTAAAATTCAGATTTGAGCCCAGTATATTTTTGAGGAATTTTTTAAACACATGGAAGAGCAAGTTACAGAAGAAGTATAAAATAATTATCCTAATTTTAACATAATATGTATTTAAAAAAAAAAAATTGCTTAGGGCCTGTACTAAGGAATTTGGTGTGGCAAGCAGATCTCATAGAGAAGTTTTAAATAGAGGAAGATGCAATGGTTTGTTTGGCATTACTTCTAAATGGCCTGAGAATTTTTAATAGACTATCTAAGTGGCAGGAAATTTTCTTGAAATTATAATGAAAAGATTCTTTGGTTTTGTTGCTGTATCAGTGAATATAGAAGGCAGGCTATGAGGCAGGTCATAATCCTTGTCTCTTAGTTTTGTAAAAAAAGTATCTGTCTTTTTCATAGATGAAGCTAAATTAGCATTTGGAAATGTGTTTTAACTGAACTGTTTCTAAAAATAGAAAACATTAAAATAAATTATGTGAAAATGTGTTTGTTTGAGCTAGTTCAGTGTTGGGAATGTGTTGATGTGTTTTTTTAAATTTCAAGAGGGGGGAAAAGTAAACAAATTAAAAGTTATGTACCAGAGGAACAAAATGGAAACATAAATTGTGCAGCCATCTGCAGGACATACTTTAATGGCTAACACTGAACTATTTTAATAGAGTTTGAGCCCTTTAGAGAACCAAATGTTATTTACAAGCTAACCCTATTAAGTGATAAGAAATGGCTGAGTGTTTGGTATCTAGATGATTAAACAAACCAAAGTCAATGTTGCTTAAAGGTTTGGAAAGCTTTGTATGAGCTTTGTGACAATTTAGTATTTCATTAAGGAAATTAGTATGTTTTTCTATTTTGAAGCAAGAAAACAAAGTGTGGAATTAAGGTTTTAGATATTTAACTTCATGGAAATAAGCCTTCTTCAAAACAGCAATAAGAGAATAGAAACTTTTAAGCACATGGATCTTTAGAAGGACTGAAGTATAAATTACAGCTGTATTGCTTGCTTGTTAGCAGATTAACAAAACCTTTCCCTTCCTTTACAAAATATCTGCTTATTCATTTCTTTGGCTCTGCAATGCAGATACTTTTTAATAACCATAACAAAATAAAACAAGAAAAATCTGTTTCCTCAGGTGTTGGCAAAGACCAGTACAAGGTGCCAAATAGCCCTACACCAGTATTTGGGGCCACCATCCCATCCTTTCACCCACAGAGTGGACTTTTGCACCTTGCTGTAATCCATGCCCTTCACAGAAGTGATGCAGAAGGATAGAGGCAGAAGTCAATCTGGCCCTTTGTCCACAGACTCACTCAAAATATAATTTTTCCCTCAACAGTGCTTTGCTAGGTTTTTGCAATAATTAGAGAGTACAAATATGTTTTGTGGCTAGAAAATGTTGGTGTTGCTAAATTAGAGTGCATGATTTAACTATGTGGTTATCCTAAAGCATTTATCATATTATAATAGGATGATAACAATAATAATAATTTGGGTTTATGACATTATTAAGATGCCTACTTAATTTGGAAACTTAATTTAGATTACAGCACTTGCTGATCTGGGTCCCACCAGAACAAGATCATTACTCAGAATGTAGTAAATATTTTAAGAAAGAACTCTTCTATGGACAGAAATGGTTTGACCTTCCTTTTGCTTTTCTACTTCAGCTAGGTATTGTGTACTAGCATCAGATTTTGTGCAGTCCCATGGTGAACTGGATCAGGGGACAGATTTGGTAGAAAAAGAACAGATTTTTGTAGTTTCAGGCTTTATAAATTTTCCATTCCATCTGGGCAAGAGATGTGATGAATGTGAGCACTAGAGCAAGGGAGGCAGTGGGGCTGAGTACTGAAAGAGGATGTTAGGAAATGGGGATGTGGGATTGCCTTGTTTTACAGAAATGCAGTTTGTTGCTGAGTTAGTGTGATGGCTTTGCACAGAAACAGAGCAGAGAGGGCAAGTACAGAAAGTCAAAGAAAGCACACCGGCTTTCTGTGTGGAAAAAACTGTTACTTTTTGTTTGGTAGCTTCTTCCCCCCTAGTGTTCATTTAAAAGAACTGAAGCAGGTAATGGTAAAGTGGATTTTTTTTTTTTTTTTTTTTTTTTTTTTTACTCTAAAAATGGTCCATTTATAGCAGCATTAAAAAAAGCTTCACCAGAACAGAAACAGTATTAAAATAGACACATCTGAACTTTTTTCACTGTGAACAGTTCAAACTGCCTTACTTTAAAGGATCATATGGTTTATTCTGCTGGAAGCATCAATATAATTTTTCTGTAGTTTTTTTGTATTTTCAGGGTGTCTGCATGATTAAACTTTGGTGGTTTTCCTCAGAATAAGGTTCTTTTCTCAAAATTCCTCATTACTCCTTCAACTTTTTGCTACTAAAAACACAAAGTAGGAAGTTGAAGCCTTCACAGCCAGCAGTATAGTAACTGTGAGGTCCTTTGGCACCCACGGTAGGCAGGAGCTCATAATTCCTGGGATGATTTTGGTCCTGGGGTAGTTTAACCAAGAGTAACAACAACAAGAAATCTTCAAGAAAAATCCTACTGTGTCATTGCCATGACTCTTGACATGTCAAGAGAATACATTTGCTGATGCATTTGCTCTACCCAAGTAGCAGAGCAATGAAGAAACATTGCAAATATGAGAATTAAGAATGAAATCACAAAAGACATAATTTTTTAAAACATGACAGAAATGCATCTGCACTAAGAAGCATCAGAGGATTTAAAAGTAATTCAAAATCTTTTCCTATAGCCCAGTCTTTTTGTTGTGTCATTAAGCAGTAAGTAATAGGATTTTTTGCAGGAAAGATATATTTTCAAATCAGCAACATAAATCTAACCATATGGATTAGGAAGTCATCCTTATCTACTTACAGTCTAATCTTCTGTTGATACATAGTGTGTTCTGTTGGCATTTCTTTAATATTGTAGGAGATGAAAAGCTCATCAGTCACTTACAGATTGCCTTCAATAAGGTTTTCAGAATGCACTTTTAATGAGGATAATTTTTAATATAAAAATTGTGTAAAATTTCTTGACATGGGTGATAAAAGTCAAAGGAAGAAAAAGCTACAAATGCAACTATTGTGACAAGGGTCTTCTTGCTATCTGTTATTCCTGTCTTATTCCTCATGCCTAGACCTGAGTCTTCACATATCAGAAAAATCTAGGTATGCAATTTCTGCAGACCTACAAAAGCATGCACATCTATATAATGAAGAATTATTGATAATTAATCCAAATAACAAATATACACAAATATTCATATTAATGTGTTTGAAAAATATGGCTGCCTAAATGGCTTTAAATATAACTTCTTGGCAATAAATGCTGTTAATATTTTCCTAATTTTTGGTCTTGTACAATTTTTTTTTTCCAATTCTTTCCAATTGGTTAATATATCACATGTGTGTGATTTCCCTTGCTGTTCCTGCTGCATTTGGTTTTTCACTGACTTGTACATCTTACACTTTTGAATCTTACCACTGCCATACAGGGCTTTGTTAATAGAGTGAATCAATAGCACCATATATTTGGGGGATTAATCCTTTATTATGGCTCTGAACAGTATGAAAACAGACTAGATACAGGACCTGAGGAGGAGGAGATTTTATTCCTTTCTGTAATTGTTCTCTGTCATCCTCTTTTTAGGTGAAGTATGTTAAGATTGTCAAATCCTGTTTTACCTGATAATTTCTATGAATATCAGGATTAAAAGACTGAGCATGAAAAGGAATGATTTATTAAGTTTGGTATTTTTTAGTACTTTGTAGGATTTTCACAAGGTTACTTATGTAGAAGAAAATTTGAAAAATTAGATCAGTTTTTCTTATACAATGATTGTGTTTTTAAAATTAGAACAGTGCTGTATTACTGTAATGGCTACTGAAGGATTTTTCAATGTAGAAAGTAAAATCTGAAATCTCTATCTATAACCAATAATTCCTATATAAAGACTATATAACATTAACTCATTTCTGTAATGGTGTTGTGACTAACTAGTCAAGATTCTTGAGTACTAAATAATAAATTAAAGGCCCCTTCCCTTTTAATTTTGTACTATGTTAATCCCTGCTTTTCATTGTAAAACTGCTATATTAACTGTGAAGGCAGCAGCAGCTGCAAAGGTAGCAGAAATCTAGCAATATAAACACAAAGATAGCAATAAATGGATCCCTTGTGTTTTCTCATGAGAATACATTCTGTCACTGGGATAACTCTACATTCAGTCAGTAATAATTTATGAAAATTAACTATTCTGTGTCAGAAGGACTGTATTCATTTAAGTGATAGGTCTTGGCAGGCAGCAAAATGTGGGGGTTTTTTTTGTATCTCTTATATATTTTTTTAATCAGCTAAGGAACAAATTATCCCATCAGATGACTGTCTTGTTAGTGTCACTTTGCATGAGCCAAATGAGAACATTTTGACATGTTTTTAAACAGATATATTTTTATGTAAAAGGAAAGAAAGTGGGAAAAAAATCTCACAGAAAGAATGAAAAGCTGACACCCAGTTTTCAGAGTATATTACTATATTGGTGGTGTATCTAAATGCAGATGGGAGTGATAGTATAAATGACTGCACAGAGGCTGATTAGCTTCTTGCTTAGTTTTTGCTTAAAGGGAGGCAAACAAAAGCTAGAGCTTTTTGACATTGTGAAACTAGTTTTTGTCCTGTTTTGAAGAGTATGATGTTTATCTTGCTATCTGCAGTAAAACGTTGTTTATTATGTAATTATATTTACTTTCCCCCAAGTAAATAAGTAAACAAATCAATGTAGTAGCTGATTGGAAATATCCAATCAACATATCACTGAAGAGTTCTCTTATGTTTTTTTGTGTTGCACTGGAGAGAAGGCAAGAGGCTCAAACATACTTATATCAATAAAACCTGCATCCTAGCTTCTCTCATTTACACTTTTCCATCCCCTGTTTGCTTAGACTCATAAATAAGTATACAAAAGTTTGCAGTAAGCACATCTGTGAATAGCTGTATTAGCTATGATATCCAGATATGGAACTTCTATGGCTGCTTTCTAGAATTATGGGCATTTTACTGTCATGTGTATGTGTGCTTGATGCAATAGGAGTTAAGGTAACCTCAGACAGTGTAAGAAATCTGTTTTCCAGGCTGGCCTCAGGACTGAGATTGCAGATTTAGAATGGCCATGAGGTTCACCTAGCCTAATGCCTTGTGTTCAGACTGAAGAAGGTATAATGACACCATCTGTTTCAGCAGCTCACTATGCTGACACTATTCTTAAGCACCTATGGCTGAGTGGATTCCAAGGCAGTGCTTTGTCATGCTTCAGTTTTTAATTGCCATAATCATTAGAAAGATATTCCTGGTATTAACCCCAGGTCTTTCTGCCAGATGTAAATGATTATTCTTTTCCTGCTTCTGTACATTGACATGTAGAAATGGCTCTGACATGAAGAAAGATCCAATGACATTTCTCATATGATTTATTATGAGGAGATAAATGGTCGTGTCTTTCCAAGATCATTTGAGTGTTTGCAAATTCTAAAATTCTTTATTCCTTCTCAGGAGATCTATTGTAGATCCCTTTTCTAGATAAAGAACTCCATCAGTAACCAACAAAGCTGACAGATTTCATTCCAATTGTCATGAATTCCCTGCCCATTAATAAATCCAAAAATCGGGTTTGTTTTTTTTGGAACAGTGTTGCATTACTGATTTACATTTGTATACTGCTCACTGTAAAACTGCAGTAACTACTCATTTTTTGGCATTTGGTGCTTGTGCATTTGTCTTCTCCAGATTAACTGCTGTCCTCAAACACACTTTTGCTGAATGGCTTGTTGATTTCAGGAGGTGTCTTCAGTTTGATTAAACCATTTGGAATTTTGATCTTATTCTCCCTCTACCCACTCTACAGGAGAAGCTGCAGTTTCTCTTGTTTTGGAGCTGCTGACATTGTGAATGTATCTTTTTTCTCCTTCCCCTGGTGAGGTTTCCCAGTGAGAGCTGTTTCCAGACACCTTTTTTATAGGACTGCTGGGCACTGGTGGTTAGCCTTTTTGTGTAATTTCATTTTTCAGCTCTTGCCTTTAGCTCATGTAACTCTCCTCTACACCTAATTTCCTTAGCTTGAAATTGCTTCTGGTGGAGGATACTGAAGCCTTGCTGAAGTTTCTGACCAAATGCCACAGTAGTCAGTCAGCTGTTGGCTCTGTGATGCAGAGAAGGTTGTTATCCCAAATTAATGCTTACAAAAGCCAGGCAGTACCACTGTCTCTGCCTCCCTTGTACATATCATATGTAATCTTTAGCACATCTTGCTGATGCAGTTGTCAGGCATTCTGCTGTCAGGGCAGTGTAAAAGCTGTTTTCACTGAATTAACATCTCACAGATCAAAGCTTTAATATTAGAAAAGGTTCTTCATAATGGGCTGCAAACACTTTATACCATTAGTAGGACATCTTGAGCTTCCTCAGGATTTGTCTTTGGGTTATGAATCACAGCTCACTTTCAGACAGGGTTTTTTCTTTGGTGATCAGGGTGGTGGCTAACATGCTCACATCCTATAATTTCCTTTTGGTATTGGTATTATAATTTATTGCAGAAAAATTCCTATGGATTCATTATAAGCTGAGAGAACTAAATTTTAGAGCACTCTAAATGCAGCTTTTATTATTTTTGTTTTCTGTGGAAGGAGCAATTTAATTAGCACTTTAGGGAAAGTTTTTGACTTGAACCATTACAGTAGTTTCATCATATTGGCATCCAAAAACTATTTGCTAAATTTTTGAAGTGTAACCTGTGTTCCTTTTTGTGGCTCAGTAAAGGGACCAGACTTATGATATATAAAGTTGCATATACTGGGTGTCAAAAGGCAGAAAAAAATAAAGTTGATATATGCCAAACTGCATTAATTGGGAATATTATTTAGTCAAAGTTGTAGAAAGACAAAAACTTTGAACACTGTCTTAGAAAACATATCAGCAGGTTGTTGATAATCATAGGGGAATAAGGTTAAGATTTACTTACTTTATTGTCTGCAGGTTTCTTTGACCAGGGAAGTGCAATAAAAGATGTGTTCACTCAATATTGAAAAAAATATATTTATTGGTTTTGGTCTGTTGTGTAATAAGTTCTTCAGCTTTTACAATATTGAGGTATACATGTTACATATAGGGCAAATATTAGAGCTGGGTTTTTTTGCTTGTTTTGCTTTTTCTTTGCTTCTCTCTTGGCCTATAAATATATTTTCCCCAAAATTTACCAGTTGAGGAAACAGCTATCCTGCTGTACTTTTTCTCTGAAATTGCATCAAAATGGTTTCAGCAGCTCTCTTGATCCCCTGCCAGCTGGAGGCAGGCAGCTGCCAGTTCCCTTCCCCTCCAGCTGCCCCTGGAGCTGGGCTGGGTTTAGCAGAGGTGTGGCACCATGGTTGAGAGAGGCAGCTGATGGGGACAGCTTTGCAAATGCCTTCTCTGGTTTTGGAAAGCTGCACAAGGACATTTTGTTCCGAGACCAGCTTGTGCACCTGGAAAAATTCTGACTAAAAAAGCATATTCAGCCATTTCTTGTTCTATGTTATATTTATTTACTATGAATCTCATTACAGAGCTGGGTGGGACATTCAGAAGGCAGGAGGGAATGTAATATTAATTAAGAGTAGAGATGGCTCTTCTGCAAACTAACTTGGAGCTTTCTAAGTGTTCATTTTCTGTAAACAACCAGATCTCCAGCTGGAAGGATTGTTGGCCTGGTCTGGTTAAGCATTCTTTAGCAGAGAACACATATTTCGTTCTTGAGCATTTTTATTTACAATGACATGTTCTAGTAAAAAGAATTGTAGGCTTCTACCTTAATTGTGACTGGAAATGAGGATATGGATCAGCAGAAAGGTACTTGTGTGGTAGTAGTTCAGAAAATGTGAAGGTGGAAGATTTGTGTTGTTATTTTGATGTGATTTTTTGGTGGGGGTGTCTCTCATTTTGAAACTGGGGGTCAGCTGAGGTTTGCTAAATGAGTCAGTGAGAATGTTAGGTGAAGGAAATCAAGGCTGGCATGGATTTTGCCGTTTATGTTTGAGTAATGTCATTTTTGTGAGTAAGCTGTTCTTCGTAGTTGTATTATTGTTATAATAGCACCGTCCCTCCATATATTCCTTCCTTCCCCTGCTTTTCTGGCTGTGATGCATCAGCTCCATTCTGTTCCTGAGTTGCTATTGTTTAGATCTTTGTTATGTTTTTTCAAAATCTGCCCTTACCAGAAAGCTCATTGTCTGGAAATTTCCATACAATCCACTGTAGCTACCTGTGCTTCCCCAGCATGTCTCTTCCCTCATCCCCATCTTCCATTCACAGCCCACCATTCACCTCATCTTTGCAACATTTCCTGATGCAAACATTAAATGTGGAAATAAACAAAGTCTGTAAGGAATGGAAAAATTCTAATTAGGAAATAAAAACTGGCAGTGGGACATAAGTGAGTAGAAGGAGTGACTGCAGGGAACCTTCTTGCAGTTCTGCTCCTTAGCAGCTTTCACCCCAGCATCTTTTAAATATTTCTGTGCTGGTTCATTTGGAGAAATACTGCTGAGATCTGGGTAAGCAGAGAATAAAAAAACCATCTGAGGTCAAAAATCACTGGCATAAGAGGTTTGGAGCTAAGAAGGCAGCATCAAATAATGGAAATAATTGGGTAGTTTCTCTTTAGAAAATGAAGCCCTTCTCTGTGCTTAAAATTTGCAAGAGCTCTCTGCCTGAAAATATTTGTCTGGCTGTCTGGAATTTGTAGTCTGTAGTTCATTAGCTATTGAGACTGAGATGAACACTGACATTTTAATGAAATGGTTTTTAAAGGTATATTTTATTTTAATGCATTTCCTAAGCATGAAAGGAAACACCCCTAATAAGCAAATATTATAGTGGATCGATCTGTGCTCTGAATGTATTGTATTAAATGTTAAACCAGAATTCAATCTTCAACTTTTGAAAAAAAGAAATATATAAGCCTCAATGTGACCTTAAATACGACACTGCCATCAGTGCCTTTATGATAAATTGCCAAAAGCAATAATCTGTCTCTGAAATCAGATATGGCCCTAGTATCTGTGGAGTTACATTTCTGCTTATGCAGAGGGCTCCATTCAATTCATCAAAAAAGTGGATTTAAAAGCAAAATGTAATCTGTTAAGATGCAAGACCTGGCAAGTTTTGTATTTCTTCAGTAGTGTAAAATTGAAACTGCTTTAGTTGTGGATGGGATTAAACTTTTCCCTAGATATCTGTGATATTGCATTTTGAAGAGCCACCAAAAGCTGGCAAGCAGATGAAAGAGGAAAATATTTTAAAATATTTTTACTTTAAAGTACAAAAAGATGGGATGGGGAGGGATATGTGTGTGTGTTGATGTGTTAAATGGGTGCCTGCATATTGTTAACTACTGTAATTGGTGAGTATTCATCTCTGTGAGTTTTATGGATTTAGCCAAGTTTTTAATCTTGTGATTTAGTTATGAAAGGGAAGAGTGGGCATTTGCAGAGGAAACTCCAGAACTATCTCTGGCCTCAGTCTTGAAAGAAACCTGGGAGACCTGCTTGCACCCAAGAGTGTTTTTGTTTGTCTGAGGAAGAAGCCAAGAGGGGTATTCTGCTAAATAAATAAAGACAGTCATTGGGTTGGGTACATAAAGATGGTTCTTAAGGTGGGTCAGACAGGGCTGGTGAGATTGGAGGTTACCCTGGCAGATCTGCTGTGTTGGAGCAGATGAACAAGAGCAAGGCTCAGTTCAAAATCTAAAAATACATATGGTTTTAATCATATGGTTCAATTTCTATTTAAGTTGGTAAAAGGACTAATTTTATCTTGATGTCCTTGACTGAGACAAAACCTCTGGATCAGCTTCCTTAAAATGTATGAGGTATCTGCTACTCCAGATCCCTGATCTGCTTTTCTTTTAATCACTTTTTAAGAAGTATAATTTTATTGCTGCTTTGATTTGCTACAGGAACCTAATAACAATTTGATGTTGGAAGTTTTTGTACAGGTTTATCTCAGATCACACAGCACTTAAAAATCTGATTTTTTTTCTTAATTCTGTGTTATACAGAAAAACTAAAATCTTTTAAAATAAGGAGTGCTCTCTTGTGTTCAGACTAATACTTTATATTATTAATTAATTAATGAAGTGCAAACTGGCACAAATCCTTGTTTTCCTCTGGTTTTAACACTACTTGTGATGGATAATAAAACAAGCAAACTTGTATTGTTGAGCATTTGTAATGCTTTATTAAAGTGGTTATCTCTGTGTTTTGAAATGGCACCATGTTTATTTTAAGAATATTGATTAATTAGGTTTTTGTCCACTGGTGCATATACAAGGTGGAGGATATCTGGCTGTATCCAGCACAAAGTACTTATTGAAGTGAGGCTTGTGTTGAGTGCAGCAGATCCCTGCCTATACAGCTTCAAAATGTATTTAAATCCTTATGAGGTCAGAGCCTCACAGAAAAAAACTGCAGACAGGAGAATGTTCATATTTTGAAAGTGGGGAATTGACAGAGGCTGGATATTTTACAGGCAGGCATCATTGTTTTTAAAAACACCCCAACTATAACCCAAGGCAAGAGAAGTGTTTTAGGATAGGT
Source organism: Oenanthe melanoleuca (assembly GCF_029582105.1). NCBI lineage: Eukaryota > Metazoa > Chordata > Aves > Passeriformes > Muscicapidae > Oenanthe > Oenanthe melanoleuca. Next base: position 112,158,018 of record NC_079335.1, read on the forward strand.
GTCTGAGATGGCTTTCAGCTTCTTGTAGCTAATTCTATCTAATTCAAGAATAAATTACTGTACAATTTCTAACCAAATTTAGAAGGCTGTCTGAATGGGCCCTCATGAGCTGAAAGGTGTGCCTACCTATTTTGTATATGTTAAAGCAATTTAGGATTTCATGGTGTGTGAAAGCATTTGTAGGACATTGCAGTTAAGAAACCATGAAATTCAAAAGCTATTTTGTGGTTGATATGTTTTAAATTGTTGGAACTTATTTTAGAACAGGGCTGTTGAATGCTGTCTGAGGCTACGTGTGTGCATTACTATTTTTTGCACTGACTCTAGTCCTGGTAGAAATAGACTTACCCACAAACAGTGGTGAGTCTTTATATTAAACGGCCTAGTCTATTTCTGTTGCTTTAATCTTGTCCTTATGAGTTTGTATAAATCTGCTTCTTTCATTGTTATGCATCACACAAAAGGTACTAAAAATATCTGTTTGATTTTTTTTTTCCTGCATACTGAAACAGTGATAAAAAGATGAAGAATATTTTGTTTTATGTAACTCCTGCTAGGCTAATATTACTCCTTTAAAATGTCATTTTGTGTCAACACACCCAGCTAAAGCTGTAGGACCTTAAATACCACCCACACAAATAGTCTCTGATTCCTGCAAGGAGTCATTTTCCTTAAGTATCTATCCAACAGATGGATCACAATTTCCTTGTACGGCAGAAACAGTTAAAGTAGGATGGAGCCACAGGAACATTATTTTACAACGTAGCTTCAATTCATGTTACTTGCTATCTTCTTGTAGCATAGCAGCTTGAGACACTGCTGATCTTCCCTCTTTAGCAGCCATAAAAATGTTCATACTGTGTTGTGTTTTCCTTTGTCTTAAGCCTCTTGTCTGGCTTGGAAATTTCATGTGAAGGATGTTGGTTTGAACAGCCATTCTAAAGCTCAGATAAGAATAAGAAAGGGTCATGTTGCTGGACTGAATCTTTTTTTTGGCAGAGAGTTTGTGGAAAAACAGTCATGCAAGCTTCAAATTTAAATATACAAAAGATGCTGTGATGATAGTGCATGGAAAAATGGAGAAGAGAGTTATTACTCTGATAGATGCGTGCCTGAATACATATTATGCCATTTGTACGGAATTTTTGGAGTAAAATTTTGTTGAAATTTTTTCCCTTTCATGATACTATATATGCAGGCTGCCTGGACTTGCTGCATTCATTTGCCTATTTAGCCAGAAAAACTGCAAAGTCCTGATGTTGATAATGTCTAGAACAGTCTTAAATACTAGACTGTGAAATAGGTTTTTCATGGGAGATGGGAACAAAGCTGATCTGACAAGCATTGCACCATAAATGAAAAGGAAGTCTTGCTTTCTAACCTGTCTCATGGCTCTGTAATTCCTCTGTTTTCTTGCCAAAAAAAATTTACTGCTAATTTAACTCCAAAGATCTTGGCAAGCTTCATTTTTGTTTTTTCCTTTTGCAAATTGCCAACATTCTGATCATGATCACGGCTGTTCATATATTGACAGTGTATATTCCTGCAGCTGCTTTGGGTATTTTAAATAAATTTCAAGTTTCAGAACATGGAGATGGCACATTTCAGTTAATAATCTTCCACCATGTATTAACTCTGTAGTGTTAAAACAGGTTTTAATGAAACATAAATTAGTCTACAGCCTGTCACTGTGGGTCTTGTAAGCTAAAATTTAATATACACACTAGTTAAATAAAAAGGCATGTGATTCAGTTAGATCCATTATTAGTACTGTCTTCTGATGAAAATGAGAGGAGAGATGAACTCTTGATCCTTGATTATGTAAAGGAGGGCAGATGAAATACTGTAGCTTGCTACCTTAGGGGGAAAACACAACAAGCAAGAATGAAATACTGAATGCTGAGTTGCATGGGATCAGAGCTGGGCCAGCTGGAGAAGCCAAAAAATAGAAGCAGAGAAGAAAGCCAGAAAGCTCTGGAAGACAGCCATGAGACAATAAGTAAGTGGGAAGCAATTTCAATGGAGAATGATCAAAAGATGGGTTATATATTGCTCCATGTGACTAAATTTTAATGGATATTATGGATTAATGGAGCACATGGATGACTGGAGCACACCAGGGGTGTGGAGTCCCTGCACCTTAATGAGGGATAAAGTACAGTCATTTGAGAGAAGGGGAGAACAAACACTTCTGTCACCTCAGTATGGCAAAGAAGACAAGATCTGTTTCTTGGGGTTTGGTTTTGGGGTTTTTTTTGGTGGTGTTTTTTTCTGTTTGTTTCCCTCCCTCTTAAGTCTATGAAAACACCTGGACTTCAGTGCTTCCCCATATGGCTGAAGTGAACACTATCCATTTCTTATAGAAGCACAGGAATGACCATAGTAACTCCATTTCCTTACTCACTTTTCTTTCAGTAATGCTTGGGACAATATTTCCACCCCATGAGGATTATGGAAATGTTTTTCCAGTAGATTTTATCTGAAAATAATTTTTTGAAGGAACAAATGTAAAGCAAAACTACAGGATAAGGCAAATTCTCCTTTGGAAATACAATATCATCACTCAATATTCCTTGAAGATTAGAGAACTAAGTTGGAAACCTCTTTAGTTTATAAATATCCTGGTATCTTTGACACTAGACACCTTGGGTCTCTGTTTCTGGAAGCAAAACATTATCATCATGGTTTTTCTTTGCTGCTTGACAAGGTGCTTGGGGTTGAGATCTGCTGTTCTGACACTGGGTGGCCACCACTGATGTTTATAATGCACACTTTACATATCTTTGCCTACCACTGTGCCATTTTCTTTCCTTATTACTGCATAAACTTCCCTTGGGGAAAAGGCAGAAGAAGATGCACAGAAATTAAATGACAGTTAATCCAACTGTACCTTCACAAATGTATTTATAGGAAAAGTATATTTGCTTTTCTGTTCTGCAATTTTGTATGGACTTACTCTGCCATCTCCACAGCTCATGAAGTGTCCCACTGTAGTAGCCATGCATAATGCATGGTTTTTGCCTTAAAAGGTTGCTTTGCATTAGAAACAATACACAGTCACAGACTGCTTTAAGTGCTGTAACAGGGGAGTAAGGGCAAAGAAAAGAATCTGTTTGGAATAACTTAGTTTCATAAAATATTTGTTTACTGTATGAATTTTAATAATTAATGTTCGGATTAAAACGTTTTCCTTATCTTCTTCTTCCAGCAGTAGGGTCAGCACCTATAGCTACACAGAAGGAAGCCAGAAAAGCTGCCAGACACAAAGCTGACAAACACAGTGCTTCAGCTGCAACCTCAGCATATGCTGCAAAATTGCATAGATTGCTGCACTAATGGGAAATGTGTTCAGTTTGTTTTGTTTTGTTCTGTTTTTTTTTTTTTTTTTTTTTTTTTTTTTTTTTTTTTTTTTTTTTTTTTTCTGGGGAGATCATCAGTGTGCTGTTTAAGCTTTTTCTTCTGGATGTCATTTTTTCCTTTTGCTATTGTAGAATGTGTATTCCAAAACCTTTATGTACCTTTTAATACTATAGGAATTGTTCCTGCTTCTCTTCCTTTTTTAAAGCTTGTTTACCTTCAGGAGTCAGATAAGTCATTTGTGAACTAAAATCTCCTTTCCCTGTAGTACATCCTTTAGTAGCTGTGTTGTCAATGTTAGTGTTGCAGTATATTCACTCTAAAGGTGTGAGCTCTCAATGTAGGGACTTGATAGTGCTGTGGTGCTATTTTTATTATTCAAACAAATATAAATAGAAGCTGCAGGTGAGCAGAGTTTTCTCTTAAAATGCTTTTGTAAGGGCTATGGTTTTAAATCTTTGAAATGTATAACTTTTTTTTTTTTTCCCCTTCTTTCAGGTCAATAAAATAGGATAAGATTAGATTAACTACTTTTGTAGGTTATTGACAGGAGGAATAAACCAATGCCTAATAAAGCATTGGAAAAGCTCTTCTTATGGATAAATCTTCTAAAATTTTAAATGCACACAAAGGAGCAAGCAAATGCTTTGAAAGTATTGAGTCTTAAAATTTGTATTACTTTTTCTTTCATTATTCACACTGATTTAAACATAAGATTATGGCAGAGTTGCTGTAAGTAGATTTCATTGATTTTGTTTATATGACTTAAGATTGAAGTGGCATGAAAACTGCTCAAAGAAATTTTGAAGGCAGATAATTAGAATAATCTATTTCCCAAGAGAAAAACCTGGAAAATATCTGTGCTAAATTAGAAAGGTCTAAAGGTAATTGTGGCAATGGGGAGGAATATGATTATCTCATAGGCACCTATTTCTAAGAGAAGGTCAGTTAAGAACTGCAATACATTTAAAATCTATTAGGGCACAAAAAAAAAAAGTCCAAGCCCCCTCTTTTCATAAATGTTTAGATAAAAGAGAATTAACATGTAATGGATACATAGTAAAGCAAAGAAATTACAGTTTGGCATGCTGTGTTGTAACTGAACCATGGCATTGGATTTACACCTGGAATTACTCTACTTTGAGCATCCCAAACTTCAGTAGTAAAAGGGACTAATAAAGAGGAGAGGAATGAGACAGATGAGAAATGATTCAGAAACAGAGGAGGGACTCATTGCAAAGTACATTTAACCCATAAAAATACAGATTTGGTGGAAATCTGATAAATTATTAAGATAAAAATATGATAAATGCAAAAGCATATAAATAATTAAAACACAATCTATTCAGTCTATGGTGAAAGAATTTTTTTTCTATTTGTGAACAACAAGCATGTTTTTGAAAACTAAATTTAAGTGATTAGTGCTGTGTCATTATTTGGGTAGACTATTAATGTGTGTGTAGGCCTGTAAAATCTGTGCTAATTAAATAAGGACTCATTGAACACATGTGTAAGAACACCTCTGAGGGCCTCTGATGATCTGTGTGCCCCAGCCAATAAAAATATTTCTTAATAAGGTTTTCATTGTTACCCTTGTTTTCTGCCCCAAATCAGAAGCCCCAGAATGGCCCAGGGAATGAGCAAACTGCACTTGTGAGAAGGACACTTAACACCTGCCAAATTTCTGTTCTGTGCAGTAGGTTTGTGCTCTTTCTGAAGGCTTTTATGTAAGTATCTTTTTAGCATGTGTGGATGTTTTTATCTATTTTTATGCCTTATGAGACAGGAAAGAGAAGGGTTGTGCAGTGCCAGCAATAGAGTATCACCTTTACCCAGAGGCATAACAGGCTAGAAAATGTGTATTGCATCTGGGAGACCAGATCTTGCATCCATTTGCATAAAAATATTCCTGTGCATATATGACCACTAACACAATGTACACATAGTAGATCTTAACAAAACTTTGATGTGAACAGATAGTATAGATTCTGATAATTTATGCAAAAAATATTCTAGGCAACTGGCTTGCTGTGATTCTGTTTAGAGTTTCTGAGGGATTATCTTTGCTTTGGTAATGTTGCTTTCTCTTGAGGAATGCTTTTATAGCTTTCAGGCAGAAAAACTGAAAGGATAATGCTCATGTTTCAGTTGGGAAGCTGCTTGCTGTCAGGATCTGATGTGGCTTTTACTTGTGCCATAATTACATGAATTCATGACAAGATTGTGAAATCAACAGATAATTGCTAAGATTTTTAGTGTTTAAGGCAGAGAGATGTTTGCTTATACCCAGAATAGGAAACATTAATCTACTTTTGCATTTAGACCATACTAAACCACATTGAAATGTGTCTGGGTGAAAAAACATGTATGTATTTGCACCTTCCAAAAGTCAAATATGCTAAATTCTTGGTCTCAATTTTGATCTCAAAAACAGAGCCTTGAGTATTCTTTGTTTTCTTTAGTGATTCAGGTTGTGTGGTTATTGGGTTTTTTGAGGGTTTTATCATCATTATCCACACCATGAAATATATCATAAAGAAGACAGTGAAATGTATTTACTTGCTATGATGTACTGTAATGTTAGAGAAGAGATTTTTTTTACCTTATTTCAATACATTATACCACATTAGATTTGAAAGACTTCTATAGGTTTATTGGTATATACATTCTGGAAAGAAAAAAACTGTCAACTTACTGAAGCTCAGCAATTTTCAGGTGAAGGAAGGAATCAGTGCATATTTGTAGGGATAATTAGGGGTTGCAGTTGCCACTTGCCCTCAGTAGAGATTTTAAGCACTGGAATAATTTTAAACATGGGCTAATTAATCCCTGCAACAGTGCTGTGAGGCAGATAAGAAATGTCATATTGTACAAGCGTGGTAGAGATGATAAATTTAGGCACAGGTGTGTAGGTAAGTGTGTAGGTAAACCAGGATTATCACCCAGTACACTTGAATTTCAGTGAGTTATGTGCTTGAACAGTAACTTTTATCTGAACTAGAAGAATTAGCATCTCAGAAAAGAGGAAAAAATTCTCCTTATTGTAAGAGAATAAGGAGTACATTTTTCCTGTTTGGATTCTTGATCAGGATGTTCTGTGGCTTGGGTCATTCACCTATCTTTAACATGCATATATATGCATTAAAATGCAGTTAGAGATAGACATAAAATTGATGTGGCACATGTAGTTTTGTCCATTTAATTTTATAAGAATGTGATCCCAGTACCATACAGATTTCCATTGGCTTAATAAGGCAATCTATCCATTAGGCAGTGGCGTTTTGAGCTGAAAGAATAATTTTTAAAATAATAATAATAGTGAAAAAAAATAGTGAATAAAATGGTAGTTCTAGTGTTAGAGACACTGTATTTGGGGCTTTTATGTCTGAGTTCATGACACATCAGAACAATTATGCTTATTATTGCCCATTACACAAGAAGTACTATCTTTGTGTAAAGAGTCTGTCAGGAACAGTTTAAAACTCTGAACACACTTAATATTCATCACAGGCAGCCAAATTCTATTTCAGCTAGAGACTTTTCCAGTCAAAAGAAACCCAATACCTTGAAATTCCCCCAAGTTAGCCAAAGAACAAGTGTGTAGGTATGTTTTATTGTTCAGATCAGCACACAGGTTTCATGAATAACTTTAGTGGATTAAAGATGATTATATACTATGGGTAAATATTAACAAGTATAAAGCAAGAGCAGATATACCCTTTAAGTAAAAAATTGTTAAAAGTTCATCTCTTATTTACAATTAGAGATATTAGTTAAATAGATATTGAGTTTAAAATTTTAGTTAGAACTTTTCAGATTTTGAACAGTTTCATCCTTATTTCAGGATAACATTGTAATCTTTCAAAACAAAATTACAAAAAGAATGCAACTTTTCTTGCAAAAAAGTGAACCTCTAAATGAAAGGTTTGGGATTTCTGTTTTAATATCCTCATATAAAATGTATTAAGATGAAGTTATGGAAGTCACCACCAATTTCTGCAATGGTCTGGAAAAAAAGAAATCCTCTTTCCACCAGGCAAAATGACATTGGATTAAATAAGCTACTGCAACTTGAAATAGAAGATTATTTTGTGATATTACTTTTCCTTTATGCTAAATGTACTAGCAATGAATACACCAGGAAGGTAGTGATCTTTACTCCTGAATAGAATTTTTATCTTCATAATCAACAAAAAGGATTTCACTTTCATAGTGATATACTGCTTTATTTTTTTCTGAAATTACCAGCTAGGCTAGCATTTTTCATGATCAATTTTTCAGCAGTTATGTGGCCACTAATACAGTATCTCTCCAAGGATGAAAGGACCTGAGCCTATCACTGGTTTCATACGATCTCTCCATTATGAAAAATCATGAGGAATCCATATCTTGGAATAAACAAAAACAGTTTTTAACTATAGAACCTCGAATTAATTCATTGTTCATAGTTGCAAAATTTTTAGGACACAGTCCTTCAGACTGCACAACTAACACATGGGGTTTTTTACTCACGTTTGTTTTCATTGGTATATTGACTAGAGTCAATATTTTAATGAATATTATCTCTTGTTCCCACCTAAAGCATTTTCAGTGTAATAAAAATTGTAGTAGTTCCTGACTTTCTTACATCTAAATGAAGTACTTTTAAAATATTTTAAGATTTCTGCCTCTATACCAATCTGTTGTTGTACTGCTTCTCCTTTTTCAAATCATCAGCTTGGGCGAATTAAAGTGCAATAACCAGGAATTTTTACTTAGGATTTTTTTTTTTTTTTTAACTTATAAGTAAATCTTCACTGCTTTGTATGATAATATAGTGAAAAAAAATTAAATATATGTTCCTGACATAAGTGGTCAACAGCAGTTCAGTAAGAGTCTTTTGTGAGCGTGGAAGAATACATAAATCCATATCCACAGACACATATATAAATAATTCTGAACAGTGGTCAGGATGTCAGAGGAAATTGCATTAACTTTTAATAAAGCTTACAGGTGTTTGAGCATTAAAATGCTTTAACACATAAATGACTTAAACAGTGATGTGGTTCCCACAGCCCTATGAACACTTAGTTGTATCCTTCTGTTAAGCTTGCAAGTGATGCTTCATTTTAAAAAGGGATCATAAACATGGTAAGGAAATGTGTGAGTGATAACCAGTGCTGCTTCTTGGCTGGGAAAAAAACCATATAGCTCTCAGATTTAGGTTGGAGAGTGAACCTATTCCCCCTTTACACAAAGGTGAAGGGAAAAAATTAATTCTGAGTTTGGAGAGGACATTGTTTTTATGTACTGCACTGCCTACTTAAAGTTGTAATGGTAAAGTCTCTCTGAGAAATACAAGTAACTGGTGAGCTTTACCCTTAAGCAAGTTCACAGTTCTGTCAAGCCAGCTACTTCCCACTACTGGTAATAAATTTATTTGGTCAGATTTTGTTTACTCTTTGAAATATAAATTTCAGATAGGGTTTCTTTTCTATTGATTTTATGCATATACACACACATAAAATACCTATTTGTTTGTTTAGGGACATATATTTATAAAAAAAATATGGAGCAAAAGATGTTATATGTTGGAGTATATTACTAAAAGTAGTAATGTTGCACTTTTCAAAATAGTTTTTAGAAAGGGATATGAAGATGCTATGCTGAAAAGTGGAAATGTGATTTAATATTCCTGTTTACTTGTGTCACTAAGCTCATTTTTTATGCTTGATATTTTAGTTCTTGTTCCTCTGAAGTCCTTGCATGTCCTGCCTAATGGGGCTCTCCTTCTTGGATTAAACTGGTCTTCATTTTGAGAGTTTATTTTGAGGATCTGTAATTTCCTTAGCAGTAAGCTCCATTTTGCTGCAGTGGGAAGAGGGCTGAGAGCCTTTGCTTTTCAGTCTAGAGAGTGTGGATATGGGGAATAAGAAAATCACAGCACTGGAATAAGACCTCACCCGTAGCAATAGCCAGAGTGACACAGAGTGAGCCCTTCCTAGTGTATGTATGTTCCTGGGAAATCTGGATAGCAGCCTGGTAGAAAAAACCTCCCAAAGCTGTGAGGAAAATCCCTCCTTACTGCAGTGTGCACAGAAGATTTCCTAATTAAGCTGGAAAGGAGCTGGAGAAATTATATCATGCTGATGTCCAGATTAGTGCTCAAATAAGAGACTTCAGCTTAAAATGTTACTTAACTGTTCAATTTCCTTTACTTTCTCTAAAGGTCTATTTAGTTTTTTTCCACAGACACAGTATTTACTTCATGATGAAACACACAAACAAGCAAACAATAAGGTTCAAGCCTTTCATTTAATAAGGAAAAAGCTATCTTAAATTGTTATTTATTTAAAGAATAGTTCATTTAAATGAGTTTTTCCTTTGGGAAAGTGTATTCTCTCTGATTAGTATTGTGTTCAGTATTACATTCTGCAGTTCAGTCAAAGTGATGTTGTTTAAAATATTTCATTTTTGCACTCTTTGTTTCTTTTTCTTTATTTTCTTTTCTGTCCTGAACATACTCTTCCAAAAAGACACAAAAGCTTTGCTTTGCATATTTTTATGCATTAACATAATTGCTGATCTGGACCAGTTTTCTGCACAATAAAGAAAAAAGAGCCCAAAATTTTGGCCTTAATTTCACAAATATTGAATAGTGATATACTCAACTATTTGTGAATAGTTATATTCTCATATGCTTTTCATTAACGTATTTTTAAAAAGGTATCTTTAAAAAAACCCAACATATTTTAAAAACTCCTCACAGTATTTCATACCCATCTGACTTATTTTTTCTTTGAAATTTTACAAACTTGTTTGTGTGAGCAGGGTTAATCTAAGGGGACTTAACTTTGCATGGTAATTATTTTATTTATCTATAATACTAATCTAGAGTTAGTTAAATAAAATTCATCAGTTGCTGAGGAGCTTTTATGCTAAAGATCTTTTTGGTACAGATCCTCTAAAAGTAAATGTGGATATTTTTATCACTAGCTTAGAGGGAACAATTTCTTTGAAGCTTGTAGGCAGAAATCCCTGAATGACAGAAATGTCTTTAGAGGGAGGAGGGGAGGAGAGGAAAAACCTTCATAAAATTCTGAAAAGCACATTCCTGTTCTCTGATAGTAGATGCCATAGCACAACGTTTGCCAGATTTTAGCTAAGATGATAAGCACAGTGGAATGGGGGGAAAAAAGTTAGCAACTCAAGCAAATACTGACTATCAATTATTTAACCAGCACACTTATAAGTGAAGTATTTTACAGGTGTGAAAAGAATTCAAAGAAGAATAAACACTGAATATTTTGGCTAAGTGATGTAATGGCAGATCAACATAGTTGACCTGAAGGTCATTTTAACATTGAATAACTAGTACTTTACAATCAGGAGAGTCAGACATTTAATCTGTGACAAGAACAGTGCAGAGTTTGTGTAAGCAAGTGATGACAGAACTGATTTCCAGCATTTTTCCAAGAAAATGTATTGAAAAAAAAATTTTACTTTTTTACTTGGTAAATTACACAGATTACCAGATGAAAGCTGTTTTATTACAGAGGAAAACAATTTTCTAGAGGGATGTCATAGGTTTAAGAATAATTCAAAAAAGAGTCAAAAAAGATATCAATGTATGCATATGTGTGTGTATGTATATATATATATATATATATATATCTCTAAAGATAACATCAATATGTACATACACATTATTAACTCTACCTGGTCCATAACTAGTAACTGGCTAATCAAAAAGATTCTAAGCTTCCAGTTCAGTAAAGATTATCTGGATGATAATTACCTTTCATTCTTTTCTTACTTTGAACAATTTAGTGAAAAAAAAAAAAGTGCTGTTGTTTTTGGGTTTTTTTCCCCATGAGATTGCCAGCACTTCTTAATTTAGCTAGTTTGTATATGTATGTCGTTAACCAGTTAGAATATAAGAGAGATTAATTAGGAAAAAGAATTAGTGCTTTTAAAGATAAACTAAACAAACACTAAGGTACTGTGAAGGTCATATTTAGTGCAGAATACCTAATGAATTCTTAGTTATTTAAACCAGTTTTCAAATCCCCTGCTAGGCCAATTCCTATATAATATGGTAGAAGAACATGGTTTCTATTTTTGGGTATGCAATCATATTTCAAATGAATCATATTATTCCCCTGTCTCATTTTCCACATTTCTAAGTAGGGATAATAAGATTTATCTGCCTTGGCAATACATTAAAGACAGTATAAAGCACCAAATTATGAATTCTTATTAACACACACATATGCATACCTAAACAATGGAGATCAGTCTGTTAGTGAACTTGAAGAGTCTGGCTCAGTGTTCCTGGACTAAAATCTTAGTTTTTGAGGAAAAGAGAAGTTAAAAGCATAGATTTGCAATTGTTTGAGAAAGCATAAATAATTTGAGATAACATTTCTCTGACACACTGAGGAAACAGAACACAGAAAAGGGAGTACCACAGTTTTGAGAACCCTTCCTTGGGAAACCTGACCTTTTAACCAGCTGTGTTACAGGATGAGTGCAATGGGGAAGATCCAGAAGTGTTTGCAATTCTTGGGTCTTCCTGTGGGCAGCAGCAGCAGCTGCCCTCTGACCCCTCATTTACTCTAACATGGACTCAGATTAGTGTCCCCTCCGTGTGTCCAGTTCCCATGAGAAGGGAATCCAAGTACTTTACCCAAAGAGATGCTGCAGGTGTGGGCCCAGCCTCAGCAGTCCATGAGCACAAGCACTAACACTTGCCAGCAATTAACAGCCTGCCTGGAAAAGTGGCACTTGGTCTGCAATAATTTCCCATGTTTATCTTAGTGATGAATGTAACAACTAACAAGGGCAGCATAATGCTGTAATAAGATTATTGACAAAGAAGTATTTGCAATAATAGGCAGAATAAAGTTTTAGACTTATTTTGTTGGTTTTTAATTGTGAAAGCTTACAGAAATAAGACAGAGGGATTACTTTGAATAGCATGTGTTTCTGTAGTGTTTTATAACTCAACCTTTTCTGTATTGTTCAAATACATGGGAACTGGAAAATGAAAAGGGGGAAAGTCATTAATCAGCTTGCTGATGTGTTTTCCTTATCAGGCTGAAAGAAGTGCTAAGAACAAGCAGGTAGCATACATTATGAAAAACAGATGGAGTGTTAGATATGGCTTAGTGGGCTAAATCTGTGCAGTAGGAGAGATTTAACATTACCCTTAATATAAAATTCCCAACTCTATAAATAACATGATAAGAAAATACTTGTGTGTATAGAGGCTTGGTATACCCCTCAGAATTTAATGCATGTTTCCCAGCTGACATTAGGCAGGTAACTCAAATCTCCTGTATCATCAGTGCATATACAGCTCAGCTGTAACCTATAATCTCACTTCTCAGCCAGTTCATTACCCATGTAAAGAATACAGTATTCCATCATCCTTTGATGTGCCTTGTCACCTCCCTCCAAACAGTTGCTACTGCTTGCTGTAAGCACCCAGGCAATTTTTAAAGCAGTCCTGAATTTTAGCACTGTGGTGTCCAGTATGAGGAACCAATTATTATTATTTATATTTATTTAACCACTACCTAGTCTTGTGTGGTGTCTTTAAAAATTGCTATAACAAAAATAATAATTGCATTTGTAAATTTATCCTTTTTATTGCAGTTCCTAATGTGACCATTTTTAGGTCAATTTAATGCTAACAGCTACTTAATATTTGCTAGTTTTGGGAAATTATTTTGCATTCTAGTTATCCTTAGCCTTAATTTGGAGTGCAGATAAATATGAAGTACAAGAAAGGCATTCTGTCTCAATGTAATAACATAGCTGGGATTTAACTTTTGTCATTGACTTTCCACTTCCTGATTTGCACTCATGTTCAGAAAAATGCTGTTTGATAATGACTGGAATGCAGTTCATACAGAGCATCCTCAACTAAAATTGCACTTTTTTTATTCCATGAATCATTAGGTATTGAAATAACTAATGATTGCACATTAGAATGACAACTTCACTCCAGATTTGATGTACAGTTCTCTTGAGTCTATTTTCATAAGTTGATTTTCAATAAAAGGAAACAACACTCTTCCATAGGGGACTGACAAGACTGATTACTGTAGCAGCTTTAGGCCATGTGGGGAGATAACCTGCTTTAGATCATGTATAGGTGCTGTTTGCTTCATATGCATTTTGCAACCCACTCTTTGGGAAGAAGCCATCTGTGGATTTGCAGCTTTCTGTTGTGATGGAGAGTCTTCTGGTTCACTGCTGGAATATTGTTACTGACTGTGCAAACTGATCTCCTTGGGGCAGAAAATTCATCTTTATAAATCAGAACTGGGGTTGATCTCTAGAGAAGGTCAGACGTAATAGCAAGTGAATTAAAAAAAAAGTGCATATGGACACACTCAACATGTAAAATGCAGAAATGGAGCCAGCAAATTTATTATTAGCATTGCCTAGAGATGTTTCTGCAACAGACACATAGAAAGACACAGTTCCATGGATTGTGAGGCCATTGTAATTGGTTATGATAAACCCATTTTGGTGGGTCTTCCACAATACCCATCTCACGTGTAGGATAGTTTCACTCTTGTGTCTTGTTTATCTGAAAAACCTATAAGGTAAAGGAGCATTCTATTAAATAATAATAATAATAATAATAATAATAATAATAATAATAATAATAATAATAATAATAATAATAATAATAATAATAATAATAATAATAATTTCATAATTACTGCCCAAGTAAGATTCAGTTCTTTCACATGTAATAAATTAAAAGAGAGCTGGCTGGAATAAATTTAATTCAGCACTTACCTTGAATTCCTAAGAGTTCATTAACTTGTTTCAAAGAAAATGTATACACGAACACACCAAAGGTCTGCACAGAAAACCCAAGTCATTGTCACTTTGCTGGAAACTGTAATTGTGTTTATAATTGCTTTGAACCTGTATAATCATTTTAACTGTAGTGCTGTGGAAAAATTTGTTAGTCACCAATGCAAAAAGAGATACTACCTATTTTTTACTGTGAGCTAACCTTTGCTGGTTTGTTACAAACCCCAAACAGTGATGATATGAAGTTCTTTGCAAATGTGCATGTCCTTGGGCCAAATATTTAAACTGCCTAAAGCATTAGGAAAGCTTATTTAAGTGCCCAAGTATTTCATCAAAACCCTGAAGTGATTTTTTTCAAATTTTCTGCAATCTGCAGCTAATTTCCAGGTGATCTTGTGACAAGTTGGTGAAATAGTAGACTTTGTTAAAGGATAGTATAATGGAAATCAGAATATGTGATGAATCTTATTCTTACCCTTACCTGTGCCCTCTGTGTACTAGAATTACTTGACAGAACTGCAAGGGAGAAAGAGGTTAAATGGTCTTATTTCTTCTACCTTGACCTCTTGTATAGCTCAGGAGTGCCTTAAACATTGTCTGGGTCTGGTTCCTTGCTGCTTGGCCCCTGACATGAAGAAGAAATATGTGAGTGAGTCATCATCTTCTTGGTGCCATTGTGGCATGGTGGTGGGAGAAAGAGCTCTGCCAGTCTTTCATGCCTGAGGAATTTTCTTTTTGCTGCTGCCAAAGCTATTGATGTGCTGGTTGGTGCCTTCAGCTAGAGAAGAGTAACTGTAGGTGTGAGGGAAAACTTGCTCTCATGTCCAAGCAAACAATTAGTTATAATCTCCACTCTTGAGTACAAGCCAGGAGAAGATGTGAAGACATGCAAGAAGCAATGCTCAGAGCTTATCCTGAGAAAGCACCTGGCAGTAAGCTTCCAGGTTCCCACTGATATTAACAGCTGAGCTATAAAAATGACTTTCAGTTTAAATCCAGGCTCCCCTATTGATTTCTAGCTTGATTTTTGCATGAATGTTCTATCTCTCTCTTATCAGCTTCATGCAGCTCTAGTTGGTTTGGCACTTTGTGATGTTCTTGACATTGTTCAAAGAGATGTTAAGTTAAAGCTGAACAGTTTCCTTGACCTGAGGTTTAAACAAGAATTTGGCAGTCCTGGAATTTTATTTAAGACCCAGAAACATGTCTTTAAAAGTGTATGGAAGCTGTCCTTTATCAATCATTTCAGAGAACTGAATGCTAGCTGTAATTATTTGGGGGCACATATTAGCTGGTCAATATTTTCATGGGCACCATTCAACTCAAGAATAAAAATAATATTAGGAGATTTTTATGCTAATCTGAAGTTGTGGGATGCTTTTCTTCCTCCACCACCACAGATTTTTTTTTTTTTTTTTGAGTTGATGTGGGTGCCTTTTGCACACTGTGATAAATTAACCTGTAGGTTTCACAGTTGTTCTGTCTGGATTATCAAAATTCTGACAGGTTACATAGAGACTGGCAATAGTTTGGGATGTTACAGATAGCAGAGAATGATTGATAAGGCCATTATTTTTAGTCATAATTGAGGTGCTTTGCTCCAGATCACTATAGAGAGGTTGCAGTCACCATTATTTGTGTCCCCTTTTTGTTAAGGGTTATTGCATGTTGTGGAAGTGACAGCCAAACCTGACCCTGAACTGAAAACTAAAAATAGGAAAATATATTGAGAAAAAATAGCTGGAAGCCTCTAAGGTATTTGAAATAGCAACAGAGGGGAGTTTTCTGAGCAATGGACTGAGGAAATCACTGCAAACTGAAAAGAATTGGTTGTGCTGTAATGTCTGCTTCCTCTGCAATCACTGTTTAGAGGTGGTGTTTGGTATTTGAATGCTCTATAGACTCCTTTCTTATCCTTTGCTCCATGGTAACTTTTTCAGTTAGGAATTTACTGTTGGAATAATAGCTTTCACTGATCTATTTTCAGGTCTGGTAAATTATTTCCCTGTGATCATGTTTCCTACTGAATAGAGCTGAGGACTTCCATATTCATGGTTGCAAGGTGTCAAATCAGAGGAAGATGTGTACTCAGTTTCATGGATTGTAAACAATGCTTTATACATATGCAGAGACAAAAAGCTCTTGGGACCTTAATTATGATGTTTTAAATTTTTTTAAAATTTCCCTTCAAATTTAAAGGTAGGTTGCCAGGACATTGAAAAAGGAGACAGGAATTGCACACCTGAGTTAAATGCATGGAGAGTCTTGCTTTGATGAGCAATTTGCTCCTAATTAGCTTGCAAGGGAGCTTTTTGGGGGAGGGAGTAAGGTGTGGATAAAAGTAACCTAAGGATTTCACAACTGTTTGCAGCAATTTCTCACCATACTCTAATCAGATACTGATTGATACCAAGTAATCTGATGTCCTGTTACAATATTGCACAATTTGCAAAAGAAAATGATGGATAACTATGTGCAAATTGAGTGAACTTATCACAATAAATAAGTGCTAATAATTTCTTGTCTGTGAACAACAGCATAATCCATCGGAACATACAAAACACAAGTAAGTTTTGGTTTTTATTTCTTTTACTTGTCTATAATTTTTTGATAGCTGATAATATGACTATCACCATACATAGATGTGTGTCTGTGCCTACACAGCAGCAAATACCTCATAATAAAATGGGAAGAAAAGCATATTTTCTTTCCATAGTAGCAGCAGTTCACAGTTATGCATTGGAGAACTTTGTTTGTATCTGTTTGCTGATTTATAGATGGGCACCTTGGATAAAGTACATAATTAGGGTTAATTCAAGTAACACTAGGCATGGGTAGTAGGGAATTCATAAGTAGCTTTTTTGCCTTGTAAAAAAGGATCACTGGGTGCAGCTCTTGTGGCAGGTCCAGTCTCCAGAGTCATTGCACAAATGAGCAGACTGGATCCTTGACTGTGCAGAGAGCATGTGCAGAAAGAGCAGCACTCAGTTTATTGTGTCCCTGTTGCTAAGCAGGGAGGCTTTTGTACCACTTGGAACATTTTCAGGCTCTGTGGCTGCGTTCCTAGATGAGTTGCAATAATTAAATGGGAAAGCAGTGATTGCCAGCATTGCTTGCCAATTCCAGTTTTACAATAAGGGGCAAAAAACATCTGATCAGCCCCAGACAGAAACAGAAATTTGTTTGACCTGTAATTATGCGCCAAACTGATGGTGTGAGTTTAAAGAGATAAAAATGTAAGCGTTTTCTGAAGGTATGGACTGTCTTACTGTTCTGAGAGCAGATATTCCTTTTTGATAGGGAGGGCTCTGGAGGAGGAAATTCCCTTTAAGTGGTTCTCTTTTTACTGGTAAGAGGTGGGTTGGTTTATTGTTTTGTTTTGGTTTTGTGTTTTTAAACCTGTTTCAAGGCTCCTTTAGCTTCTCATTTTGCTTGGTACTGAGTAAGCTCTTTTTATGCAAAATATAAGTCTAGGTATTATCTGTAATCTGCTGGTTTTCCAGTTCTGTTGTCTCATCAGCTTTTCTAGCCACCTCTTCTAAGGGCTGAATAACAAGGAAGAGTGAACTGTACTTTTTGCTGCTTCTCAGTTGACAGCTGCAGAGATGGAGAAGTGGCAATAATAAACTTTTAGGGTTTATGTGAGTGCAAGGGGCCTGTACAGTCATTTTCTGTTCTTTTGCATGGACTCTGTGGAAGTAACTCAGGGATACTGGTGATTTGTGTTGTTAAATCCTGGTGAAAGGTCTGATAATATTTTTGATACCACCCAGAGAATAAAACCAGGACTGTTAAAAATGTGGAGTTGCTTGATTTTTCTTTTGTAAATTTATCAAAAAAGACAAATATGGTTATCCAACTTAAAATGATTACCAGAAGAAAAAAAGAGATAATCTAGTGGACTTTAGCGTATGAGGTTGTTACTAGAATTTTTATTTATGTATTTTTAAGTTTATGAAATTTGACAATTACTACATATTTTTTTCCAGTCTTTTGACCTGCTTGCAAGCTCTTTTTTCACAAGTAGATGACCAAGAAAAGAATAGAGACACCCTTCCTCTCTATTAACTCCTAATTCAGAGTAAGAAGTATTTGGGATTTAAGTTTTTCCCATCATTAATTAAGACTTGTCTTTCTGAAATTGGTGGTTTTGCAGAAATGGCTTTTCTTCCCAGTGGAAAATAACTTTGCATTAAAATTTCCAGGCTGCTTTTGTGAATATAGATAAATTTTCTTCTCCTATGAATAAGATAAAAAAAAAGATCAAAGTTCAAACCATAATTCAGTACTGGCACTGGAGACTTCCCTTAAAATAGTAAAGACTCTCATTGTGAAAACCATGTTTTTCTCTATGCTTTCACAAGAGCCTATATGAAAGTAATTTGTAAGGTTTCTAATATCCACATTCCTTTTACAGGTTTGGTATTGTAAGTTGTAGAGCAAATAGAAAAATGTGAAGTAAATCTCCAGTTGTCCTTTTTGTTCCAATCTTAGCTTTACTATTTGTGTAGCTAGAATTATAAGGCTCTGACAGTTTGACAGACTGAATCAAGTAAAAATTTTTTGGGGACTTGCATTGGGCATGGTAGTCAGGGAGTAGGCATCAAAACAATGGGTGGTAACTTTGATGAATGGTATAGGAAAAATTCCTACTTGTTATTCCTTTGTTTGGTAGTAAAGAAAACTCCTATTCAAACCTGCTATTTTGAATTTAGCAATAGCATTAAGTTATTTCCTCTTAATAGCTAGCTAATTTTTCACCTGATTGATTTTTGCTGAACTATTACCTTTCACTGGTAGCTGTCATTGCCACAAATTCTGCTCATTTTAATGATGGGTTATATAAAGAATTATTTTTTTATCTTAGTTCAAGCTGCAAGTCACATCTTGTCATGCAAACAAAACAATTAAAAATGCATAGAGAGGAATAGCTGTAAATAATGTGCCTCTATAAATGGCTTACATAAGACAGAATGGTATATAATGCTGTCTCTAAATGTGTTGTCTCCCATCTTGCTGCTATTGTATTACCTCACTGTAGAGTAAATGCACAATGTGTCATTAATTATTTAGTTTTCTGTGTTTCTGGGCTAACATTTCATTATGCAATAACTCCCATTTATTTTTGAATTTTTCTCTTGGTGCTCCTTGGTGCTGATCCTTAGGTAGGAGCAAGGAGATATTCAGTGTGCCCACTCAGTCCTGGAGCTTTTTAAGCTGCACACATGCATCCTGTATCTGGGTCAGTGTTGGCACAACACAGTTGCTGTGGTGAAAGCAGCAGCATTTTTGCAAGAGCTCCTCTATGGAGGCAGGTCCTGCTGCTGCCCTAACAAGCACTGCAATACAGACAAGCCTTAAATCAAAATATTTCATAACTTTAGTGGGTGGGGGGGCTTTTGAAACTCACCTTGGGAAACAAATATTTGTGAAGAGTTGCTTCATAAATACATTCATGATGAATATTCATCTGCTGTACAGAGGAGTTTCTGACTGGGATTTGACTTGTATGCACGTACTAGGACAAATTTTCTACTGCAGGCAATTACAATAATTTAAAGCAAGATGTGATGAGAATAAAGAGTAGAAAGAACAGTTGTAGTTGCCTTGATGATTTTGTTTCGTCTAAAAAATGTTTCATTTAATTTCCAAGAACATATGCCATATTCAGTTTTAATCCATTAGACCTATCCATTTTTAAGGATAATTCAGGTTGGAAAGGACCTCTAGAGGTCTGCAGCAGAGAGGTTGAAAAGACAAAAAGCTGTGAGATCTGACTGGGTTGCTCACAGCTTTTAGTCCTTGAAAATCTCCAAGGATGAACATAACACATTTATTTTGAATATTTGTTTTCCTTAACTAAGGAAAACATTTAATCTTATGCTGAAACTGAATGAGACATAGAGGTTATTGCAGGATGAATCTGAATCAGTTTTCAGGAGCAGAGTAGTAACTCTCAGCATGTAGTTTCATCCTGGTTTAAGTGGGAGGCAGCCTAAGTCCCAGCAGAGAGGGGAGGGTTTCCTTGCTTCTGTTGCTGGCAGAAGTGTGAATTATGGGTACCTGTCATCAAAAAATAACTCATATTGGCAGTAGTTTATTTTATTATGATTATATTGTAGTTTTGTATCAGTTCTCACTGGAATATCTCCCCATATTGTTAGTAGGAGTTGAGCAGTTGAAACATACAGCAAGTGTTCATCTCAGTAAAAATCTAAGTGAATTTTGATGCTTTCCGTGCTTCCACAAAGTGAGATAGTGAAAATAAAGAATTTCTGAGCAAAGAACCTCAAAATTTCTGTTGAGGTTTCCTTTTATGGTGACATGGCTTTGAGTGATCTGTCTCAGCATGGAGATAAAACTTCGCTGGGGATAGAGAGCTACTTAGGCCAGAAGGCTGCCAAAGCTGTGCAGGAAATAGATTTGATTAGATTAGACTTCAGCTCCTTTTTCCATCCCAGCTGTGCTTGCAGAGAAGTAATTATTCTGTTCAGCTATGACATGAGTCAGCAAAGTGAAAAGGCAGAGTTTTCTGCCTTTAGGAAAACTGTGGCATAGAGTGTTTGTGTTAGCTCATGATTTTCTTGCTCAGTGTTAACAGAACTCTAATCACCTTCCTCAAAGTCATGCCCTGTGGTGTGACTCCAGTCCTACGAGTGACTGTTCTGATCACTGGTTTTACATGCACACATGGTCACAGTGTGAAAGCTACAGTGGTGAAAATGCACCCACTCTTCTTCTGTTCCCATTCCTACATAGGCATATTCTTTCCTAATTTATTAAGTGTCATGGGAAGCTCTGACCTGTGATACGCAGGGAGACAATTTTGAGTTTCACAAGGTTTAGAAAAGGGAGAAAACTTGGCTATAGGCAAATGAATTGCTATTCTATTTTGCTTTTCAATTATGGAGCAAGAAATCTGAATTTAAATGTGTTATCCTCCATGCATAACTTTTGTTGACCCAACCACATTTATGTATTGCCTAGAGAAAATTGGAACTTATGCCTCCTGGACAATTAGCAAGTTGTTATGCTGCCTGGTACTGCACACACGTTTTTGATCTTGAATGATTCACATGCTACTTAGAGTTCCAGTCTCTCACACTATTGTTGCTCACTGGGTACTACTCAATGCTTACTTCTGTTTTAGTTTTCCTTCCACATTTCAGCCACATATGTTAAAATAGAGAAAATTCTATTAAATTTAGTAGAGTACATATGGATGTGACATGGATTTGAATTGACCACAGGCAAAGAGCCCTTGTGGTTAGATACTGATTTTTTTAATCATTAATTTTAAAGCATTGAAATGTGAGTGTTATTAAATAAAATGTTAAAATATTATCTACAATGACATTTATCTCAAGGCTGTATGATATTGTGTTATTTCGTCCTTGGGTATTTGCAGCTACACTAAGTTATGAACATGAACATATAATATTAGAGACACAGGTGACTTCTTTTAAAAGAGCTTACCTGTTACATTTTCAGGCAAGAGGATAAGAGTATGGGGATTCAATAAACTGATTCTCTGTCAGAATAGCATGTAAGGTACTAAGGCAAGCAGGGTCTGATGTGTTTTCTCAAAAACACCCTCTGGGTGAAGAACCTTTTTCAAATATCCAGTCTAAACCTGCCCTGACATAGCATCATGGCATTGCCTGTCATGGCATGGCCCTGTCACTGGCCCCCCCAGGGAAGAGATCTGTACCTGCTGCTCTGATTCCACCTGGGAGGATGCTGTACACAGCTATGAGGTCTCCCCTCAGTTTCCTCTTCTCAAGCTGAACAAGGCAGGTGACCTTATTCAGTCCTCATGTGGCTTCCTCTCCAAACCCTTCACCATCTTTGTAGCCCTCCTTTTGGACACTCTAATAGCCTTGTATCTTTCTTATATTGTGGTACCCCAAACTGCACACAGGACTTGAGGTGAGACCACACCAATGCAAAGTAGAGTGGGACAATCACTCCTTTGATTTGGTTAAGAGAGTAGTCTTGAGAGAGAGAGTAATACCAGCCTAATTAATCATCATAAGCTTAACTAATTCAAAGTTAACTTTATCCTTCCTTCATGCTTTCATGAGACATGGGGTGTAAGTACCAAAGCAATAAACACTGGAAAACATTATGTGTATTTCCATAAGAATAGCTTTCCTGAGGTATGGCTGTAATTTCTTGTGTTCTTTATTTGTCTGTACTGCATACAAAGCCTGATATGTTCACTGAGTAAGGCCAGACAGGGTAGATAAACAGTACTCCATCTCTGCCATCCACATTTGTAGCTTCGAGTTCTTTGCATTATTTATTTGAAAGTGTCTGTTGCTTAAACATTCTCTTTGACTGCATGATTTTAAAGTGACAGGAGGTCTACAAGTTTGGGTCCATTTAGTGAAAAGTGAAAGCTTCTTGCCTATAAATTTTGAGCTGCAACAATAGGCAAACAGTGTCAGAAATGGTACTGAATCAAGTTCTGTATGAAAGTGGTAATTGAGTCCTCTAAACAAATGGTTGCATGGCTGTGCTTTCATTTCTCACCACTATCATTTATATAGTGAGCATCTAGCATGTCTATGCCATCCTTGGTGGTTCAGGCAATGTAAAGGACTCATAAGAAAAAGATTGACATCTAATATTTGTAAATTAAAACACATGATTATGTACTCTGAATGAAATTGCCTTGAACCTGTAATATAGATTATTCCATGTGTTACTTAATGAGAGGTTCCAAAAGATGGTTTGAGACCCAGATTTCAAAAGCCTTGCAGATTCTGTAAGCTTGGTTTTGTGGATTTATACTTGAATTAGATTTCTTAAGGAGTCTTGCCAGAATGTCAAGAACTGTAGAAAGATAAAAAGTTTTCATCAGTTCCTCTCTGAATCCTGCACTGAATTCTCCTAATAAAAAGGGGCATGAATGTCTGATGGTGGTTCCTGATTCTGCATATGAATTCTACATTAGTTGAATTACAGTTGACAAAATCACTAAACTAGAGTAGGAAATGTGACTTAATTCCATGAAAGGTTCCCTAAAATTCCTGTAGTCTGGGTTTTATTGAAATTTCATGGCTGTTTATAGTTTTTACAAGCATAAAGTGTAAGAACATGTCTACTCACACTAAGTAAATTTTTTTACAATGCTCTCAGTATTTCACTAAGACCATTCAGAGGAAAGATCATGATCCTTAGTTACACAAGGTATGGACTTCAGAATGTACAAGAAAAGCTCATAATTTCCTCAGAAGAACTTCTTAGTATTAGCTTGAATCTGTAAAACAGGTAATGAAAGGCCTGTAAATTTAATTTAGAAGAATTGTGTTCAAAAATACTTGGAAAGCCTTTCTAGTGGTTTCACCATGGAAAAGTTAAATGTTTTGTTTTGAAGTGTCAGAATATTTAACTCTACTGTAGAGATTTATTTTGATGTCTTTAAAGCAATTTTCATTTTTCATTTAAAAAAATTAGGCTTTTGGAGATTTGGGGTTTAGTTTTCTGTTGTGTTGTTTTTTTGTTTGTTTTTTTTTTTTGTGTGTGTGGTTTTTGTTTGTTTGTTTGTGGGTTTTGGTTTTATGGGTTTTTCTTTTTGTTTTGGGTTTGTTTTTGTTTTTTATATTTTGAAATGGTTTCTGTCATTTTGAAGTCATACTGTATGGAAAATAAACTCCTAATCCTAGCAAAACAGGTCAATTATTATGCTATAGAAATATGGTGAATGCTTCCAAAGCAGAATATAAGAAAGGGATAGGCCTTTCAAATTGTACTAGTCTTTGTCTTTCTATATTTATTCTATGTGAGTTTATGGTATAAGTATAGTCCCTCATGAAATGCAGCAGAATACTTCTTTGTTGATAATATTTGACACATGTGCAAGATAAAGAGAGCAATTTCAGAGTACTCCTATATCACTTAATTGAATTGCTCTTTATTAAATAAAGGTAGTAAAATGCACTTTCTAGCAATGCCAAGGGGATCACACATGTGGTGGCAAAGAGGAACTCTTAGGAAAAAATAATGGCATGATAAATTAGGGATAACTAATTTCTGAGTGCAATATTGTTGTAGTTGTTGGACTAAATATTTTCCAAATAGGACATTATGAATACATAGGAGCAGTAAAGCTTGAGAATGGAAGAAAAGATGATTAAACTTTTAGGTACTCTTTTCTGAGTAAAGTTACCCATTTGTTCCAAATCCTGTTATGTCAGCCAAAGAAATCCTTATTATAGGATTTATACTGGAAAACTTCACTGTTATGAGAATGCTGACCTTAGATTACTGGCAGGGTTTCCTGGAATATTCAATCTTAATAATTATCCAATGATTATACTAGCTGTATTTCAAATATTATTTTATCTGGAACTTGAAAATAGGATGATGAAGTTACTTTGTCCCAAATCCTCGATTTAATTCAAGTCCACTAAGCTTCCATGACTTTTAAAACCAAGTTCTATAGTGCAGCTATAATATGGTTACAAAATGAAGGTGTCATTGGTCTGGGTTATGTTGGAAGTGGAGATTTTATTCAGGTTACATTTTGAGATATAAGTCTGTCCACTTTTGCATTACTGACTTTTTGTTTGGTTTCCTATCTTTTGTATATGTGCAGAGGACATGTAACACTATTTGAAAATATGTATAATTACTGCAGAAATGAGAGACTTCAATATGATTCAATAGGAAATACATGCAGAATTTAGAATCTTCCCTGGGGTCCTGTCCTATTCCCATTTAGATTGACAGATACCTTATTCTTTTTCTCTGTTAAAATAGGCTCAGGGTCACAATAAAAATTTGAGAATACTGAAGAGCTTTTCTCTTCTCTTTAAAATTACTTCCACAGCACCTTAAAATGTCCTTGATGTTTAAGTGATTCTTCTGTGCAGATGAGAATTGCTGCTCCTGATACCTGATAGTTTGATAAAAAAGAGCAAGTTATAATTCACCAAATACAGACAGACTTCTGTTTCTATTTTTAACATCAAGAAATACTTCATAGATATCCAAAGACAGGTGACAAATTAAGGAATGAAGGAATGAAAGAAGGAATGAAATATAAAGAAAAATATAAATATACCATGGAATCTAATATCAGGGTCCCAGATGTCACACACTGATGACTGTTCTATGGCCTAAATAATAAAAGAGTTTTTTCTCTCAACTGGATTATAGGGTGAGTAATGTATATAACACTTGTTATTGTATCTGCTTGTTGTTTTTTTTTTTTTTTTTTCTCTCTCCATTCTACTTCATGGTAGTTTAAGACCTAGGGATGATTTGGATATCCCGTGGAAATACTGTCTCCAGCTGCCATTAGAGAAAACCAAATTTAAAACTTTGCATTCCTAACATTAACCTAAATGAAGCTCTGCCAAGGTGGTCATCAAGTTATTTCCTTCAATGCATACCATACAAAAATTCCTCATACAAACCAAATTATCAGACCTGAAGATAATGAGTAATAGCAGCATTTAAATGTCTTTTGCTCCTTTGTGAAGACATAGATTAGAAAAAAAAAGGAAATTTTTTGACATATTAGAAGTCATCTTGTACTTGGGGTTCTTAGTCGTGCTGTCTGTGAGCAGTAATTCTTTATGAAGCTGCTTCCTGTAAACCTGAAAATGAGAGGGTGTTTTGGGCTTGTGTGGAGAGGATGGGGGGTAGAGGGGTTGCTTCTTTGAGGAACTGCTAGAAGCTTGCACTGTGTTCAGTAAACCTAATTTCCCCAGGGGCAAAGCTGGTCAGGAGCAGCTGTAGCCAGAGAGAGGAGTGAGAATATGTGAGAGAAACAGCTCTGCAGACATGAAGGTCAGGGAAGAAGAAAGGGAAGGAGATGCTCTCAGGCACAGGAGGATTCACCCACATCCTGTGGTGAAGAGGAGTGCTCCCTGTCAGGAGGAAGGAGTGGCACAGAAAAGGTTTGCTGAGCTGACCACAGCTCCCATTCCCTCTCCCTGTGTGCCACTGAGGGTGGAGGAAGTAGAGAAAGTTTGGAATAAAGTTGAATCTGAGAAGGTGTTTTACGATTTGGTTTTATTTCTCATTATCCTATTCTGCTTTGATTGGTAATAAATTAACCTAATCCCCCTGACTCGTCTGTTTCATCCAGGAGAGTATCTGGTGAGTGATCTCTCCCTGTCCTTAAGCTGACCCACAAGCTTTTCACTGTATTTTATCTCCCCATCTAGCTGAGGAGGGGAGTGATAGAGCAGCTTTGGTGGCATCTGGCACCCTGCCACAGTGGGTAAGTCAAGTCCTTCTGATCATGCCTTGAATCATTGTAGGGTTTTTCTGCACTCATCAAAGTTGGGGGTAAAGTCAAAGCACAGCATGTCCAGCCTTTTTATCCCTAACATATGGTTTAGGGAGGACCAACAGGAGACATAAGGAGAGGTTAGCTGGGACAAGAAATAAATTATGTTTATAGCTGTGAAGAAACTGTAGAAAATCCTGTATCTCTTCCCTACTGAGCCAAGAGGTAAAGTAATGGTTCTGCAAGTCCCCTCATTGCAAGGTTTTTTTATATAGCTCCCTGGTTCATTTCATTTTAAAGTTATCAAAGGGATGTAGCTACAACTGGTAGGGAAGACTTTCCTCAGGGCTTGATAAATCCATCCTCAGGCTAATTCTAGCAGCTTGGTGGAAAGCATATTGCCATTCCTGAGACTGACTCACTGCCTCTTGGGAAACAAGTGGATCCAATTAATGTGACTTGTATTTGTCAGCTGAGCAGTCTTCATTTTTCACACTAATCAAGTTTTGTGGGTTAAAAACCAGATACTTTGAATTCAAACAAAGCAGTAATTTACAGCCTTGACTGCCAAATTTGGAAAAATTTGTGACATGAAGAAGTAAAATAATCAGGGTAGCCTTAACACATAGGTGAAAAAGGTGAAATTTCACAAGGTGAAATAGTTTCCTGTGTGTTGCTTGGGGTTGTGGAGGCAAATCTTGGCCTTAGGAGCAGTGCTGCTGGCAGACACTGCTCTGTGGGGTGCTAGACCTCACAGTGGGAGCCTGAAGCCACTTGTGTAAGGGACGTGCTCACCTGTCCTGCACTGCTCTGAGCAGCAGGCATAGTAAGCATTTTACTTTATTGTAAATCAATTTACAAGGGATGAGAGTTCCCCTGCCTTCCCCTTTCAGCCCTTGTAACCTGTCTTGTGTTGCTTATGGGGGATGCACAACATTTCCCTTTCCCTGGCTTCTCTCAGATTATTTCTGTGCTTTGCTAGTCCATTTCTCTGGCTTCAGTGGCTTCCCTCTTCTCAGCTTTTCAAGACTGCTATCAGTCTTCTCAAATCAATAAGAGGATCGATTGTACAACTGTTCTCTTAATTTTACAGTCTGTACCACATCCATAGCTTTCCATAGAAATCGTGCAGGGTATGAATAACCCAGGCATCAAACATTTCATTAACTGTGCGTTTCAACTCCATATCATTTGTTAGTTGGATGTCTGAACACATCTATATGAAACACTGATTTTTCTAATGTAAGGGGCCAGTTTCTGATGCCATTACTCACCTTGCCCTGTGTCTCTTAATGGTGAGAGCTAACACAGTAGATCTGTTCAGAGTTCTTAGTAACATGCCAGAATTTAGTTTAAAAAGAAATAGTCTGTATAGATGTGATAAAATCATCGGCTGTCAGTTTTCAGAAGTTATAATATCTAGATAAAACTCCTTTTGAATGCCTGGAGTGCAGCAGTTTCAAGTACAGCTCAAGGGAGTCAGAGCAACAACTCACCTGGTGTCTGAGGATCAAAATACCCAAATTAATATTCTTCTTCAAGCTGACCCTTTCACACAGAGAGACTCCTTTAGCAATTAATTGATGTTATGCATTTTCTCTCTGTTCATATTTGAAATATATTCTGTAGTGGAGTATAGCTTGGAAAGGCAGAAATTAAGAAAGGCATTTGTCCAAATGCTGGAGAAAATAATACATGCTAATGCATCTAAAGGAATTGTGGGCCATAACCTGTGTGCATTTGAGGATAATCACTTTTTTTTTTCCTTTTAAAAATGGAAAACTCAGTCCAAAGTTCTGCTTGTTGGAGATTCAAAAGTAACAGTAAACATGGAGTTTAATTTGCATTTTACAGTTGCTCTTGGAGTTCATTTTAACAATATAACTGAGTAAATAAAACTTCATTTGTAAAACAAAAAAAAAGACAAATTAGACTATTTTCTGATAATGAATGTCAGCAAAGCAGAGCCTGATTCCTTGTGATAGGATAAATACTTTTGCACTAATGTGCTTAAAAGGCAACTATTAGTTTTTAATGAATGTAAGAGATTTACTTTTTTAGCAGAGCTACTAAAATAATAATCATACATAAAGGAATACTTCACACAAGCTCAGGAAATTATAGTCAGAGATTTAGCTGGGGAATTTGGTTCTGGTTTGAAAGATAACGTTCATTTCTACATGCAAAAAAATTGTTTAGTTCATTAGCATACTTTTATTCTGCAGACACTGAAAAGCTTTAATGCCCCCCAAATTACTTAGATGTAACTTAGTTTTATGAGTTATCAAGCACTAAAGATATAAATAGCCTTATTATTCTCTGGTAGCTGTTGCAGTACTGTTTCAGAACACCACTACTGCACAATAGGAGGCATTTTAAACTGTGGTTTGTTCCTCACATTAATGTACCAGATAAGCTTGATTCTGAGATAATACACTGACTGAAAGTGTTTTTAAGGCATCTCGTGAAGTGCAGACTCTCACATTAAAGCATTAAAATGTGTCTAATGGACAGATAGTATGTTTTTTGAAATGAGGCTTTAGTTTCATGATCTAATGCAGCACCAGTGAAAGTTTGGTGACATCATTTTATCGACTAAGAAAAGTGGTCAGACCAAAATGTTCTACCTTCATGTTGGATACAAATTTCACCTGCTCATATCTATAAATAGATGAGTATGTACGTACATAAAATATATTGCCATTGGTGTTGGAAAACAGTGGAGTTGAAGATATGAAAACCTGCTAGAGGAAGCAGAAATTTGGGCTGTTTCCTGTAGAAACTCAGGTAGGTGTCACCAACAGTAGCAATCATATGGCTACACAAGCATTGGACTTTGGGAATTTCTCTTATTGAAAGCAGTCCCTTTCTATTCTCCAAAGAAACTCATGACAGGCTATAACATAATATCAGTCAGCAGGGATAAATGCCAATGCATCATCTTCAGCATGGATTATTACTGTCACACAAGGAGCTCTTTGTTCTCCTCAAAGCACTGATCTCTTCTCTTTGTTGACCAGTGACAGAACCCAGGGGAATGGCCTGAAGTTGAGTCAGGGGAGGTTGAGTTTGGGTAGCAGGAAAATGTTCTTTACCCACAGGGTGGTTGGGCATTGGAACAGGCTCCCCAGGGAAGTGACCACAATGCCAAGCTTGACAGAGTTCAAGAAGCATTTGGACAAAGTCCTCAGGTGCATGGTGACTCTTGGGGATGTCCTATGCAGACCCAGGAGCTGGACTTTGATGATCCTTGTGACTCTCTTCCAATTCAGAATATTCTGTGAAATTAATAAACTCGACTGAATTAGGCACTAAGAAACCCATTCTTCAGCTCTGCTAGTCTGTTGCTTGAAACTTTATATTAGTCAGGGTGTGAATATCAGATAAAAAGTAGGAACTAGAGAAACAGTGTTAAAAATAATTGCCATGCTCTGGAAAGCTGATTTAAAAGAGCTCAGTGGCAACTTTGTAATTGGGAAATTTATGCTAAAATGATATTTTTTTTGTCTTTATAAGATTGAAAACCAAATTCAGCCTGGCTCTAGAAAAAGTATGCTGTTAAGAACTGCTAGCTGTTAATACTCAAACTTGTGCTAAATGATAATACTTTTCTGCCAGACTGATAAGCACCTGTACAAAAGATATAGATTGCCAGCTAAATTAGTCTGGTGATCCTGATAAGTCCATGGCAAGGTCTATAACATCTGCTAGGGGCAAAAATGTATTCTACAAGACTTGCCTACCATCTATATTTTTGGTCTATGCATGTCAATCAAATTATTTCAGGAACAGCTTTAGCTTCTCAGATATAGAAAATGGCCTTGAAAAATTCCTTCAAATCCATGTCCCTGTATCTAACTTTTGTCAGGGTAAAAGATGATTCTTCTTAGGTTGTGGCTTTGAAGCTGACTGGGGCTTTCACGCTGGCCCCAGACTGGAAGCGAAATTTAAAAAGTGTTTGATCTAATCCTTCTCTTTTTTTTTTTTTTTTTTTTTTTTTAATTTTTACTCTTTCCCTCTAAAGAAAGAGAATGTTTGAAAGTAATGATGTTGTATATAAGCAACAACAGAGAAATTGTCAGAAGTGACTGCATCTTGTGGTGCGGCAGCCACTTGGATTATATTCTTTAATCATTATCACATGGCTAAATGCATTCCTAAGGCTGCCCTAAAGTGGTTTGCATAGTCTGGCTCAGTGATGTCATACAGGAATACAAAGGTGATTTTTAAATTCGAGATGAGTTACAGATGGGTTATACACACACACAAACTGTATTTGTATTGAATTCTTGCCCAGCATTATGAATAGAAATAAGAGCATTACATATAAAGCTAATCAACTCTGTGTGCTACAGAGCACAAGTGGTTATGTACTTACATGAAAAATTCCAGCACAGGGAAAAATTATTTCTTTTGGTGGACATGTATTTTATCCTCAGTACCTTGTTCTGTTTGAAGAACATGCACTAAATCTTGTTTAAGTATGAATGAGGTAGTTGATGTGTATGAGGCACCAAATAAATCTGAGACCTGACTGTTGATAAGGTAGGGAAACCAAGGGCTTGGCAACTCTCTACTCACAAATTTCTTTGCAATCAATACTGCATTAATCATTTAGTTTCTGCTAATTTAAAGTTGATATTCTTTCAACAGCTGCATCCAGCACAGTGAAATGTGATGTAGCATCAGCATTATTGTTGAATTGAGAATGGGAAGCAAAACCAGGAAATTTTAATTTGGCCTTCTAGAGCAAGTATGGCATTTGTCTACCTGAATGTAATTTATGCATGGTAAACTGAACATTGTTTGTGAGACTTTCCCTGGGAGACACCTTTCCTGAGACAGAAGACTAAAGGCCAGAGAAGAGATCATTCCAGTAGCAGCACATGAGCCCCTCAGTCCTGCCAAACAGGTTGTGACAGAAACAAACATAATTGAGAGAGGCTGTTTCAATTTTTTTGTACAGTATTTCACTTGCTTGTCTCAGTGATTTTGTTTGTGGGGGTTTGAGGTTTTTGGTTTTTTTCACATGAGCACAAAACAAAAATTTACATAAATGAAGTAGTTGAAGAAACAATTGTGAGCCTGAAAGAGGGGAAAATAAATGAGTGCACTTTCCCAGAATGATTCATGTTAACAGAACATAATTTGAGAACTGAAGTCCATTGCTTTGCAATGTATTGTAAGAGAAATTATTTTATCATAGAGATGGAGGACAGCATCTTGGATGACAAATGTGTTCTTCTGTGTGACCTTCTCCCACATCCTTTTCTTCAAAGTTTAAAAGGCAAGAAGCTGTCAGTAGAGGTAGTAATTATTATAAATCTGGTCTCTGGAGGCACTCTCATCTGTGCTTGTATTTAATAAATCGTCTTTTCTGCCTTTTCCAAAACAATATTTGAAAGTCTTTTGGGCTTGCCATTCTTTTTCCCTTTTCTTTTTCTCTCTCTGTCTTATCCTATTGCAAGGCACATCTCGATTACTCTGCTGGCTCCCTATGTTCTGCACAAGAGCAGAAGTCTGTGATGGATGTTAATCCCCCTTTGTGGTCATCACTAAACAGACATGCCATGTAATTGTTGATTTCACTGTTTGCTTTCAAGTCCTATATGTCTGGATCCATATATCACAGCTTTTAAACATAAATTTTTTTTCCATATCTTTTGACCAAATGACTTGCTAGTACTAACAGCAATCTTTGAAGCTACTCAATGCATATACTTTATCAGTCTCCAGTTAATAAAACTTGTGTTTTTAGAGATTTATAATAAAAGCCACCTGTGTGAGCCTTCCTGACTACTTTGAACAATTACTTCTGGGGCCTTTTTGACTATAGATTATGCTCCATTCTCTGTGTTTTGTTACATACCTTAAATTACATTTTGTGTACTATGCTCTTGGAGACCACTTAGAAGTAGAGGCAGAGGTCATGCAATAGCATGACTTCAGCCACAGAGGTTTAAAAGGGCAGCAATTCCAATGTTTCTTTCCCCCCTCTTTGAGAACACTATAAAAATGTGTACCAAACTGATCCTTTTTGGAGACCTTACAGATCCAGTCACAGTGAAGGTGAATAATAATCTGTCAAGAGGTTCCCCTCTTGACAGGATGGCAAAAATATTTGTCCACAAAGGGAGTAGACAAAAAAAAAAAAACCCTAACAGTTGAGTTAATCTGTGCATTTGAGCAAGCTTAAATGAAGGGCTTGTTTGTCTAAGTTTGGCT
The DNA here is from genome assembly GCF_029582105.1 of Oenanthe melanoleuca. Classification (NCBI taxonomy): domain Eukaryota; kingdom Metazoa; phylum Chordata; class Aves; order Passeriformes; family Muscicapidae; genus Oenanthe; species Oenanthe melanoleuca. Next base: position 112,190,665 of record NC_079335.1, read on the forward strand.
TGAAGGATGATTTTCGTGTATTGGTCCAACTCTTAATTCTGAAGATTTTGTCAGAAGTTTGTTTTTATATCCTCATTGGAGCTGATGTAGTCCTTGTGTCAACCCATCAGCAGTTGCAGTATCTGACATGAGATGACCCACAAAGGCAGCAGATGTCCTTCAGAGGGTTTTGTTTCTCATCCAGACTTACAAAGACTGTTTTGCTGAAGTTGCTTAAACCACAATCATATACAGAGAGTCTGGTAATGACTGAGAATCTGTAACTCAGTGACATGACTATTTTCCAAATGGGTTAGTTATTCAACAGAACTGTGTTACTTAGATGGGACTGGCCACTTGGTGGGTGCCATCAGCTCCCTCTCTGCACAGACTACAAGTAAGGACCAAGGCAGACTTTGCCAAAGAATTCTGTGGTTATTTCCATGGCAACTATCTAAGTGCAAAGAATGTGCCTTGGCTGATATAAGCCACCTTGGCATTTCTGGGGGCTGCCAACAAAAATTAAGTGGTGGAGTTCTTGAAGGAAGTGGGAGCCGGAGTCTTTCATGTCTTCATATGCACCAAACTTAAAATTATATATCCTGCTTATTGTTGCAAGCAATTTTAGATAGTTGCCCAAAAGCAAGCCTGTGGTGTATTTCTTTGCAGTGTATTCTGATAGCAAATTCTGAAATTATTATATTTCAAATAATAGTTTTTACATATCTTCTGTAAGAAAGCCTAACTCAGACAAACTCAAAGTATAATCCAGGATTTAATATAAGTACAAAACTATTAAAAAAAGTAAAGGGCAAGTTTATTTTTATTTATTTGAATTTGTTTTGCATGACTTTTTGATTTTAATGCTGTGGAAACCAAAGACTTTTCCTTTAAATTGTTTGAAGCCTGTGAAAGTGGGGATTTTCTTTTAAATTATCAAACATTTCATGAAATAACACAATCCCCCAAAGCATAAAGGATACTTGAATGTCAATATTTGCAATGAGATCTGTTTATTAGACATACTGATATGTTTGCTTATCTGTATGCTTGTCTTCTCAGAAAGCTTCCAAAACTGTCTGGCATATACTTTAGCCATTGGAAATGAAGCAGAATCCAAAACTGTGCAAAATGTGCCCTTTTTGGCCAAACCTGTGTCCCTTCTTGGACATGTTTGTGACAGAGCAGATGTGGAGTGCAGCTGAACACTATTTACTCCACGGTAACATCCAGCTGAAAAAAATTACCCACACTGTGAATGTAGTAAAACTTCATTTCATTTCTGTTGCTTAGCTGAGATCCACCATACCAGTGAATCTGACTGGGGGATTTGCCAGGGTGTTGATACAGGATATTTATTATCTTTAGAAAAATTGCAAAATATTAGCAGGATGTTATTACTTGCAACAATACAATTTAAAGCCAAGACTTGATAAGGGGTAGTACTAAAAAAGACTTCTCATGGCAATGTTTTTGTGTAGGAACACTGGATGTTTAGAGGAGAGTTGGCCATGGATATGGTTTGCTGGAAACAGTACTTTACCCACTGCCAACATCAAGTGATATTTTTCTTTTTTTTTTAATTTTTTTTAAACTGATCTGGTTTCCTAAACTTTAGAAATTAGGATGTGAAAATCTATCTGTCTTTGTTGGATGTATGTATTTTTTTTTTTTTTATTAGGTGGTAAAATTCTATGCAAGACTTGCAATCCTCCTCTCCCAATTAGAGTTTCATGAATTTCAAGAACTTTATTCCAGTGCAGGTGGAAGGGAGTCTTGGTTTGACTGGCTGGAAAATGCTTTCACATCTATAGATGTGTTCTGTGAAGTAAATATGAGAGGGGAAAAATACACTTTGATGGTGTTAACACTGTCATAGGTGTATATGTGAGAGAGAAGGGAGAATGATTGGGGATGGAAGATTAAGAAGAGAGAGAAATTAGGAGATGAGTTAAAAAGAGGGCTCCTGAAAATACTTTCGGATTCTTCACAAAATAAACAAAACAAAAAACCCCACAAGAACAAAGCATTTACTGAATGAGTCAAATTGTAAAGTAAATGAGTCATAATATAGAAAGAAAAAGCTTCCATATGCAGATAGCAGGCAGCATAACTATATTTTTTCTGAGAAAAATTTTTACTAAGGTAGTACTGCTGTGTTCCAGCATGTGGACTAAAGTGCTGTGTCCAGAGAAAAGAAAAAAATACGTATAAGGATGTATTTCACTGTCCTATAATTGTTATAAAACAAAATATTTATGCTCTCAAAACCACGGTAATTTATTTTTTCCTTAAAAGCTGTGTAAGAATACAGCCTAACATAGTCAGGAGTTTATGGGAAATAAATAGAATGCATTATAGTGAAAATGGATTCCTGAGAAAGATCAATAAATGCTATATGCAGCAGAATGAAGTTATCAATATGTAAATATTTTAAACAAAACAGAATTTAACAGTTTCCAAGATAAGCTATTCCTTCAAACTACACTGAAGGCATTTTCTAGTTTACATAATGTAATTAAACTCAAGCCTGAAGAATTCAAATTCCTCCAAAAGACATTATTGGCAAGGTGATTTAATGTGGTGATAAGGATGAAAGTGTAGAATGTCTGAAGGCCACAGGAGTTTTATAAAATTGCATTTGAAGGCTGACAATTGTTGACAAGGTTTTGGTTTTTTTTTTAAACTACTTCATAGTGTCATAGTGAACAGACCTTTACCTTTATTAGCAGCACAACCCTGTTCCTGACACAATTTGGGTCAAGTTCACCCCAATGTAACTTTGATAGTCTTATAAAATCTATACAAAGAGAAAGTAACCTATTTTTGTCTTGTGAACACAGTGTAAGGAAAATGTGAGTCAGTATTTTCTTACAAATAAAACATTTTGCATCTATTCTTTTAGCATTAAGAGAGATTAGTACAGGTTTTATATATACTTCCTCACAGTTGCTTTTTTTCATGTGATGGGAGATGTTCTGAGCTGAATGCTGCCATAGAGTCAAGAACTCCAGGGATTCAGCCTTTTTTCTGTCACTAACTAATCCCTCTTATTATATTTTAAACCCACTTTTCATCCACAAAACAGGGATGTACTGTTTCCTATCTTAGAAAATCAGCTACTAGAAATTGCAGCAGATCTTGCAAAAGTGTTAATATTGTATCATAAATGCTAATGTCCTTTGATCCTTTTATATTATGAGTGCCTCAAGTCTGGTAAATTAGGACTTCATCAGTCAGGTTACTGAAAGATTAGTTCTGTGAAGCATATCTTGGCACTTGGGGGGAGCATCTCAAAAGGTGACAATATTTTACTGGTGATGAGTGAGGGTCATTTACCTTGGTCATCTGAAAGGGTCTCTAGCTAGGATTAAATAGGGAGAGAGAGATTTGTATACTGATGCTTCCCACTGGAGGAGCTTTACAGTCAAACTGTCCCTCTTTAAAGGATTTATTTGTTCTATAAGAATGACATGGTGTGACCCCAGAATGACAGTGAAATGCTATTTATAGTATTTAGCCAGTCATCAGAAATTACTAATTATCCCTCTAGGAATGTACATGCTCTGGTGACTCATATAATATGCCCTTATTATCTCATAATTTGGCTTTTTGGATGTGTTCAAAAATATGTACATATGTGCAGTAGTAGTACTTAGCATCTGCCTTCCTTAAAGTTGTCTATGTTACATGCTTTGCAATTTCTAGGTGGAAACTACTGCAACTCCTGTGAAGTCCCCCTTCCAAGTAATGGGTGTTTCTTGTTCAGTCAGTCTTGCATCTGTCATTTTAGAAAATCTCCTGGCAGGCTTTAATACATGTTAGTCAAGGCAGGAAGATCAAAGGCTAATCCATCTGTAGCCTCTCAGGTCTGACCCTCCCTTAGAAAATATTCAGTGAAAAGTTTAAAATAACTCTTTACAAAAGGGCAAAAGACTATAGCAGAAAAATTATTAAATATGTAGTATGAGCAACAGCAGGCCCAAACCACCAGTTCATCTGTTTCTGAACTGGAAAATCAGATTAAGTGTTCACATAACATGTAAAGAAAAATCTGTTTCTTTGAGTTTGCTATTTGACTGATGTTATGTATTATTTTTTGTAACAGTCTTTTAAAGAAAGTATTATTGATAAAATCCCTTGCAGCCTTGAAACTGTGCTTTTTTGTGATTATTGTTACTTTAAACTTATCTGAATATCTAATTTTCTAGATTTTATATTAAAATCTAACTCCTATGAAATGTCAATAATTAATAATTCTCTTAAAAATATCAATATATTGTGATTCCATTTATTGAGGCACCTAAGAATAACTCACACTCCCATTTAATTGCTTATAACAAAATTTTCATTTAGCAGGAAGCTGTCTATCAATTTTGTGATGTATTTTCTCAGTTAAGAATTATATTTTAATAGTGAGCTTGCATTTTTATCTCTGGGAAACAAACAAGCAGTAACATAATAATTAGCTTACATGGAAGTTTGGGACAGTTTTAATTGTCTTGGTTCAGACCATGGCATTTTCCTTTAGTCTTGACTATCTTTGGTGACACATTTGGTAAGACCTGACCTGAAGATTGTTTACTTTTATTGTTTACTCTGGTGGAGTCTTAATTTAAAACATTCACAGCATCAGACAGAAGCTGATAAAATCACAAGCTTATTAAAGTGCTCAGCAGGCGTCTGGGAGACAGTAGTCCCAATTCCTGCAGTGAATGGGTGATGATGAGTGGTAAAGTACATACTGTGGAATTGTGGACAGTAATACCTACATAAAATTCACAAGTCTTGCATAACCTGCAGAATTGCTGGCTAGCTCTGTGTGGAGCTAATGTTCTCATCTCCCAAGTGGTTTCACTGGACCTTTATCCAGGGGGAGGCCACCTCAGAGGACCCTGACTAAAACCATGGTTCACTTTTATTCTTACCCTATGCATTGTTTGGGATATTCAATGAAAACAGATCCCCAATCTGGCCAGAGCAGTTATGAGGCCCAGAAGACAGAGCAATAGCCACTCATTACATTTTTTTATGCTGAGCAGCAATGAGCATGAACCCACTGTGGCTTTACTGAGAGCAATTCCTAACACTTATCATACTGTAACGAGCTAAAATGTTCAGCATTATAATTTAACTTCTTCTAATCAAATGTCTCTGGCATACTGAATAGGAAGTAAAAAGTAACACAATAGAGTGAAAATTTTATCACTCCTAATTCTCCCCTTTGATTGGTTTCATATCCAATGGTGAAAAATAAATCACCTTGTTGAGGAGGAATGAGTATGAAAAAAAGAGGAAACCGGAATCCTAGTGTGGCTTTTGACCTGTGCAGCAAGTTAATTATACACTTGAGAAAGCATCTAGCATTGTCATGTTACACTGCATGCATTTCTGTGTGCACAAGGCTGAATATAAATATGTGTGTATATTAGCAGCCATATATGCTCTATGCAACAGTGCACTGCCTCGTGCTCGGTACTTCCTGAATTTCTTCTTAAAGTCATTGGTTTTAAAGGATGTAAATGAAGATGGAGCATGGCCCAGTGGATTTTAATGTATAGACAGTTACTCTTGGTAAAAATAATTACTTAATTAAATGCTCTGGTGGTCAGTGATTAAGGAAGGAAGTGGTAGATAAGTAATGAAAAGTGTATCAGTACAAAAAGTATCAGAAACTTAGAGAACATGATAAAATATCTTTGGTGGGACAAAACAAGCACTGCAGACTTCTGCATTGGAATGGTTTTATTGAGCCTTCTGTTTCTTACACTATTTTCCATGAAACCTTTTCTGTCAGTGATGCAGTTTTCCATTGCACTACACTAAACTGCCAAATCAATGGAACCCTCAGATGAACTGGAAGTCACTTTTACATTGCAGTCAGCTCTGAGCAGTCAGAACATAAATGTTCACAAAATGAATATTACCTTCTTATACACAGAGAAAACAGAGGATATGCAGGGGAAGTGAGTGTAGAAGTCCACTACACCATCCTGCATCTTCTGTTCTGCTGTCTGCACACCTTTCCTCAGGGCTGGGCAGAGATACAGACCCCCACAGCCAGCTCTTCCTCCATTAACTATATTATAGGCTATTATAGTATTGACATAAAACTGCACAAGATGGATCCACAGACAGTCCATAGACTTGGAATTGTCTCATATCTACAGAGACTGAAGAGAGATGGCTGGGGCTTTCAAACCTAGCTGAAATTCTTTCAGCTGTAATGCTCTGTAGAAATGAGAAGTGAAGCTATGAGATAAATCTTCATCTGTTGTATTCTGTTCATCTGTATAGTGCAGAGAAGAAAAAATTCTTTGAGGGCTTAGATCAGAATTTTCTGTCTCTATATACATATTTTGATACCTAGAGTAACTAGGCTTATTATAAATATTCCTGAGCAGTAAACTAAAAATCACAGAATGATTTAAAAATAGCCACAACATGTTGAATTTCAAAGTTATTAATTTTCTAAGAATATTGGCATAAATAAACTGTGAAGTATTTGTATTGAGATAGACCCTGAAAAGTGCATTTTGAAGAGGGTTTATGGCTTTGGGATACAGTGTTTTTGTTCAGCTGTGGGAAACAGAATTACTTATAGGTAGCTATTATGGCAGGATGTTTCAAAATCTGATAATTTAATTCAGAGGTATGTCAGATCAAAAGGAATCTGTAAAGAAAAGAGATGTAACAAGAAAGGAACAGATACAGACAGGAGTTTTTTTGCTGTACATGACATTCTATATTAGAGTGGCAGAAGTCTTTGTCAATAAGATCAAAAGAAGGGAACAGAGATGAAAACATTCCTTTTAGTGTTAATTATTATAAACCAGGTAGGATTGTATTTGAACACTATTGACAGGATGTTAAGAAGCAGTTACACCCTCCCATTTCACCTAAAAGAAGAGCATTGGAGCATTTGAAATTAGAAGTAAATAGTTTCTGGATGATTCTAACATTCTTTTTCTGTTCACTATTAACAAAAAATACCTATATCATCTAACAGCATCTTTGTCACATGCTCCCATTTTTTTCTTAAAGGTAACATTAATAATTTAAGTTACAATCAGGGATTTTAGCAGATAATGGTTATTGTAGCATGAGAGCTTGGTCATTCAAGAGTTGTACTTTTTTCTGTGCCTGACATTTTTGAGATGGACTTTGATTTTTCCGCACAGAGTGGAATGCTCTGGGGTCATTTAAGAGCCCAGGAAATTTCCCCACTCACTGAGGAAGCTAATTTATAGTTAATTCCTTAGGAGATAATTCTTCTTGAATAAATTATATGCTTGTTTCACTTGCAGGTGTTTCTCATATTCTGTTCTAAAGCGCTGTTGGTGGTTGCTGTGATGATCCCAGGTGGAGCTGAATTTCGGTGGGTTGGGTGGTCTGCAGGGGTCCCAGATCGTTTAAGGGATTTGGAAGCCTTGGCTGGGATTCAGCTGGCAGTGTGTATGTTCATGTGTCTGTGTGTGTAGGTATCCAGGAGTGAGCTAGGTGCCTAAGCTCCCCTTTGGACTGGTGAAACTCCAGCCAATACAGTTAATGGAGCTTGGAGAGCTGCTTGGCCACCCAAAGCTCTTGTCTATTTCCAGGTGTAATAAGTAAACTCTTCTGACTTTGTTGTCTAAATCAGTTTGATCTGCTTTGTCTCTGGTAGGAAATTTGACATCCAGATGGCAGGTAGGCACCCAAATAAACACATAAAACCTGAAGTATCAGTCTCTGAGTCAAATCCCACTTACAGCGAGATACTGCTGATATTTTCCCTTCCTGACAATTTGTTTCTTGCACTCTCCTGTGGAACTTGCATGTGTGGAATTACAAAATGTTTACAGCTGGACAGACCTATCAAATTCAATGCTGGTGTGAATACATCCAATACAGATTTTTTAAAAAAAAAATCTCATAAAAAGTTGACTACTGAGCTATAACTTGCATCCTTTCATAGCCTCAAACTAGCATCTTGCCTGTTGCAATTGTCTCTTTTCCCCTTTTTACATGGTGCTTTCTGAGAGACTGCATGTTACCCACCTATGACTTGCATTTCCTGACAGCTTTCACTAAAACAACTTTTCCTTGAATATGAAAGAGGAATTCAAATGCAGCAATAGTGTTTTCTACGAGATGAGCTTAAGTGTTTCTATAGCACTGGAGATGAGTTTTCTTCCTCTCAGATTACAATTTATCATGGGATAAGTTGCCTCAGGAGGTGTCTCTAGCTCTGGCTGCTGTATTTGAGGTGCTGTCTCTTAGGGTAGTTAAAGCAGGACATGCCTTAAGCTCCTGCCTCTCCTCAGTTGCAGATGTGGTGCTGGCACCTTGCAATCTCTTTGGGTGCTGCTGCACAAGTATCTCAGCTCCCCAAAGCAGGAGAGAAGTTGTAATGTTGTGCAGAATATTTTTTTTCTCTGCTTGTAACTTGAAATACTTCCATTTAGAAACTTAGGGGTATGGAAAGGGATTTTTTTTAATATATATTTTCTATTGGAGCAAGCAGAATGGAAATAAAATTGGTTACAGATTTTGTGTTTCAAGATGTTTTATTTCTTATAGGAAAACTGAAAGCAGAAATGTTTGGGAAGAAAAAAGCTAAAAAAGCCTTGGGAGGAAAATTGATGCTGCCTTAGATAACTAGAGGTCACTAGATGACTAAAAGAAAATATTTCATGTTAAGAAAATGGCAAACTTTAACTGAAGTCTTTCCTTGTTCAGCCACAAAATAAGCAGAGCAAATAAGAATTGAAACACAACTTGGGAGAAAATTATAAAAGAGGAATCAAATGCTAGTCAATATAAATTAGAAGTAAGAAGTGTGGAAAATTTATAGGGAAAGCCGGAAACGGGAAATGAAAAATCTGTGGTTGGCAAAGGACAATAAAAAGGTTTTAGTGTATTAATGGCAAAATTTCTAATCATATAAGCCACTAGATGGAGATAGTAAGATTGTTACGAGTGATTTGAAAGCACCATAAGTGCTAAAAAAAGATTTTTATCCTATATTTAGAAAAATGCTTGATGCTGCCTGCATGTAAGAGTGTGCTAAGGCACTTTCCAAAAGGCCTGGAGAGGAAAGAAAGGAAGATGTAAAGCAGCAGCTATTAGGACTAAAGACTGTTTAAAACCAATAGTCCTGCACAATTTTCACACAAGAGTCCTAAATGGTCTGTTGAGGAAGTCTCCAGTTCTTTGATGCACCTTCTTGAAGGAAAAGGAAAAGAACCTAACAATTTTTTGAGTACAAAAAACTGTTTTGGGTATAAAAACCCCACTCAAGAACCTACCACCACCTAAAAAAAAAAAAAAAAACAAAAAAAAACAAAAAAAAAAAAAAAAAAACCAAAAAAATAACAAAAAACAAAAAACAAAAAACAAAACAAAACAAAAAAAAAAAAAAAAAAAAAAAAAAAAAAAAAACAAAAAAACAAAAAAAAAACAAAGCCAACCCAAACATTCCCACCTTAAAATATGGCTGATACCTGTGCAGTAATTGCTTCATCATTTAAAAAAAATATTAGTTGTTCTCTAATTAATAATGGAATAAACTGTTATTTTATTTTAATCAAACAGAGTCAAAGCACACAGAATAAGTAGATGATTTCACTAGTAGAAAAACTACCTAGTTTTTTACTTGAGGCTTAAAAGTTGGTTGATAAAAATTATTATAAAAATTATAGAAGTGCATCCTTTTGGCCAATTGATGGTGCAATCAGAAATGCAAAATGCATCCATTCATAAATGAACAGATCAGATCACACAAATAAAAAGATCCCAAGTGTGAAATCTGTACAAAATTTTTTAATACAATCTGGATTTATAAATGATATATTAAAATTGTGGGAATACAATATCTGGATGTGGTTATGAACCTACAAGATTTTAGGGAGTGTTAGAAAGGTGGGCAGAAAGAGTGAAACATTAATTAATGGTTCACCTCACAAGTAGTAGTGATGAATTGTCTGCTTGTGACATTCTCAATCCTCAAGTGTTAGAGAAATTGTACTGAAAGAAGTACAGAAATAAAAGGGGAAGAGGGAGAAAGGAAGGATTATGCATGTTGGGCATTGCATTGTCATCAATTCCAGTTTTCATTTTTGAGTGAAGAAAATTACATTTTGTGTGTGGGTGTGTTTGAAAATACATTTGGCATGCATTCACACAAGCTTCTTGGTCTTGTTGTTTGCTTTTAAGTCCATATTTCTATTTAATATTATTATAATTATGCATAGTCAAAAAAGCTTCTGCACCACCAGTGGTGTATTCTTTCACATTTACTAACTTAAATCTTGTTCCATGCTTAGGAGAAGAAGATGACAGGAGTGGGCATTTAGTGAAACAATTAGCAGCAACAATGCCTAAAAATGGGGGTTTGATTTGCGTGTGCTACGTTCTGCTTTTTTGTTTAATAACTGTCCATGCCTATGGGAAGGAAATTCAGAAGAATATGACCTTTCTACATGTTATCTGTGCTACATGTTATCTGTGTTCAAAGTACAAAATACCAGAAGTACTAGCTTTAAGCTTAGAAAAAAACTAGTACTTAGAAAAAAGCATATTGTTCTATTTATATTTCTAAAGCTGTGTATGTAGAAAATCCCAGTTGCTTAAAAAGAGCAGTGCAGTAAGTACTGTTACTGAACTGATAAAGTCTGCTTGGCAAAGCTTTGTAAAGGCTCTCAGAATCAAAAGTGAGCCTGTTTACCTCTTGAAAACGCTTTTATAGGAGGCTCTGGTTAGCCATTTCCAATAGAGAAAGGAGCAGTTGATCAGATAGCAGCTAAACTAATGAAAAGTATCATGGAAGTGACAGGAAGATTAATTAAGTTCCTCCAGTTGTATTCACGTGTTGTGGTGCAGAGTTCCTTCGGGTACTGCTGCAGTTAAATGGTATTCATGGTGACAAATATTGCACATTTCCAGAAGTGACACTTCTGAGTCAAGGGTAAAAAACACATTTGGCAGTTTTAGCCCGTGAAGAATGTTCAAAACCAAAGACGAGCCTCTGTGGTTGTTTAAAATCTACAAATGTAACTTGCTCCTTCCCTTCTTATTCTTTAGTGTAACCTCAGGAGATCAGTAATGAATCACAAAATCTGCATTATTGTGTAGTATGTCTTAAACTGCTCCAGATGGCTTCAGAATAAAAACAAACCAAACTTCTAGCTGATGTATTTAGTATATTTGATTTGAGGCACATAAATATGTGCACTTGGAAACATTTTCAATTACTTTTGGAGGCTTACAAAACTGTGGCTTGTTTGCTGTTCTTTATTTCTGCACTGTGGTCACTAATAGGAATGAAATAACTTCAATATATAAACTTCTAAATTATGTGGAAATTCTAGACCCATTTTACTTGCAAGAATCTTTTAGTTTTGGGATGCATTTGGTGAATTAATAGGCCAAGTGTGATTTGGATTGTTTTTCCCATTTTATTTTCAGAAATTAATGTTTCCACAATAAGTTTTTGTTCTTAATAGACGTCTCTGTACAGTGGGCAAAATTTATTTTAGGAAAATCTGGAAACCTCTGAGATGTATGAGAATTTTTAGTCTACTACACATGATGCATAGACTTAAAATGTTGTGTCACTAGTGTATTTGTTGAGTATTATTATTACACTTCTGCCATCAAAAAGTTCCTTGATCTGCTTCTGCATTTGCAACAGATGATCTGTGGTCAGGCTCACTAACTGGCATTCATCAAAGCCAATTGGTAAGAGTTTAGGTATAAATCTAATATTAGTTTCCTCCTGGGAGAGTTCAAGACTGGAAGAGGGTTTTCCAGGAATCCTAGGGAATTAACTGGGTGCATTAATATTAAATATTAATTAGTCTCTGCAACAGACTTGCCTGTGAGTGGCTTTAATACTTACTATAGAGGCATTGTGTAAATCAGTGGATAGATAAAAATCAGAAGAAAGCACAGAACAGAGGAGCTAGTTCATGAAGTGGCCCTCTGGCTCTAGACCAAGTCAGGTGTGGGTAATAACCTGCAGCTTTCCCAGGTCTGGAGAGATTTAGGGTATGTGCTGTACTTCTGGGCCATGTGTGCTGCCTGCTTTTGTTTATTCCAAGGAGGTGGTATCTTGTGGTTTGCATTTTGAAAATCTGCCCTTTGTGGCAAAGCTTTTACCAAGGTGAGAAGTGGAAGAAGAACTCAAGGCAGAGATGCCTTTATGAAAAAAAGAAACAGGTTGTTGGAAAGGGGGTTTCAGGGAGTAGAAGTTGCTTCTATTTTTAGAAATAAGGATGAGAGCTTGCTGGTTTAGGAGAAGGTAATTTTTCTCTTGTTATGTTTATGCTATTGTTGAATCACAAGGGTTTGGGGATTTTGATTTTATAAGTGAAAATATGCATGGAAATATGATGATCTTGCAGTTGACTGGTATCTGTAGCAAAGTTAAATGCTGGTTGGCCTGTGCCAGCTTGTTGATGGTTGGGAGTTTGCACCATGAGCTGACATCATGGACTAATTTGCTCTTTCATTCTGCGTGATCCTGCATGCCCAGGCTGGGCCTTCCCAAATCTCCAGGCACACATCAGTGTTTGCTTCTCCTGACTGTACTTCCCTAAAGCTGTTTTCAGCAGAACCCTCAATGCTTGCATTAAAACACCAGCCATTTGGGATTGCAGCCACTAAACCAAACCTTGCTTTCACTGACTGTGACAGCTTGGAACCCTACTTCTTTTTGCAGCTTTAATAGCGCTGTATATGTGTAAGTGAAAGCAGAGTTTGTCATGGAGTATGTGAATTTTGGCTGTGAAAGCTTTCCAGTGACTTTTCCCTCCTACCTTGCATTTCTGTAGTTGAAATGAAAAGAAATTAAAGTTGTTTTATTTTCTTTGATTGCTTTAATTGTATACTTACTCTCAGAACACAAATAAGATGCAATCAGGAGGGAGGCTGTCCTTCTTGTTGTACAGCCTACAGGGCAAAAGTGTACATAACATTCAGAACTGAGTACTGGAGAACGTGCCAGTCTGAACACATGGCACTTTGGTGTTTACATTTCCTGAGGATCTGACTTGCCATCAGGCACCACCAAACAGGTACAGGTATTGTGACACAACAGCCATTTCAAGAAGGGGTGTTTGAGGCAGAGTGGTCCTTGCCTGAGCACTAATAGCACCCCTTCATCTAGCACATCATGTCTCTGGACATGAGCCTTCCATACCCATGGCATGAATCAGGAGGCAGATTGGCTTGGTGGAATGGTGAGACCAGAGTTAGCCTACATCCTGTGGAGTAACCTGGCAGAATAACCCCAAGCCTTTTTTCTGATAGGGCAAACACAGCTGAAGAGGCAAATGCTGTGCCTGGGCACAGACTGTGTTAAAGGACGTCACGCTGCGCCTTCGCAAGAGCACTTCAGAGCTGGAAAAGGAGCTGAAGGATTTCACAGAGAATTGATTCTCTGAGCTTTTACCCTCCGTGAAGGGAGAGGAGGGAATGCTGAAGGCTCCTGATAGTAGCTTATACCTACTGCTCAGAGAACTTTAGAGTGTTTCAGCTGAGATATTTTAAACCAGTCCTTGAGGGTGGTGTTTTCCCCCACAGTGAGGTGTCCTTTACTGTATTGTAGAAGCAAATGAGCATTGTAATGATGAAATAAAGGAATGTGCTGTGAATACCCTCTGTTACTTGCTGTCCTCACTGTGTAGTTGAAACGTAGGCCATGATTTCTAGACAGCTTCTTTTTTTTCTCCAGGGATTTTTAAACAACACTTCTTCACTGTGGTTTAAGATTTGCTCTGCTTACATTGTTGGTCAGTTTGACCTACATAAGAAGTTTTGGTCTTCTTCCCTTAAGGCACCATGGTCTCAAAGTGCACTCCTTCAATATGTGCTTTTCAGTTGTGAAGCAAAGCTTATTTTGGAGTTTATGTGTACTATGGACCTCTTGTTTCAGGGCTTGCCTCTTCCTAGGAACAGTTGAAATAAGAAAGGGCACTGAGAAAGCCTAGGTATCAGAAATGAATAGCTGTGGGACTGCTGGTGGGGGGACAGGACTGAAATTGGTGCCCCAGTTCCCTAGCAGTGTTTAATCTCAGTAGCATTCATACAGGTAGCATGAAACCTCGTGAGGGCAATACTGCAGAGGACTTGCTGAGAGATGCATAGCAGCACTGCACACCAGGGCTCTTAGCTCTGCTGCTGCAACTGGGGCATTCCTTGGCTGCTGTGCTGCTGAGATAATTTTGACCAAAGTGATTGGACCTCATGAAATAGTACTTATTGTATGGTGGTTTTACAAATAAGAAGTGGAGCTTTAAGTGAATTATACCTGTCATCCTCTTTCCTGTAGAATGAAAGCATTCATCCCATTAGATACTATTATAATGAAATAAACGCTTCAGCATGCTGTCCATTATTTTTTACCTTTATTTAGTATAAGTGTATTATCACTGATACATGCCAGACTGACAGCAGGAAACCAAAGTCCTCTATTGATTCAGAGAGGAGACATATGTGCATAAATACAGACCACATTGTCTTTACCACACTGCTGCACTGGTGTGTTGTCAGATCCATCCTGAGGCACTGCCATGTACATGGTGGACATTATTTTGGTATTCCTTTGCTCTTTCTTCCTCTGAAGCTGCTACTAGTTCATATAGCAGCAGGGATTGTGTGGGGACCTATTTACAACAAACTTAGGACCGTTCCATTTGCCACAGAACAATAAAATACCTACCAGCTGCTAATGACTTATCAACCTGGGCCAGAAAGCAACTAGAGACCTGGAGGGTGAAAGGTTGTAAACTCCATTACAGATCCTTGTTGTCGTATATCTCCTGTCCTCACGCTTTGTTATTCAGGTGAGGAATAACATTAGTTGGAAAAAATCAGCTCAGCTGTATTGAAATTGAACTACCTATTTGCCAGCTGCATTTTAAAAATAGAAACAGACTTGTCTTTATCCAACATTTGAATTGAAATTGTTTATTGAAGCGGAACTATTGATTTAAAAAAAAAGAAAAAAAAAAAAAAAAAAAGTCTTAGGGGTACCTGATCTTGCAAAGTGCCAGGCATCTTTATCTTCTATTCAAGTTGGGGTACTGAGGCACTCAAAGCTTCTCCTGGAGCCTGCCCTTCAAAAAAAAATGCACTAACAATATACGCTTTGTCTTTCCCATCTATTATGTAATTGAGCACGTTATGTCACTAAATGCGTTTACTGCCAAGAAAAAAAAAAAAAAAAAAAAAAAAAAAGCCTGTACAATTTTAGAAGGGCTTAATTTTTTTTTTGTCCAAACCAGAGTTAGGTTAACCGGGATATAAGAGCATGTCGTTGCGAGCCCGTTAAAGAAAATATCTGTTTGTAGTACTCTCAGTCCTGATGTCACAGGCACAGCAAGGACATCAGAAGGAGGAGTCAGATTACAGTAAGAATGGGCAGTGCAGCATGCAGCCGGAGTAAACGCTAAATCAGACAGGGATTGTACCAGGGATAAGACTGCCTGCAAAGCGCTCATCCTGAGGAGGCACGCTGTTCTCTCACGCTTCTCGTGCTGGGAAATTTCCACATAATGTAGAATGAAAGAGCTCTGTTTTACATGTCAGCCCTGTGCAGGAGCTAATGCTGAATACACAGCGGTGGGATCCTGACTGCATGATTAATGAGAAACATAATGTATTTTGGTAAGTGTTAACCGTGATGTAATTCTGCTTCTGCTCACATTATCAATAGGAGTGATTATTACAGATCTCGGATTCAAGAACATTTCGTGCTGGCACGCACCTAAAACTGACAACTGGGGAATCCTGCCGGCTGTGCAGTTTGAAAGGATTCCATTGTCTGGGAAATTTTCTGTTTGAGTGGGCTGCTGCGTAGTTCTAGCGGTTCGAAAAACAAGCTAGATAAGAGGAACTCGTGCTAGGCTTGTTTTAAATGAACTTGTGTTTCATCTGCCGAGAGGGGATGAGAAATGCTTGTGAGGAAGTTTCAGACGAACTTAACGTAATGGACGAGCTGCTACTGCACTGTCAGTGCTGGGGAGGCACAGCAAACCTCAGTATTTCATTCAGCTTTTAGTCTGAAGATTTCAAAGGTACAAAGGTGAAGCAATGTTTTATTTGCAGTGCTGCGATTGCCGAGCACTCTGCATCGTGCACATCCCCGGAGTGCAGTTGGCTCCTAACATGCCACAAAATGCATGTTTTCATTATTTTAAGCCTTTAGGGGTCTTGGAGCTGTTAAATATTTGTGCAGAGTTTAGTTTTGTTGCTTGATGGAAATCTTCCTTCGGCTTACAGCTGAGCTGGCTGCATACCCTAAAAACACGCTGGAGTGTAGAGCTATGTGTAAGCAATGTAGCCCTGCAGTACTGGGCTGGGATGTACGATTGCAATATCATGCTGCAAGTTAGTGCTGTTAGAGAGCAGAGAGAAATGAAATAGAGAATTTGGTGGTGTGATGGAAAAATGCTATTCTTGACTGGTTGAAATCTCTTCTAGTCTCACTGTTAATTTATAGCAGCGTAATACTTGGAATGAACAGAGAGCAGGGAGTTGAATGATTTCTGGGACATTCAGCAGCTTTCTCAGTTGCATTAAATATTGAATCAGGAGTTCACTTCCAGCTTTCAGGGAAGAACTTTTGCAATATTCTCAGCCCTTTCAAAAAAGTACTGTGCCTTGTGCCATACTAAGCGCTATCTTCTTCTTTTCATAAAATTAAAGATTGTGTGTGTATGTGAGTGTGATTTGTCTTTAACAGTGAAATACATCCATTATGAAAGCCGATAGATTTAGATGTAAACTGTCCTAGGACAAAAAAAAATATAGATTGGTTGAGTTTTCAGTACTGTTCAGCGTTGCTTTTAAAGATAAATTTTCAGTGTTTTATCTTTACTACATTTTCAAAAGACTGAGGAAGAATAGACAAGCATTATGTGTTTAGGTTTGAGTAATTTGGATTAAGTCTCTTCACCATTAAAAAAGCCAGGTTTATTTGCTATTCATTTCTTTCCAGTATTTTTCTACCTTTAACAGCATTGCAAGTGCAAGATGGACCGTTGTTTCTTGTTTTGGGTTTTTTTGTGGGTTTTTTTTGTTTTTTTTTTTAAACAATCAATTTTTCTTGTGTGGGATTAGAAGTTGCAGTTTCCTGAAGTTATAGAGTTAGGGTACTAGGTGTATGATAGCTGCATGGTATTTAATTTTAAATTCTTTTTCCTATCTATAATTTTCAGAAACATGTAATGGCGATCAAATTTTTTTGGTGTTACTTCGAAAAAAAATAAAAATTGCTGTATCATATGCTTATTTGTTTTTTATTGCAACATAAGTTTTTAAATGGAAAAAACTTGTACTGTGCTTTCTCTCTACTTTGTAGGAAATTTCACTTCTGAGAGCATAGCTGAAAGTTTCTGCTAGGCAGGTTCTCTCAGTCTGAAGTTTCCTTCAATATTAAGTTTAAATGAATGTTCTTGTTTCTGTCTTTTGCAAAAGAAAGCATGAGCTGGGGGATAATGTTTACCTGTGGTAATTCTGGGTATTTTCTTGCTATTCTGGGTATTTTCTTGCACTGTCAGTGAGAAGCCAGAACATCTGTAATCTCACCTGTCCCTGTTACTGCACAAAGCAGTATTGCAGTGAGCCAGATGAAAGCTTGACTGCATACATCGTACTTTGATTTCAAATTGCTACAACCATCACATAGACAATATTGGAGTTTTATTTTTTGTAAGAAAAGAAAAAGATACTTTCCTTTAAATATTAATAAAGGATCCTGTAGGTTTTTTTGTGGGTTGGATTTTTTTTTTAATGCATATATGCAACTATTGGGCCACTTAAGTATGGAAAGGGAAGAAAAGGAAAGCATTTCTGTATGTTTGTATGCATCTTGTTTGCTTTTCTGGGCTTTCTTGTATAGTTGCTGCTGTATAGTGAGAATGCATGTGTGCAGCATTAAGGTTGAAATAAATACTGAAAAAAATTACCATGGAAAGTAAGATCTAACCCTCTGACAGTATTGTTGTTATAGAGCAAGTGTTAGTGGGTGAAGGGAGTTTTTTAACTATCGGAGATAGAAATTGCTAAATTCAGAAATTTGTTTCTCTCTCTTTAAAGCTGTAACCTCCAAGAAGATATTCCACCTTTATCTTACATCCTACTATGTATATTTTACTATTTGAGCTGAGACTTCAAATAATTAAACTCATTGTAACCCTTCTAAATTCATGAGCCTTTCTTTTACAATGCAACTGAATTGTGATGTAGTTTTAAGAACTGCTAATTTTCACTCACCGTGCTGTGCTTTTGAGTTTGTCGTTTGGTCACCGTGGATACATTTGTTACTTATTGTATTGATTTTGCATTCATCATTTCAAGTTGAATAGGAATATGGAATTGTAATAATAACAGTAATAAAAATCCTACAAAATGATGTAGGATGTTTATAGAGTAAGCCAAAAGCCAAGGAAAATAATAAATTTCTGTTAAGTGTTATCATACGGAGACGTTTCACGTTTAAGAACGCACCTCAGAGCAACTTGTGCCTGCATTTATGGCCAAGTTAATAATTTAGCATCAGATAAAAGTCAGCTGTGGCCGTTCTCAGCAGCTCCGAGAGGAGGAATGGTGGGTGGCTCTGGGCGCCACGGCGCTGATGCTGCACGCTGCGAGGGGGAGCCTCCCCTGCTCCTGCTCAAAGTGAGGGCTGTGCCGTGGCTGATGGCCAGAGCTGCACCTCCACCTTCCACGGCCACCGTGGGGCCACTGTCCCCTTGGCTGGGCCACCTGGCCCCGGCTGCGCGTCCTGGGCCTGGCAGCGCGGGCCCGGCTTGTCCTGGAGCTCAGTGGCCAGCTCAGTGGCCCATACTTCGGCCTTACTGAAGAAGCAAACTCCAAAAAATCTCTAAAATTAAAATTTACAAAGAAAAGGGAAGGGGGGAAACAGAAATACTGTACTTTTTTCTGTTTTGTTCTCTTTTTTTTTTTTCCCTTCCCTCCCTGACTCCTCTGAACATATTAGTGTCTTAAATAACTTCTGTTCTCAATGTCCCACATTATACAGGAAATTAATATATTGGCATAGAAATTGCTATATATAACATTAAGGGAAACAAACAAATAATTTTTATCTGAAAATGCCATAACATTTCTGTTTGTATGGTGGCTGTTTAATTTTCAGGTTTTTTTCAGTCAGTTTTGCAGAACGTAGTAGTTCATCTGCATACATGCTACTATTCTGAATATCATTTTTTATTTCTGGAACACTTTCTTTAAGACATTCATGCTGGATGAGTCATGGAATAAAAAGAATACCGTCCTCCCCACGCCCCAAATCTCATCACCTCTTTAAAGAAAACACACATTGAGCAAGCCAACTGACCAACTGCTGAAACAGGGGTTGTTTTTTGTTTCAATGAAAATATTTAGTTGTTACTGGTTTGTTTTCAGGAGGTTATATTTCCTTCTAGGTTAGACACCGTGGAGGTCTTTAGTACCATTTCTGTTTTGCTTTAAGTCAGGATGAGTTGGTGTTGATAAGACAGCTCTTTTAAAGTGTTTTGAGGAGCACAGATACTGGACTACTAACTGTGTTTTATCACCAGCCATCTGCAATAAGAAAGTGTAGTTAATATATAATGGATGCTGTGTGTGACAGAAGAATTCAGCTGAGCAAGCCAATGTATAGGATCTTGAAAACTGCAGGAGCCTGATGTTTATATTTGGAACATTACAGCCTCCTGGGTAGTGAAGTTCATATCTTGGAGCACTGAATAATCATTAATGCATGTATACATAATAACAATAAGAAAAATCCTCTTTGAACTTACAGAAACTGCTCTGTGCTAGACTGCACCCTTTTAGTTTCTGTTACAGAAATTGTTCATTTGAAATACCTCTAAATATATCCAGTATGTTGCCTTAAGTAAAAGATCCTTTTGCCATTTCACAGAAAAAAAAAAAAAAAAAAAAAAAAAAAAAAATTAATTCCAAGTGTAACTTTTCTTATGGGTGACAGAATTGCTCCAAACCCTAAATTGGAATCAGTGGCTTCCTGCTTCATTAGAGAAGATTAGATCACAGTTGCTTCAGCTGAAGGTCCTTTAACAAAGTGTGTGTGTCACGTGCTCATGTGAATGTGTGTCTGTGCATATTTTAACTGGAATGATTGTAGAATCTAATCCTGCATTCCTCCCTAACAAATGTCTTTCTTTTGTTAAGAAATGAAATTAAGAAGAAACCACATTTTTAAAATTTTCATTGTGATATCATACGTCTATTTCTTTTTCCTAAAAGGCAACACGCATTTTTACAAAATATTTTAAAATAATGAGAGCCTTTGACTGTACTTTATTAGAGTCATATGGCTGATACGTCTCTGTGCCTGTGTGCAGATATCCTTCCATGTTATTTTGATTTTGTTTTATAAGCTAGTGACAATTCTAGAAATTCTTGCAATTACAAAAATGTTAATCGGGTTACAGGAAACCCTTTAAAGATTTTACTTCTCATTGCACTAAAGAAGATGGTGGTATTTGAAAAAGGAGAAATATATTTGGTCTGGGTAAAGGAAATATTTCAATTTGCAGTAGATCATGAAAAGTTCTTGAAATACAATAGAGGTCATAAGGGCTTCAGTTTTTAAAAAGGAGATATTACATGTAATATACTGCAAAGATTAGTTTTGCAGCTGAAATTGCATAGATGATTGGTAACATTCAGAGAAAATGCAGCAAAAGAGAGAAATGCCAAAGCTTGAAGTGGCCGAGATTGCACTTGAATTAAATTGCTGGGGATGAAAGTGGGAAGAAGCTTTTCTCTATTGTAGGGCTAAGTCATTATATGGCAAAACCCCATTCTGTAGGTCAGCCTGTATGCTCAGTTAGTTTAGCAACACTTCTTTGAGAAATCCACTTAGGGGTGAAAAATCTAATACGTGAAGTTGCATTACTGACTGGTGTGCTCATATGCTTAAACCTTCTTGCTCATTTTGTTGACTGCTTCCTTCAGCTCATCAGTCTCAGGTTCATGATTATATTTCTCTTAGGCAATTGTTTTTCTTTGTACACGTGCAACATAAAGAGTTACTGCAAGCCTAAGCATGGTATGACAGTAGTTGGCAAGGGTCTGGATTAAATGTAAAATATGAAAACGCAACTGTGATTTCAGATTGCAATTGTAAGGGAAGCTCTTATGAAAGTTCAATTACTGTACACACTTGCCTCTGTTAACATCTGTGATAATACAGTTCTGTCTCTTTTGATGCTTAAAATAAGATCCATTTAAGATGTCTTCAGGTAAGACATCTTGTGTCCTTATCTGGTGTTTAAACAAAAGTACTCTTTCTGTCTCTGCATATTTTTCTCCTTTTTTCCTTATTTCTCTCCCCCCACCCCCATATATTTTTAAAAGGTGGGGCTAGATCAATCTATTTATTTTTTTTTATACCTCTGCTAGCTGGCTGAACCAGTTGTTTGGAAATCATGAGAAATTCTTTCATCCCTATGGGGTAAGGTCCTGGCTCTTTTAGCAAGCCAACTAATTTACTCTGTTTTGTTGTCCCTGCAGGTTTTAGATTTTAAAACCGTAATGTAAAACTTGCTTTTCAAGTAAAGCTTTAAAAGCTCCTGGGGTTTGGTAATGTATGGTATCTTCATCTCTGAAGCAGTTACAGTAGATACAAAAATGAGATTGACCATGAATGTCTGCGAACTCTGGGCATGGCTGTTTGAAATTTTAGCATATGTTTGGAGTCTCAAAGGGCTTTGGCTCATACTGGTAATTTTTATATTGTGTGTTGTTTATGTGTCCTCTTTATTACATTTCAAACCAACAGTCTCTTTCCCAATTCTCTCCCTCAGAAAACAAGACAGAAACTAAAATGCAGGTTTATGCTAGAAAACCCCCTCTGAATATTAAAACTGCTTTCTTGAGAACAAAAGAAAAAAACTAGGCTTAATTTTCTCTTTGAGTATTACTTCATAGTGGTTCTCTTATGTATTTACTTTTATGTTGTAATTGAAAAAGCAGATGGACAATTCATTCAAATGAAAGCCATGAAAATTTTTTCAGCTTCTTTTGTTCTTGTTGACCTTGTTTACTCAGTTTGTTTACTATGCAATGTAGTAAGTTATGGAGATAGAGGGAGA
This sequence comes from Oenanthe melanoleuca, assembly GCF_029582105.1. Lineage (NCBI taxonomy): Eukaryota > Metazoa > Chordata > Aves > Passeriformes > Muscicapidae > Oenanthe > Oenanthe melanoleuca. Next base: position 112,212,756 of record NC_079335.1, read on the forward strand.
TAATGGCTGTGTTTTCCAATATTGTTACCCATCATTGCACTAAGGATCAATACTGAATGAAAAAAACCAACACAGAAAACCAAGTCAAACACAGAACCTGGACCAAATCTGCAGCTGTGAATGCAAAAGGAAGGAGCAGGTGGAGAGGAAGGCAGTCTTGGCACTGCAAGGAACATCAGTGTTCTTTTTGCTAAGCCAAGTCATTTTTCAGTGGTGACCTGAGGGTCTACTGTCTCTATAGTGCAATGTTTAGCAAATTAGGTTTTGTTTCTGGTATTTACCTGTGATAGCAAATTCACTCACCTCCTGTCAAAACCAGCAATGTAACAGGTGCATTCAGCTTGCCAGATATGTGACTATTATGTAGCAAGCACACTGTTTCTCTGTTTTTCTATTATTACTGGTAAGTTGTGCTGCTGTAAGCAGCAAATTTTTCAGCAGTGGAAGTTGCATGGCTTGACTGCTTTTAGGTGGCATAGAAAAAAGTAATAACTTTGCAGGCAGAACTTTACATAATCTCCTATTTAACTTTGCAATTCCTGTGTTTGTAAGGGACAAATTCTAACAAGCCGAACGGGCCATAAAAAGTTGGGTATGGCTATGTAAGGATATAAATAAATCCTTTTGCTTTTTGTCTCCTTCTGACTAAGGGCATGGTAGCCACATGAACATGGGTGCTATAAAGCCACTGAACTGTATTATTTCTAGTACCCTTACATGATTTCAGCACTCAAGACATGATGTAATCATTTACAAACATTTGTCTCGCCAATCCTGACCACAGTCTGTCTGCCTTGTAAAGCTGGTTGTTTGGTCCTCCTTTCCCCATGCAGTGCTAGGGCAGTTGCAACAGCCTCCTAATAACAAATTTAGATTCTTAGGCTTAAATCTTAGTAGCCCTGAGTACTTGGAAATTGCATTGGTCTGATCATGGTATGATTTTTCTCTCCCCATTATTTCTTCATTAAGGAAGATTCTTGAAATAACAATTCTTTTTTTTCAGTTCAGTTGAGGTAAAAATTTTCATTACATTTATAAATTCCTAATGGTTTTCCCATTTTTCTTTCATCTTTTTCCCTTTTTCTCCCAATAATTTGCAGTGTGTTTTGTAGAACATAAAATATATATTCTTACATAGCTATAGCTGACAAACACACTCAATGCTAATTAGCAGCCCATCCGTATTAGCATTTAGCTCTGCACACTCTATGTGTGCAATAGGTTACCTGCATAAAAACATGCAGGTTTTCAAGGTTGAAAGAATCAGTGGTCCTGAAGAGGGACATTTCTACACAAATGCCCCCACAGATATGCTCCTTCACGTGAATGAACTCACAAAATGTAAAACACAAACACGGAAAGGCTGAAAACACATTAAAAAACAATCAAAGCAACTCTGCAGATCTCTCTAGCAATGTAGATACAATCAAAATGTGATTGTGGAAAGGCTTAGAGTGCGTGAAACGTGTGTAGACTGCTGGTGGAGAAAGGCAGGCAGGCAGCAGGTAAAGTGGGGTGGCCTGCTGGTGCTGCAGCAAAATGGTACTGGCAGCACCACCCTTCACAGGCACAAACAAAACTGCTCTGTTTTGCCATTAGCCTGAAGCAGAATTGTCATCACATGCTGTCATCAAAACACAGGGAAGAAAAAATATTTAAATAGTCTGAAATAGTCTGAAGGCCATGAAAGATGCTGCTTTATGTCACTGCAGACACACAGAAAACTCCACAGATTTCAGGAAGAAAATGCAGATGTGTAAAACATTAAATTATTATTATTATTATTATTATTATTATTATTATTATTATTATTATTATTATTATTATTATTATTATTATTATAATATTTAAATTACCCTGCCCTATTAAAGGAAAAAAAAATTTAAAAGAGAGCTAAATGTATCCAGAAGATTCTGTGTAGTGATGAAAAAAAGAACAGAACTGTCTCAGGTAGGCAGTCTTTGATGATACTTAGCACTGAAAAACATTAACAATTAATACTCCTAAAATATCCCTCCGTTTATTCTAGCAATGTTTGTGTGATTTGTATAAGTTTTTTGTGCATTTCTAGTAGGAACATGCCTTAACAGGAGCATTCACAAAGATAAAAATTGCATGATACTTTATTGTACTTTATTATAGGAGGTTTTTTTTGTTAAAAGCTATGCCAGCACATTTTCAGCAATACAAAGCTCACTTTAGATTCATCTGCAAAGGGAAAAATTGCCATCTGACCTCAGTATATAGTCAAATGAATTATGAATATTTTATATCAAATATCTTTTTGAGAGACTCCAGCTGAGCTAATATCTTCCAAATCACAAAGATAAGAAGAAATAATAGTAATTATAAATTGTTAGCCCTTTCTAGATTCTCACAGCAATAGATGGTTAATACTGTCAGAGAATGTTTACCTTAATAAACAAGTTAATCTTTAAAGAAATCGTTGTGAAGTGCCTGTGATGGGCAGATTTCCAGTTTTGCAAGTTTTTTTGTCTCTGTAGCCAGGTTCTGTTCTAGTAAATAATATAGGGAGCTGCTTGTGGTAGTAAATTAGTTAAGGTTATATTGATGGTTTGTCTGAAATAAGTTTGTCAGCTTTTGAAAGGTATTGTTATAATGTAAGCACGGCAACCTCTAGCAAGTATCAAAAAAAGCTCTTGCAAGTGCAAGGATCTTTCAGAACAAACTGAGCTTTCCTCACTGATACTGTTTTTACTGATTCAGATCTGTTCATAGAGAAAGAGGAGGTCTCAGAAAGAAATTATTATTTGTAATGAACTGTGAAAAGTGTTGGACTGTGCTAACAGATTTGCTTGGACTCAATTTCATTTACTGGATGAACATCCTGGGAAGCTTCCATGGCCCCCAGAAAAGTCAGAGTTTCAGCTGTGCTAGAAATATTAAAGTAGGCCTACTCTAATTAAGGTAACTACCAAATAATTTGTGACAGTTATGTTTAGTGTCTCCAGTCATTTCAAATGCAAGTTAAATGCTCTTTAAACTCTTAAAACTGATCATCAGCAGAGTAGTCAAACTCTGGTACCCAATTGGGAAGTGAGTCTGGGGTGGAGGCAGCATGATCCTGTGATGGTGAAGGATTTACCTGTTTGGGTTGCAGATCCTCTTTAAATAGCTGTTCCCTCCCTGCACCTTTTCCAGAAGGGGCAATGAATGTGATGGAAATATGAGCTTGAGTGGCTGGATAATTCCAATTATGCTGGCCGTGTGTGGGGAGTCCCACCTATGGGAAGAGGCATCTGCAGGAGGGCAGGGGGTGCTGCAGGTCTCACCAAGCTAGAGGAGCTCTGAGCACTGTGGGGCAAGAGTCCCTCATGCCCTTGTCCACCTCAGCTTTGATGGTTTCCATAGAAAGGCTCAGGCATCGACAGGCAATGAAAGTTACCCACTTTGTTTTGTTTTGTTTTTCCAGGAGGTCTTTTAAAACCACAAACCTCTTTTCTATAAGCTCAGCATTCAGCTTTCTACTGCAAACACATAGTCATTATTGTTCTTTTTAATTTCTTTTACTGAATCATCTATGCCAATAAGAATATTATGACATTCTTAAGTCAACTGGACTATTTAGTTCTATACACTCCTAGGCCAAAAACAATTCCCTCTTAGGTTTACATTTTCAAGGAATTCATGTATGTGTGTAGGGTGGTGGCTTGCAAGCTTTCCTGGCTATGTACAAGTTATGTAGACTATCTCTTAATTCACAATAGTCCTATTTTTATTTTAGTTTTATTTATTTTCCTGGGGGCAACCACTCCAATGCCTTGTTGAACTGGAACTTTTATTTTGCCTCATTAAGGCACATTATTGGCAATACCATTAAAAAAGATCAAGATAATTCAATGGATAGTTTAGTCATTTGTGGTGATTCTACTTCAGTTAACAGACTCCATTAGTTAAGTAGAAGAGCAGCAAAAAAGAGAAGTCTGGGGTTTCTTATCTTCCCCACCTCCCTCACCCCCACCCCCTCACTAGCAGAGGAGGCTTAACATTTCTCTTAGAGCATCATCTCACATGGCTCTGTTGAAGTTTCTGACCACTAATCATATCAAGCTATCATTTCTGTGGGTTTGTAGCTCAGCCAGAAAAAGCTGCATGTGGGAGAAGTTCATTTCTAGTCTGCAGGATTTTGACATTTGCAGTTGTGTGTCTGAAGCTACTGAGTGGCCATGTATTAAAATTGTATATGGGTAATAGTTTCTAGTGACAAGGAATTTGCAATTTGTAATTAGAAGGTTGGTTTGCCTTTTGAATGTGTCAGTTTGGAAAGGTCAAATAACATAATACTACTATAATACATAGCAAATTTGAAATTTGTAGTGAATTTTAGGGGGAAATAGATAAAATCTTGTATAAAATCATGTCTAATAAGAGGTCATTGCCCATGCTGCTAGAGCAAGAGCACGAATTTAAGAAAATATTCTCAAAAAAAGATGTACTTGGGTGTGAATGTGCATTTACTGTTCTACATGGGTTTTTTCAGCTCTAAGCTGTGATAGCTCTAAGAAATACCTCATGCCAACTTTTCCTATCTTTCAATGAGCAGAAAGAATCCTGAAATCATATGAGGTGATAAATCTAACACAAGGGGCTTTCTAGTTGTATTTTTTTTAAATTTTATTTTTTTTATTTGGGCTAAAACCAGCTTGCTTATGTCTGCAGAGGAATTTGTAGGGAAACATTGAAGGGTCTTATAAATGCAGGAAATGTATATTTGTATATTTGTAAATTCTCAGCAAGTGGTCTATTTACTTCAGGCTATCAGATGCTGAATTACCCTGACTTTTTTCAGTCTTTTTTTGTTGTTCTTGGGTTTCCACCAGTCTTGGTAGTCTGACAATTTAATAGCATGACCAGGCCTGGTCTTGGTAATGCTCTGCAAAAATATGTTGAAAACTGCCCAGTGTAGCACCTAAACTAGAACTCTGCATTGTTTTATTTTGTATTCCTGCTGTAATGTTCTTCTGTGTGCAACATTAAGGACTTCATAAGAGTTCTGTTAATACAGATGGTGCTTGACTTGGACACAGCGATTTATTTTACTTTTGCAACTTTTGGAACTGTAAATACTCATGTAGCTGAACACCTTGGTCATTTGAGGCTTTCTGTGAATTTAAATGGTCAGTTAAAGTGAGAAATAAAATGTAAATTTTTTTGCCATGTGGTAGCAACAGAACTACATGAAACAGCTGCCTGTGCTCTAGGTTTTGTCAATGCATTTTAAACATAATTTAGCTGTCTGAGGAATGTAATAAAGAAATCCTATCACCTCCTGTTTAAATTTTATCTATATTTATAGACAAGATTACCCCATATGCTGCCCAAGTCCAAGTGAAACAAAATAGCCAGAAATACAGGTTTGGGGAGTCTTTTCTTAGATGATAAGTCTTTCTGTAAAGCAGAAACAAAGGCAACAGATCAATAAAGCTACAGACACCCTGTTTCCAACTTTAGAGAAGCAGAAGCTGTAAGGTCCCAGCCTAATGCAGATCTGCAAACAGAACTGTGCCAGCATCAGTGGTTTAAGGCTGAAGAAGATCATGCAGAATCTTGAATTTTGTCATGGTTTGGCCAGCATTGCTGAAATTTTCTCAGCATTTCAGGTTAACATGCCCAAAACATTCTGCTGTGAATCAGGTGATTTATGTTTAGTTGCAACTCCAGATCTGTAAAATTGGCTTGAGCTTAAGCTGTGGAATGCAACCCTTATACAAGCAAGCTGTGTTTGGTTTCAGGTTTCTGAGAGGCTTGCATGCAAAATTGCCTCATTACTTGAATTGATACCTCTAATTAAGCAGATTCAGTGTGCTGCAATAATTGTCCTTTAGTATTTCAGCTCACTAATTCTCAGTGTAACTCCTTAAGCCACTGGTATCATATAGAGATATAGGTCTCTTCTTAATACACTGTCTTTTTTTAGTAAGATATGGGAGTATTTTAGTGCCATTTCTAGATACAGGAAGTGTGTTCTTGCCACTGGAATCATCCTGATTTTTCTTTAATAATGTCAGAAAGAAGAGATAGACATCTTATTGCATCTTTGGCAATATACTTAGAGTATCTTAATTTTCATCTGATGTTTATAGTTTCATCATGCATTACTCTTCTGTATCTTGGTACTTTGTGGGTTTGTTTTGTTTTTAAAGAAAACAGTTCCAAATTCTGGATTATACAAGCAAATTCTCTTGTATATATTGTTCTATATAGGGTTGAGTATTTGGGGTTTTGATTCATCCTTCATATTCCGCACCCTTGGTAATATTTTAATTCCTTTTTAGTAAAATAGCAGATCCCTTTGTTTAAAACTCATTGTTATGGAACATTTTGAATATTTAGCCAGATTGAATCATGCAAATAAGAGATGGACCCCATTCCTGCATGCACTTCTGAATTAAAAAATAATTAACTTTTCTGAAGTTGTTGCACTGATGTGAGGGATTGGAATAGTTAAATATGTGCAAAAGTATTTGTGGGATTGAGGTTTGTCTGTGGCTTAGTGCATCCTTGCATTTCTATAGCAATCTGACAATTGGTTGGCTCACTTCACTGGTTTAATATAATTTCATCCTTGGAAATGTATTGTAAGATTACCTCTTATGGAAAGCAAAGATGATTATTGTATGTGAGGCTCCCTTCACTCCTTAGCAGCTGAGTGGGAGGATGGGAGGAGGCATCTAGCTTGTCAACACACAGTTCTATTAAAGGCTCTTTGCTCTTGCATTGTCCTTATTGCTGCTTAGGTTTTGTATGGTTCTTCTGATCAGATTAATATCCCAAATTGATTAAAATGCAAAGGTTTTAGTTTTTGTAGAGGGGTGTGACTTGCTCATCTCAAGTCCTAAAACCATATTGAGAAATTACCTGAAACACTTGGCTTAAAATTCAATTAGATAAAAGTCTGTTGACTAAACTGAGGCATGACTTTTCTATTTTTAATGTGAAAAAGTAATAAAAATATTAGAAATGTGTCAAATGCTGTGATGCAAAAAAGCTGAATTTGATTAGGTGTTCATTCCATATAATTGAAGCAAAGCAATACAATGACTTATTGTGGATCAGAGCAAATATATATACACACATATCTACATATAGCAAACTCAATAACATCTGGAATTATAATAGACAGACTTAAAATAGTGAAGCTGCAAGATCCTAATCCTTCTGATCTACATGGATTATCAGAAAAGTGCACTCCAGAATTTTTTCTGCTCTAGGTACTGTATTCTATTTTATCATGGTTTACAAGGCTTGGTAGAAATGCCTTTCAAAACCCCACATTTCCTTTAGTATCTCTCAAATAACTGTGTAATGCAACAGAATCAAAGTTATTTATTTTATTTTATTTTGCCTCTCCAGCAGAGAAAGCCTTAAAAATAAAATAAAACATTTCAACCGAGACTTCTTTTCCTGTGGAGTAAGTTTTAGTGTCTTATGCCCAAGGCTTGAGTTTTTTGAACACTGTAGGAAGAAGATAGATGGGAAATAGTCCTTGACTACAACAAACTGAAATGTTTGAGGTGGATTGCTTTTATAATAGGCCTGTTTCGATATATATTTAAAGTTAGTTCAAGAAATACTGAATTATAGACCATTAATAACTATGAGGGCAAAATCACTGCAGGCCTAATTTGATTTTTTGATACACAAAAAGTAAAATTTTAATAGTTATATAGGGCTAGAAGTAAATATTTTGAGTGATGAGACTGTATGAGCAAGCATGGCTCTCTCTAAAACTTACTGAAATATTTTATAATATTTTTCTGTGTTTGATTAAAGGAACTGGGGCTATAAAATTTTAAGATGGCTTGATAGAGGACCAGAACATAGCCAGGCTGACTGAAGAAAGTCCAGGAAAGGTACTATTGCTTAAGAGTCCGTCGTGTTTCTTTTTCTTTAGAGAGGGTTTCAGGCTGTTCCTGGCCTATGTAAAAATGCAGATGAATAGCATTTGTCCCGTTGACCATGCCTTGGTATCTCTAGCCAGCAGTGAAATCTGCACATTGGTATGCAGACTGCACCCTGCCACCTTTCATACCCCTGCAGGGGGTGGTTTTCCTTGTGGAGTTTTTGTTTGTTTTGTTGGGGTTTTTTTGTTTTAGTTTTCCCTTTTAGAATTTTGCCCATATCAAGTGGTAACCAAGATACACAGGGTACTGGTCTGAGCCTTCTGTTTACAGCTATATGTGTCAGAACCTATTTTTTTTTTTTTCTTTTTGCATGAGGAAAAAGCTCTGAATAGAGTGAATAATCATATGTAGATTTTTCATGGAATAATTTAATGTCACATGATAGTAAAACACACTCAAGCAACATCAGGGTAGGATATGGAAAAAACTGAAAAATCATAAATTCATACAGCATAAAGAAATGTGTACATATTTATAAGTTTGCATTTTTGGCCCACAGTTTGTGCTGTTTTGCAGAAAATTCTTATGTGTAGTTGTGTAAATGTAACTGGATTGTAATCAATAGAATTATCCACCAACAAGAACGATTTATATTAGCCAGGGGCAGGGATTCCCATTCATTAAATCTGTGGAGGACAAGCCTTTATCTATTTCCGTGGATGCAGCCTGGAGCGTCCAACATGTCATGGATTAGATAAATTGGGCTTGACATGCCTGTGTTTCTGGAAAATAGGACAAAAATTTCTTTTGTCCTTTGTGTCTTGTCTGCAAAAGCAGTAGTGCTTTTGCCCCACCTATAGAGAATGACAGGAGATAATTTTATTTGCTTGAAGATCTTTTTTTAAAATTATAGGCATATTTTATGTAGAGATTTGAAAAACAGACCTGACAGTATTTTCAGTGTGAAGAGATGGACAGTAAACCTAATAACTGCCACATATTTGAGCTCTCAAGATATTTATTTGCCTAAATCAGCTCCATCAGGTGCAAGCTTGCCAGAATTGAAGATTTCATAGTCCTTTTTTTATAAATAGCCATTTTGTTAGAACTTCTCCGCTGTAAAAGAATGTATTCACTTCCCCAGAAAAACACTAGCCCTGAGGTCAAGGGATTTTTGTGGGCTGCTGGAAACACAAGCTAAATTCCTCCGTGGAGTGAATACACATTTACACAAATCCAAACTGCTCCAGAATGGTATCATTGTGCAAGTCTTCCTGGTTAGCCAACAGCCCAACCACTGGGACATTCCCCTGAGGCACTGAGGACTTACAAAGCAGGCTTCAATATGGGCCCTTGAGTAAAACACAGATCTTGATTTCTTTCAATTTTTGAAACTTTCAGAAGAATTTACTTCTATGTGTGGAAGTGTAGCTTCCATCTAGATCTGAAGAGAAGAGAAATTCTGACAGAGCTTAGCAACACAGAAAAAGTTGAATTTTTGCAGTTTTCTCTTCTCATCCACAAGCAATTGCATCTTGAAGCAAAGCATCAGACAAATTAGCACAGAGGAATAAATTATCTGTAACTTTGTAATTGCAGTGGCATGTGCACCCCCACAGCCTGATTCAAGGATTATTAAAATATGATTTCAAACTGGCCCTTTATGACAGGGAATAAAAAAGTTTATAAAAGTGAATTCAATGTAGTCTGTTTTTTTGTTTTCCCTGTTGCAGAAGGGCCATGGCTGTAATCTGTTAGTGAGAATGAAGGTACCCTGCTTGGGCAGTGGAGTCAGTCCTTTTGCATGTAGAAGCACAACTACAGTTTTTTTTGATGGAAATAAAATCGTTTACTCACCAGCATATACTGTGAATTAACAGCTCTGTGTTCTGTGTTAACTGTGTTCCAGCATATCATATGACACGTTTATCTCTGTTTAAAAAGGGAAAAAATAAAGGTAAAATCATTTGTACTGCACAAGAGCAGCATGTGATTCCACTAAATAATATTTGGCAAAGATGTAATTTGTAGATACAATAGTTATACAATTACTGCTATTTAGGTACACTATAACATGTCCTATTTAAACTTTATTAAAATTAAATCTGTGACTGGATATAGAATTTCCAGAAGACAACAGTTTAATTGATTCTGGCTGTGGTTCAAATTTCTCCCATTGATTTCCAACATCTTTTGTTTCCAGTCTTGTTTTGCCTCCTGCCATCTTACTTCCCCTTCTTTCCCTCTCCCAAGCTGGATGTGAGCTCCTTGCCCTCAGCACTGTCTTCAGGGTTTTGTGCTCTATCAGCAGCTCTCCTTTCCTGGCTCCTGTGCTGAACTCAGAGCTCTGTTCTGCAGTGCACAACTGCTGATCATTTGCATCCTTAGCTTTTTTTCTGACAGATGAAGAATGGTTGAGTGGTTTATCAGGCCAGCAAAAAGGCAAGTCAGGAGTGATCTGCAAATTCCTGGTGAATTCCTCATCTCTTCATGCTGGAAGGCTGCTGTGTTGTTAGTGGTCACGCTTTTGTCTTGTGTGAGTGTTCAACTTGAACCTGAACTTTTTGGCAGTGGGGCAAGAAAGCAACATCTGATGGCACGGCTCCATTACGGTGTAAGCTGATCTCTATTGCTTAATTCTGAGGGGAGTGACTCTAATCTAATCTTCAAGTACTTGAGTACTTAACAGAAGATAGGGATATTTTTCTCTCCCTGGGACAACAACCAACTTTTTTTTTTTTTTATTTTTTAATTGCCTGCTGATGAAAATCCAGGGTATAGTCATGGCTGACACAGTGCATGTGTGATTTGAGATGGCATGAAATTCTGCCCTAGTAAGGTTCAAACTTAACAGTTAACTAAATATTTTATCCCTCTCTTCCCCTGTCTCTGTGGGGGCAACAAACTGCCAAGCACTGTCTGCTTTTTCTTTGCTTCTCAATACAAAGCATGGGCTGCCTGCTAGGAAAACTTCACTTTTGCATCAACTTCTTTTTCCAGAAACTCTCGGTCACAGAGCCTCAGGCTCTTGCTTTTTGCACGAACAGCTGTATCTCCTGAGGACTGAACTTGTTTCGTTTCAATAAAGTGGAGCAGAAGTTTTATGAAAAGTAATGGGTTGGAGTTTAGAGACAACTGGGCCATGTGATCTAATAGGCTTTTTTTCTAGCTTTTCATCCTGAGAAAGAAAGATATTTGTGTTTGCTGTTTTGGTTTAATTTTCTTTAAGAACTTGAGGTGTTTAATTCAGAGTGGGAGTTAAGACATTTCATTGTTGGAAAAAGTTCCTGAACCAAATAACTTGAAGTGTTTTTAATTTAGGAATAGATACATACAGGAAAAATGATGATATTATCTATACTTTTTCATATCAAGTATCTTTGAAACCATCATGAACTGAAAAATGTACTTCAATCTACTGTGGCAGGGGTCACTATCCAGAAGTAAGTCCTGTGCTTTTAGTTCCATTCAATTTTACACTTTTATTCTTTTGGCTACCTATGAAAGATCATAAACCTAGTAGTTTTAAACATATATGTGTTGGGGGAGTTTTTTGTGAATCAAAACTTCTGAGAATGTGGTAGTTTCTGATGTATTGTGCAAGCATTTATGCCCTTGACCATGGGGAATAAAAATGAAAAATGTGATTTTATTTCAATAAGTATGTGTTTTTGTCACATACATACACATAGGCAGGCAGCTCTGTGAGTTTATTCAGAAGGGAATCATGGTCCAGGCTGTGCAACACTGTGTAGGTTGACAGAGGTATTTTCATGTCAGTTTTTGTGTGCTATCTGTAAGACCAACAGCCAAGTGCAGCTGCAATGCTATAGACTTTTTGTCACTTTTTTTCTCAGTGCACCTCTCTCCTTCCTTCCCTTCCACTCCCTCTGTGGAGCTGGCTTGGTTTTGCTCTTTTGGCTTGGATTCTGCCATCCTTCTTCTGACTTCATCACTTTCTGAAGTTGATCTACCTGTTGTTCAGTAAAGCAACAGGAGGTTTGACAGCTAGCAGAAGAGTGAAATGGTGCCCTGGAAACATTCAGTAGCTTGTCATGAAGTTCCATTTACTTTGCACTGTGCAGTCATAAATGTGCAAGAACACTTTTCACTGGATTATTAATGCTAAATGGAATTATTAGTGCAAAATAGAAGATACATTGCTACACAGAACTATCTTCATAGAGTTTACTAGTGGAGTGTGTCCATTTCATGACATTAGTTATATATTCATCTCAGTCATATGCTTGTTTCATTTCATGTAAAGACACCAGAAGTTAAGATTCTTATAAGCATGCTTTTGAAAAATAGCACTTTTAAAGCTGATAGTGTATTCATCATATTCAATATATTCATAAAAATGAAAAGTTCTTTGAAAATCTGTTTGCAATACAGTGTTCTGATTAATGACCTTTGGAAATTTGCGCTCATTATACCATAAACATGACCTTTATAAAACTATCAGAAAAATTCAGCTGCAGAATATACCAGGTCAAAGACTTTTTAAAATGTCAAAAAGTGTAAAGCTTTAAAATTAATGTGATTTCTATAATACTTGTCTGATGCTTGTATTTTTGATTAGGTTATTTATTTATAGTGGAGGTTTTTTTGAATCTTTGTGGTTAGGATTTACCAGGAGACTGTGACCTCAGGGTAACGTGCTTTGGGATGCATCTTAATGGCCTTGAGCAGTGTCTTCCTTGTGTTTCACTGTTTAGATCCAGTTAGTTTATAACCACATCTTTGCTGGACATGATCTGATAAGATCTAGTATCTCTCCAATAGAGGCTACAAACCATATACTGACCCACTGATTAGGAGACATCCACAATATGTCAGTAAATAATGGTGCAATCAGTTCAACACTGTCACAAAATATGTTTATAGGCTGAAAGGTGTAGGGAAACACTGAGCATGCAGTTTTGGGGAAATACACATTTGTAATACTGTGCCCTTCCTCTAAGTTCATTGGGTTGTAGTGCTCCTCTGAAAACACCCATGCTTCTCACCTTAGCTTGAGTCTGAAAGTAAATCTTTCTGCTGCAGGCTGGAAATCATGCTGGGTAGCTGCTTTATGTGGGAATAAATAGCCAAGATCATCAGGAAAAGAAAAGGGAAACCTGTTTTTTATACAGAATCACAGAATGAGTCAGGTTAGAAGGGAACACAGTGAGTCATCTGATCCAATCTCCCTACTCAAGCAGAGTCATCCTAGAGCACATGGCACAGGGCTGCATCCAGGTGCTTCTTGAGTATCTCCAGTGAGGGAGACTCCACAAATTCTGAAAAATCTATTCTAGTGCTCAGTCACCCACACAGTAAAGAAGTTCTTCCTCATGTTCACCTGGAACATCCTGTGCATAAGCCCTATTACTCAGCACCTCTGAGCAGAGCCCAGCTTCATCCTATTGACACCTTCCCTTCCAACACATTGATGAGGTCTCTTCTCAGCCATCTTTTCTGTCCTGACATTGCTACATGGTGATAGAAATGTCTCTGTACATTTCTAGCTCATTCTGTGCAAGACAGGCATTTCACTTCCTTGGATTCACTTACTTAACAAAGAAAGTACAAATTATTACAAAACATGAGCATTATGGGAGGAAACTGTAAAATAGAGCTGGGGATACATAGTTTGCCAAAAGAAAATAGAATCATTAGTGCAGATATAGTTTCATTGGTGAACTCCTCTTCCCTCCAGCATTTATGGCACTGAAGGAAGAACAAGTTTTGACAATGTCTGTGAGATCATCCAAATCTAAGTGAAAGCACGTTCAGTTTGCTATTAGCCTACAACCAGGAGAGGATATTACAGTGCTCAGAGCACTAAATCTGGGGACCTAGAGGTCAGGTTCTTTGTCTGCCACAGATTCCTTTGTAAGCTTTGAGAAGAAGTCTTTTGCTGTCTGTCCCAGGTTCCTAGTTGAAAAATTGGGATGATCTATTGCCAGGTAGAAGAGTCCAGAGAATTTTATAGTGAAAAAAGTAAGGCTGCTGGGTATTTAATATTTGACTTTTTTTTTTTTTTTTTTAAGTAAGGTAAATAGAAATTAAAAGCTCCTCTATTCTCAGGAGGGAGGAGGGCTGAGGTTCATGGACACTCTAGTTTGTCTTCTCCAAATCCATGACTTCCAGTCTTGGGCTTTCTGCTTCTCTGATAGTTGGCATGGTTGGTACTTGGTATGGGCAGCTGGTAACAAGCATGCTGACCAAACTGGAAAATTTCTAGTTGTTTCTTTATACTAGAAACAGGCAGAACTTTACAGAGAGTGGAACATTCATTTTGGATCATTTAACTTTTGGTGATCCAACAGTTTCCAATAGGGAAAAAAAGATCCAAATTTGTCTGACCAACTGCAATAAAAGCCCAAAGGACTCTGAAGACCTCAATTAGGTAGGTCATGTTGCTAAAATAAAAAGCTAAGTCTCTGCCCTTGTGCAATTTAAAATCCATATAAGATGTGGCCCATACTAAGTTAGACAAATTCCTTGCTTGACAGTGTTGAATATTGAAGTTCAGATCATGGTTTTTCAGTAAGTGTTATATAAAAAAAAGCAAAACAAAACACACCAGTATTTTATTCAGTAGAGTGTTTCCTGGAGTCCATAGCATATTTTATATATCTGGGGCAAAAGAGGTGATACTTTGTGGGATTAACAGGGTCTCTGACATTAATTAGCCTTGTGGCCTGAGTTGGGTAAGATCTGCAAAATACTGAGCACTTCATTGCTATTCAGTCAGACTGGGCTTCATTGTCTGTAAGGTGGGCACACCTTCCTATAATGCAGATGACAAAGCAACAGGAGGCAAAAGAGTAGCAAAATACTAGCAGAAACCTGAGCTTGTTTAGCAAAGTAAAGAAAATAATGACAGGAGATAATGGGTATCAGAGTATGCATGCAGATTTGTCTCTGCATTTTCCCAGTCCAGCATCATAATAGTAGTTTCACAGGTTTCTGCATAATGGAAAGAGGAATTTACTCCTCTGTACACCTAGAGGAGTATATTTTCCAATCAAAATTATTTGGATATATGATCTTATGTGTTTCAAAATGTTAGTACGTGTGAAAGAAATTACTTTAAAAAACGCTATATGATGCATAGCTGCAGGCTTCTAGAACTAATAATAATAATAAAAAGAATTCTTTTTCTAAACTAGCTCACTTTGCAGGAACCAGAGAATAAATATTTTCTCTAGAAAAAATAATACTTTGAATAGCAGCAAATGACTAGAGTTGATTCAAACTTTCCAGGTGAACAGTGTGTGTGCTGAAAAATTCTGTCTATAAATAAACAGAGGGTACTGATTTGTGCCAATCTGGAAAAATAAAGGGAAGATGATATTTTTGTAATGAGTCATTTTGAATTGTTTGGACCTGAATGTTTGAAATTTGCCAATATTGAAATAATAAACACAGTTAAGTATTTAAGTAGGAACTACAGAGTGTCATTTTAGGTGAAAGAAGGGTTTCAGCTGACACAATGGTGGGGTTTTTCCCCCCCTAATTGTCTCTATTTTTTTTGGTTTGGCCAGTGAACTGAAAAATCAATTACTCACAGATCTCCACAGCTGAGACAGTATTGCATTCATCCTCTTCAAAGTGACCAACCACTGCTGGCATTGCTAACAGCAAAACCTGTGAAAGGAAAGCTTGTGTGGCCACACTGTGTACTTGATCCTCAAGCTGGCTCAGGAGAGCCAGCAGGATCGAGGCTGCTGTGGTTACAGTCCCATTTTGAAGGCTCTGCTTTTCAAATGGGCTTCAAATTTTTAATACAGTTGGGGTTTTTTGTTCTTTTCTGGACCTACGAGTGATTATATGTTAAAGTGCTATGTTTAAATGTGGCTATTGTATTTTTAAATTTTTTTTGAGATTATTAAATAATGAAAGCACTCTTCAAAAAGAGTCTTTGAACAGCACAAAAGTCAAAAGCACTTTAGAATTCTTGTTTCCCCTTCTAAAAGAAATAAATTAAAAAAAAATAATCAAACCACCAAAATGATAAGAAACCCTTTCAAGAAGCTGAGTTCTAAGACTATAAATGATCAGAAATTAGATTTTCTTAGCAGTAAATTCTCCATTCACATGATTTGTTTAAAACTAATCTCCTTTCAGTTTACATGTAATAATATGTAACTTATAAAAAATAAGTATTCAAAATCAAAAGTTTATCTCTTTATGCACATAAAAGATACAGGTTACATGTTAGCTAACTTTCTGTATGATGAGTTAACATTTAGGCACTTTATTACAATAGCTACAAATAAAGTTTGGTGATTAAATGAGGCTCATCTTTCTGTGCCAGGTTAGATCTCTGGTATTACTTATTTTGGAACTGAATTTACCTTTAAAGGGACCATTCAGCAGTTTTTGAGAAAAGTGTCTGTTGTAAAAATGAAGATCATACAGTGATAAAAAGGAGTACCCCAGTGACGGTGGTCCATGACAAACTACATTAAACTAATTCCTAAAAGCCACATCTACAAGTCACGTCATATTTTCTCTGGTAGATCCCAGAGAAGTCTATTCTTTTGGCTTTGGATGTCTTAAAATTTCCTATTTCACTAGATTCCCTGAAAATATAAATGTGATACCTGATATTTTAAATCATGAAATAGCATTATTCACCATGAATAGCCTGCTGTTCTTATATGCTTGTGTCTTTATTGCCTTTTTGAAAAAATCCCTCCATATATACCTTTTCTTTGGCCCACTGGCAAACTTAATTCATAACAAATTAAAAGTTCTAGCTAATATTGAGTTATCCAAATGTAAGCTTATTAACATTTATAAGCTAGACCATGAGCTCCCCACATATCTTTTCCCTTTTATACTTTAAAATAGCCTGAGTCAGTGTTCTTGAAAATTTTGTATGAAAATTCCTGTTTTGTCTCAGGCTCTTGAGGATATATTTTAATGAATACTGCATGTGTACTGTTAGATATTATGGTCCTATATAAAAGATATTAATAATAGCTTTGGAAGTTATTTTAAAGCCTCCTAGAATTCAACTTTTCAGTTGGAAATGTGTGGTACTTTCCCAACTTCTCCACTGAGTCATACTAGCTGAAGGATTCTCTGAGCTTTTGCCAAGTCAGAATGTGGGTATTTTTTTGACCTCAAACAAGTTATCATGGAAATATTAAGAGAGGTGTGAGATGGGTTGTAAAACATGGAAATATCCATATCTTAGAGAAACCACTTTATGATCCTGAAAGCCAACTCAGACTCTAGGAAGGAGGGGAAAGGGTACATTAATTTAGTGTCTTTGTTGTATTCAAAATAGTTGTGCATATGGACAGAAGGAAAAAATTGCAAAGTAATGAAGGAATGAAAATAAAATTCTGCAGAGATTTGCTTTTTCACTCAGTGTTTATGGTGGTAATAGTTAGTGATGGAAGAACTGCAAAAGATTTAGATTAATGGGGTATTAGTTTAGAGTTTCTGCCCAGTTTACATACCTCCAAGTTTCAAATGCATTGCAAAAAAATTTTCTACATTTTTGTGTCTGCAAAAGCCGAGCAAGATTCTTCCTTAGGAGATATTATTTGATAATGGATCTTGTGATTCTTTTTTTCTGGAAATTAAATCTGCAGTTGAGTTTAAACTTGAAGGATTGGGAATGAGGGTGTGCATGAGGAAAGACTATGCAAGGAAAGATGTAAATTTCTCTGTGGCCAAGACACAAAATATAATAGTAGGTGGTTGCAAAATTGTTGAGCTGTTTGTTAGGGACCCTGAAGAATGGTGATCCTGGCCTGCTTGAAAAAACATTTAGGAATCTTGCTATTTATTATCCTGTATTGAAAATCACCCTGCTTATGATGTCTGTTTACTCTAGGGCTATTTTGTTTGGTTTCCTTTGTGCATATCCCATCTTTGTGATTTTCTAATCCAGATTTTAGGGTCAGTACTTACAGCTGTTTATAGCCTTTACCTAACAACAATCCAAGGAAAGTTTTGAGTGAGCTGGGCAGAAAAATTTACATGGGAAACTTTCTTTTCAGTCAGTGCTATTTCATTGAAAGCAAAATTTCCTCTAGAATGTGTTAACCTTTTGTAAAGAATTGTCACAGAAAAATAAGATTAAAAATTTAGCATTTTTAATGACACATGGTTCCTTTTTTTAATTTTTTTTTTTAAATGATCCTCATTTTAAAATCTATTTTCAGTTCCATAGTGAAACATGGTCTCAGAAGTCAAAATGGGGTAGAGGGGAAGCAGGGGAAACCAGTATTTGTTCCCATTCATACTCAAAACAAATAAAATGTGCCAATTCTTTATGGAACAGGCAATTTGAGGCAAAATGGGCAGGAATCATCTCTTCCTCTGTTTTTGTCATATTCCCTTGGTTCAGGAAAGAAAGATCCTGTGCTGATGTTCATATCACCAGTAGTTTCAGAAGGAGAGCTCACTTGACTGGGCTGTGTCACCAAGATCATGAACCTCAACTTGTGCACATGGCTTTGTAGCATTGGGCTGTCTGTGCCCAAAACATGGTTTTCTATTGCAAACCAGATTACCCAGTGGTAGGGCAAAATGTCTAGTCCCAGCTGGACACACAGAACTGGATCCCTGTGCAAAAATGTTTGCACTGTTTGACATAGGAGGAGTTCTCAAAAATAGTTTCAATGTGATATAGGAAGGGGCAAAGCTTTGTTGCAAACTTTTCCCCAAACCTGTATGCTCGCACTTACTTTGGATGCATAGACAGTGCCTCTGTCCAAGAGATTATCTTGCCTGTGATTTAAATTGTCTGAAAATTGAAGAAGCAAATCTTCAAACTTGGTCAAAATGCTGAGCCAATTAAGCTTTTAAGTTGTTTTATTCTTGGTGTCCCTACAAAGAAAATTAAGGTAATAATATTGATGTGAGTATCTCAAATGTCTGAACTTCCATCTCCCATTTAGAATCTGATTCTCTTCCTCTTTAGAAAGACATGAGAGTCTAACATCACCAACTTGTAAGACTGGAATTAGAAAATACTTTATTATCCTGCCATTGTAAGTATTTGTAGCATGCTCCCCATAAATACAAGGTTATCTCCGTGAACTTCAGGTAATAATAATAATACTGAGCATCAAGCACAGGCTGTGGACAAAACCTATCAGTGTTGTGGGATTTTATCCTAGTTTTATTGGTCAACATTATCCAAACCTGGCTAGTAGAAAGCTTGTAAAAAGTCTGACATTGAACCTTCACCCTCACTGTGCATTGATCAGCAGTGCTGTGTCTCCTCAGGGACAAACTTATCCTACACAACACCAAAGCCATCATAAGCAAATATTATGGTTCTTCACTGTAATCCAACATTCCATAACACTTGGAATTTATCTGTGTGCACTCTTAAAGAACTCTTCCCTATGGGCTTCTACCCCTCTCCATCCCTCTGCTAATGATTTAGGTGTGAAATAGTTAAAACTGGCATTCTCAAAGGTTGTCCAAGCTAAGCTGAGTCACAAAAATGGTTGCCATTGCTTCAGTTTTTCTGTTGCAGCTTCTGGACTACAACTCTGTGCATGTTGAATGGAAAGAGAAGTTAATTTTTTCAGCCATAAACATTAGAGAAGTTTTTGAGCAAAGTCTCAGGTTTCATGATGCCTCTCACATGCTCCATCATTTAGGGACATGTCTGACACTATTGAAAAAACAGAGAGCAGCTGTGCTCCTGAACATACTAATTTTCTGTGCCACTGTTGCCAGGACTGTGGTAGATTTTAAAGTCTGTTCCAGAGGCTCTGAGTCCCAGCCAAGGTCCTGCAGAGCTGGCTGGATTTTTCCATTTAGAGCTTGCTCTCGTCCCCAGATGGCTTTGCCTCGCCCTGGCTGGCAGCAGCAGGTGCGAGTGCCGAGTCATGCCACAGGAAAGGATCACAGAACAGAAATGTTTCATCCTCTGGGGCTTGCTATCTCAGATGAGTTCGGGACAGCAATGCTGTTGCTCTAGGTAATCCAAACCTGTGAAGCTCTTCTCCATAGCACTGAGATAATACTCCCAGTGAGCTGTGTCCCCAAGCACAAGTGACATTTCTCAGTCCAGTTTACATTTGTATTCGTGAGTTACAGAATGTTTGATTTGCCTCAAATTCTTTGCTATTGCCAGGCAAATGCTCATCTTGAAATTTCTGTGTGATTCTGTACAATCTCAAGTGCAATGTGTATTTTTTTTCTTTACTAAGAGTGACTTCTTCCTTTCATGATGTGTGAAAGTTTTATGTAAAAAAAGCTAAGTATTTCTAGCATTTTAAAAAGTACCTTTATGGGTTTTTCCTATTCCAAGGTAGTATGATTGGCATGTTTAACACTACCTTATCATCATTCTGACCTGTTAGATTTATTTTAACAGTGTTTTTGTAATAATGTCATGGGAATGTAGCAATTGCCAAAGCAATGGCAATCAAATACCTGATAATTCTATGCTGCTTGCACTCTGCTTTTGCCTAAATCCTCAGCTGCTGCATTTGAAGACTTTTGATTTCTTATACACTTACATTGAGGTACAGTGTAGAAACTACCCCTGAAATGGCAGTTATTCTTGTGTATAAAAACTATCATAAGATTGCAGCAACCCCTAATCCACTACCTTTAATTTATTAGTGATTCATAGTCAAACACTTCACAGAGGAGTAGAAAGTTGGCAAAAAATACAGTCTTCAAAATTTGGCTCCAGCTGATTTTATACCTAGAAGCACAACTTGGATGATCTTCTACAGCTGGTTAATTAAGTCCTGTGTTTTTAGCCCTCAATTAGATGGGGTAACATGACAAACCTTGTTAGCAGATTTGCTGGCCAAATATGGAGTGATTTCATATATCATTCTGACTGCTTTATATTTGTGCTCCTAAATGATGTATGCAACTTGTCTAATGAAATGTCTGTATGTATGAGAGGAAAAAAAGAAACAGATTTCAGATATCTCCCTCTGTTGATCTGCCTGCCTGTGTCTCTGTTCAGTGAGTAGGGTAAAACTCCCCTTTCATTTTTTTTCAATGTTTCTTGGACTCTTACCAGCAGGTTTTTGCAGTCTGTTGCCTGCCTCTCAGATTAGAAGAACACTGGCATATTTTAACAGTTTCCTAGGATCCAAATAGTCTTTAATTAACAGGGAATTGATGTTTTGGAATGCAACCAATATAGGAGACACTGAAAGCAGAGAATGAACTTGGATCCTTCCAGCTTGTAGCTGCCTGTGGGCAGGGGCAAACAAATAAGCAAAATAGGGTCCACTGCAAACAGGTAGTGCCTTACTGGCATGCAAGAGGATTTCTTCATTTGCATTACGTTCCCACAGAGCTGGTGGTTAGCTGGGCTTCTGCTGCACAGAGTCTGAATCAGCTCCACCCCTTGCAAAGAGCAGAAAGTGTTCATCCCATAAACAGAATTTCAGTGGCTCCTGAAACTGTTATTTTCAGATTTGTATTGATCAGCTATTGAGGCAGCAAGGTACATTGTGTTTGTGAGGTTTAGGTTGCAGCAGAAGCTGTTGGCTCCATGAGTGAGCATTTAATTAAAAACATCAGAAGTCCTCAAATAACATGACTTTTGCTGAGATGAATAGCGAGTTGTTCTTTATCTTTTTGAGTAATCTGCCTTTGTAGGGTTGAGCAACAGGGTAGGGATGAAACATTGAAATTATAAGAGGATGAGACTAGCTGAAGCTTTCAAGGGAAGTTAGACATATGCTGAACTGTAGTTCCAGATTGTCCATGGAAATAGAGGGTTTATAAGGTAATTCTAATCACAATAGACTGAAACCTGGAGCAATTGCTGGCAAAGAATTATAACCAACTCAGTCACTGAGTCAGCTGTGCTTTTTTTCCAGTAATGCAGCAATTTTCGGACAAGTCAAAATGCATTTATTTGATCCAACATCGTCTTTTTATTGTTGCTGTGTGTATGTGTGTGTGCTGGCTTTTATCCCCCCGCTGCTAACCATACCCTGCTGAATGCCTTCTGTCTCTCTGCACGTTAGGTGGTACATGCCAGAGCCCTGCTCTCCCAGCCCTGGTGCGTCCTCCCGCGCCGCCCTTGCAGCCATCGCTGGATATTAAGCCGTTCCTCCCGTTCCCTCTGGACACTGCCGCAGCAGTGAATCTCTTCCCCAACTTCAATGCAGTAAGTACACTCCCAGCAGCTACACTGAGCTTCTGGGCAAGACTGGAGAGGGCACAAAGCAGAATTTTATGTACTCCATTAAACCTGGAATATCGTCTCCCTTACTGAGGGCCAAATAGCTCTTTCAGACGCGCTGATGGGCCGTAAATTGAAGCCTACCTGAGTGTTAGTCAGAAGAAATGTAGAAGGAAAAAAAAATTATATGATCCAGAGTGACATGAAATAAAGTTTCAGGCCATATTCAGTCCCAGGGCTTGTGCATTTCCCACAGTAATTTAGGACGTGCAGAGCCTCACTAACTTACAGTTCACTGCAACTCTCAGAGAGGGAAAGTTTCAGAGCAATGGGATTCTGCATCCTATCTCCAACAAACTTTCTGAGAAATACTAAAAATTTACAGAGCCTACAGAAGAAAACTCTTTTGGGGAAAATAAAGTAAGAATGAGAACAGTATTAACTGCTGTATGAGCTATTCAATAGCAAACAATCCAAGGTATTTTTTTCAGGTTAAGATGTGTTATTTCTCATGTGTTAGATTTTAACTGGGATAGATTTCTCCCTTTTTTGTTTTACTTAGTCATGCTATGTGTGATTGTAGAAATCCCATTCCTTCTTAGTATTTTAATTATTTTGCTGACATATGTCATCAGTGTTCCAATTTTCCTGTTTCAGGCTGAGATAATTAATGTTCTAACAAAAAAAAGGTCTACTTTGTTTTTATGTTAATTTTGCCTTTATAGAATTATGCCCCTTTTCAACTACTTTTGGATGCTCTTTTCCTTATTTATATATACTTGATATACAAAATATCTTCTTAAGAATATGTGTGCTTACCTACTTTGAGAGACACAGAGGAGGTGGAACTTTCCATTCTGAACCAATTCTAATTGACATGCAGAAATCTTAATTAAAATAATTAAGAGTAGTAAAATAACATGAAGAACATGTGCATTCTAGAAACTATTTATAGCAATCAATAGCAAATTTCTGTAATTAAATGTTTGTTTTTTACCTTTCAGAGATGCTCATTTTGCTTTAAAGTAGTTAAAATAAGTTAATTGCCAAAACTATTTATACAATCTTAAATTCAAGAAATTCACAATATTAACAGAGAAACTACAAGCTATGAGTCTTAAAATGCACAGAAACAATATGTTAACAAACTACCATGACAAATAAACGTCTTTAAATTTAAAAGGTGTGTTTGTATGCTGCAAGGTTTTAAAATGTGCTGGGTTAAACCAGGCTACTGATAACCCATAATGAAATTGATACAGCCTTAGACTTTTTAGTGTGCTTTAGAGTTGAGGTCTTTTAACCAGTTGTGCCTTGTGATCACTGTTTTTAGTCAATACAAAAGTCCAGCTGACTTTTAAAAAGGTATCTGTTAGAATTTCTTGGATTTTTTTTCTCAGGATTTTCCATGGTTCAGAGTCTTCAGATTGTTTTGCTAATTGTTTAATTATATAATCAAAATAGAATTTTAATGATGAATGTTAATAATTCTTAATAATGTTAATAATGTTAATTCTGTGTTACTCTATAAATTTCCAGTTTCTTTCTTCTTGCACAGCCTGCTTTTCTACTATAATTATTTTGAGGGAGGGGTAGATAAGTCATGCTCATATCAATTTGGAAGTAAGAAAGTAAAAATAGACCTGTATCAAAACCATGTTATTCCTGAACATTATCTTAGTTGCATATAATTTGGTGAGAGCACTGGTAAAGTGAGCCTAGTTTTCAGGAGTGAGACTTGAAGCCCTTTTTAACAGCACTCTGAAGTCTGCTCCCATGCACAATACTGCTTCCTGTGATGTGTGGCCATCTGCCAAGTCCACCTTTGGCAGATATGTCAGTCCTGAGTGTGAGGATGCTGTCATCTGAGCTGCTGTCACCTGCCTTGCTGCTCATAGTTTATGCCTTGCAAAGTGACCTCTGCCTTCTCATCATGTGTGCTGACATGCAGCATCATCCTCCCTGTTCCCATTTTCTTTGTGAGCAGCACGTTATTGAACGCTGCTATGTTTAGCTCATATGCCAGGGATGGTTAGCAGCAGCCTCCAAATGTATAGACTAGCTGAGCAGTTTTGCATAGCTCCAGAAATTCTCTCCAAAGCTGATGAAAGTTTTGGGGACACATCAGCTGCTGACTGTTATCAGCCCAAGAAAGTAACCCACGCATCATGTTAGACCTTAAACAGAGCTTCTGACAGGGGCTTCAGTATGTGAATGTGAGACAGAAAAAAAAGTGGTTAATCAAAAAATTATGTTCATAAATATGCCTCTTCACAATGTTGATGATGCTTTATCTTCATAGACTTCACTGACAGTCCTTCACAGTCAGTGGAGAATCATTTATGCTCTGTGGCTAAACCCAGGCCTAGCAAGTGGTCCATAACAGAACATCTGAACTGGATGTTATCTCTCATGTTGTTGATAAATTAGCATTTCCCTTGACTGAGACATCAGAGTCATAAATTGAGCCATAGGAAATAGATTTCCAATGACCTCTTGACCCTCACACAATTCCACAGGAACAAATGTGTTTGACAGCATGTCTGGACTACTTCCCAAAAGGCTAGAGGAAAGTCTAGAATTTTGGCAATTTATTGGCCACTTTTCAACAGCCTTCACTTGAGAACAGCATGACCAAGGGGAAACTTGAATAAAAGTTCAGGCATGTTTCAGAGAAAATAAGTGGTCTCTGGCAATTCTGATTAGCATGACAGTTTGCTTGTGATGGACTTAGGCATCTGAGCTAATCACCTTAAGCTTCTTCATAAAATATAATGGAGAAAAATCAGCAATTTCTCCAAGTTATGCATGGATAAAAATGCACAAAGGTAGCTTGGAATGCAAGCTATATGACTACTTTGGCACGAAGTGAAGTGAACCCTGAAAGTTCTCATTCATCTATTCAGACTATAATGAGGGATTGGCTCAGCTGCATCTACATTTAGATGATTCCCACATTATGGGACAGGTCATAAGCTATTTGTAGCTTATATAATAAATTCCACTCAGAAATCAGATGACAGAAGTGCTGACATTGCATTGTATGTTTACAGAGGAATGCTCCCATTTATTAAGCAGTTGAGCTTCTAATTTTATCTAAAGAGAATCTTCAGAGAATTTGAGGATTCAGATGAACTGGATAGAAATATTAGGAAAGGTGAAAGCAAAAGTAACTTACCAGTGGAGAAAGTCAGACATGTACATAAGAACTAATAAAACCAAATACTAACCTTAAGTATTTCAAATAATCCTAGTAAGGTGTATTTTATAACATTTTTCGCTCTATCTTAGTTTATCAAAAACATAAGATTTCTCTATTTTTTACTGATGGCTTTGCTCTAAAAGAAATTCAGTTTTTGCTGGCTGCCTCTGTAGAAAACATTTGTCACTGATTTCCACAAAGGCAAAAGCTTTCATTGAAGCAGAGATTATAAGAGATAACGTGGAGCATGCAAACCTTTGTCAGTAATATCCCCAGACAGAGAGTAGAGGGAAAAATTAAAAGTTTTAAGTTTTTTAATTTAGAGTAACCTGAGAAAAGTCAGGAACATAACGTTTGAACCTTCGAACCATTCAGTTTCAGGAGGAACATTTTCTATTTATACAAGAACCGTAAAGCAAACATAGCAATTAACAATCTGGTTAGCTGAACATTTGTAGGTGCTACGCTCTTAATTGTGAAGCAAATGGGTACCCTCAAGTCACATGTAAAAGGAAATTGTAACAACACAGCTGCTTAAACTGAAAACAGCCCACTGGAACAGACCCTGAAGAATCCCTGGTTCACTACAAGTTTATCTGATCTAATAAGATGAATCAACCGGATGGGATTTAAATGGCCAGATTTTATTTATTGAGAGAAACTACGGTTGTTAAAAATGCTTGTGTAGCTTTTTCAAATATGATTTAAAAATTTTCAGAGGAATAGAAAAATAATTAAATTGCTCTGAAAAAAGAGTGTGAGATAATTTTGCAAACATTTGTTATATTTCTGCATTTTCATCTGCAGAAGGAGAAGTAAGTCTGTGTACTTCTAAGAATTAGTTCTTAGAGATGCAAAAAAAAGTTGTATTAAACATGTACTTGGTCTTTGCATGTGAATGTGCATATTCTGTTCATGACCCAGTGGTTTGTTGCAGAGAAATTTCACAAAGCATTGAAGTCTTGAAGTTAATTAACTTGTAGAAAAATATTGATGGGTCTCTGGTCTAAGAGGAGATCCTTATTTTTTCAAGGCATCAGCGTCAGCCCTAAGCTGATGGACCCTATGACAGAGAAAAATCTCATGTAGATCTTTTTTGTGGTCTCCAAAGCACAGATGCATCAGAAACTAGGTTTTACCTATTTCCAAAGCTCTCAGAATTATATACTTCAGCCTCCTAGGCAGGAGACAGAATTTCAAGTTAAAAATGCAGGACATTTGCCATTACAAGGTAGAAAATCAGACAGTGTGTTGCACTCCTTGTTTGTTTATACTTTGAAGGATATGCTGACAATTTTTCTGAAAAAATTCTAAACAAATATTTTATCACACTTAGCACAATCTGTAATGGAAGAGGTACACAGTATAGAAGATCTGAATAAAAGCTTGAATGTAGAAAGAGTGAAGTTGCTTGAAAAGATCCATCCTTAACTCCAAATTGAAGCCTTGTTGCTAACTCAAGTAAACATCCTTTGGAAAGAAACATCTCTACAGCTTTGACTAGAAAAGTATGACTTGGAAGAGCAGTGGCAATGTCAGAGTTGTACTAAACACGGATAGAAAATGAACTGTTACTCTACAGGCATGTTTCTCATGATACATCTGTAGTAATCCTTGTTCAGTTTCCTTATTTTCCTTCTTGCCTGTTCTATGTTCTATGCTAATAGCCCTATGTGCTATTATTATTAAGTACTTCCTATCTCACCTTGCCCTGGTTATGGGAAAGCAGGAGCAGGAGTTAACAGTGTCCACTGCCCATATTTTGGGGCTCTAGTGGCAACTTGGGTTAGAATGCCAATGTGGTGCTCCTTTCTTCCTGGAAACCACCCTGTGCTTCTAGGGCAGCACAAAGGCTGCACTCCCTATTTATAGAGAAGAAGCTTGTGTTTGTAGGTATAGTCTTCCCTACTGCAGCCAGAAGGCTGATAGAAATGGGCAGTGTAGAAAACCTGCTTGCTGAGGAGTATTTCTGGGAAGGGTTATGCCAGGAAATGCCGAGAAAACCCGTCAAAAATCTGTCACAAGAGATTTAAAAAATCTTTTCCTTAGGCTCTTGTCCTGGATAGTTATTTTATCTAGGAGAGAGATATGTGCTGCAGAAATGATGTGCTAGTTTTCTAGATGTTGTGAATAAGGAGTAGTGTTTGGATAGTAAAGACTAGAGGAGGACTCTAAAATACATATTAGTTTTTTTAAACATTATTGGCCTGAAATTTGCAAAATAAAGTACAATTTTTTGTAAGCCACTACATAATGGTTTTGTTTTATGCTTTCTGACTTAATTGAGCAGAGTAGCATAACAAGACTATTTTTCCTCATCATATAAAATCCTTTTAAGTTCAGGAGTGATGACATGCTGTCAGAATGCTTTGTTTCTAGAAGAGGATAATCAGGCAACAACACAATGGCCTAAGTCTGATGTGAATCAAAATGGAATATTGCCTATAAGAAGAACTTGGCAGTTAAAATCTAGTTTGTACTGATTTTTAATGTTATTTCCATGAGAAGGTCCTTTATCAAGTGGAGAACTGTAGTGCACCAAATTTTTAATTTGTCAGACAGAGGGGATTATTACTTCTGGGGCCAGTCTTTGAGCAATTGCACCTTTACAGGTATCTAGAAACTGAGGGTTTGACTTTCTCATTTCCTTACATAGCATGGCAGTTGAGCTGTAAGATGGCTATACTCTTCTTTACAGTCTATATCTTTATTGCTGTTTAACTGAATGTTGTTGAAAATAGGGAACAATACAAAAAAAAATGGCTGGGTTCAGGAATTCTTTATTATAATAACATTTTCATTGCTGCTCGGAATAGTTAATTAAGTCTGAAGGACAAGTAAAGGAATTAGGAAATGAGCAAACACAAGAAAATCCTGGCAATTCAGATGTTTTTATTTGGTGCTTGCAAAGGAGGAATGAATCAACATCAGTATGAAATATTCAGTCATTTGATTTGACCAGATTTATTTCCCATACACTTAAATCCTTAAGCTACACCCTGGGTTCTGTTTGAAATACCAGTAAAACACTGATTTCCTGATGCAGAGGAAAGATTTAAAGCTCAGGGGGCATCATGAAATTAAGCTTTTTGTCTTTTTTCAGTTTTGAGTCAGATTAGGCTGGATCCAGATCTCTAGGCATACTCTGTGTGTTCTTATGTATGGTCTACACTTTGTCATGCACAGGGAGGAGAGCTTATATTTTGACTTGGTACAGATGAGTGTTCCTGAAACGTGGTCACCTGTGACTCCATGGATGTTATTTCTGCTCATAGTGTCACAGGTCCCTAGGATCTGCCTCCAGAGTCATTGCTGTTACATTCTTTGGACTTGATGCACTGTTAAGGAGCATCTGACCTTAGTCCCTTTGCAACCTCCTTTAATTTTTTTTCCCCCTCTGTTTGCAATTTGTTGTTGGGCCTTCTGCAAGTTCAAACCCAGAAAACAACAAATTTTTTCTTCTCTTTCTCTTGGAATCTTATGTTTTGGCAGCGCTCCTGGTCTGTGTTTGGAATTGCTTTCATTGGGCCCATGTGAAGCTCATGAAGTCCAAGGCCAGGAGCAAGTTCCTGCACCTGGGTCAGAGATGTCCCTCATATTAGTACAGGCTGGGGGCTCCAAGGATTGAGAGCAGCCCAGTGGAGAAGGGCTTTGGGGTATTGATACATGAAAAATTGATCATGATCTGGCAATGCAGGCTTGCAGCCTAGAAAGACAATTGTAGCTGAGGCTGCATCCAAAGCAGTGTGGCCACTAGGTCAAGAGAGGTTATTCTTCTCTATTCTGCTCTCAGGCAACCCCACCTGGAGTACAGCATCCTGTTCTAAAATCCCCAATGAAAGACAGAGACTTATTAAAGCAGATTATGAGGAGGGTCAGGAAAATTATCAGGGCACTGGAACACCTCTCCTAAGAGGAAAGACTTAAGAGAAATGGGGTTGTTCAATCTGCAGAAAAAGCTCTGGGGTGACCTTATTGTGGTCCAGCAGTACTTAGAGGCACTTAAAAGAAAGATGGGGAGAGAGTTTTTACTGGGGCCTATAGTGTTAGCACAAGGAAAAATGTTTTTAAAGAGAGGGAGGGTAGCTTTACATTGGAAGAAATTGTTTACTATGGGAGTGGTGACACACTGGAACAATTTGTCCAGAGAAGTTCACAGAATCATATGATAATACAATTAATTGGGCTGGGAGGAGATCTTGAAGACCATCTAGTTCTAACCTTTCTGCTGTGGGCAGGGACATCTTCAACTAGACCAGGTTGATCAGAGCCTCATCAAATTTGGCCTTGAATAACTCCCGTGGGGCAACCTGTTCCATTGCCTCACCACCCTTACAGTAAATGTTTTTTCCCTAGTATCAAATCTAAAGCTCTTTCATTTTGAGCCCATTCCTCCCTGTCCTGTCACTACATGTTTTTGTAAATAGTCTTGTCTGATCTTTCCTGTAAGTAGGAAAGCCTGGAAGGCCACGATGAGGTCACCCTGAAGCCTTTTCTTTTCCAGATTGAATAATCATAATTCTCTCAGCCTTTCCTCTGAGGAGAGATGCTCCATCCCTCTGATCAACTCCTCTGGACTTGTTCCAAGAGTTCCTTCTTGTGCTGGGAGCCCAGAGCTGGATGCAGTGCTCCAGGTTGGGTTTCAGCAGAGGGGAGCAGAGGGGTGGAATCCCTTCCCTCATCCTGCTGGCCACGCTGCTTTGGATGCAGCCCAGGACAGGACTGGCTCTCAGGGCTGTGAGCACACCCTGCTGGGCCATGTCCAGCTTCTTGTCCCCCATCCTCCACACGTCCTGTCAACACTGCTGCTCTCCATTTGTCCATCCCCAGCCCGTGCTCATACCAGGGCTTTCCCTGCCCCAGCTGCAGCACTTTGTTCTTGCTCCTGTTAAACCTCGTGAGGCTCCCATGGGAGCCTGAACTTCTCCAGCCTGTCTAGGTCCCTCTGGATGGCATCCTGTCCTCCAGGTGTGTCAGCAGTGCCACTGAGCTTGGTGTCATCTGCCAGCTCGCTGAGGGTGCCCTCAATCCCTCTGTCAATGTCGTTAATGAGGATCTTGAAGATATTAAGTTGTGTTACATTATATCAAGATATTATTAAACATATTATATTGCAGATGCCCCATCACTGAAAGTGTTCAAGGTCAGGTTTGGTGGGACTTTGAACAACCTGATCTGGTGAGTGATGTCCTTGCTGAGGGCAGGAGATTGGGCCTGATGATCTTTACAGGTTCCTTTCAACATAACCCATTCTGTCTCTGATTTTCCACAACTTATTTGAACAGTTTTAGGATTATGTTCCAATTAGGGAATCAGCAGTTTCCTATGCTTGTGATGAGCTGCTGTCACCTCCCATTAGATAGGATACAGTAACCTTGAGACCTTCAAGGAGTTTGTAGAGTACAAATGGGTAGATAGCATAAAATATAAATTTATAAGTTTTATTTTTATTTAAGTTAAATTTGTATCAAGGGTGCTCTGACCTTCCATGATTGCTTTCTGAAGAAATTCAGGTTTCTAGGGTGTGGGCTCTCCTGGGAAGCAAATCTTAAGGTTATCTTAAGATAGCTGTGTTTTTGTAATTTCACCTTGCTGAGCATTATGATACCTATCCTTGAAATCATCTCTGTAAGTGCAATGTGGATGCAAACAAAATACCCATTTCTGGGTTGCTGTCCAGTTTTTGGAATGTAATGTGTGTCTTTGATTAATCTGCTTTGATTTATCTGGAAGATTTATGTTCTGCAAATATGTGTGACATAGCATTGCCTGTGTTTGACTTTCTGCACCTACCATCTCTCTTTGCTCAGTTCCATGGCCTCATTCAAGGTCCTTGTGGATACCTCAGTGCTGGTGGTCATTTGGCCACCAGCAGATTGCACATGCTTTTAGGTGCAGGTAAGATGTTTCTCTTTGTGGAAGCTGAGCTGGTAGTACATGCACTTTCATCCTCTGTTTGACAGCTCATAGTTTTTCAGGATTTTTCTCACAGTGTATCACTCTCCTGTGACTCAGCACCTTGTCTCTGAGGAAGAGGTGTTTGTGCTGCTCCTTCTTGTCACACGAGAATGGGTGAACTTCTAACTTCTCTTCACCAATTCCCGTGTCCATTAGACAAGTCTCAGCATTTGTACAAGCTCATAACTCTGCTATTATGTAAATGGCCACACAGCAGGCCATGTAGCATAAACTTGAAGATGTTTTCATAAGCAGTGTTGCACGCTGGAAGCGATCTCTGGGAAAAGGACTACACAAACCTAAAATTGACATACAACTGTTTTCAGTGTATTTTAAAAATTTACTGAAGTAGTTTCTTGCTCCTAAAGCAGTCAATAGGATCTAAATACCTCACAGTTGTTTAACTGGTGGTTAGTAAGACTTTCTAAATCATCTTGTCCTGCCTTACACATTTGCTGGGGGGCACTGCACTGTGAGCCAGCTTGCTGTTGGGGAGTCATGGTACCCAAGGCAAAGGCAACAGCCCAGCCTTTTATGGGGGCTGAGGGTCCCTCAGGCTTTTCCTCTGAATGCAAAACATTTTCACAAAGGAAATTAAATTAAGAGCACTTAAGATTTGTCAAGATGAGTAAAATTACTTAAAACTAAATTTTATAAAGCATTTTGTAAAATGTTTTAAATAATGTTTTAATCAGTTTATGTTTACATCCATTGCCTTAATAGCACTCAGATGAAAAAGATCAATGATTATTTTATTCTGTAAAGACTATAAAAATTTAATGGCTCGCATAATAAGTATAACTCATAAAATCTACAGTTTAAATATAGATGGTTATTAACCTGTTTTTAAAAAGCTGCAATTAAAATGAAAAGGAATTACTTAAAGCAATGATTTTATTACTGTAGTTTGAGGACGAAAAAAGTGATAAAATTCTAAAATCACTGTTGTTTCTACTAAGGAGACAGGCATTTGGAAGGACTTAAAGTAAGGCATGATTTTTTTCTAAACTTAGGTACACTTGTATTTCTAACATAGATTCATAACTATTTTCTTTTTTTTTTTTTTTTTTTTTTTTTTAAACAACCTGCAATTTGTTCTTAGGAATTTCAAAGATATCTTGAAAAAAGTATGAGTTTACATGACAGGTAATTTTGCACAGAGTCAATGCATTCCTAAGCACAGTTACTTCATTAATTGCTTATTCATAGCATGCAGTAATAGTGCTTTTACTATTTAAGGCACAAGAATATGCCTTAAAATACATGCATGCTTTTATCCTTTTTGATAATGAAAAATTTGGGACTCCTCTGCTCTTTTTAACCACAGTAGTTTGGGCTGGTGAATAGCACATTCTGAGGAACTCATTTATCTGGAGTCTTTGTATGTTGCACTCTCTGATAAAACATTTCTCTAATGTCCATGTCCTGTCTAATTTATTTTATCCTAATATTTTTTGATAAGGGAAGAAAATCCCCAAGGTTTCATGTGTTGGACTTGTACAGTAAAATTGGATATAGAATTCCAGATTCTCATGCAACTGCTGTTATTCCTGGCATCTTTCCTTTTGGCTTTAGTGAATGCTTAAAGAAATCCTGTGTTAATATTCATATAGATTAAATTAGTAATCAAAGCAATTCATTAAAGAATAGTACAAAACCTTGTATTTCCCAGGAAATCAGTGTTTCTCTTTTAAATTAATTGGTTTATATAAAACAGATGAGTATCAAATTCTTACTATTTCAGAGAATACAAATTGGAGTTTTTTTAGCAAATGTTATTTTTTGACCAGAATTAAACGTTCACTGATTTCACAAGTCAAAAGTTTTAGATGGCACATCACACTTATACATTTTTATAAGAAAGTATAAGAAAACAATAAGAAAACAGATTATGTAGCTTCCTTACACAATAAAAACAATTATGTTTAGAAGTAAATGTAAAAACTGTCTTAATGACTCACAACAGAAGACTATAGAGTCTACAAGTGAAGGAAAATGGCAGATAAAAGAATAAATTTATATAGGAAAGAGTAGTTCTTAATTGCAGTTAGAGATGATGTAAAGCCTGCTGCAAAGCTGTCCAGGAGAACTTTCTTTCAGTAATTTTCTACTGTGAAATTGCCAGGATGTTTGAATGTCAGAGAGACCAATTCTAGTGAATGGAGACTGCAGAAAGAGTTCCTGATGTTGAACATAATAGACCTGTGAAAGGAATGCTTAAAGAAAACTTAGGGGAGTAGTGTTTATTTACTTCTGGAACATTTGTCAAGAAAATAGAAAAGGTGTAAATCTGCAGCCTGTAATTCTTTTATTCAGGTCCAGCTTTCATTAAGCTTATCTGTAGCCCACCATGTCCATGCTTTGTTAAAAATTAAAATGCCAGGACCAAGCCAAGCATTATCTGTGCATTATCTGTCCCTCCTCTGACAAGTTGCAGAAGACCAGAAGAGCTGAGAACACAAGTAGCAGTGCTTGCCAGACTGTTCCTTCAGTGAGCTATATTTTAGGAAGTTCTTGAGCCAATTGTGTTGTCTTGGCATATGCTAGCCCCCCATGAGGTAGCATACTTAACTGGATGGAATCAGCAGGAGAGTTTGTTTATTTTAACTACTAATGTGGTAATTTGAGTTTTCTCATTCCCTTCCCCAGACAGAGCCTAATATAACCAAGCAGAGATACACAGGAAACTTTCCTTGGGTAATCTAAGTAGTAAGAAGAGATGAGAACATATGAACTTTGACTTTGAACTATAAACAGTAGAAGCCTAAGTACTATTTTTAAGGTGCTATGCTCGTGGGAGCTGGAAGTGGATGAAGGAAAAAAATGTACATTTCCTTACTCATATTTTGTGTTTGTAATGGACTGATTTGCTAATGGATCCAACCCATTACATTATTGGTGTTGCTAGGACTCAGATGACCAAGATAAATCACAGGGATGATGCCTGAGTTAATTATAGCAGTGCCCTCCCAAATGGCACTATCAGCTCTGGGAAGCAGCAAAAGCTATTGTTGGTGTTGGGCAGTAACATGAGAGAGTGTGCCTGGGAGAGGAGGGAGAGGACACTGCCATTTCCAAAGGATTGGAAAAGACTGGCTCTCTGGCGTTTGGCAAGGAAGGGAGGTGTGAAGACAAGCAGAAGGTGTTCAAGAAAAGAGAAATATCTCAGAACAGGTATTTGAAAGATGCATTTGCTTAGCACACACCCACACCCATAAAAGTAATGGTGGAAACCCTATGAAGCGAGTTAAGAGACCCTGTTTCCTCTTAAAGACTCCTTCTGTCCTTGTTCGTGCCAGGAACAGGTCCTTTCTTTTTGCTTACAAGTTTTCCTAGGAATTTATTATCTCCTGAAAATTTTTGAGGCAAGTTTCTTATCTCTAAACCTCTATTTTTGTTTTTAGGGAAGCTATTTGAAATCTAATTAAGTTTTTCTTTAAATTTGAAAGAAAAGAGAGAAATTACCTTGGTACTTACTGAAAATATGTCTCAAACTGAACTATAAACAAGCACATATTTAGAAAGAGTCCATGTGTCTGAAATCAGAGAGAATCTGTCTTTAAGAACAAACCCTTAGATACTCTAAAATGTCAGAGCAGCACAGCTGTTCGCTCTCTATTCTTCAGTAATGGTTCCCTTTTAAAGGGGGATTTTTCATAAACTTCTATGCATAGAGAGGATAGCATATGTTTTGGTTGTGAACTGCCTTAATTTTCCATTAAACAAAATAATAAATAGGTAAAGTCTACTTCAGCAAGTACTGTGTATCCAAGTCTCCTACTTAATGTCATAAAACCAATATCTCCTATTCTTTTCAAACTGAATGAGTTTCTAGAACCTGAAGAATGTCTGTTTTGTATTATACTGAATTGCAGAGAAACTATGGATCTGAAGATAAGTTTTTGTTTCCTTTCATTTGGTAGAACCCAAACATTCCCCATTCAGTTGACTGGGAAAAGTTTTATTTCATTCAGAATTATCTCCTTTAGCTATTTCTTCACAAACCACTGCAATATTTTTAAAAGTCCTATTTTTTTTTTTTTTTTTTTTTTTTTTTAAGAAGCTGCTGTGCTGATATGGCACATAAATTGATGCAGACCCTGAGGGTAAAGGGTTCTCTGTGAGATACTGAGTTTAGAGTCCCTTGAACAGCTCAGGTGAAAGCACAAAAAACAAAATTCTGTGGTTAATGGCATTTGTATTAATAGAAGCAAATAATTAACTTTTAATTTAAACAATCAAGGAATTGTGAGTTTTGGTAAAATTAAAACTTTCTTTTATTTTAGTTCAATGAGAAAAAGGCATAACATAACTCAGTATTCAAAAACAGAACATGCAATGTATAAAATGTGCTAGGATTCTCATCCTTACTTACTCATTTGGTGATTTGATTAGTATCTGCTTAATACAAGTGTGACTCCCAAAAAAACACTCCCAAAAAAACACTTCCAAATAAATTTTATTTATTTTTCTTAAAATATCATTTCTGCAGACTAAAACACAGCAAGAGAAAGGTTGTGAAGACCAACTTTGAGTTCAGCAGTTAAGTATCATTTGTGAAGTTCTTCAGTAAGACAGAAGATTAATCAGTAGAGCAAAAAATCCACTTAATACTGAAATAATATATTATTTAGCCTATAGCTTCTTTTAAATAAGAGGAGGATTAGCAATCATCTGCCTTGGTCTTTAGCTGTCATTGGCAACATTTAAGTCTTCAGCCTATGCAGGGTTTTAGATGATTATATAATCAGCAAATATTTTTTAGATGGCTACAGCTGGTGATAAGCCTACATTATTTCAGGCTTCTGAGCTATGCTAAGGACTTACTGTCTTGCTAGGCTTTTGTCATATAATAGTATAAAAAAAATCTTTGGTTTCCATTATTTCTTTCTGGTCATTCCAGGCATACAATGAGAAACACCAAGTCTTAGACAAAGTTTTGTTAAGGAAGAACAATCTGGCTGAAAGGGATTGGCTGTTTTATTGGATAAAAGTTGTCACTCTTACAGATAGAAGCAGTCAAGTGGTTTTTGAACTTGAAGAAATTCTGTGGGTAACAGGAGCTTGTGAGAACTTACTGTGGGCTTGAGAATTAATTTAAATGTTGTTTGTAGCCAGCTCCAACTCCTGATGATAAGATAGCCACACGTTGTTTTTTTTTCCTTCTTGTCATGTTTTCTGAGCCTGAAGTGCTCTTTGATGCATTTCTTCCTCAAACCAGCTGTACTGAAACACACAGAACAAAAGAAAATCTGTTCAATTTAGTCTAACAAGTTTCAACCCAAAGGTTCAAGCTGACACTATAGTCTTTTAAAACACGTCCTTAGGCTTTGTTTTATTTAATCTCATTTATCAGTCATTAATTTTGCACAAAAGATGTCAACTCTGAGTAACTTAAATTTGGCTTTACCATACATCTTTTATCTTACAATGTAATTACTACTAGTCCCTGTTTTATAGATTACTGAGAAGGTCTGTGACTATGGGTCATTTGCTTAATTCTCACTTGATTCCCTCATCTGAAGCAAGTCCAGAAAGTGTCTGCACTCTTTGGTGTGAACAACCTAAGCAGGCTGGCAGAGATCAGTAACTTCAGCAAAATGCTTCTCGACTGGTTCTGCAGATTGTTCATCCCCATTAACTGATGACAATTCCTAGGGCCTGGTTAAGCTTTTTCTTACTGTAGGAAAGTAATTTCTCCCTTTTTGTGCCCTGATTTACTTCCCATTTCTCTAACAAGGAGTGATAGTGCATTCATGCCCCTAAGGCTCTGTTTTCATGCTCTGGTTGTGTTTTGAAAACAAGGCAAATATTCACAGAAGGCTTGGAAAACAAAATGTGCCTGAAGAGTCTGAAAAGTGATAGAGGTTTACAGATATCCACCATATAAAGGTTTTTATGCTTCTATCCTATGTAGATATGAGTCACTACTCCCTTACCTTTTCCCTCTAAATGCTACAAAATATTTATCAGTATTGGGCAGTCAGGGTTTGACAATGATGGCTGCTGGATACTATCACGTAATTTTGGTTTCCACATGAACACCTGTCATGGCTATGCTTAAGGTGAAATTATTGCCTTAATGCCTAAAGACATTTTTTTCATGGCTCTATCCAGATTAAAGAAAAAAAAAAAATTAGAGGTAGATCCTGTTTTTGTTGTTTAGTCTGTTACACAGCCTCACACATCCATTTCTGGATAAACAAGTGAAAACAATGCATGAAAGTAAGCATTTTTAAATTTTCAAGAAGTTTGTGTGGAATTTATTTACTAAAGAAATATACAGGACTTTTTAATGATATTGAATAGTTCTACGTCCCTACAGTTTTTGCCTCTATTACAATGTTTTTCCTGGAAGTATATGACTCTAACTACTGATATTTTCTTGACTTGGTTTTCATATCTCACTTCTATTGCAGTCAGTGCCTGCTGGCTCTGTCTTAGACAAATGGTTAAATGAATTATTTTGAATATATTCAAATTTGGCCTTCTAATCAATGTTAAGGAACTGAATTAAACAAAGAAGCAAATTAGTATATTTGATTTACGAAGACAAATGGCTTCATCCAATTGTGTATTAGACCTCAAATGCATATTCATGTAATGATTTTAAAAGAGAGGTGGTAGAGGTCAATAAACTTAATGGTAGAAAGAACAAGCAATTAGACTGCCATAGGCTTTTGTCTGGCATTTACTTGGAAAAAATAGAGATATAATTTTGGTTCAGAGTAAAAAAATAATGTTGAAATAAATTACCAATATTTTCTTTGCTTTCAGCTAGAAATTTACTGTTATTAAATAAAATTATTTGCCAAAATGATAATTCCACTTTAAAGATCAGTACTGCAAATTAGTATATTGAACTACGTAAGTAAGATTTGAGATATTTAATTTGAGACCATTCTAGTATAAAGACAAAAAAGTAGAGTGGTTTGGTTCTTTCATCTCTACATACTTGACAGTTCAAGTACATGCTTCTAAATCCCTAGCACAGGGGGATATAAACAAATCATTCTGTGACCTTTCAGAAATTTAAATTACAGTGAATGAGGCGTATCTGACCAAAATTGATGTCTAAGAGCAAAGTGCCCAATCTGAATCACCCATTCAGCTCTTTCCAGAGTAATGCAGAGGATGGGTAGCCACAGAAACCAACTAATCCCATCTGAGATGCTTACCAGGGACAGCGTTAATCTTTGCAGGAGACACTTATCTTCAATAAAGTCTACAGCAACTGTGCTGTCTTAAAATGCTAAACTTAAAGTAGCCACTTGACAGGGGAAATTCTGGCTATAACTCAGGAAGAATTTATTTCACAGTAAGTGTGGTCAAGCACCATACTGTTTTCCCTCTGTGGACTCTTCATCCCACAAGACACTCAAAACTTCAGTGGCCAAAACCCAGTGTGAGGGTCTGGACAATGCTGCTGGTTAGCATGGCTTTGAGAACAGAGGAGGTGGAACAGATGCCATCCAGAAATGTTTTCTCCAGCTAAACCCTCTTGTGCATTCTAAAGGCCTGAGAGCAAAGCAGAGGCTAAGACTATTGTGCTTAGAGGAGATAAGGAACCATGAAAGGGAGGTGATGAAGAAGCAGAGCCAGAGGGATTTTGTCCAGCCTGAAATGCTGCTGAATACTGTGGCTCAAGAAATGCAAGGTTGATAGGCAGAAGTAATATTTTGTGTTAGAACAACTAGCCTCAATTCTCCTTTTCCCCTCCTTCACCTCCTCATTCCTACCTCCACCCCCCTCTGCCCCCACCATCTCCTTCAATATTCAGCTCTGGATGGAACACAGGGATCAAAAAAAAAAGAGTAAAGGATGAGATTAGAATTAAGGAAGGTTTTTGAAAAATATACTGTGGTGTTTTAAGATGGATCTTTGTTTAAGACATGCTTTTCCTAGGTTTGTAACTAGTGCATTATTGCTATTTTACTTCAGAGAGCTAAATTCTGATTTCCAGTGCTCATACTCTTAGTTCATCTCTGGTTAAAATTTTATAAACAAATGTAGGAGGATGGAGGCCAGGAGTAAAAAAAGATATCAAGCATATGGGTTGAACTGCCTCCTGTCCAAAGGATGAATCTCAAGTGATGTTGTGAATCTTAGGACTGAGGTCTAGGAACACTGACTAGATTCTGTCCAAACTTGTATGTATGAGCGACTTAATTTAAAACCTGTTGGGGTCTCTGTATGGTGATAGTACAGGAGAAGCAATAAAGTAGGAATGAAAATTTGTGGTTTATATTAAACTGTGACATCATTCCCTGCTGGATATTTACAAATTGTTTTTTCATCAAGGAAAAACTGCTTCTTAGTAATTGAAATTACATTTCAGCATTAAATTAAGGAATAGTTATTTCCAAGGGTTTGGTGCCTTGAAAGAAAAATAAATTAATACTGCCTATATACAGCATTTTAGCATTCACACAGTTGCTTGAGCAGAATGTATACTGGTTGAATGCTTCAATTAGATTGTGAGATATTCAGTTTGGAAAATTCACACTGAGAGGGAGAAGCTCACAATTAGAGCTTAGGGTTTAGTCTGCATTCTGCTTGCCAAAACATCTGACACAAAATGATGTCTTCTTTTGACACTGTGTGAAATTGAATTTCTTTGATTAACCTATTTTCCTGCAGTTTGATAACATTACTATTAAAATTCTGGAGGTTTGTCTTTTATGTATTGGTATGGGTGTGCATTCCTGTTATTTTCCTTCGTAGCAAAACTGAGTTGTGTTGTCCTGACCCCTGATAGAATGTTCCCTTCTGATGCTGTTGCTGTTCATTGCAAAGGGCTGCTGAGTCTGTACCATGCCAACCCTACCAGTCCTCTCAGCACCCAGCAGTGGGTGGTTTAGACTAATGCACAGGGGTAGGGAGTAGAGGCCACTGCAGTGGGTGATGCAAATATCCTCCTCCTTTAGATATCCATCCACATGGGAAATTTAAATAAATTTAAATTTATCACGGTGTGAGTTTGGCATGGCCATATAAATTCAATGAATGAATTGTGTTCTCTCTGTAGACTTTCAGCCAAGAAATTTACTTGGTTTTTTTTGGCAGAAATAGCCAAGGTCTCCAGGAAAATCCATTCTTGTAATATATTTTTCTGCAAAGAGATGGGCATAAGCATCTGCATGTTGGTCTGCAAAATTTGTTGCTAGTTGTTCTAGTTTCTGAACTTCTCAGTCTTCAATGATTGTATACTTCAGCACCCTGTGTACCTCATTTTCTTTTTGATGGCTTAATTGAGGTGGAAAGACATTGGCATTTACTTCATGTCCCACAGGAGACATGTGTTTGAGCAGGAGACTGACCTGAATTCCTTTAGACTGTGTGGATCTGCTTACTGCAGGCACTTTTCTGCAGTGGGATTAAGTAGCTGCCATTTCCATTCAAACATGAGACTATGATGTGGACATCCCAAAAAGGGTCATTGTCAGTCCCTCAGATGTAACACCCATTATTTTAAGGTGATTTAAATCAATAGTCTCTGCTGCTCAGAGATACCAAATATTCCTACATAGCCTGGAAATGACCTAAAGGTATAAATACTGTCCTAGTTATTTTTAAGTAATAATGTTGGCTGTAACTAATTATATTCTGCTTCATGTATTTTTAATTTTAAAAGGTTAGCAGAGTCTGTTAACAAATAGTATATTTTTGAGCACCTGTGGCCAGGGTATGGTATTATGTTATTATTTAACTGTACATATTTTTACTATGTAGTGGTTAAAATGTTGCAGGTTTGTGTCTGTGTCCCTTATAACTTCCTAGTATTGCTGCAGCCTCAAATAGAAGTCATCCATATTTCTGGTACAAAGATTTGTTAAATTCTGTTAATGGCTGTGCTAAGTAAAGACAATTAAATGAAAGCAATTAAATAGTTAACCAAATCATTTTTTTCCTGAAAAAATAGTGAATTGACAGCAAACAAATTCTCTAGGAACTAGTTCACATTTCTCAATCCAGAATATTACTGGAGTCTAGGTTTAGGGTGTCATAAGTTAGCCACATTCTAGCTGGGTCCCAAATTAAACTATTTTGATAGAACACATTACAAGAAAATTCTTTCATTGAGAAATAGTTAGTATAGAAATTATGATATAGGCATTTTAAGTGTATCATTCTGAAGTGAGACTTTCAGCAAACTGTATTTTGCATTTGAATTACCATTATGCATTTGGTTTACCATGCTAGTCCTGAAGAAAGTAACATAAAAATCTGTGTGTTACATGAAATAACTAAATACATGCACTGTTCTTAGAAAACATAAGTTGGGACATAAAGCTATCTGACCAAAAAATTTTGATGACGTCTTCTTCTTAACTCAAATGTATTGTCCAGAAACTCATACGGAATGAATTTTGATCTAATATTAGTGTAGCTTGATTTACATTATATCCACTTTGCTTTCCTCTTAAAAGAGTGTCTCTTGGTCTGTACTGAAATAAATGCAGGCATTGCTGGATGATAGAACAGCATGGGAATTATGTAATCACTGAGTTTCTACCCCCTAATCCGGTCACCTAAGAAAGAAAGGAAGGAGCAATGCGCATCTCTTAAATTTTTCATTACGAGTAAACTAGACAAGGTGATTGTGATAAAAGCCTGTTTGGACAAGGAGTGCATTGCAAGAAATGGTATAGAGAAGAGTAGACAGACGAATGAAGGAACAGACAGTTCTAACCCTAAGGCAATTTTTCCTCTCCCTCCAAGAAGGCTAAAATAAAATCTTGAGAGTTTTCTGTCAATCTGTGCGTTTGTTACATTTGTGCATATGAAGTGATGTACCTCTGAGCTATGGGTTTCCTATATTCTTGTGTGGTACTTAAGAAGCTCTAGCATTATGCCTTACTCCCTCTGAGTCTCACAGCAGAATGCCCATTTTCCTTCTGGCTAACTTCATCAATATGTTTTCATATGGCACTCTTCAGTTCCTCATCTTCCAAATGAGTTCCTTGTCTGCTGGGTCTTCCTCCAGACTCCACTTCATCAGTACCAATGATGTGACAGTGCCACTGTCCTACTCTCTATGTAATTAAAACTCTGTGTCTAGCAGGAGCAAGCTCACAATGTGCAAAGCCCCCTGAATTCTGGTTGATTTTGGTATCACAGCTGACAAACAGGAGGAAGAGAGATATACCAGATATTTGAATTATTATAGATGATGAGTCAGAAGGGATAGGGAGAATTCCACATCTCTCAAAATGGAATTGTGTGTTTGTACTCAAACACCCTGGTATCTCTTCAGTCACATTTTTCCTGTAAATCTATGAGCTAAAGTGCTACCTGCTGATGAAGAATAGAAAGTCTTCCTTCAATGGTTATAAGAACAGATTGTCTCCCACAGTAACAAAAGTGGACTTCTGTCATTCAACAGTGTAAACACTGGATGGCAAAAAAGAGCAACTGTCAGCAGAAAATGTGACTAAAGCAGATTTAAGCACAGGATACAGTATGTTGGTGCCACTTCTTTCCAAGTAACCCTTCAGTAATATAGTAGCATTGGAAAATTGTTTGATCTGTTGTCACTTAAACATGGTTATGAACTCTTCCCAGATTATGCAAAATGCTTAAGAGAAAAAAAAAAGAAGAATAGGAAGACAAAAAAACACAACCAGAAATGAATCACAGATGCTTTGGAACAGGAAATTTTATATAAGGCTGTGGAGAAGCAATGTTATTTTACATGAATATCATATTTAAGATTACCTGCCTGGTATTATTCTGACTGCTTAATAATGAAATCAAATGAGGCTTCAGGGGAGGAACAGGTATTGAAGAAAACAGTGAAGGATATACACTTTATCTCTAGAAAGTATATTGAGGCCTCTGACAGAAAAAATGATGAGCTTGTCAACAGGAAATATTGATGTTCCCATTGCCATCTCAGTTAACAAGCTTGTCTTGTTACAGGCCAGCATCTAAGAGCAAAACAACATTTAAGAAATTAAAAAAACCTGCTTAGAGAGAAAACATAAGGGAACAGAGAACAAATACTTTGACACATTGTTGGGGAAAGTTGAGGAAAAATGTAGGAGGAAAACTTTTCTCTCCTGGCTCAGTGACCTGGTTTCAGCTGTGGTAGAGCTAATTTTCTTCCTCATAGCATAGTGCTGTATTTTTGATTTATAATGAGAAAAATGTTGATGACACACCAATGTTTTGGTTCTTGCAGAGCAGTGCTGACACTGAGTCAGAGATTTTTTCAGTTTCTCACGTCATTGTGTCAACAAGGAGGCTGGGGGTGCATGAGAAGTTAGTAAGGGGACACAGCTGGGACAGCTGACCCAGCTGCCCAAAGGGACATTCCATACCATGGGGCAGCATGCTGAACAACAAAACTGAGAGGAATTGTTTGGGCACAGCAGCTCACTTCTTGGGGCAGGCTGGGCATCAGTGAGCAGATGAGTTGTACACCATTGATTTTGTGTATTCTTTTACCTTTATTATTAATTTGCCTATCCTATTAAACTCTACTTATCTCTTCCCCTCTTTT
This sequence comes from Oenanthe melanoleuca, assembly GCF_029582105.1. NCBI lineage: Eukaryota > Metazoa > Chordata > Aves > Passeriformes > Muscicapidae > Oenanthe > Oenanthe melanoleuca. Next base: position 112,256,420 of record NC_079335.1, read on the forward strand.
ATATGTTTTTTATAATTATTCTTTCCCCATCTCACTGGGGGAAAGTGAGCAAACACAGTGAGCTGTGTGGTGTTTAGCTTCCTGCCAGGTCATACCTGGGGTTAGATGTCACTTCCAAACAGGTAACTCTATTCTCTAAGAAGCACCAAGGTAAACCCAGAAGTCAAATCTACAGACCTTGGGTAGGCTGAATAGTTCTCTTACTTGTGTGGACTTCTTGGCAAAAGATGTTCCTTTGCTGTTTGAGGCCTCTTACCAGCTTCTGGCATGGGCCTGGAAGGACTTTGATGAGCTGGTCAGCATCTATAGGTGCAGAGTAACAGCAGAGGCAGCAGTGAGATTCAGTTTGTTTATTTGAGTCGTTGGCATCCAGCCAGAGAACAGTGGAAACCAAGCTGCTTGTCACCTCAGAGGTGCATTTGTGAGTAATTGTAACTGCCTCCAAGGAATATATATTGTGGAAATAATTTTTTTAGACTGATTTTCGAAGGGGCAAACTTAGCTCTAGCCAGCACAAGAATAAGTAGTAGATGCATAAGCAGTAGGTCTAAGATGAAACCTCTTTTATATCCTGAGGAATTCAATCCTTTACAGAATTTTTTTTGGGTTTATTGACCTTAAGGAGTTCTTTCACCCATCCATTCTAGGTCTTAGCTGCCACTACCTTGAGCTACCATCCTAACATAATAAAATTGCTTTTATTTAACAGATTCATTACTGAATTACGAAATCAGATTTTTTTCACTCCTACAATTACATCTATGTTTTTGTAATGTAATGCAATGAATTTCTTCATTTATTTTGACAAATGCAGATTAGCTGTAAAACATCAGTCTACCGCCATATGTAATGCAAACTGATTATGCCTTACTTAATTACTTGAAATTATTAAGTATAAAAATTAGAAGTTCATAACAGCATTTGAAAGAAGGGGAAACCTTTGGAAGTGCAATGCTCTCATTGCTTCACATTGGTTGAAACAGTGTGGCAACAAGCCCATAATGCAGGTAAGCATGATGAGGATTTATCCTCTAGCTAAAATCTTGCTTTTCACAAGGAATGCATTGCAGAATGAGCCCCACTTTTTCCAGCTCTTGGTAGAGCTCTCAAATACAACATTCAGATAAAGCACCTAAGGATGGGATGATAAATTGCTGAGGATCTGGTATGGACTTTAGGCCTTAAGTCTTCAAAGTATTTAAGCATGAATTTGCACATCAAAGGTATGCACAATGACCTGCTACCCAGCATCTTCTGGTGAATTAGCACATTTCATTATAGATGACTAAAAGACAGGGCTCCACTGTCAGAACAGTCAGTCCAGCTCTATTGCTAACATAATGTTCACTATTAAAAGCAAATAACTAAAGAGATTGAACCATATTATCATGTAATTGTCTTACTTATCTTCCTTTTGCATTACAAAAATATTTGTCTTTGACATGGTGTTTGAAGATACTTTTACATGATGTTTCCATTTGCTTTGATTGTGGGTCAATAAATACTCCCCTAGAAAGGAGCTTCATTTCCTTTTTATGAAGTTCAGAGCAAAAGCATACCATTCAATATGTTAATAAATTCCTAAACAAAGATGTTACAGTGGGGAAGCCTGCCAAAACCTTCAGCACAGAAGCACCACTAGACCTTGCAATAACATGCTTAATGCACTAGCACAGAGAGCACCAGAGAAAAGCTTTAAAGTGTGTGGTGGTGGCTTGTTCTGTGGTTTTGGTTTTTCTTAATCTCAATATGCTTTGTAATCAAAAGCATCAAAATTGTTTTAAAAGCATTGATTTGAATAGACATTATATGTCGTATTTTTAGTTATATTGCAAATGTGCTAGCTTCTATAATGAAAATATTGGACACCTACTTTATCATTTACTGCAATGCAGTCAGATCCATCCTGATGGGATTTATCTATTATCTCGTTCAATTCCCTCAAAAAAAAAAAAAAAGAAATTATGTATTTCTCTTTGTGCTCTTGAAGCAGCAAATTCACTAGGTCTATTATGTTTTTCGATACTGGGTTTATAGACTTTTCCTTCTTTTTTCTGCAAGCTTATCAACTTTTGTGAATCAGTATTTTATTCTAACAAACTTCTCTTGCCCTTCTACCTAAAATTCTACAGTCCAGACAGGCAATTCTGTATTTTGGGAGCATCATAGTGGAGTGAAAAAGGGAGGAGAGGTTATCCATAAGACAGCATGCTAGGATGCTTAGCACTTATTTCTATAGCACTAGAATGGAATTCTTACCAGTGTGCAACATATTTTTGATAGCAGTGTAATTATGGTTCTCAAGAATTTAGGTTTGGTTTTTTTTCCCCATGTGATAAATTGCACTAAGTATTTGTGAATTAATTAAATTCTTATTGGATAATTATCTACAGTATGTTCAAAGTATCTGTTCATAAATTCTGAAGTTAGCATGTTTTTTATCACTGGTACCTTACTGACTGAGTTATAATAACATGCAAATATCCCAAGTGTTGCTTTACAACTTCAATTTGAAGGCAGTAAATTGTGGTTAGTGTGAATTGTCATGCTGGTATTATAAACTCAAGATTCATAATGATTGACATAGGAAATGAGTATGAAACTGAAGGGATGCCATTATTACATAATGAATCTCACTTATATAAATACCAGTATGATTATTTTTGCCATTTTTAGTAGTAATATAGCTTGTTGTAGTTATATACCATTTTTGGTCAGGGTCTGGGAAGATTAAAATCAGCCTAATTCGATGATGTTTACTTGGAATAATACTGTTACCAGGGATTTGAAGGATTAACTCTAAGCTGGATTTTTGTAAGTATAAACTCAGAATGATTAACGTGTTGTTTTTTTTGTCCTGTAAGTAAACCTAAATATCTTGATATTCTTTTAAAACCACTAGCTACTACTGCCTTTACTGTGGGGAATACTTTTCAGATGCAACAGTCACTGTTAGATTCTGATTTTGATTCTACTACCCACTTCTGTGTCTTTCTAGGGGCATTTTTAGAAGCAGGGGATGAGTGTTTTGAGAAGTTTGGCTGTTTTTCTCATGGTATGTTTTGGGTTTTTTTTTTAAATTGTTTTATTTTAAAAAAAGAGGAGGCATTTAATAACCCCTGGAGCCTTTGGTGTCCACTGTAAGATTTATTCCCTACTATTAGTTCCTGGTATGTGAAATGATGGTGCATAGGTCCATAGGCAAGAAGATAAGGAGGATTTCAAAGAATTATGCAGTGCTTTTTGTGTCATAATGTCAGGAATACAAGGGAGCTACAGTAAGATTGTAGTAAAGGTTTTACAAGAACACTTTTAAAACTAATGGAAGTACTGAATGCATAAAATCAGTAATCAAGCTGGGAGCAGAAAATGTGCAATGTTATCTACAAAGATAACACACAGTGCTCATTTTTCTTAGTAGCTAATTTAACTACCAAGCTTTTATTGCTGCTTCTGCTCAGTCCTTCCATTATTAGCTGAAGTTGAGATTTCTCACAAAAGTTCATCCTTGGCAGTAATAATTTGCTGTAATATAAAATAAATTACTTAACATAAAAGATTTTACTGATTGCAGTGCCAGTTGGCACTTTCTTGTTCTCTGTTGAAATGAGCACAACACATTGTCTATTACAGCTGCACAGCTACCCTGTGACCATTCTGTGTTGCAAGTTTCAACATTATTGCTTCTGTATGTATTTTTCCCCCATAAATTATTCTTTGCAGAAGAATGTTAATTAGTAACTGATAGATATAAAAATTGCCAGGGACAGCCCATTAATTCCATTTACCTTAATGGCACTTAGATCATAGCTTGCAGTACAGCTGTATTCAGACTGGATTATAAATGTAATTTTTTGCATCATTAACTACCCTGATTAATCTTAGACAGCAAAAGCATAATTATAGAAACACAGGACTTACCATGTGCCAGTTTAAAGTTGTAGCTTAGCTCTTTTATATTTACATCAGTGTAAACAGCAAAGGTTTTGAAAATTTAGATTGAAACAGTTTTTCTCCGTTTCTTAATAATTAACTTGTGCCTTGTACTAGTCATTTCTCATTTCTGGTTTGACTTGGGGGTTCTTAGGTTTTATTTTGCTTGTGATTTGTTGAGGTTTTTTTAAAGTGCCTTTTGCAACATGTTTTGCTTTTGACTGGTGCAATTACTGGATATTTGCATAGTAATTGACCACCATTAGTGAGGTGTTCATTCTGATCAAAGCATATTAAGGAAAGCACATTCATTTTCTGTCTGGTTTCTGCTGAGGCCAGAAGATGTCATTCTGATTTTCACATTAAAGTCATCGGGTCAAACAAAAATACAAATTCAGATACTCGTCTTAGAGAGAAGCAGATTTGATGAGTTGCTGGTTTTGCAGACATCAGGCAGGAAATAGCACATTCTACTCGAGTCCAGGTCTGGTGTTAACAGCTGAGAAACCTCACCAGCCTGGTATCACTTTTGCCACGTGGGGGTTTTTGTCTTGTTTATCTTTGGATTTGATCAGCAAAAGGTGATGTAACCCTCTGTTGAGTGTGTGCCTTTGGTGTAGTATTGTCTTATCTGTATAAAACTGATGTGACAAATCCCCATCCTGGAAAGTGCATAATGCTGCTTAAGTTGTTAAACTTCCAGTCACAGTTAATAATGAGAAAGGCAAGAACTGTCAGAGAGAAAATTTGCACTGGTAATGCCATTTCAATAACCATAAATCTGAAAGGAAAACTGAAAGCAGTTCTTTGAATGACAATGGTTCAGAAATAGCATTTGTAAACATGATGATTCTCAAGAACATACTGGATTTTTCAGAATCAGATGTCACTGCTGCATGCTGCTAATGTGCTGTGTGTCTCCTCATAAGGAGTGTGAACCCAAGATTTTGTAAAGGGAGAAAGAATGAAAAAGATGTTCCAATCTTTAATTTAAATGGATGATTGCATTTATGCCTTTTATAATTTCATGGATTTAGTGTGTGTGGAAGGAAAAGAAGACACAAGTCCATTTCAATGTAACAATCAACATTTGGTTTTATTTCTGTATTTAAGTCTCCTGGTTTCCACTTCTTTCAAGCTATAGGCACTGCAGAGGCAATCTGCTCTGCAAATACAAGGCGATAACACAAAAGTAGCTTTCTCAGTAGTGCCCAAAAAGGCAACAGCACTTTTTAAGAAGACACAGGAAAATAAGAAGGGTTGGAGCACTGTAGTTTGCAGCTGCTTCTGAAGTACTTTTTTGGTTTTCCTATCCCATAGCAGAACTGTTTGTTCCTGACATCTGCTGGGTAAAATCAGACTGTCTTTTAAAACAAGAACCAAAAGACACAAGGTGTAGTGAGGGTTGACCAAGAATGCTGCTCTGCTCTACTGCTTCTAGCAAGAAGGAGCTGATGGAAGAGGTGATGACTTCAGCTCTGCATTCAGGCACAGACCTCCACAGTGACCTTGAACCATTGCTTACTCTCAGCTGCTGTGTGTAAGATGAGGATAATATTTCCTGGCCTCTTAAGTGTGTCACAAAGATCCTGATCATTAATGATTAATCCTGGTCTAAGAGTGTGTGCAGTGTGTGTTAAGATCCAATCGTAATTGTCAAAGCTGAGATCCAAGGTCAAGCCTTGGTTTGCACTTGTTCCATCAGAGTGTCAAGATAAGCAGGAATAAGTCATGGGGGACAGAGTTCAGCTCTAATATTACATCAGTATAAAAACTTTACAGTAGCAGGAGGAATGACGTTTTCATTGGTGATGTTGTTTTTGTAATCACAGATAATTAATCGAGTAGAAAACAGGATCAGTGACAGGGTTGAGAGCCCTGAAGACATCTAAGATGACAGGAGCAAACCCTGTGGGGATCTGCACTGTACTTTTTATGTCTTCTTCATTTTTTCAGAGTTCTTTCATTAGTTGCTGCTATCTATCAGGTCCCTCATACCTATTCTGTGTTTTAGATATCTCCAGGCCAGAACTTTCACTATAAAAGTGAAATGCACTCTTATGCACTCTTATGCTATCCGTAGACCTTAAACAGTGCATAAAAAGTGAAACCTTCAAAATAATCAAAGCTGTGCTACTCGTGCATCATGGAGTTTCTTTTCTGAAAAGATGTGCTAGCAGCACAGTTGTTTTTAAGTACTTGACTTGCAGACAACAACTGCAGAGTTCACAGGCAATAAAATTACCTCTCTTCACGTCCATAGGTACTCCAGACATGGATGATCTTGATTCAATTATGCTTGTGCTGTCTAGTGCAAAGTCATAAGGCTGTGCATAAGAAAGGCTGTGCATAAGAACAAGTGGATTTGCCAAAAGTTCTAGTACAGCTCAGTTTTCATGTTAATTATCTGTCTGTAAATTATCTTTGTAAAGGGAAATATTCAGATGAGACTTTATATTGTGTTTAAGTTCATAATATACACAAAATCCTTTCACTAGCTCCAAAGACTCAATGGGCACCATAGTTTCATTTAAGGTGAAGTGATTCTGTCCTGCTCACAGGGGTCAGCTGAGGAGATGGAAGAACCATCAGTGCTGCTTGCCTGCAGCAGCTCAGTGTCTAACTGCTTCATGCATACATGTTTGCCTAAATTCTGTTTGCCATCTGCATGTATTAGCTCATCTGAGATTCCAGCCTGGAGGGACACAGAACATCCCTTCTTATTCACTGGACTACAGCCCAGAGCCCTCACCTCGTCAATGAACCTCCGAGTACCTTCTGTGTGTCAGGGTCTGTACATCAGCAGTGAGTCTGATTTGGGCATCCAGTTGGAGTTTGCTTGATTTAAAATCATATAAAGATCAAAATCAACACGAAGCAACTTTAAATAATCAAAGGAGTCAAGAAAATGTGTGAACTAGTCCGAACCAGTACACTCTGCCATGACAGTAAAGAAGTGAATGTGTTCCACCTTGTGGTAACATCCTTTGACAAAAGCAAAAGTTACCAAAGATGTGCCAGGAACCACAGGCTCTTATTAACTCTACATTTTGGTCTTTGTAGTTATATTAATACTTATTTTACAGTAGTAGACTCTTGGAAAGAGGGGAGATTTCCACTTCAATGCTATTTTAAGGTCCTGAACTCCTAGACAGGTATTTCTTCATGCACACATGTAAAAACAGGTTTCTTTCCTTCCTTTGTTTCATTTAGTTCTGTTTTGATCTACAAAAAGCTCAGAACTCAGGGTCAGACTGGTACTTCCCTGGCAATACCTTTTTCTAAATTTTAATTTTGATATATCACTCAGATAAAACTTCAAAGCTGAAATTGCATGGAAAACGTTTCATCTTTTTCCAAATGATATAAAAACATGCTGAGAATTATTTAATGGATCACATTTCAGAGATGGGCAGGAAAGGATTAAAGCACTTCAAGTAGTGAATGAGCCATAACTATATTCTCCACAGCTGTTCAGTGCACTCAGGATTGCACTAATGATTTAGTCACTAAGACTGACAGGAGAGTTGGAATGAATCTCAGTGGCAATCTTTGGAGAATTACTGGAAAAGTACAGTCACAATGTGGGTACTCACTGAAGGTATAAGTGTGTTCTTTTCATCAAAATGGAAGGCAGTCCTCTTTTTCTACTGTGAAGAAAATGGGACATTTCAACTTGTAGGGAGTTGGGTTAGTAATATAATAATATCCATTTATTTCTAAATTCTTTCTTTTCTATCTTTTCCTGCTTTCTGCTTCCTAAAGAGTCTGAAAAAGAAATCAAGTTGATGTTAATTTTTAAGCTAGAAGTACTTTATTAAAATGCAAATCACCTTTGACCATCTCTCTTCTCTCTTCTACTTGGGATCATCTTCTTTCCCTCATCTGCTTTGAATCTTGCTCAGCTTATTACCAATCCTAATGTTGTTTGTACATACATAATTACTAAGAAGAGTAAGGTTTGTTTACATTATTATGTAAGCTTTTAAACTATAACAAGAAATAGCTCATTTTTTTTCCATTTTCCAATTTCATATTCTTCTCTTTCTCAGTGGAAGTGAGTATTCTGAACACTCTGTCTTATCCTGGTTAAAAAATCAGGGAGGTTTTAGAGCTAATCATGTAATGGAGAGAATAAGCAGGTTAATGACTTCTCCTGTGGTCCATAATCCACAATCTGAGCAAAGTTAAAGTATTATTTGCATGCAAGGAGATATAATGCTCTTAAGTGGTCTGTATGAGGGCTATGAATATAGCCATGCACATAATTTAGCCTCATACTTAGCCATTGCCTATTATAAGGGTGTATTCAGCTGCATGTGCAAACTATAGCCCCTCAGCATCCATATGTGAAGAGTGTCAGGAGCATTATTCTTCTGAATTGAGTGCTGCTGGTGCAATTAATTTAAATAAAATTGAACCTCCAGATGTGGGGCACAATGATGAGAGTTGGTCACATGGTTTTGTATCTTGGAATATTCATAAAAAGGAGAGTAGAACTTCCTTTCAAGAGAAGGGAGTGGGAAAAAAACCAACAACAAACCAAACCAGAGGCACTCCTGCAGTCAAATAATTATACCAGCAAATATCTCTGCTTCCACCTGAAGTACTTGCACCAGGTTTTGAAGAAAGGCAGACAACTATTAAAAGCCAAGAGAAAAATGTAGTAATTTTATAATTATTTCATTGTCAGAATTATAGTGGCTAAACAAGCAGGGGAGCTTTGTGAAATGTTTCAATTGAATTGTTGAAGTGTTTTACACTGAAACAATTATAAAATGAGAATCTGGAAAATCTCTTTCTCTTCAGCATTCAACTGCTATATTTTAGCCTTTGCTTCCTGGAAATACTTGCTCACTCAAGCATTACCCACCAGAACCTGGGATAAAAGTGTTCTGTCCTCATAGCAATTTTTTCCTTTTATGATGGGATGTATGGATTAAATTATGTGTTTGGGTGCCTTTTAGTTTATTTTCTGATTCTACAAGTATGGCTTAAGATTTTTAACTTCTCCCAGTGTTAAATCTTAACATACTAAGATTTTGAAATGTGTTGAAATGCTATAAAATTATAGATTTGATGGAGTATTTTAATAATGTCCCTGATTTTTTTTAAAGTTAAGAATATATCTCTTTAAACCTTCCACTTACAGAACAGAATAAAAATGGTAAATAAGAAGAATTGCTTAAATAGGCTAAAAAACATAGCAACATAAATAAAAATTATTTTCTCATTTATTAAACACATACATATGCAGTCACTTCTCTGAAAAGCATGTAGTAGTTTTCATAGACCACTTTGCACCCTGATACTTGCAAGCAATTCACCTGTAAGAGTGAATCAAGTGCCTCTCTGCCAGTTCTCTGTCTGGCATACATCCTGCTTTTATTGTTGTTGTGATTAGAAAGACTCACTATTATTAAATACCAGTTTAACACTTGGTACAGTTTTCTGAGGTACATTCACATGTGAATGATGCTATTGGGAATTTGTTGTGCTACCTTCATTAGGGTTGCCAACCCTTTGCCAACCTTTTGTTCCAAGCTCTTGAGCACAAACATGAAAATGCCCTTAACTTTTTTTAATGTATTCTTTTTCTCATGAACTCATTTTTACTTTGTTCCTAGTGAGTCTCAGAAAATAAATGGTGTTTGTGATCTTTAGGTTTTTATCTTTATTGGTATCTTTAGAGATATCTTTAGGGAGAGTATAACATTTATCTCTTTTTGTTTCAAGCAATTGTTTTGATTTTAATCATATTTTTACCATCTGCCACTGCTCACTTAAGTGAGCAGATAAAAGGAGCAATCCCCCCTTTCTTTGCACATCACTTTGTTAATGCCTGCTAGAAGTGCAATGAATAATTCTCTCACCTTCAAGGTGATCTGTTTCATGTTGGTCTGTTCTTATGCTGCAATTGTACTGAGTGCTGTCCACTAGATAATTGAGCAGTATGATAAGCATGCCACGTTTGATTGCCTTTCATTTATTTTCTTTGGGGAATCTTATAGGTCTGGTAGAATTTTTCATTTGGATAAGCACTGAGACTCAATCATGGTTTCACAACTGATAAGATTATTATCCATACTATTTTTGCTCTCTTTGTTGCATAAACCAGAAAGCATATTTTGAATGAGATAGGGCTTAAGTAAGGTCTACCCCATATTAGAAAGTCAGTTTAATACCACTCCAGAGAGCTTTTCCAAGAGATGTTAAGCAAGTCACTTAAACATTTCCCAAATAACTTTATGGATTGTAAGTCCAACTTGCAGTTGTAAAGCTGTGCTTAGTTTGTGTAGGCCATGCACAGATGAATCTGGAATCAGGAACTGTGTGGAGGACACAGGAAAGGCAGTATAATAGTAAGTATTGTCAGGTATATTAAGTTGAGTAACTGGAACTGGTGAACAATTTTTGTCCTTTATTTCTGAGAAAATGCCACCTCTTTTCTAAAAAAGAGGTTTTCAAAATAAGTCAGTCATACTTGTGAACTACTCACATCCTGGGCCAGTGACAACTGTAGGACAGCCAGTCAATAGGTTGATAATTCCCATTGGGAGTGAGGTTTCAGCTTTATATAGCCCATGAGGTTTAGGGTTATTCATTGAACCTCTTGGACAAAACACAACGTTGAAAAGTTGCTCATTAGTTGAACATTGTCCATCTTCTAAGCAGAACAAAGCCAAAACCTTTTGGGGGAAAGATGTAAACATATTCCAAGAATATTAATTCATAAAGGTGTCAAATTAAGGCTTTATAGGCATTTCATGTTTTTAAGGGCTTGATCTGCAACCTTAATGTTCTGTTAGTACTCTGTGTTTCTGTATTTAGCATGCATACACAGATTTGTTCCAGTTTGACAGTCCTTCACATGTTGTTTAGTGTGTTTGATTAGCATAATCAGTGTGATTATTTCTCACTAGCCTTAGCATATGCAAATTCTTGTCTTTTGACTGACAACCATTATTAGACAATCAGAGTATAAGGATTTGCATAATCTCTCTGTGGTTACAGTATTTGTGTGCAATACCACTGTGAATGCAAATCCTTTTGCTCTGACTGGTTTCTGTATATTCAAGCAGCTTGCCAGAAATACTGCTGCTGCTTCAGCATCTCATTTGCAAGTGGAAAAATCTACAAGAAAAAAATAACAAAAAGAAGTGAAGAAATACTAGAGTCACATCATAAAGGTGACTAGACAACTGCTAGAATTAAATAGCTCCATTAGAAAAAAAAAAAAATAAAAGAAACACACGATTTCAATAAAAGACTGAAAAGTTTACTTTGGGAATTCATTCTGAAGTAGTATTTGAGTTACTCATTGCATTCTTTGGGAAGTGACAGCAATTTTCTTTTTAATAGATACCACTTTTTTAAAAGAGAAGCAATTATTCTGTACCTATTGCACATTATTGTAGTTGGTGCAGATATTTTATATGAATTATGTTATATTTAACAAGGATGAGCAGTATTTCTCTTTATGTACATGGAAAGCATCAAGTCAGTTCTGCCCTCTTTCATTGATGAGAACAGAAATGGTAGACACTAAGAAAAGTAGTAGTGCTGAGTTGAACTCTGCATAATTATTCACCATAATTACTAGGGCAATGCTGAATAAATTAGCTGTAAAAGGATAAGCCATGCATGGTAGCACATCTATAACATGTATTCTGACCCTTTGACATTGTTTTATTTGTACATGAAACCAAAATATTGTTGAACATACATTTTTTTTGGTGCGTGTTTAATTATGCTTACTAATCTTTTCCCATCATTCCTTTTGAATTGTGTTCTTTAGTTAGTTTATAAGATTCTTATTCACAGATTACTGTGGGTTTTGGAAAAAAAAACCAGCCCTGGAATGCCAGCTGTAACAATGGGACTTCTTATGGAAATGTAGAATGTCAAATATACTTAGGATCAAATTGCTGAGCTGTTGTTGAACTGTTCTGCTTCTGACATGGTCACCAGGTTATTAAGAATGTGTCAGGTAGGTTGAAAGTTATAGGTCTTACACTCCTGGAAAGCATCATGTTCTGCACAGAGATTTTTATATTTTTTTTAATGTGCCTAGTTAATAAATACTTTTATGAGTGTTGGGATTGCTGTGCACCCTGAGAAATGAACAACAATCTGTGACACACAGTACTTTATGTTTTTCCTGGACGTTTTTAGACCTGTTGCACATGTTTTGTGCTGCTTAAAAATGCCACTGCAGTAGATGCCAAGTATCTCTTGGAGAAGTAGCTCCCACTCAGCTGCACAGTGCCCATGATGGGAGCAGTCTATACAGCCAATATAAGTCTGAAAGTCCAGGACTTCTCCAAAATATCTAACTTTCTGCATAAATAATAATATTACTATGTAGTATATCTAATATAATATTGCTGCATCTCTACAACTGACCTGAATGATTGCAGAGGAAATTTTGTGAATTCTTGGTGCCACTGAGGTCACAGAGGGACTGATCAGTTTTCAATTCTAAATAGTCAAATTAATGCTGTGAGAAAATTACTGGCTCTAAGAGTCCTGAGCTATAAATAACAGTGACTTTGCACCATTGAGGAGCATTCTTATAGCTTAACCTTTCCATGTTTCTGTAAGTATGGCACAATAATAATCCAGTAGTTTTATGTTTAAACTAGTTGGTGTTAAAGCTGCATCTATCATGCAGTTTGAAAAAGGGCCAGGTTGATCAGTAAATATAACCTGGAGAATGTGATATCTTGAGATTTTTGCTTGGTAATGGCAAAGACTGATAGAGGATTTAAACTGTTTCCAATGCTGTTATTAGTTTCACTGTTTGTTGGAACATAAAAGAACAAATGAAAGGAGCCCCCACTGAGTTATTTCTATTTCTTATCAATCAACACAGTGCAATGTTACAATCAAAATAACATTAAAGGAATTATATTATCAGTAATTGTATATAATTATTGTAATTAAATGTATATAATCATATATTTATGACTATTGTGTCTTGCCATTGGTCTGGATTTCTACAAACATATGTATTAATAAGTACAAAATTAGGCCAAATAAGCCAAATATTCATTGTAATATTATTATTACATGTGTTAGGATCTGGATTTTAAGAGGTTCTGAGAGGTGGTGGCACCTGTGCCACTAAATTCACTTAGCTGTTCAAGTAATGAAAGTCAGTCTTTTGGTGGGTAAATTACTTCTAAAATGGTCTACAGCAATTTTTTCCTAAGAGCTTCAGTGACCTGACATGTTTTTCTGCTCACTTGGTATAAAACCATGGGGATCTGAGTCAATCTCTTTCAGCTAATTTCTTTGGTCTTGAGGTAAAAAAAAACTGTTTTTCTACTTATTTGATTGCTTTACACCTGCTATATGCTCTGAACAGGCTTTAGGCATCCACATGGTCTTATCCTTTGACCTAGATGCTTTTATTTATAGATATTAGTGAGTTTCAATTAATTTACTGCAAACCTTAGGCATCTGAAATGCTCATATCATGCCTTTTGGTTTTAATACAAAATTAAAAAATAAGTCCCTTTGATTTATATCCCTTTTGTAATTTGAACCTTTGTGGATCAAACTTGTATGCTTTCCTTTGCTCTTGCTTTGTTGTTGTTTTTAACTTAGTCATAGTCTTATGCCCCTGGGATAAGAAGTCGCAGGAAAGAAAGCAATAAAAATTATGTAGATTAAAAATTTCTTGAAGTTCAGTGTTTGAATTTCAGCTTCAGCATAAAACAGTTCTACACACACGCACGCATGCACACAAAAACACTCAGACATCATTTGTAGAAAATATGTAAGATTTACTTTCCAAAGAGTCAGATTTCTCTGTATGTAAAATATACCATCCCAGGTTCTGCATTACTCAGATATTTACTGAAAGTTTAATGAAATGGAGACTTGGCTACAGAAAGCATTCAAGGATAGCAGCTATGGTGGTTCTGGAAAAGTGTCCCAGGCAGATAGGATAACAAGGGATCTCCTGGGTCAACTTCTTGGTGATTTTGTGGTAGGTGTTTCCTTCAGAAGTGTTCTTACAACAGCCACCTCTTTCATCTTCAGTCCACAAAATAAAGAGAATTTTCATGCTCTATAGTAAGCACAAGAACAAGGAATACAGCTAATATCATAGGTCTGGCAAGACTGAATTTAAAACAAGCAAAACCACATTATAGTGATAGGGTCAAAACTAAGATTATGCAGAAAGGAGCCAAGTTCTATCATGCCCTTAGTTTAAGCCTGGATTTTCCTAAAGTGTGTGAGTTCCTGAAGATTTTGGGAAGGAGTACAGTATTTCATCAAAGAACATGAATCATGTCATCTTGCCACAAGTTTCAGCTTGAATCATTAAAACACAGACAATGTTATTGGTGTGCATGTATCAAAATAAAAAATGAATCAAATTAACTTATATATTTATCTTCATTGCTCAGTCTAATAGTCATCTTGTGGTTTGCAGTAAACCTTGAGCACTGTGCTATCCCTAGACTGACTACATGGAATAGTGTAACATAGAGAAAATCCTGGTGCTGGAGAGTAGAAAGGCAAAAGGTGATGGACAAGTCAAACACAGTGCAGCTCTCAGAGCAAACTCTCTGTGTTGTAACTTACAGTGCAAATACATTTTCAAGAGGAAGTAAAGGGACATCTTGCCAGCCTTGGTCTTCTGCACAGCTTTGACACCTGAATGATAATCTTTCATGTGAATTGCAAACTTCTCTCTGTCCTTCATTTTAAATGAGAGTAAATTAAATGAGTTTCATCCAAGAAATAGAATCCAGAACTTTAAAATAGCTCTAGTAATGAAAAAAAAACAGATTTTATCAGTTTTTAATGATAACCTTTATTTTGAAAATGCATACCACTTACGTAAGTTGGAATAAAATTTATATCTGTGATTAGTAATGTTCAGTAAGCCTCAAGGTGCTTGGAGATGCTTTAAAGTATCTCACTACTTGCTGATTATCTCAGCTATATGATATTATTTCCCTCTCTGTATTTCCCTGCAATTCTTGCTCTCTATTTTCTGCAATCAGCTAGCTCTATTCCTCTGACTCTCAGCAGGTCTCCTCTTTGTCTTCCAGTATCTGTGAGATCTGAGTCCTTATCACACTACACCTGAGTATCCTGTTGCCTCAGATTTCCTGCACAAAACTTGTGGAGGCTTATCTGATGCTTTTGGATGTTTATTTAGAATTTATTGGTGATGTTTCCCAAATGAAATTTCCAGGGAAAAATAATAATGTTAAATACCCCTCCAGCATTTTGTCCCGACTTTATTAGAACCTGGTGGTAAGTTTTTCAGTTTAACTGGGCTTTGTAGCATCAAAGAACAATTCTCCCATCCTTGGAAGTGTTCAAGGCCAGGCTAGTGGGGCTTTGAGCAACCTGGTGTAGTGGAATGTGTCCCTGCCTATGGCAGGGGGTTGGAAATAGGTGGTCTGTAAGGTGCTTTCCAACCCAAACAATTCTATGATTCTATGAAGTGGCAGAGAAGAGATTATTATTTGGAAGCAGTTTTCCTTAATTAATTTGAAAACTATCCAGAACACTTCTTTATTTAGAGCCACAAACAGAAATCATCCTATTCACAGTAATGCCATGTAGTTGTATACCTAGAAGACTACATCTTTAAAAACTCAAAGGGAAGGGTGCCAATGGGTTTCTGTATCAACAGATAAACAAGAGCAAATCTGTGGTCTTATTAGGAAAGAAACTGCACCCTTTTTTCATGAGACCAAATTAAAATTTAGCATAACATAGAGAAACTATTCTACTCATTCATGATCTTTTTAATTCTAAAAAATATTTTGTGCCATTCTCAATATGAATGTATCAGTTGCCTCAGAAATCCAACCTCATTTGGAGCTAGAATACTTACTCTGAAGATGGGTAAATCAGGTTAAAAAATATCAGTCTTTCCATCTTATGAACCATGGTAGTGCCTTTTATTTAACTCTTAGAGCACTTCTCTGTTGGCTTTCTCAAGTCATTGTGAGATAATGGGCACTTGTGTGATATATCATGGTAACACTGAAGCCATTATCTCACATTATCTGACAAGTGTCATAACTTGAGGAAGTGAACAAAGAAACTCTCTAAAGGATCTCACAGCTGTGGTTAATGTGAAGCCAAACAGT